>NC_137928.1:31846684-32446684 GCF_963457725.1 Sprattus sprattus | reverse complement strand
GAAGTTGCGTTGGCTAACCCTCAAGTTTAGACTTGGCATTGACTAACCCTTAAGTTTAGACTTGGCGTTGACTATCAATGTTTAAGGCTTTTGGGATTCGACACTCTGGGGAGGGTATTATCTGATACTCAACTGTTTTCACTAATTAATAACATATCTTTCTATGTTATTAAGTAAATGTTTGTATATTTCAATGTTGTCATCTTTCAATTAATCTTTAATAATTTTAAAATATATACATATGTTTTGGGGCGATGTACTAATTTATGCTGCATACTGCAGTTCAAAGTATGTGTATGTGATCAAAGTAATATTATAAAACAGAAAGTCACCCTCCTTGATTATGATTGGCTGAGCTGTGTTGTATTTCTGCGCCACTGTGTCTGTGTGTTGCCTGGCAACCATTATTCTATGTGGCTTTGTATTATCAATAAATACTTGCATACCTGTATACTTGCATACAAGTGGTTAACAGTGATTTTAAAACAGCTAAACTCTGTCCTGCGTTGTGCCTAGCAATGCCCCTTAGCTGTTCTAAAATCACTGTAAACCACAGCCTCGCCTCATAACGTATTAATAGAGCCAGGATAGGTTGGGTGCATTTGCATTTTAATGTTCATGAATCTGTCCCTCTTGATCAAATAAACAAATTGTATTGTATTGTATAGGTTACACCCTGCGTCTGTGCGTTGTATAACTAAAATCATATCATGTATTTTGTGACAAAGCCAACTACCTAATACTGAATGACAAGGTATCCCAACAATTACTTGACCGCGGAATGTAATCAAATTAGTAAATTAATGTTGCAGTAGCAGCAGTTAAACAGTCTGTTGCTTAGCCGTTTAGCTTATGTTATGCTAGCTTTTTATGCCCATGTACCAGTACATGCTTTTCAATTTACACATTACAAAGTAAATAGCTGATTTTCATCAAACTTGATTTCTGTTAAGATGATGATACTAATATCTCTGGATTGGCAGCACAAATTTGAAAGATAATTAACTAGATTTAGATTATCCAATAAAATTGCTTTAATCAACTGGATTGATTTTCATGTCACGCCCCAAACATTCTGGGCTTGGCAAATAATAGTGCGTTTACTACCATGTTTCTTTGCCAGGCGGGAAAGGTAGGCTCAAAAACCAAAGAGGTCGTGGTCGGGGAGGCATGCGGGGCCGTGGTGGGCGAGGTGGAGGAGGGAGCAGAGGAAGAGGACGGGGAAAGATGGTTGCAGACAACGATGATGAAGGCACATATGGAGACGATTTGGAGGTTCGTTTTAGATCCTGTTATGGATGCCTTATTGTCACTTATTATATAGACTTGTGTTTCTAATGAATATTTGTACTTTTGTTCAGTTTGGAGATGATGACTTTGATAACATGGGTGAAGACGATTTTGAAGAATACTCTAAAGACCTGAACCAGTATAGAAAGACTAAAGACCGTGGACGTGGTAAGTTTGAGAAAGAGTCGTCTCACTTTGCCTTTCCCCATCACTCAACCGGTACGGCCTTAAGCTGTCCCCTTTCAACTCCCCTCCAAGCTGTGGTCTGCCCAACTTATACTATACTGCTGTATAATATAACGCTATACGCCCTATAACATCCCATAAGGCTGGAGAATACACAGAGTAGGCAATATGAACTCAAGATTGTCCAGGGTGCTGTTCTATCTTGTGCACTCTCAGGTTTTCTATGGGGTTTAGGGCAGGGCCATGGCAGAAGCTTGATTTTGTGTTCTGTAAACCATTTTTGTGTTGATCTGGACATATGCTTTGGATCATTGTCTTGTTGCAAGATCCAACGAGGACCTTGTTTAAGTTTCTTAGCAGAGGCAGCCGGATTTGGATTTCAAATGTCCTGGTGTTTCATGGAGTACATGATGCCATGGATGGCAGGAACAGTGTATTATGGTAGTTTTAGAGACTTCTGTTTGTGTTTAAATGACAGGAACAGTGTTTGATGGTAGTTTTAGAGATTTCCGTTTGTGTTCAAATGACAGGAACAGTGTTTGATGGTAGTTTTAGTTCCGTTTGTGTTTAAATGTCAGGAACAGTGTTTGATGGTAGTTTTGAAGACTTCCGTTTGTGTTCAAATGACAGGAACAGTGTTTAATGGTAGTTTTGGAGACTTCCGTTTGTGTTTAAATGACAGGAACAGTGTTTTATGGTAGTTTTGGAGACTTCCGTTTGTGTTCAAATGACAGGAACAGTGTTTGATGGTAGTTTTAGAGAATTGGTGACCTCAAAAGGCTCCTTTTGTCTGTTACACTCCGACTATCTCTGACTTTACCTCCCTTGAGATCCTCCTCACTATGCGTGGGGGCATAATAAGATGATTTGAACTTTTAAATGATGGCTCTAATGGCAAGTAGCTATTTTTGAATGCCACCCCCTGACCTATGAAGGTCAACATACTTTGACCTTATTTGATTTGTGTGTTCTTATCTTACTCATGTGAATAATGAATAAGGCGTTTGACCTCTGTGTCAATAGTTGTGAAGGGGACTGTGCCCATAGTCAAAGACCTTTTATACCATCAAATGTTTTGTGTGTTGTATGCCATTTTTTACTTTGGGAGGGGAAAAGTAGGACAATTGTGTGTGGGGGTGTCACAAAAATTAACAGCTATTTCAGAAGGCATTTAAATCAATTTAGCCCTCCCTGCCCTACAACATTAGCTGTTTAGTGTAAAGGTGTTTCTTAGTACTACTACCTTCTGTACATTTTAGCTGCACTGTTCACATCAAATGTACGACATTAGGCCTTTACATATTTGTTTGTATTTGTAAACTCAATTGTGAATGTATGCATGTTGTCATTGCCCAACTCTTGATAAAGGTGGGAAAGGAGGGCGGGGCCGTGGTAGAGGTAAAGGAGGACGTGGCATGAACCGTGGTAGAGGAAGAAATCGAGGAAGAGGCCGTGGAGGTGATCAGGCAAACGATGAAGAAAACATTGGAGATATGGACATGGGAGTAAGTAAAAACACTGCCGTT
The DNA here is from genome assembly GCF_963457725.1 of Sprattus sprattus. Classification (NCBI taxonomy): domain Eukaryota; kingdom Metazoa; phylum Chordata; class Actinopteri; order Clupeiformes; family Clupeidae; genus Sprattus; species Sprattus sprattus. The sequence continues at coordinate 32,443,682 of NC_137928.1, read as the reverse complement.
GAGTTCCCTTAGGCTTGCACCGGCAGACCTGTCATAGTTTACAAGATTCTTGACGGCCATTCCATGGAAACTCATCTAGAGTCTCCCAGACATGTCATGGATTTTCATAAAAAATATACGCAAATAAGTCATGATTCATGTAGACAGCTAAGAAATTATAATAACAATGGGCCTCATTCTCGACAGCAGTTGGGAAGACTTTCAGAAGGAACTCCACTTCGGTGGATTTAGGAAAATATTTGCCATTCTCCATAGTTTTTTCTTCTGTGCTTTCTTCTGAACTTCAGACGACTTTCAGAACGCGAAAAAGCAGTCGTAACTCTGCCGGAATCTTCTCAAATGCGATTCCACGGGCCATCTTGTGGTTATTTGAGAAATCGCGTTGAGGAATGACATTTGAAAAAACTCCGTATTACAGTAAAAGGGTTAACGGTTGAATTTGTGAGAACCCGTTGGCGATTGCGTTCACGTCAACTCTACAGACATCCTCGGATTAAAATAATTATGATAATAATAAATACGAGAATATTTGTATCATTAACAATTACGTTTCACATTTATAGTCATAATTCTACGAGTTGTATTTATTGTTACACTAGGTCTATATGGCTCGTAGCTTGACTGTTCTCTCCCTTGTACGTCACTTTGGACAAAGGCCGCGTCTGCTAAGTGACTGAATGTAAATGACATGAACACTGCAAATGTAAGTGAATAAATAAATAAACACTAAACCCAATCTCTCAGAACTAAGGCATGAATTTATTGCATTTTATACTACTACTCGTGGCCAGTCTTCACCCCTATGGTGGCCATTTCGAACGACAGGACTGACTGCAATTTATACTCTTACTCGGGACCGGTCTTCACACCTATGTTGACCATTTTTCGATTTAAAAAAAAAAAAGTGACTACTTAAATGTGTTTTACGGACTTCGGACGTTCAACGTAATACAATATCTCCACCTTATTAATGAACACCTGTTACGAGGTGGATTCGGGAGATTGCGACAGCACACGTTTCTAAAATTGCGTCTCCTAATAAGGAGCTGGCAGGGCGTGTATGTATGCAAATCCACTTTCACAAGAACGCGCATCAATCTAAGAAACTAATCGGAAGGAACCCAGCTGAGAAGACTTCGGCTGCTTATGAACACATTTTCAAGTGTGCGGGAATGCAGCGGAAGCGTTTCTCTCACGTTGTTTTTGCGAAGTCGTGTAAGAAACATTTCTGAAGAATTACAGAAAAAGGTCGAGAATGAGGCCCAATATTATAATTGTTTTGTGATTTGTGATTTTCAAAGATTTGGTCTTTTTGGCCACTCTGAATCACCAATGGCTGAAATCGTGATATACAATAATGATACAATGATACCTTATTGTCTTATTTCTCAGAAATGTGTCTTGTGTCCCTTGCCACAACTTCAGAACATCAAACAAATGTGGTACGACATACAGACAAGATCTGAAACATCTCATATGATTGGAAAGATGAATAAATACATAAGTCGATGCTAGTCAAATACAAGTAAATGCTATAAGATCATTTATCCAAGTCGTGACCTTTGAAGACCTGAGATATCTGCCCAGACTTCTGCATCCAAATTGACTCTTGGCTAAAAGATGCCCTGAACCTTTTCAGCTGTGGGGTTTGACCAGATGGGAGGAGTTGGAACTCATCATTTAGCACATGGGAATGGTCACCAACCTAATGATGCTCTGATTACTCACCATTTGAAATATAGTTTGGATTTGGGGCACCAAGTTTTTTAAGCACAGACATTATGTTTCAAGGATAACAGACAGACTGCTTTACCAGTTAGAGACAGAAAAATAAGAGGCTTAGAATAACTAGCTGTAGAACAGAATAAAGACCTGCTTACTCTCTAGTTGATTTTAATCGTTTCCAAAAGTAGATGCGTAATGGTTTGAGCTGAAATTCATGCTGGTTATAAATAAGATCCTGCAGATAATCTCTACTGAATTTCAACCTCATTTGAATGTTAACTTAAATCATGTTTCATGGATAAGAGTGCAAACTGAAGATCAAGTGGCCATTTCTGAATTTGAGAATTGAGTTAGTCTTAATGTCATGTCCCCAGGAGGTGAGTTGACATGGAATAACATGTGTCTAGAAATGATGAAACACATGCATGCACTCACTGTTTTTGATTCACTGCTTAATATGCTTTCATTTTAGCTTCAGAGAAATATTAGTAGGCTGTAAATAAGACTCTAAGTTGAAACTAATCAAACAGACTGGTGACTAATAGTATGCTCCATTGTTTCTGCAGGAGAGTGGCGGAGGACCCCGTCGTCCTGACCAAGAGAAGCATGGCCAAGAAAAGAAGGGGAAAGCAATTTGCAAATACTATATAGAGGGCCGCTGCACATGGGTACGTACTCATATTGTTTCCTCTTCCCTCAAGTCTTTGGTCAGCATCTTTTTGAGGGACAAATAAAGCTGCTATGGCCATAGGGCTCAGCTAAAGCTATCACACGAGAAGTTGCATTTATTTGACCATTTAGTTATACACAGAAAAAGATTCCTTGTGCTATTGGTTGGGGACTTTCCACTGGCGCCAATCTCATTCTATTTTCCAGTATTTGTAATGTATTTTTGTCAATGCCAAACTTTGACCTGTACCTGCACCTAAGAGTATGTGGCTATCTACCATATATTTCATGGTAGATTGATGTTGGATAAGAAAAAACCTTATACCATCTGCTTTGAAACAGAAGAAACTACTTGTTCTCACTTAACATGCATGTTATTCAGCTTAATATATTCTTCTATGTAATCATCCATTAATCGTACCTTTCTTTGACAGGGTGAGCACTGCAACTTCAGCCACGACATTGAACTACCCAAGAGGAAAGAGCTCTGCAAGTTTTACATCACTGGTTTCTGTGCCAGGGCAGAGAACTGCCCGTATATGCATGATATCCTTTCCCTTGGGTTAGGGTTAGGGTTAGGGTTAGGGTTAGAGAACTGCCCGTATATGCATGATATCCTTTCCCTTGGGTTAGGGTTAGGGTTAGGGTTAGGGTTAGAGAACTGCCCGTATATGCATGATATCCTTTCCCTTGTGGTTGTCAAATGATTATCATTAGTAGTAGTAGGAAAGGTGTAGTGTTAAGCTGGAGTAACAGCCACATTGATAGTTATGACAATTCAGTGTTTGTAAGGTCCTTAACTCATGAGCACGTGACTTTCCCTGCAAGCTGTTTCATACCACTGGAAACTGTGTGAATGGAGATGAGTGTATGTTCTCTCACACGCCCCTGACGGAGGACACTCAAGAGTTATTAGACAAGGTAATGCCAAGCACAATTCTGAAAAGCATATTACCTATGAATTCTGTCATGTTTCTAGTCCTATTCCTGTTTCTCCTGTGTTCTCTGCAGATGCTAGCAGAAGATGCTGAGGCTGGTGCTGAGGATGAGAAGGAGGTGGAGGAGCTGAAGAAGCAGGGGATTAACCCTTTACCCAAACCTCCACCAGGGGTGGGCCTTCTCCCCACGCCACCGAGGCCAGTCACTGACTGCGCTGGCCCTGGGGACTTTGGCTTGCCTGTACCGCCTACCAATATGCCCCATAATGGACCTCAAGGACCTCTTCTGGGCCCTGGGACTGGCCCCTGCCCTGGACCCCCACCCCCTTGTCCAGACAGTAACCCATTTCAAGGGCCACCCAATCCTGGGCCCCCTCCCCAGCCACCCTTGGGCCCCCCACCACCTTGTCAAGGAGCCGCTGGGAAAAAAATTCCATCCTTATTTGAGATTGTTGTACAGCCCACAGCACAGCTCGCTCACAAACTTGGAGTCAGGTTCGTCTTCATTCTCTCTTGTCTCAAACAATGGCATCACACATGTTTGAAAGAGCTTAAACACCTTTAAACAAGCTGTTCCTGTTGTCTTGTTAAGGTCATTGTGTAAGCTACTTTGGATAAAACATCTCTAAATAAATAACCACAACCATGATTATTTGTTTTGTTTGTTCATGAACATTTTAGGGGCCAAGGCCCTGGTGCAGCTGCTCCCTCGGGCCCCTCGGGTGCACCACAGGGAGGGCCACCACCTCGCTTCTCAGGCCCTCCACCACCTGGAATGATCCCCCTTGGGCCCGTGGACATGCCTTCAGGGGGGAACCCCAACCAAGGAGGGCCACCTGGGATGCCCAGCTTTGGGCCCGGGGAGGGGTCACCCCATCAGGGCATGACTCATCAAATGTCTGCACCAACTGGAGGCAATTTTTATGACGGCTTCTTTCATCAACAACAAGGAATGGAAGGAGGAGACAATGGTATCAGTTTGTTGCATACAGTATATATATATATAAACACACAACTTCCTTGTATACCTTTTGTTGGGGATGTGCAGCAAATACAGATTTTGGATGAATGTGTGATGAGAAAAACTTCCTGTTGTACTGACAGGTAATGAATACCAGGGCTTTGGAACAATTGATGAATGTCCTGGAGAAGGAAGTTTAAATCAAATATCTAGGACCCACAGCACCACTGGCAGTGGAGACTGTTCCTCCTCCAATGGAGCTGCAGAGGGCCACACACCCAGCCTGACAGTGCCAGACTTCCTCCCGCCAGCACAACGTGTGCTGTTCATGAGGATCCATCAAAAGCAGCAGGAGGATGAGGAAAAAGCCAGGAGGATGGCAGAAGTTGGAGCTCAGAAAGACACAGAAGGTCTGCCACAATACACATCAGAAACATCATACAGACAACAACATAGATGTCAAATGGCTGTCAGTAAAAAGAAGGCTGTTTTAGCAGACTATTCAAAGTCATAATTCAAAGAAAATGTGTATATTGGCTGGCTCTTTTAAAATAGTTAAAAATGACACAAAATACCGTTTTGTTATGTAATGTTTAACACAAATCAATGAATCCATTTAAACTCAACCCATATTGTCCCTGGGTCATAGTCACCCAAAACTATAGAAATTGGTGACGGCTGTCGGTAAACTCCATGGCTGTCCATCCAGCTTCATAAAATGACCCCAAAAATAGCTATTGAGAATGTTTTTTTTTTTGCCAGGTTCTGCTCTTAAATATGTAAAGGCTGTATTTCAGTGTGACCCAAAAAAAAAAGTATGATGTAGAACAGACTATGTGAGCTCTTCTGTCTCACTCAGTATGATATAAACTAGTCTTCCCTTATACTCGTAATCACCTGCTTGAATGTCAGTTTCAAGAACGCTATGTACAGTTTATGCAGATAAATGCACTGTATTGTTTTTACTAGGCTTTTTATTCTTTTTTTTTTATTCTTCCTGGATCAAATCAGCTTCAACCGCTTCACATAGAAACCTCGTTTAAACTAAAGATTTGAGTAAGGCGTCTTGAGACAATTTGATTGTTTAAGAGAGAAAATCACCTGACTTAGCAAACACCTATTTGGTTGAATTATACACAAGTCATTTTAATATGCCAAATTGAAGAGCTGTACAAAATATTTAGGTCAGCTATAAGATAAATGACATCATCTCTACACACACACTGGACATTTATTTCTTATTCACAGAGCAGTCAGTGCAGCGTAACACTGTGATAGGAGTCGCCACTGTTTTCAACTCGTTTTTGGTTTCTATGCCCAGAGATTTTAAAATGCTGCGCTACTTGGCAATGAACCAAAGTAAATGTCAGCTGACCTAGTGATTACCAGTTGCATCTCCTCTTTACGGCTGAGAACCTGTCAGGCTTGAATAGTCCATACAACATGTGACAACTTGCCCAAAACTCACGTTCAAAAATTCAGTATTTAATCTCAGAAATATTGTATGCCATATTTCTCCCCTGGAAGGAATAAAACATTGAGAAATTGAGCCCATCTCAGTTAGTGACCTTGATTTTCAGTTTTGAGATGATGCCCCCAGTGTTGGAGGAATGAACTGTGTGACTTAACCATGTGACAGCCTGTTGTGCTCCCCCTTACATACGTTAAACCTGCTATGCCAAAACATTCATTATGCAATCTTCATTTGGTAACCTAATGGAACTCTGCAACACTTTTCTTGAACTTCTGTGCAAACATTGTTGCACATTGTCTTGCTTTCCTCACATGTTTCTTACATATCACTAGATTTGGAGCAGGTTGCCTGTTTGTACAGAGCAATGGTCATTCGATTTAAAGATGACAATTTTCTGTGTTCTGACAAAAAATGGAGCCACCACATACGCGCTCAAAGTGCAGGTGCCACAAACCATAAGAGTTGGTGACACCAGTGCCACCAGGATGAAATGTCTTAAACATGTTAGATAGCAGTCACTCATCTTATATATGATTCATAACAAGTAGATGGTCTGTTCTTTTTATTGACTGCAGTATTTGGTGCTTTCAGGTGACTCTGCAAATTGGTACTCCAGTGAAGATGAGGACGGAGGCAGCAGCGTTTCTTCCATCATCAAAACATTACGACAACAGAGTCAGAGCTCCAGCAAACCTGAGCTCCAGCCAACCTGTGACCCACGGCTGTCCAAAGCAGCAGCAGCAGCAGCTCGTCCAGCAGACCCGCGGCTGGGCCGTGACCCACGCCTGTCCCGGAGCACCGAGTCAGTGCCGGCCTCAGAGCCCAACCCCAGTGCCTTGCTCTCGTCCTCGTCCTCGTCCTCGTCCTCTGGTCCCGCTGACCCTCGCCTGGCCCGCAGTACTGCACACGCGCTCAAAGCTGAAGCTGTACTTGTGTACAAGCCCCCTGTCCCTGCCCCAGCACTGGCTGAGGAGGAGGAGGGGGAGAGGGTCCTGCGGGACAAAGCTGTCCCTATCCCTCTGGACCCTCTGATGGGCATGGCCCTGCGAGACCCACGCTCTCAGCTGCAGCAGTTCAGCCACATCAAGAAAGACTTAAGCTTTCATGTCCCTCATTTTGCCAAGACTGTGTTGTGGAATCCTGAAGACCTCATTCCCGTGCCCATCCCCAAGCAGGACTTTCTTCCGCTCCCTCCTGGCATCCCTCCTGTGGCGTCCCAGGACCCCCGCCTCTCACGTGTCCAGCAGCCGGTCCACACGGCTCCCCCCGCTCCTCCTCCTCCTCCCATAGAGCACGGCCAGTCTTCGTCCTCCTCCCTTCCAGACTTTGAGTTGCTGTCTCGCATTCTCAAGACTGTTCATTCTTCCCCCGGTCCTTCTCAGAGTAGTCCTACTGGCGTGGTCTCCACGGCTGCTCCACCAGCGACGGCATCTTCTCACACCGTTCAACCTGAAAAACCAGTGGACCCCCGTACGGCCCGCAAGGTCCCCACAGCAGATCCCCGGTTGCAGCATCAGAAATCTGCCTTGAAACCTCCGTCAGAGTCGCCTGCACCTCCACCCGCTCAGTCTGCCAGCCCCAGCCCCCCCTCAGCCCCCGCCACTGCCCCGTATGACCCACGGCTCCTGTCTGCAGCCCCCGCCACTGCCCCGTATGACCCACGGCTCCTGGCAGCAGTCGGGGGGGGCAGAGCGGGTGCAGGAGGCACTGGCCCCAGCAGCAATGTGCTCAGCAGTATCAGTTTATACGACCCCAGAACTGCGGAAAGTTCAGAGAGTTCAGGGCAGATGACCAATGCTGCCCCCTCAGCTGAACCCAAAGCCAGTGCTGCTGATGTAGTAGTCAAGGCCAAGCCCAAAGAGCCCCTGTTTGTGCGCAAGTCCCCCCTGGAGGCCCCTGACACTGAGCGGGGCCCTAACGAGCCGCCCACTGACCGCTACAACAGCTACAACCGTCCACGTCCCAAGCCCTCACCCTCCCCGGCGCCCCCAGGAGGCTCCACAGCGCCACCCGCTGGGCTGGAACAGCAGCTGCCTGGGGTCCATAACTTACCCGTCTCTTCGTCTCTCTTCCACATGGTGAAGCAGGGCAGCAAGCCTGGCTCAGGCAGCCCCTTCAGTGGCAACAGCCCCGCACAACTAGACACCTCAGAGCAGGATGCTGCTTCTCTCAAAGATGTGTTCAAAGGCTTTGACCCCACAGCGTCCCCCTTTTGCCAGTGACACCGGACCAGTGCTGTCATCTGGGTTTAAAACAGTCATCTGGTCTGAATTCTCAGTTTGCTGACATTGAGGAAGAGACGGGGCCACAGCCCTCCTTGTCAAACTTGGAGTTTAGATATTCTGTTTTTGGAGGCTGAGAAGTGGCAATGTTAGCATTTAAAAACATAAAAAAATCAGGTTCAAATAGATGTATTTTATTGGAGCCATGCTCTAAACATTCAACACCAGCAGAGAACCAGGGTAACCTTTAATCTAAACCTTCCTAGCATATGAGACGTCTCTCATCTGTTTTGAATGTTACCCCAAGCCTTCTTGATCTTCTGTATGTCCCTGCCCCTTACATCAAGGCCTTTCCGACTGCTTACTTTCTCGTGACCATTTTGTTCAACAAATTCAGCCATCGATTTGAGTCTCACTGTCCACATTGGAGCAGCAAGATATAACAATAACACAGTTGTACACTGCCACTTCCTCCAACTATGACAATAAATAGGACTATAATAATACATGCTGGTCTATATTTTCTGTAAATCCACTGCCCAGATATCCTCCCTGTGTTGCATTGAGCAACTTCTCAGCTTTAAAGTGTTTTAACCTCTATGTACCTGCACTGTATTAACTCTAAGGCTAGTTGTTGTTATTTGTGGATTTGTCAGTGTGTTTTTTGGGGTCCAGTTCCCAGAAGGAGACTTATCCTGTAACTCAAGTTTCGACGCCTGTTTGCCACTCTGAAAATCTGTTGTAGAGCTGCCGTGTTTGTCATTCACATGTGAAATATGATCATTTTAATTTATATTTTTTATACTTACACATGTGCTTATTTCTTTTGAGACATCACCAACCAAGCAATTTTATGGAAAGTGTACAGATATGTTTCCCCAGATGCATTTGGAAGGGCATTGATGGAATGCACTGGTTGGGCATCGTCAAGACAACAGGAAAAAAGTCAACTGTATGATATTCTCATTTGTTTTAAAGAGGAAACAACCCTACTCATTCTCTGCTTGAATAGTCGGCTGCATGACTGTTCAAGATCATCAGAGCTTTTGGTTTCTGTAAGTCTGCCCTTTGGAGAAGGACTTTTGTATATTAAATAGTGTCCATATTTGAGAAGAGGCTACATTTTGTAATTGTTCACTGTAGATAAAGTGAAGTATTTAATAAAGGCAATTCAATATGCACAGTAATGTACATTAATAAAGGCCTAGAGGGGAAGTAGATCTCAGCTCTTGTTTCAATGTCTGGCTTTGGGAGTCTGATACATGATGAGCATACATAAAGTCACATCACACCCTCTCTCCATATTGCCTGACTTCACCCATGTGTGAAATTAGCTTAAATGTGGATGAAAATAACACCATTTTTTAGACATATATTTAGTTAAATATTATTGATGTATGTAATGCCATTAACAACAGACATTGTCTGAACAGAACAACACAAAGTGATCGTGGCAAGGAAAAGCTCCCCTTTGAACTGGAAGAAACTTGAGCAGAACCCAACCTGCTTGGTACATAGAACATAGAACCAACCAAACCATATGCGTGTGCATGGAACACATGCACCTTGTGCACATACATGCAGGGTGGAGAAGAGGAGAGGAAAGTCACCGTATCAAAAGAATGCTCTTCCAGCATGTTGAGAGTCCTATTGCACTGATACGGTTACTGTCATTAGGTTGAGTGGGTGCTTGTGGTGGTATAGATTTACAAAGTGATAGGGTGGAAAAGGGCAGCAGGGGACTTGTCTTATAAAGATGAAGCTCATAGTAGGGGTGTAAAGTGTAGTGGTGGTCTTGCCTTTTAATGATGTAGCTCATAGTAGGGGGTAAAGTGTAAAGTCTTATAAAGATGAAGCTCATAGTAGGGCGGTAAAGAGCAGCAGTGGTCTTGTCTTATAATGATGTAGCTCAGGGGTCCGCGACATGAAACTATGTTGATCAGTTCACCAATACCATATTTTTTATACATTTGCTTTGATATTTTAACACTTTTCCATATTACTCTTGAATATTGTAAAAAATATCAAAGAAATTACACTGACAAGTGTTACAGACGGAATATGTGTGCGGGGGGAGGGGGCGTGGCGACGGCGGTAAGTTATCTACCCTGATAACTGCACATATTTAGGTGTTATAGGCAGAATATCTGTGCAGGGGGAGGGGGCCTGGCAGCGGCTAGCGATGTACCGTGATAATTTCACATATTTAAGTGTTACACTAAGTGTAAACACTCTTATTACATAAAGAAGTACAATTTGCGAAACAGCACAACATGAACTGTTTTATAAAATATGTAAACACAAATGGACTGCACTCTAACACTCTACCCTGCAACTACTGATGCACCTCAATATGTGGTTATATTTTAAATGTACTTAGATATTTATTAATGGTTATTTATTATTATTTAGCTGTGGAAAATAATGTTCACAGCATCCTAAGTTTTTTTGCTGTCTGTTGCTGCCTCTACTGTCTTGTGTCTTTGTGACAATAGGCCCTTATACATGTGTCAATTAAACCCGGTCAAATCACGTTTAATCCGGTAAAAGCTCGTAATTCGCTTATAATTGCCTCATGTAGCACACGCCTAAATATGACCCGGTCGTTTTTCCGACGATGTCTGACCTTTCGAGAGAGGTGGTCTACCCCATAGATATCTATAATAAAGGCTAGATATCCTGCCTGCGTTTCTGGCCGACGGAGCCGAATGTCCGCACATTTCGGCCATTTTGAGGACAGTATAGCTCACTCCCCCTTAACATTGTGTTGGAAGTGGTACTTTTTAAGTAACCAGAACTTGCTCAATTTTCAACCGATTTTCAAACGGGTTGGTTTGTTATAAACGTAAGATATTTCTTATGGCACTACGTACTTATGAAGAATTATAAACATGGGTTTTCATATGAAAATAACATTGACAGGTCTCGTTTCAAGGGAGTGTTCAATAGAGCAGGTTGCACAAAATTCTGGCATCTTCATTGGCAATAAAGTCAGCAATTTCCTGTCGAAATCATAATGTAAGATGTTTAACAAACCAACCCGATTGGAAATCATGTGCAACTTCAGTTTTATTATGTGCAACTTAAGTTATATTGAAAAGAAAGAACAATTATGCCTCGCCAATTGATGTAAAATGACTGATACACAATAGCCGTGATACACAATTAAGCTGCACATTTCAACATGTTCAAGCATCCAGAATTATTACCAAGGTAATGATGATTGCAAATCAAGTCATTTGTAAATCCGTCAAAAACGTCCGCGAGATAAGAGTGTAAACGATTGTGAAGATCACTGACGTTACCTAACGTACCACTGATCCCTACCGGAAGTATACTGTCCTCAAAATGGCCTCCTGTGCGGACGTTCAAGAGACTGCCGTTGCACCCCCTTGGTCTACCCCGATCGGTCAGCTCAGAAAAGGGCGTGTCAAATAAGGCCGATGTGACGGCGGTGACAGCCTGCGTGGAGATGACCCCAGCCTCGAGTGCCAAGGCAGGGCTCACTCACAGCGAGTGATCTCAGGGGAGTCATGGTCTCATGTGCAGGACATATTTTATGTGAATAAAGGTTATCTACACAACTTTTTGTACCTCTAATCGACTCGGTTTGTTGTTTATATGTGTAAGGTAGTGAATGTGCCACGCCTCTAGGCAGCGTGGCAGCCGTTTTTTGTAATTGTTAATTTGTTTGTGTGTTTTGTACCTCGGGGTGACCCGTACGTTTGTCTTAAGTTCTGTTGTTTTGAGATGTGTTGAGTGAGTCGGTGAGTGCTAGATGAAGGAGATAGCTGCTGTGTGATATTCTGTAAAATAAATCTCGCCACCATTTCGAAACGTCCTCGTCTCTCGTGTCAAGTACTTTGGACGCCCAACCACCCGCTAACCAACATAGATCACCTAAAACACAACGCAGAGTCCCAGCGGGCCGTTGACTGGAGAGAGAGGGTTACATCTTTGGTGCCGTGACCCGGATGGTGGAATAACGAGACTGGTATTTCGCAGCAGGCTTGTGCATCGGATAATGAACTTGAACTTTTGAACTGGAATTGTTTTGTCTGAAGTGAGCGGACGGCTTCTTTCAAGTGAATTAGCGACGTGATATCCTTTACACTGATGATCATTTTGAATGCTATTGCCTACTGTTTGAATGGTTGATTCTTCTAAATGCGCTTAGCAACTTGTTAACGTAAAGATTTTTTTTTGTTTGTTTGACGTACTGAGATTTAAGTGAATTATTAAGTATTGAGTTGATATTAATGTGACTGTTTTTGATAACCAAACACTGTGTATTTGAAACTTCGAGTTAGATACAGCATTTTGGAAATTATAAGCCTTTGTTAGTTGAATGTACTGCTATTACAGTTTATAAGCTGAATAAGCCCTTAGACTAAGATTTATGTTCACACTTTAAATTTCTACACACTACATTATTTCACTGTTAATCTGCAAAACATAGCAACATGTCACAGAACTTTCATGTCTCTCCCGCTGGCGCAGCCAGCTATCAGCCCACTCAAGTGCCTGTTCTAAATGACACCCCACCACCCTTGGAACGTCGCACCCCCCCGCCCCAAAGGCATGCACCCTACACCCAGTACACCACCCCAGCTTATCCCCCAAGGCTACCAGGCACTGGAGCTTCAGGACAGGTACCGCCACTCCGTTTTGACTACAGCCCAGACACAAGCACCAAGACAGACAGGTCAGTGGACACCTCTGTGCCTAAACACTGTGGACATGGGACCACAACAGCTCTACCCCTGCAAAGCACCACACACCATGCCCCAAGTATAATGTCATCTGCTCAGCAGCCCACTATAACAGCCTACCCCTATCTACCCCAGCCTAATGGGCCTAGCCCCCATGTCAATCCAAGCTATCCATATCCCAGACTTATGTCTCAAATGCTCATGCCTAGATTTCAAACACCTTCAGCGGCAGACATTTCAAGCAACCCCGCCATCGCTAGGCAAAGCCCCCATGTACATTTTTCTGAGTCTGAAACCACATATCACAGCGAAGCCACACCATTGCCCCTGTACAGCGCCAATGCGTGGACCCCCAACACAAACCATTACAGCCCCCATGAAAGGTTTAACCATACAGCCACTGACATGCACCCGGAGCCACCACATCCCCAGACGCCCGCTCCAGGCTTGTACACCAGCACCCCTGCAGGTGCCTTCCATCCAGCCACACTTTCCAGCTTGTACACCTACCCATGTGTGCCACCGTTGAAGACCCCTGTTCGAGCTATGCACAGCCAAAGCCCTCCCACAGCAGCCTATGGCGGTCTCATGCAAACTCATCAGGTGAAAAATGTTCAAGTCTTCACTGGAAACCCAGACTGCAAGATACTGGTGGAGGACTGGGTTCGCGATATGCAGTACCTCCTCGAGGCGATAGAGCTCCCCACTCACCTTCGCTTTTCTACAGTCGTGCGGCACCTAGGTGGCGAGGCTCGCAAGCTGGTTCTTAACCTACCCCCCCATGAACAGACCCCAGAAAAAGCGTTTCAGGAACTCAGGGCAGAATACAGTGACACCCGAGGCTCCCTAGACCCGTTAGCTGACTTTTATGAACGAAGCCAGAATTCAGGGGAGACCGCCTGCTCTTACGCCATAGCACTGGAGGCAAAATTGCGGGCTGTGGAAGATAAAGAAAGAGGGGGAAATCCATTCCCCGACCGTGATAACAAACTCAAGCGGCAGTTCATGAGGGGGCTAACCGAGGAGGAGGTGTACCTGAGAATAGCACCAATGACACCGAGACTCGTGAGCTTCCGTGAGCTTCAGGCTGAGCTCCGCCACCTAGTGAGAGAAGGTAAGAAGTTCCAGCCCCTCGACAAAGCAAAGAAAATATTCCAACAGGTCCATGTTACATCGGAGGATGGCGTGAGAAGAGAGAGAAGCAAGCCTGCATCTGAATTATCGGAGCTGACAGAGATGGTCAAGAAGCTAGCCTTTAACCAGCAGGAACAAATGGCCAAGTTGTCCACACTGGAGCTGAGAATAGCCTCTCCGCTGCTTGCTTCACCACAAACTGCCCCGTCAGCGCAGGGAAGGGTGAGCCAGAGCGCTAGCTTTACCTGTCACCGGTGTGGAAAGCTGGGACACCTAGCTCGAGTTTGCAGAGCAGTGCTTTCAGACCCCCTGCCAGTTGCAGTGCACACACCCCATCCCTCTCATCCTTTAAACTCTTAAAGCCCATGGTAGCTGGGGCAACCATGGGCGTGCAGCAAGGGCCCCACCCACCTGCTGAAAAGGTCCACACGGAAGAGGAAACACCCCTTGTGGGTCCCAGGAACGAAGGAAAGGTGAAAGTCAACGGCCTGGAGTGCAGAGCTCTCATTGACTCTGGCTCCCAGATAACCAGCATCACTAACAGCTACTGGCAGAGCCATCCAGTCTTAAAGCAGAAGAAGTTACAGTCTTCCAAAATACCCATTGAGGGAGCTGGGGGCCAAGTCGTGCCCTACCGTGGTGTATTGCTGGTTGATCTGCAAGTGCTTGGGACAGAGTATAAAGCTGTGCCTGCTTTCGTCGTTCCTGATTCCATCTACCGCTCTTCACTACCCCTCCTGGTGGGCACCAATGTCATTCGAGCCTCCCGGAGCCACCTCCAAGCAGCCTATGGCCAGCAGTTTCTGCACAGAGTCAAAGAGCAGCACCCAGAGTGGTATACAGCCCTGCTGAAGGTGGGGAGTGCCGAGCAAAGTGAAGTGCATGACATTGTAGGTCCTGCTGTGTACACTGGCCGTAAAATACGGATCCCTGGAGGGAAAGAAATGGACCTAAGATGTAGGATAAAAGCTGGTCCTCAGAAGAAGACATATACTGCCCTAATGGAATGCCAGGCCTCCTTGAAACTCCCCCAGGACCTGCTGGTCGCTAAAGTCCTCGCAGATGTGAAGGGAGGTTGTGCCCCGGTCAGAGTGATGAACCTGTCCCAGCATGATGTCACCATCCGACCACACACACATCTGGCCAATGCTGTCGTGGTGCACAATGTGTTGGAGTTTGGTGATGAGAAGAAGAGTGAAGCCGGGAACAACGAGGCATGCCTCAGCCTGGGCCAAGTTGTCGCCAGCTGTGCTGTCGACCTGAGTGAAGCAGCAGTGGAGAATGAGAATCAACGTGCTTGTCTGCAAGAGCTGCTGGACAAGAATGCAGACGTGTTCTCTCAGCATTCATTGGACTATGGGCACACAACCACTGTGCAGCATGAGATCCCGCTGGTGGACTCCAGGCCTTTCCGGCTACCATATCGAAAAATACCCTCTTCTCAGTGTCAGGATGTGAGGCAGTTGTTGACTGAGATGGCGGCCACAGGAGTCATCCGCCCCAGCAAGAGTCCTTATGCCTCCCCAGTTGTGGTAGTCACCAAGAAAGATGGGTCATTAAGACTATGTGTTGACTATAGGAAGCTGAACTCCTACAGCACCCGAGACGCGTTTCCCTTGCCAAGGATTGAGGAGGCTCTTGAGTCGTTGGGCCAAGCCAAATACTTCTCCACTCTTGACCTTACCTCTGGTTATTGGCAGGTGGAGGTAGCGGAACACGACAAGCACAAGACCGCGTTCAGCACACCCATGGGGCTATTTGAAGCCAATAGGATGCCATTTGGCTTGCAAAATGCCCCCTCCACATTTCAAAGGCTCATGACCTGTTGCTTTGGAGACTTGAACTTCACCCATCTCCTTATCTACTTGGACGACATCATCATTTTTTCCACCTCTTTCAGTGAACATCTGGAAAGGCTGCAACTTGTCTTTGACAGGCTTCGGGAGCATGGATTGAAGCTTAAGCCCTCCAAGTGCCAGTTGGTGAGGCGAGAAGTAAACTACCTTGGTCACTTGGTGTCGGCTAACGGCATCAGGACCGACCCAGAGAAGATCAGCAGAGTGAAGGAGTGGCCAAAGCTCACCAACCGCAAAGAAGTGCTGCAGTTTCTAGGATTCGCGGGCTATTATAGGCGATATGTGAAGGGATACTCCAGCCTGGCTGCCCCCTTATACCGTCTCACATCTGGCGACCCCAGGAAGAAGAAGAGAGGGACCCAGAAAAATCCTGAGCTTGACCGACCCTTCACATGGACGGCTGAATGTGAGGAGGCATTTCAGTCCTTGAGAGATAAGTTGATTGATGCTCCAGTGCTAGGTTACCCAGACTACACCCTACCGTTCCTGCTGCAGACCGATGCTTCAGGGCAGGGGCTTGGCGCTGTGCTGGCGCAGGTCCAGGATGGGATGGAGAGAGTCATCGCGTATGGGAGCAGAGGCTTGAGCCCACCTGAGACGAGGTATCCAGCACACAAGCTCGAGTTCCTCGCCCTCAAGTGGGCAATCACAGACAAGTTCCACGACCATCTTTACGGACGCAAGTTCTCTGTTCTTACCGATAACAACCCCCTGAAGTATGTGATGACCTCTGCCAAACTCGACGCTACAGGCCAGCGTTGGGTGTCCCACCTGTCAATATTCGACTTTGATGTCCAGTATCGAAGGGGACGAGACAACTCCAATGCAGACGCCCTCTCACGCATGTCCAATGAGGAGGTGACGGAAGTCCTGCAGACCTGCCCCCAGCGAGTAAAGACAGATGGTCCGGGGCACAGAGAGGCTCAAGCTGCCCAGGAACAGGAGGGGGCCATGGGTGAAAGTGCTGCTGTGGAGGAGCCTGAAAGTAGTCTGCTGCTGGAGCCCAGTGAGCCGTATGGAGATGTGGGGATGGAGGCACTGCCTGCTATGACCACACAGGAGATACGGGCCGGGCAGAAGGAAGACCCCGACATAGGCCCTATCTCACACTTCAAGAGCCGGAACCAAAAACCAAGCCGCAGTGAGAGGATGGAAATGGCCGTTAGTGGACGCCTTCTCCTAAAAGAGTGGAGGAGGTTAGTGGTTAGAAGAGGCATCTTATACCGACGGGTCAGAGATTGCCATAAAGGAGTGGTGGAGCAGCTCATTCTGCCAGAGAAGCTGCGGGCAGCCGTCAAAACAGCTCTCCATGACGAAGCAGGGCATTTAGGATCTGAGAGGACGCTACAGACGATAAGAGAAAGGTTCTTTTGGCCGAGAATGTTTCAGGAGATCAAGGCCTGGTGTGAGCAGTGTGAGCGGTGCTGCCTCAGAAAGACCCCCACCACCAATGTCAGAGCTCCCCTGGTCAGTATCCATACTAGTGCCCCCATGGAGCTGGTATGCATTGACTATTTGTCACTGGAGAAGTCTAAGGGTGGCATTGAAAATGTGCTCATCGTCACAGACCACTTTTCCAGATATGCGCAGGCCTACCCCACTAAGGACCAAAAGGCAGGCACAGTGGCTCGGGTACTGTGGAGGAACTTCTTCTGCCGTTTTGGGTTCCCTGCGAAGCTGCATGCAGATCAGGGGCGCAATTTTGAAAGTGCAATTGTGAAGGAGCTGTGTAAGTGCACAGGCATTGTCAAAACCCACACCACGCCCTACCATCCTCAGGGCAACGGGACCACCGAACGGTTCAACAGGACCCTCATGAACATGCTGGGGACACTAGAGCCGCACTTGAAGTCTCGGTGGCATGAACATGTGGATGCCATGACGCACGCCTACAACTGCTCACGACACGACTCCACCGGGTACAGCCCATACTACCTGATGTTCGGCAGGCACCCAAGACTCCCAGTGGACCTGATCTTCGGCTCCCTGGCCACTAACAAGCCATGTGGCTACACAGAATACGTGCAGACCTTGCATGACTCCCTGACAGAGGCCTATGCCCTGGCCAATCAGACCTCGCACATTGCTAAAGACCAGCAGAAAAAATATTATGATAAGAAAGCAAAGAGTGAAGATTTCAGCCCAGGGGATAGAGTTTTAGTCAGAGTCTGTCATGTGGAGGGGAGGCAGAAGTTAGCGGACCGATGGGAGGCACGCCCTTATGTTGTGGTGAAGAAGCGGCCTGGTTCGCCTGTGTATGTGGTGCGCCTGGAGAATGGGGAAGCGGAAAGGGTGTTGCACCGAAACCTCCTTACCCAGTGCATGTTCCTCCCAGTTGAGCGTGGCAGCGGAGTGACCATGGAAGAGGGCCAGTCAGACAGTGAGGCATGGGAGACCAGCATAGAGCTGCACCCAGAAGGGGAACCAGAGGGTGATGGAACAGAAAGTGGAGAGGAGGACCACACAGAGACCGAGCAAGCTGACATGGGGACCCGGGCAATGTGTGAAGGGGAAATGCATGCGACCAGTGGTTGTGCCACCCCTACACAGAGGAGAAACCCAGAGAGGAAGAGACATCCCCCAACAAAGCTCTCATTTGAGTCCCGAGTCAGGGCTAGAGAAAGCGATGAACAAAAGATAGAAAGAGGGAGACAGTTGTGGCAAAGAGCTAAAACAAGAAGAGCGGCTGGACACAAATAGGGCCTCTCTACCTACACCTTGACAACAGACACACACAGTACACACACTTCACACCACATAGCCCTTCACAACACTTTCATTTTTTTGAAATATCCCAGGTTACTGTAAAATTATTGTTATGAATAATCTCAGGTTACTGTTAGTTTTTGTTGGTTGATCTGATGGCTGGGACGCCATCACTTAAAGAAGGGGTGGATGTAAGGTAGTGAATGTGCCACGCCTCTAGGCAGCGTGGCAGCCGTTTTTTGTAATTGTTAATTTGTTTGTGTGTTTTGTACCTCGGGGTGACCCGTACGTTTGTCTTAAGTTCTGTTGTTTTGAGATGTGTTGAGTGAGTCGGTGAGTGCTAGATGAAGGAGATAGCTGCTGTGTGATATTCTGTAAAATAAATCTCGCCACCATTTCGAAACGTCCTCGTCTCTCGTGTCAAGTACTTTGGACGCCCAACCACCCGCTAACCAACATAGATCACCTAAAACACAACGCAGAGTCCCAGCGGGCCGTTGACTGGAGAGAGAGGGTTACATATGCTACACGAATGCCATGAGGTCAAACGGAATAGTGTAGGTAGCTACGCTATCACTAACTGAAAACACATTTGAACACATAGTGGCTAGGTAGCTAGCTGCTAATAAGTAACATATTAGTAACATACAGTGGTGGAAGAAGTACTGAAGTTTAGTACTTAAGTAAAAGTACAAGTACCCAGGAAATTAAAGTAAAAGTAAAAGTACTACATCAACAATCCTACTTAAGTAAAAAGTACTCACTTTTAAATTTACTTTAAAAGTAAAAGTACTCACGCAATGGGTTGTCTCTCAATGTCTAGGCTGTGCCATTTTGATAAAGAAATAGCGACTGGTAATAAATGACTACATATGTCACTACTAGTAATAATAATAAGCAACAACATTTGTTAATTGGAAAGTTTGGTGTACTTATTGGGCCTATTGTCTGTAATACTGTTCACACTCTATCTTACAATTCTGCGGATGACAATTTATCTACCAGGGATTATTTGCAAAGTTAATACCATTAAGCCAAACCAATAAAGACACAATTTTATATCTTTTAATCTTTTATTTAATTGTAAACGTGTAAAAAATGGAAATATGAAACATGAAAAACAAATGGAGTTGTTAAACTGGTCAATGCAGAGTTGAATGCTCTAAAAACATATTGAGTAACCCAAGACTTAAGTTTGCATGCCAGGCAATAACCAGTCAATAAAAAAGGCAAATCTTCACGTTAGCTTGACATTGCTAAACAACCAGCTTTATCTTACCACTACATTAAATAAATAATCAAGGTACAATCATGTTATTTTGATGCTATTGCTGTATGTCAACATGTATTTTGCTAGATAACAGTATAAAAACATGTCAGATATGCAAAAGTCATAGACATTAACTTAGCATAGCAAGAACTCCGCATAACTCGACGGGTTCTCCACATTTGAAGGCGAATTTTGAAGGCTAACAACTCCTTTTTTTTGAGGTAGACAGGAAACACACTGAAACCTCCACGAGTTATTCTTGGGGCCTCTGAACTTGAACATGTCCTCAGATGCAGTGACGTGCGGTGAGGTTCGCAGCTGGTGAGGCACAGAAACCGGAAGTGATTACGTCATTCCGATCTCTAGTTGTTTAAAAAAATTAGAAATGTATACATCATACATGTATGCTTATGGTTTCAAAATTGTCATCTCACATGAACTGAAAAAAACATAGTTTTATTGTCTAATACTATTACTTTTAAACGATTATTATTATAAGAAGTTATGCGGCTCAATAGTCAACTGAGGCTATAGGCCTACAGCTAAACGTACAATCGGTGTGGTAATCGAACTTTTACACCGTGTCAAATAAGATATTAATAGTTACAAGGTAGCGTATGTAGCCCTCCCACCAATGATATGGCTCATTTCAATTTGTTTAGGGAAAACACAACTCGGCAGTGATGGGCAGTAGCGTCACTACTTGTAGCGACGCTACTAGCTTAACTACATTTGTCAGTAGCTTGGCAGTAACGTCGCTATTTACAAAACCAAGTAACTTTTCAGTAGCTAAGCTCTTTTATTGATCAAGTACCGCAGTAGCGTCCTCGAAAGCTTATTTATCCTGGACCTTTCTGATGTTCATTCATAACAGGCTTCCCTGCAGCCATCACACACAAAAATTAAGCTGTACGTCACTTTAGGCGAGACGAGTGAAAATAGATAGATAGATATCTCCACAACAACATGGATAGACCTGGATGGTTGGATGTAGTTTCAGAACGAACGTCGGCATGCAAAAAGATCTTCAATGGTAAGACTTGTCTGTTGTGCCTCTGTTGGTGTCTCATAAAACGTGAGTTTAAAGGCACCCAGTGCAACTTTCGAGGCTTAAAAATAAACATTCAATTTCTAGTCTTTTTTACACGTAGTAAGTTTCAATAACTCCATACCATTACATATCGACATTCAAGGAGCAAAGATGAGACGTTGTCGTGTGGTGAGAACTGATAGAAAATCAATAACAACAACATTCGCCGCCATTTTCTTTATTTTTTGTAACCTACAATAAATACAGCAGGATTCCAGTCAATGGAAAAATGGCCTCTCCCCACCGGCGATTGTTGTTGTTTACGATTTTCTATCAGTTCTCACCACACAACGACGTCTCATCTTTGCTCCTTGAATGACGATATGTAATGGTATGGAGTTATTGAAACTTACTACGTGTAAAAAAGACTAGAAATTGAATGTTTATTTTTCATTGAATGTTTACATAAAGTTGCACTGGGTGCCTTTAATTAAAGCATAGCGTGTGTATTGTGGAGCTATTTCATTCCGAGATTGCAGGGGAGTAAAATGCTCCGCTGCCAAAGTAGATTACATGTTTTTAACTTCGGGGTTAATTCCCTTTCCTTTACGTCTGCTGCTGGTTAGTAAATACAGACAGCCGGAAAGGTTAACAAACGGAATGAGAATAGCTACACATTAAACACGATATGCTTTAATAAAACCCACGTTACTCACATACTGGTTAACACTGTTACAGCACATAAATGTTTGTCGCTACACCCACACTATGTGTCACGTTATCCCTCCCTGTACGTGCTCCAGCTGCACCATTTTACTTGCAATGTGAATCATTTAATTGAATTGCTTATTGGCCTTTGATGTATCAACTGTCACATTTGTTGCACCTTAATCATTTTCTACAAAAATGATATGCTATGTATGGTGTAGTAGACTGAGACTCTATTCACTACTGCACAAAAACTAGACGTTTGCAATGAAGTAGGTAAAACAACTTTCGCCAATATCTCCGTAAGGGAGATGGGTTATGTGCTCAAATTTCCTGGGATTAAAGAAGACGTTAGTATTCATGTGAAAATCACGTCTCAGGATTGCTGCGCATATGAAAGTTATTTCGGGTATCAACTGTACCCATGTCTCAACTGTACTAATACTGTCAATTATGAGTTCAGTAAAAGACGGAGCAAACAGTTTTCTACCGTTGTTGAAACACATCCACGTGTAGTCTCGTTATTACGGAAGAGTATTAGGGCCAAGTATAAGGAAAACATTATTTTTGGGGGAAAATCGAGAATAATGTCGACATGTCGAGATTAAAATCGAAATGTCGAAAATAAAGTCGACGTGTCGAGAATAAAGTCAACATGTCGAGAATAAAGTCAACATCTCGAGATTTAAATCGACATGTCGAGAATAAAGTAAATACACTGAAATAGCTGGTAATGGACAGATGCAAGGGTATCGATGGCTACACCTGCGTGCAATACAGAGAGGATATGTTGTATCACAGGACACAATAAGACACTTGATAAAGTTAATGGATCCTGTAGGTGTGGAGCACAGGCGGGCGCGGCGTCTGAGACGCAGGCATTACCACAACAAAGGTGCTAACGCACTATGGCATATCGATTTGTACGATAAGCTGAAGCCATACAGTGAATGGAGAGGATGTTCGCCTGTTGAGCCCAGATTCGCCGCCGCCTGACTTTCAAAGTTGACGAACCTTTAACTTTATGCAAATGTGTACCAGGCGGTAACCAATCAGCTCGGCGTGTGTCAGAATTGGAGCTCGCCGTTCTGCAGAAGGGCGGGTGTAATCAAAACATTTCAAAGAAAATGGCAGAGCCTTGGAGGTCTGCTTCGGAATACAGGTGTATACACGACTTTTATATGTCTACATCTACTCGGTTTGTTGTTTATAAACTATACGAACACTGTCAGGGCAAACTGAATATTGTAGGTCTTAAATTAAGCTCTCGACCGTTATTGTTAGCTTGGTGCTAACGCTTTCATTGAAGATCAATGTAGAAGCTAGCTGCTAATCCTGGGTCCCGGGAGTCTGTTTAACTGGAAATATTTTTATGTGAATAAAGGTGTTTACACGACTTTTATATGTCTACATCGACTCAGTTTGTTGTGTATATACTATACGAACATTGTCAGGGCAAACTGAATATTGTAGGTCTTAAATTAAGCTCCTAACCGTTATGTTAGCTTGCTGCTAACGCTTTGATTGAAGATGAATGAAGAAGCTAGCTGCTAAAATGCGATTAGCGCTGCAATGCAGCCGAACTTGCTACTTGACACTCACTACATGACAGCCAAACTGATTTTGCTGACCACGACCCCCTAGGCGGAATACCGCCTGCGAAAATTCGCGGCTAGTGTGAACGCCTCGTGATTCGCGTGAAGCGAAATGGAGACTCTCGCCCACGCGAATTGTACCTATTCCCAGCTTTGGCCTTACCTGGAGCTGAGGTGGGAGCACATCTCCGTCGTCTTTGCGCATGCCCAAGGCAAGGTAATCAGTTCAAATTTCGCTATAACTTGCATGCGCAGCAATCCTGAGACGTGATTTTCACATGAATACTAATGTCTTCTTTGATCCCAGGAAATTTGAGCACATAACCCATCTCCCTTACGGAGATATTGGCGAAAGTTGTTTGACCTACTTCATTGCAAACGTCTAGTTTGCAAACGTTTCTAGTTTTTGTGCAGTAGTGAATAGAAAAAGGGCAACACTATGCAGAATTTTAGTGACAACAGGTTAGGCTGTAATTCAGATATTCGATCTGTATTTACTGAGTTGAGATTGAGCATAATCCAATGTCTACTTTATTGGACAGCATAGCAAAACTATGGGCATTTAGGCGCTTTGTATTTCAAAAAGGCATGTCAAGCTTTGGTAGCACATACACTTTTAGGCCTTGTATAATTTTAAGCTAATAAATACGTTTCGACTTTTACTTTGAAAATATAAGGAATGGAGGCCATGTCGAAATTGTCCTTATTGTCGCTAGCTACACGCTGCTTCGATGTAAAATCTTTGTTGGTAGAGATGCGAACAACAGTCGATTGTCAAGCATTAATCGCAACCTCCAGATCCACGAGCGAATGACATATAGCTGATGTTTAAAAAATGTTGCACCTGTGTTCCCAGATCAGAATAATTATGGAAGTCGTTGTCAAGACGACGTTAGCCGAGATGGAGAAAGTAATCGAGACTGGAACCCTGCAGTCCCTGACGGAAATCGGCACACATAACTGTAACTCACCAAATACATATTCGGAACTGATGGTAGGTGAAACATTGTTGGAACAAAAATTGTATCGATGATTAGTTTGCTCGTCTACTACATATTTGCCTTTACGTTACAATTGTCAACAAGTGGAATTTAGCAACACCATAACGATTTTACCTCAAATAAATAGTTTTAGATGAATGAATGGTATACGAAGGTTTAATAAAGTGATCGACACGTCTTCAGCCTGAGTCTGCGTCTCCATTAACCCGCTACACCTGCTGCTAACACAGGCGAAAACATACATTAAGTCTAATTGCGTTACTCTCTACCTTCCTTATAACCTGTAATTTACAATCTAATTTGGGGAAAGGCCATAGTCCGTAATTGAAAAGGACTTATAGACCGCAGCCTTACAATCGCTGATCGTGACTGAGTGCAATAGCCCATGCACACCTTATTTAATTATTTATTAAATGTTTTTCTTTTTCAAAAGTATACATTTCTGTCTTTCATTTTGACTAGTCTATTTCTGGGAACCTGAATCTGAAGAATGCCTATCTGAAGGCAGGTTTGTATTATATAGCTAGCACAATTTATACACATTAGTAATTCAAAGCCGATAAAAGAAAATAAACACTAAATTGCATTATAAAAAACATAAATAAAAAATACAAATAATATAAGAAGAGAGTGCTGTAAAGGGCTACCTGGGATTTATAAATGTTGCGAGCCCTGTATAGGTAGGCTGTATAAAGTTGTTGTTGTTGTTGTTGGTGTGTGTGAGTGTGTTTTCCTCCCTACGTTTAGGTCTACAATATCGTATACTTATAGACTTCACATGAAACTTGGCATGATTGTAGCCTCATATTGCTAATGTGGAATATATGGTATGTGTCACTAGGTGGGCGTGGAGTGTCCCTTCATGCTAGAGTGGGGTAATAGCTCAGCCACTGTCAGGCCAAAAATCACCAAAATATTATGGCAAGTTGACCTCTAGGTCATTAAGACTCATTTGAGGAGTAGCACCACCTAGTGAATAATATTTCTTGCAAATATCTAGAGCTTCACTCGCCACTAGTTTGTGACATGAAACGTCAAACTTTTGAAAATTTGACATGCTGCCTTACCACCACATTCTTTGGATGCATGACAAATGTCATGAAATGTTGTCCCTAGAGGGTGCTACAAATGACACATTTTAAAAGCCTGAGAACCATTTCACCATAAATTGCAAAATGTTTAGGACAAGTTAACCTCTAGACGGGGCATTAACCTACCTCATTAAAATTCATTTGTGGGTGTGCGCCACATAGTGAATAATGTTCAAAGCAAACACCTAGGACTTCACTTGCTAATATCTTGTGATGTAAAGATTCAAACCTCATGTATTTCACAACCTTCATCATTACCACATATTTTGTTCATGAAATGCTGCAACGGACACATTTCAATATCTCAAGAAGCCCTAAAGCTATAATGTTGAAATAATAATAATATAATGTTGACATTTGGTGTGCTTACTTGGCTACATTTGCATACATTTTTCTTGACTATCCATTTGGCTTGCTCAAGAACATGGTTGCCAACCTGTGCCGTGGTTCTGCTCAAGGTTTCTTCCTGCCTAACAGGGAGTTTTTTCTTGCCCCTGTTGCCGTTGTGCATGCACTAAGGGGGTTCAGGCTCTGGGCTCTGTTAAGCGCCGAGAGGCAATTGTATTGTTATGGCGCTATACAAATAAAATTGAATTGAATTGAATTGAATGGCCAGTTAAAATTCAGCAGCCAATGTAAAGGTTCAAACTTTCTACAATTCTTCTCAGTTCTACTTCAACCCCCATGACCACTGATGGTGGCTATATTTCAAATTATTATAATGATAGTGTTTACCCCTGTTCTGTTAAACTGGACATTAAGTATTGTTTTCAAACATATTCTTGGTTTCAACTAATAATCCTTCATTTTATACATGCATACAACAGTTCACAATTGGCTGGCGACAGACACTCAACACACGCTGCATGCTGTAGCCAGGATCCGTAATGGCCCTCCTCCTTCTGTTGCCCAGTTGTATTGACACAGGGCAGAATTGGTTGTGGCAGTAGTTCTTTTAAGAAGCACAGTGTATGTTTTGTTGTGATGGTAGTGACATTGTTTTTTTTTCTGTGAATTGTGAGCGGTAGTGGGGGTGGGGGGCATTGCATTAGCTCTGCTTGCCTGGGAGTCACCTCACACCCCTGGAGTTCCATATGGTCACCTCACCTCACACCACTGGAGTTACATATGGTCACCTCACACTACAGGAGTTACATAACCTCACCTCACACTACAGGAGTTACATAATAACCTCACCTCACCACATATGGACTCACCTCACCTCACACTACAGGAGTTACATATGGACATTGGAATATTGGAGGCATCTCAAGCTCATTTAACATTTGTTTCTCAATCAGTGTATGGATTTTGTTTCAGTCAAGCTTATGTTAAAAAGCAGAGGTACTTGATGAACAGTTCCCTAAGTTATGAGTATTTTCATTATAAGACAAGTTTATAATTTTCAGGCAAGCTTCTTTACTAAAACATAGAGAACATAGATTTTTTTCTCAGTTTTCTTCATGGCCACTATAGTACTGGTCTGTGTGTCAGTACCCCATACTGTGACTCCAGTACCCCATACTGGTGGCACAAGTACCTCACTCAACCTCCTCCACCCTAGCCTAACCGCAATCTTGCACTTTATTGTTCTACCTGACTTGGGAATTACAGGTACAAGTCCTCAATTGTTGAGGAATATGTCAATATGTGCTCAGATATGTAATGATTTATTGGATTGTTTTATTGCACTCCTCCAGATCTCCCATCTTTGTCCTTTCAGACTCAGCTGACCACTGTCTTGGAAGTGCTGGCAAAGGAAGCAGTGGACAAGATCTGTAGGCTTGTAAGTGAAGACCAGTGCAGCAGTCCGATGGAGCGGGACACGTTGAAGGGACATTTTGAAAGAATGGGCCAAGGGTTTGGGACGGCACTCAAAAAAATCAACGGGCCTGAGGCATATCAACAGTATTCAGGTCAATTCTACAGACAAGTTCACTCCCCTAACCAGCAACAAAGTGAGCAGGACATTCACATGTTGTGCTGCAGTCAGTAATAGTGGACATACAGTACAATTCAATGTTTATTCACCAGATTGTGTGCCTATCCAAAACGAATGCTTTTTTCTTATCACATAAGGGGATGCTTTAGAAGGTACACAAGGTTCAGATGAAAGAGGATGTTCGGCTTTAGAAGAATCAACCAATGAAAACGCTGCAGAAGACGAACACTGCATCAGAAATGAAGAGGTTAGTGTCTCAAGCTCCCGGTTGCTTCAGAAGGTTTGTTTTGTTGTTTGTTTAAAAAAAATGATAATTTAAACTAGACAATGAAGGTAGTGATCATTGATACTGATAATGTATAAGCCGTTCCTAAACTGATTAAGCAACATGACACGAATGAGAGTGGAGTTGGTAAAGGATATCCTCAAGGCAGGGATTTGGACATAGAATTGTTTGACTGGATGTTAAAGTTGTCCATTTAATCAATGTATTTTTCCGCCTATACTCTGTTTTTGCATTTTTTTGTTAACCATGTTATGGTATATCCATTATGCTATCAAATGTATTTTCATTTACCAGCCAATCACAAACCTTTAAGGGGACAAATTATGACATTTTCACTTTTTAAGTTGCTTCTACACAATGATTTGGGTATCTGGGGCCGTATTCACAAAGAATCTTAGGGCTAAAAGTAGCTCATAAGTGGCGAATTTAGGAGAAACTCCTAAAAATAATGGGCGTGTCAGTCTTAAATTTAGGACTCCTATTTTTTTTTACTAAGAGCAATTCACAAAATATTTTATCCCTAAAAGTAGCACCTAAGTCTAGGACAGCTTAAAACTCCTCATGAGGACTCCTAAGTCACTAAGACCTATTCACAAAAAGTCTTAAAATGGCTGAAGCCAGACGTAACGTGTTGGAGACAATGAACGACTCTGAATTGTTGAGAAGATATCGTTTAAACCGTGAAGGCATCAACATTTTACTAGAATTAGTGCGGGATGCAATCACGTCTCCAACTATCTGAAACAACCCAATCAGTCCGGAAGTTAAATGTTTGATAACATTAAGATTTTTGGCTACGGGGAAAATGCAACTTTGCAACGCAGACGACTTCAGAATATCGCAATCATAAGTAAGCCGATTCATTCATCAAACAATCACCGCACTCTGTAGACCACACATTGTACAACAGTTTATCCGGTTCCCTTTGGACAATCGCCTACTTCAAAGGATCAAGGTCAATTTCATGGCGTTTGCAGGAATGCCCGGTGTCGTGGGTGCCATCGATGGAACACACATTAAAATAATTGCTCCATCCAGAGATGAGGACGTCTTTGTAAACCGCAAAAAGGTACATTCAATTAATACACAGATAGTGTTTGATCCAAATTTCACAATCATGGATATTGTTGCGAAGTGGCCTGGATCTACTCACGATACGCGCATTTTAATGGAGAGCGCGGTCTGCGCCAGCTTTTTGAGCGGCACCATGTACCTGCTGGATGCCACTTGTTGGCTGACAGTGGCCATCCATGCAAGACATGGCTTTTGACACCCTTCCTCAATCCACAACCGGGAGCACAGTTGAACTACAACATGCAAGTATACCTACGCATGAGGCCTATTTTGGTGACACAATACCTGTAGCTGCGACGGCTCTTATAAAGTCCACTCCGCAATCTCCATCCTACATTGTGACTGGAGCGCATACCACCGCTTCTCGCAGTCATCGACAGAGCGACACACGGCAGGGAATGAAGCATTTATGTTAACACATAAGTCCTCCCATGCCTCACGCATAGTTTGCAGGGTGCTTTAATTATTACTTCTTTGATTTCATGCAATTTCCGTGTTTTTTTCGGCAATTTCTCTTTCTCTTAACGTGCAAAGCGTCATTCTCGTTGGATGCACAAACTTGTCATCATGCGTGTGCATTCTGCTAAGTGCACTATCCATAGCTATTTAATATGACTTCATTTGAAGCCTAGGTTATTGTCTTATTTTCTGTTTATTTAGTGGGATCGTTAGGGGGATGTTAGGACTGAGTTTTTAATGAGAGAGCCTGTCAACAACCAATCACCGTCCTCACCCCTTCTAAACTCGTGCATGAGAAGCGACGTCATCCATAGCAACGGAGTTTTTATCTTAAGCTTAGGAGTTGGTATTATCCTTAGTATGAGTAGGCTAGGTCTCAGAGCCGTTGTGAATCACTTTTAAGAAATTACTCCTACGTAAAAGGTTTTAGCGCGAGTTAGGAGCACTCCTAGTGGTAAGATAAAAGGCTTTGTGAATACGGCCCCTGGCCTGCTTACCAACCCAAAAAGCTTCAAAAAGACAACCCAGTCCGCCTGTTATGGTCTCTCTATGTCAGGAAGATTAGCTTCTTCAAGAACGTTAGATTTGCTGATGCTTGTGATGTCCCAAGAAGCGCTCATTAGAATGAAACTGCCCCAGAGCCAATCAGGGTGTCTCTCTACATGGCCTTGGACCGCCCCCGGCACCATTTTGTCCAATTCTTTTTTGCCTTTAAATCCTTATGTAACATTTCCATACTTATAACTGTCCTCTTTCACCTGCTGAAGCTGTCAAACTATTCCACCTTTTCAAACTTGGCGAGCTTCGCATATTCGGCTTGGACCTCAACGATTGATGCTTGCGCCTGTTTTTTGTCTTTGTTTTCATTGTATTTTTGTCATTGTTTTTATTGAATTTTTGTATGATTTGTATTTTTGTCTTTGTTTTTATTTTATTTGCATGCATTGTTTTTTGTAAGTTGCTTTGGACAAAAGCATCTGTTAAATTCCCTTACTATAACTATATGTTTACAGTGCTGGGTCTGGTGTCTTCAATTGTGGCAATCCAGTAACAGGATGGTCTTTGAAAGGATAGAAGAGTGGTGAATTTGAGTTCATGTGTTTTAAGTCATGGTTCCATGGTTCCTCTGTTTTAAGGCGAGACATTGCAGGTGAATAGGGTAAAAAAAAAAAAATACAAGGGATCACCATGAAACTTTACCAGTTGATTACATACATCATTATAAGAAAAAAATGTATTACAAGTTTTTGAATTTTGCATATTTAATTATGCTAATTAGGATGGATCTCATTAAATATGCATGTTTTTGCATATATTTCCGGTGCATGAATCTTAAACTGTGATAAAGCCAGGACCAAAATTCTTTTTTTATTTTGTTTGTATATCAAATGACAAAATATCCTCACATGGATTTTAGGATATCTGCTTTTATGACCTGGGAAATCAAAATATACTATCCATGGCCTTAAAAACCCTATTTTCGCCATGAGTTCAGGGTAAAATTACCCATAAATCTGGCCAGGAACAATTTATAAATAAATCCATGTGTAGATGTCTTCATAACAATGCTATGTGTGAAACTGGGAAGTGTGGTGTACCTAGGTTCTACATAGGCTGAGAAATGTGCACCTAAAGATGAAAAAACACTCATTTTGAGAAAACGGCATTTAAAGATTTACACGTGAGGCACTGAGCGAATCACGTTAGCAGAAAAGCGCCGTCAGCCAATGAATCGACTTTAGTTCTTCAGAAAAGTCAGGATTGGTTGCTGAAAAGAAAGGAAATGCCCATATTTGGATTACACAGCCTTCTGATTGAGGCTCAGAGCTTTAAAATCATACCAGACATGACAGATGTCGTGTAAAAAGACGAAACGCTGAACGCGGTTCGAAGGAAGAATTCTTGGTAAATTTAGGAGAAAATGGATGCCACGGCTGAACTAAATGCAGTGAAACAGACACATAAAAGTGTAATTTTGACGTTTTCTTTATGGTAGTATGAAAGATAACAAGTTAAAGAGGCAAACTAGCCCAAAATCTCAAATTTGACCAGGGCATGAAAAAAATCGATATTTCACCTGCCGTGTCTCGCCTTAAAGGGACCATTTATGAAACCACCTATGAATTGTACACATGCCATTTCAGACTAAACAAAACATCAATTGTAAATGTATTGAACTATTTCTCTCCATTTGCCTTACCTCTCTTAGGTAGAGCAACTGAGTGAGGTTGTGATAAAGGAAGAGAGGTTTGAGGATTCCACAGAAGACTCTGAGACTGTTGGAGCCGATGGAGAGGTTTCCTCCATCCTGTCCCAGCTGATATCCTCAGACAAACGATATACAGCTACTGGTGACCAAGCAAACAATAGGACATGTAAGCAGCTGACAACCTTAAGGAGCAAAGGCATAAAGATCACTAATGCAGGGAACCGGTTTGGCTGCAGACACTGCAGGCAGAGTTTCACTAAACTAGCGTCCCTCAGAGTGCACAAAGCTGCTCTGCCCTTCACCTGCACATGCTGTGGAAAAGGCTTCATGCTGAAATGCAGTTTGGAAAAGCATCTGCTCATTCACACCGCAGACCAACCACAGCCTTGCAGTCTGTACAGCGAACCCTTCACAGAGAAACCATGTGTTCAGAAGCATCAGAGATCTCATAAGAATCCAACAACTTTTAGCTGTCGTATGTGCTCCAAATCCTTTAGCCGTTTGTCCAGCCTGAAAAAACACCAGTTGGTTCATATGGGAGAGAAGACGTACTGCTGTGGCACCTGTGGCAAGGCCTTCAGCATCGCTGGAAACCTGTACCGCCATCTGCGCATCCACACTGGGGAGAAGCCCTTCAGCTGCCACACTTGTGGGAAGAGCTTTAACCAGTTGGACACTCTGAAGAGCCATCAGCGTATCCACACGGGAGAGAGGCCATATAGCTGTACGACATGTGGGAAAACATTTGTCCAGAGAAGTGGGCTCAAAACTCATATGCGCATTCATATGGGTAAGGACGTTTTCTCTTGCATGGTCTGTGGAGAGAAACTGGCCTGCATTGATTCCTTTAGAGGGCATGTACAAATGCATGCTGGGAGTATGCCTTGCCAGTGCTCCGTCTGCAGACAACAACTGAGTTCTGTTAGTGCCCTGTGGACTCACCAGCAGCTTCATGCCAGTGACAAAATGTACAACTGTGATGTCTGTGGAAAGAATTTCAAGGCTTACTGTAACCTGAAAATCCACAGAAGAGTCCACACAGGAGAGAAGCCCTTCTGCTGTGAGAAATGTGGAAAGACTTTCAGTCAACAGAGCAGCCTGAAGACACACCAGAGTGTTCACACTGGGGACAAACCTTTCAGCTGTGATGTGTGTGGCAAGAACTTTGGAAGTCTGGGAAATCTTAACCGCCACCAGCGCATCCACACAGGAGAGAAGCCCTTCAGCTGCTGTATATGTAACAAGAGTTTTAATCAGGCCAACAGCCTGAAGGCTCACCTTCAGGTGCACACAGGGGAGAAGCCCTTCATGTGTGATAAATGTGGAAAGAGCTTTTCCTACCTAAGGAATCTTAAAGAACACAAATGTGTCTATTGAAACGACAGGTACGTTGACCCCTTTTTAAATGTTTTTTTTTTTTTTACATGTAATCTCGATGGGCATATGGAACTTCTTACTTTAGAAAAGAAATGTTCAATGGTATGCAGAAATTTGGGCACCTACTGGATTTTAATACCTATAGTCACTTATCACTGACTGGTTAAAACTAAAAATTCTTTAGATCAGCTGATTGTACCTTAAACTGCAAAAAAAAGCTGCAACAAATCATGAAAAAGCTCATTTAACATTATTGGAGCTTATTGGAGGTGTTCTTTTCCTTCTTTCTCTGTTGGAGAGAAGCAACATGGGAACCTCAAAATAACTATTTTGCCCTTAAAACTATGATGATTGGTCAATATGAATTAGGAGAGGGATATAGAAAGTTATCAAAAAGTTTGAGGTGTCTATCTCCACAGTCAGAAATGTAGTAAGAATTGGAAAGCCACAGGAACAGTCCTTGTGAATGAAAGCCGTGGTAGGTCGAGAACAATATATGAAAGGCAAAGATGAAGAATAGTTAGAATAGTCACATTCAAACCACAGATCACCTCTAAAGACCTCCAAGAACATCATGCTGCTGATGGTGTCTTTGAACATAGTTCTACAGTCCACCACACTTTGCACAAGGACAGCCCAATGGAAGGGTAATGCATAAAAAGCCTTTTTTGCATACTCACCACAAGGAGTCACTAGAGGTGTGCAAAGGCTCATCTGGACAGGTCAGAATCATTTTGGAATAAAGAGCGGTACTCAGATGAAACTAAGACAGTTATTTGGTCACAACCATAAGCGCTTTTCGCCACAGAAAAAGAACTTGCTGCCTACTCTAAAACATTTGGTGGAGGGTCCGTCATGCTATGGGGCTTTGTGGCTAGCACAGGTCCTGCCACATGAATTCCACCAAGTATCAGCAGATTCTTGGGAACAATGTTCAAGACTGTCAGGAAGATGAAGTCACGGCGGGGTTGGTTGCTTTAGCAGGACAACGATTCCAAGCATTGTTCAAAATCTACCAAGGAATTCATGCAGAGGCAGAGATACAATGTTCTAGAATGGCCATCCCAGTCCCCAGACGTGAATATCAACAATATGAGATGACCTCAAGCGGGCTGTCGATGCTCTACAGCCATTAAACCTGTCTCCAAAATACCTTTAGCCAGAATTCAGGGACTTATCAGTGGCTATAAGAAACATCTACATGCTCTACCAAATATTGATGTAATTATTCCACATTGCCCACATTTTTGCACATATCTGTTATTGTTATGATGCACACTGCATTGTTTTTTGTCGATTCAATAAATATCATTACAGATCTGAAATGGGACCACAAGGTATACATTATTTCCAAATGATATTGCTGCTTTGAAAGACCAGCAGATTATAATCTGAAATAATGATAATAATCGGGGTTGCCCAAACTTTTGCATAAAACTGTATTTTACAGCCATGAATGCATCGTTATGAATCACTACTACAACTTAACACTAAGTTTCTGACCAGTTAATAACATTAAAGAAATTAATCACTTCTACAACTAAACAGTTAGTTACTGACCAGTTCATAACATTAAAGAAATTAATCATTACTATAAATAAACACTTAGTTACTGACCAGTTAATAAGATTATAGAAATGAATTTGCTTGCTGCACTTGCACTTGTGATGTTAGATATGAAATACATTCTTGCTGGGAAAGATAAGGAACTGATGAAAAGGGTATGAGACCTTGGTCTACAGACAATCAGTAAAGTGATGTGAAACTGGTACTAGAAAAGAATCTCCATGAAATGTTGCACTAAGTGGAATGGACCTGTGTCTTTGAGTGTAGGGTACAAACAACTCCTACTTTGAGGAATAACAGATCAAGGGTGTTTCCTGTGTAGATGAAACAGTATGAAAATGCAGTATCAAAATTATAGTGACCAAAATGTTCTGGTATCAGTATTTTTGGGCAATTATTAAAATGAGCTGTAAATGGTCAAAAACGTACAGATACACAAACTGAAATCATTTCACCAAGTTTATGTTACACTTAAACTACAATTTTTTTTTTTTAATTAAGTTATTAAAATAATAACATATTAACTCAAATATGGTTCACCATTTAAGGGCCAGTTACCCCTTGCTGCAAAGTTGGCTAATAGAGTTTGGAAGTTGACTGGAAGTTTGTAGTTTTTAGTGTTTAAACACTTCCTGGCTCCCAAAATGGAAAAACGAATGGGCTTTCACAAAATGTATGAAAATAAGGTGTGAGTGAAACAGCATGAGTCCTCTCGTCGTGCATTGAGCTAAAAGTGAACTTACCTTCGCTAGTAGTGGGTGGTGGTCATGAAGATAATTCCTAAAGGCTGATTTATGGTTGCTTGTGCAAGTGGCCTAAACTGAGGAACAGTATGACAGAGATTGGCTTTAATAACAGGATAGGCTCTAATGTGTCTTCATAAAGTTTTTGAAATCAATACACAGAGCGTTTTGAGGGAATTTCACACATACAGTGCCCTCCACAAATATTGGCACCCCTAGTGAATATGAGCTAAACAGGCTATAAAGAAATATGTCTTTGCTGTTAATCCTGTTTTTCACTCAAAATATTCACAAAAATCTTACCTTTCTGTTACACTCAGTCCTCACTGTCAGTGTCAGGACAGCTATCAAGTTCCTCACTTTCTTTCGAATTGGCACAATAACTATAATGACATAAATCTGTGCAACACAGTCCTGCAGAAAAGCAAAGACCAGTTCAGAAGTGTTGCGTTTGGCGGGGATGTGGAACACTAGCTGTGGAAAATCACGGCTGAGTCTCTTCTTCAATACATCCTGTCTGCAACACAACAAATCAACAACAACAAAAAAGAGTCATATGAGTACCAGCAAAGGGGGGCTTCATGTTGTGGCTGATATACAATAGCCACCTTCGCAAATTAACTCAGAGTGAATAAAATAATATTGGTGGAGTTTACTTGCTATGCAACAGATATATAATACCAAGTATTCCCAAGAGAAGCACATACTGTAACAAACATCACACTATCAAGAACACTGCCATCCTCCTTATTGCAAAAATAATACACAATACAATACAGTATGTGCACACAAGGTCAATAAATGCCTTCCTCAGTTGGCTCATCCTCAGCACCTCTTGGCTGATTACCCTTTCGCAGAATAATTTATAGCTCAGATCAAATGTTGACCTGATCCTTACAAAAAATATAGAAGAAGATATGTGTTGTGAGAGCTTTCGTTGTGAGATCCGTGTTGTGAGAACAAACTGTCTCAATCATAGGACACACATTGTACTGTATGTGATTTCATAAAATTAAGATATGACTTGCTGTTCTTTCTCTCCTCTGGCAGGCTCACTCAAAAACCTTGTATATTCTCTGTAGCAACTTTTGTGGTACTGCACCTCCAGAGCCACACAGTCTCTGTCCTTGATGTGAATGAGGATGCTCTGGTCATCCTTTACTTCAGCTGCTTCCTGCAACTTGCCTTGTACAAAAGAAAAGAAAAAATAATTTATAGGGGTATTATAGGCATGGGAATGTTATGTATTGGATTGTAATTTCACTCTTTCACACACACACACACACACACAGGACATTACGGCAATTCACACATACATTCATATTAGAATTAGACAAATACAGGGATTGTACAGCAGTGTAGGCTAGATAGTAAAAAGGGTGCTAGGTGGTGCACCCAAAAAAAGAGTCCTTAAGCACACATATGTGCAGCACAGGCAGGATACACCTCTAGAGATGGAGTAAGGTTACTGGGACCGCCCAGCAACACACAGGGTCAGAAGCGGATAATCCCAAGTGTACAAGTGAGGGGGGGGGGGGGGGGGTTATGGGGGAATGGGCTTACTCAGAAGCGGTGTGCTAACCAGACAGGCCATCAGGCTGAGGAGTCACATTTCTGAACAGGTATTCAGTGTCATATTAACATCAGGCATGCTTTGACATCCATATAAACATACACACTACCCTATTAAAGTCAGATTGTGATTCAGTCAATATCAAAAACCTAAAACACTGGAGGGGAGGGGTGTGATGTAATTTCACACCCAGACACATGCACAACACATTATGGCAATTCACACATGCATTCATATAAGAATTGGACAAATACAATGATTGTGCAGCAGTGTAGTCATTCAACTTCTCCAAACATCTGTGTGTGTGTGTGTGTGTGTGTGTGTGTGTGTGTGTGTGTGTGTGTGTGTGTGTGTGTTTTGGGGGATGGGATGCATTCACATAGACTACCTACTGTTAGTGTGTGTTGGGGGTGAGGGTGAAACAGTCTTACCTGCTGTTAAAGTCTGTGTTTTTGACAAAGCTTCTTTTGGACGTCTGCCACTCGCGATGAATTTGCTGTCTTTCTGGCAAATTATACAGATGGCAGGTAGGACGGGGCCAGACCTTGATCTGGATCGAAGTTTCCTAGGTTTCGATAGGTATTCCACCTTACGTTGGTGAAATTATGTGTTTCCTCATGCTTAACAGAAGATATATGCATGTAACACATCTTGCGTTTCGAAGATATCTTTTGTTTTACATTTTCTGTCGAGATTTTTTCTTCTTCGGCTAATACGATGGCTGCCATGCCGCTTCTGTTTACTCGAGCTCAGCTGACATACTAGCTATCTGATTCGTTCCTTCTGATGACGTCTGAACCGTGGCACCTCTCGAGGCGAAAAGTATTATTACGCCTGCCGAATATGTACATACGCCTCGGAGACACTAGTTCTTCATTAAACGTTGTGAATTTGAATAGCCTTGCATTGCGAAAAACGGCGAACTTTTTTTTAAATCCTTAACATAACTCATTCTTTTTTATGAACTGAAGTTCGCTTAGTTCGGAGCCTGTGGAGCGAAGTTAGGTTTCTAAAGCACTTTTCGAGGGTCACCTTATGGCCTAATACCCAATGTGAAGTATGGTGGTGGATCTTTGATGTTGTGGTGATTTTTCTTCCAAAGGCCCTGGACCAATGTTCCCTCTAAGCTGCGCGCTGTGCGCGATCGCGCAGGCCAGTCGAAGAGGCCGCGCAATATATATTTCAGACCGCGCACATTTTTCAGACCGCATAAACAAAAAATGTTTACGGTTAAAAAATCTGAGCATCAAAGGGGATGTAGGCTAGGTAATAATCATTTAAAATACTGACATGTCTGACAACCAAGCCGGATGTGCGTTTGAATGTTTACATAAAACATTTCCTTTAGCTCTCTTGCCGGTCTCTGCTCCAGCAGTTATAGGCTATCATGGCGAAAAGAAAGGCAGAGCAGGTGCCCCAGAAAAAGGTCTGCCTAACGTTTAAACATGAGCGGCTAGATGAAATAGTCCAAACTGACTCAGGTAGGATAAAACTTTCAGACATATTTACATATGCTCGGAGGCAAACGCGAAAAGAGTTCGCTGGTGGGAAAACATTCAGTGAACAAAGGTGACATTATTCTGTTTGTCGTTAAAGTTTGTGAGCACTTGGATGCCCGCTTCCCTGAGCTGAGTGGGCTGCCTTTGAGCCTGACACGTTGGATCGTGCAGTTAGTAAATTTGATCATGGGCTGAATGACGTGACCAATCTGGCGAAAAGGTTCGAAGCGCTTCTGGAGGAAGCATAATATGCGGTCCCGGGACGCATTTGTCGAGTTCAAGTTCATGGTAATTGAAAAAGGTGGTCGCTGAAAAGTGAGCGTTTTCCAGATCTGGTACAACTTCGACATTTGTGGCACATTCCAGGCATCTAGCGCCGACTGTGAACGCGGTTTCAGTCTAATGAATGCCACTGAGACAAAATCGTGAGGCGAGAAGATTTGAGGTAGAAATTTCCAATATTTTCAATTAGACCTATTAGGCCCTATTCAAAGTGATCTTGATAACTGCAACAACATTTTGACATATGTTTAGGCAGAAAGGTGTGTCTTCAATAGGCCTGCAGACAAGATGAGCCAAACAGCCAGATAGGCCTAGCTCCCTCAATGTAATTCAAATGACATGTTTTGTAGCTTACCGTAGTTTGTTGCAAACCACTCCAGTTATTACATTTTTTTTTAAATAAAGGCTACCTTTAGGAAAAAATACACCATAATTACTATATTTATTGTAAAGCACTGCAGTAGCATTTTTCTTTCAATGAAGTTCTACTTAAATGTTGTACCTGCTGAGAAATGACTAAACACCTTGGATACTTTTATTTTGTGTATATATATCATTATCATTCATAACCAGTGAACCAGTCATAACCTCCCTAAACCTTATTTATTTTCAACCAAAGATCCTTTAAGTTCAACTAAACTGACTGGTAAAACACCATCATTAAAATGTTCCAAAGTCCAGCCATTATAAAGGATATTGAATAAATATCAACCTTGTAGACATATTGATGTATTTGCTGTCATCTCTTTGGAAACCTATGGCTAACCAATGCTCTTGGTCATTTCCGTAAGGTCGCGTGGTTTACGAATTGCTCACAGTGCTGAAATGTGCGCTCAGAATCAAAAATATTTGCTCAGTGCTGAAAAAAATTAGAGGGAACATTGCCCTGGACATCTCCATCAAATACCAGTAGATATTAAATGAAAACCTAACAACAGCCCCCTCCAGTAAGCCTTAAAATGGGCCGTGGTTGGACCTTCCAGCAGGACAATGATCCTAGGCACACCTCAAAATCAACACAAAAATGGTTCACCGACCACAGAATAAAGGTTTTGCCATGGCCATCACAGTCCCCCTGACCTAAACCCCATAGAAAATCTGTGGGATGAGCTGTAGCCAAGTCTACAAACGTTGACCTCAGATTCTGAAGGATCTGGAGAGATACTGCATGTAGGAATGGTCTCAGATCCTGTGCCATGTGTTCACTAACCTCATCACGCATTATAGGAGAAGACTCAGAGCTATTATCTTGGCAAATGGAGGCTGCACAAAACATTACATTAAGGGGTGCCAATAATTGTGGCACACATGTTTTGGGGAAAAATATTTATTTAATGTCAAAGTTTTTTTTTCTTTTAATAATTTTACTTCAATGAAAAGGTACGATTTTTGTGTATATTTCAAGTGAAAGACTGCTACTGTAGTCTCTCCACCTGGTCTACTTGCAGAAACCCTGTGCCTACACCTACCCACCCCACACTGTCATGCACTTTCTACCTCATACTCAGTGCCAGAGCCATAGAAAACAGAGTTGCGACACTTCCATTGACTCCCATTGTAAAAAATGGCGGACGAAACTTCCGGGTTATGGAGATGCCAAAAGTTCCCAAGTTCCAACGGAGCCCCGTTCATTTCAACCTCGCATCAAGAACAATTACTGGTAAGTTGATGAAATAACAGCATTTTAAACGGTTTTCACACTTTTAAGCATTAGCTATCAGTAGTATACTCTTAGACATCGATATTTTTTACATTTGGTTGCATGAAATGTCGATGTTGATGTTAAACATGTAATGGATGTATGGACCTTACTGAAAGCTTGGTAAAGGAGGCTAATGTGAGGTAATTAACGTGATCATTTCGTGAGGTAATTAACGTGATCATTTCGTGAGGTAATTAACGTGATAAGTCCGTGGTAAGACTTTTTGTTGTCGGGTGACATTATTATGTAAATTTTTTTTGATTGTTAGGTTTTAAAACATTACCAAAATAATACCACTGCTGCTAATACTATTAGTGCAGTAATATTGTGTTGCCAGGCTGGTCTGCACGCACACACACACACACATAGGCCTACAATAATATTAGTGCTGTAATATAGTGTTGCAGGCTGGTGTGCTTTCAATGTGTGTCTGAAGAGGGTATCGCAGTGTTAGACAGACACGTGTTCAGTGTAACATGTGTGAGTGTGTGTGTGTAATGAGAGTGTATAGAGAGTGTGGCTCTTCTGAAGCAAGCCTGTGTTTTGATCAGTGGGTTTACTAGAAAGAGCCAAAGCTAAAAACCTGTTCTTCCTCCTCTTGTCTCCCTCTCTTCATTCTCTTCATTCTCTTCTTTCTCCCTCTCTGTCTCCTTCTCTCCGCTCTTCTACCCCTGCTCTCTCTCCATCACCTCTTCATTCTCTGTCTCTTCTTGTTCTTCCTCCTCCTCATCCTCTCCCCCTCCTCCTCTCCTTACTCCTCTTCCTCTCCTCCTCCTCCTCAGTGCACACAGGCAGTCCACCAATAGCAGGTCTCCTCTTGGCGCTGGTCGACCCAAGCCCATGCTATTATCTAGCAGTCTATCTCACCTATATCACCCATTGATATGATGCTGGCAATGTTATATCAAGTATAGATTAAGCTCTAACTGCTGTGTTATCTAACCATTTTCCCTGTCCCTGTTTACTTTTTTACGGCTTTGCCTGGCTCCTCCTCCTGTCTGTGTGCTGCATCTGATTCTTATAGGTGAGCTGGGCGCAGGTGCTTGGAGTCGCGCTAATCTGGGGTCTGGGCCTTTAAAAGCGCTTCAGACCAGACTGGAGGGGGTCCGCTGCTGCTCTGTCTCTCCCTCACCGATTTAGGATTTTGTTTGCTTATTCACTGCACCGCATTATACTGATTGCTTACACTTTTATTTTCCAACTCCAATACTGACTTCTGTTCAGTTTGATTAATTTAATAAATCTAATACATACATAGCTACTCTGCGTGTGGCCTTCCCTTCTCTGTTCCCTGCTCTGAGCAAGGCTTATATCAATACAGATGAAAAGCATGAGAAGGGTGTGAATGGAACTTTAATAAAAGATCTTGTTTGCTTGTGTATTGGTCTATTCCAGTCCATATTATTATTCCAGCTCATCAGCTCTGACATAAATTGCAACTGTGAATAGTTGCTTGTAGAGTTAGATTTGGTTCTATTGACTGTATTGATATATTCAGTCATAATGAGTGGCTGTTTGATAGATCTGATACATGGCTCCATATTAAAATCTCCATGGCTCTGATGCATGTCCTACAAAAAATTACTAAAATGTAATGTAATTTAATGTCCTTTAGTCTCCTACATGTCCTTTCAAAATAACAACTTGGTTATAAAGATAAAAAGTACTTTGGAAAAGCTGATATTTAACAAAAGTGCTGAGAGTGCTTAGAGTCCAATAACAGTACAAGTTAGATGGTAACTTGTATATCTAAGTGCAAATGCAGAACGTAAGTTTAGCACCACTCACGTAAGTAACCTGGCCAAACTCACACAAACTTTTCCCTCCAAACGTGTATTATTATTATTATTCAAAAGTAATAAATGCAGTACTTCCCATGTTTAACCACAGCGCAAAAGCATACCACACTAAAATACGTTACATACAGCATATGTGTGCTTACGATATGATATTTACCATGCAATAGCTTACTGTACCATACAAGTCAATGGCTCAATGACAAAGGCTTACATGAACCACGTGACAGCCCTAGTGGCGACATCAAAGCGTGTCGCAACTCTGTTTTCTATGGCTCTGCTCAGTGCTAGCCTTTACCTGCAAAATAAAGAATTGCCACCTTGGACATTGGATGTTTTCCTTAACTTGACTTACCCTTGTA
Source organism: Sprattus sprattus (assembly GCF_963457725.1). Classification (NCBI taxonomy): domain Eukaryota; kingdom Metazoa; phylum Chordata; class Actinopteri; order Clupeiformes; family Clupeidae; genus Sprattus; species Sprattus sprattus. The sequence continues at coordinate 32,401,720 of NC_137928.1, read as the reverse complement.
ATAGTGGCGCTGCCAGCACACTGTATACCCTCTAAGCTGTTGTACAATACTTGAATGCTCTCTCCCTACCTTATCCACTATCAACACCCCCCTCTATATCTCTGTCCCTCCACTCCAAGGAGATGCCCAGGACTTTGAGCCCATGTTCTGCTCAAGGGTTCTTTCTGTTAACAGGGAGTTTTTCTTTCCTCGCCTCTGTTTGCTTTCTGCTTGTTCCACGGGGTTCAGGCCCTGGGCTGTGTAAATGTTATAGTTTGGGGGCTATATAAATAAAATGAAATGGAACTATTTGCTTTGCTTACTGTATTTATTTATTTATTTGTTTTTTAGTTTGTTTATTTAGTTTGCTACCAGTTACTTGACCAGGGGCCGTATTCACAAAGCCTTTTATCTTACCACTAGGAGTGCTCCTAACTCGCGCTAAAACCTTTTACGTAGGAGTAATTTCTTAAAAGTGATTCACAACGGCTCTGAGACCTACTCATACTAAGGATAATACCAACTCCTAAGCTTAAGATAAAACCACCGTTGCTATGGATGACGTCGACTCTCATGCACGAGTTTAGAAGGGGTGAGGACGGTGATTGGTTGTTGACAGGCTCTCTCATTAAAAACTAATTCGTGACGTCCCTCTAACAATCCCACTATATCAACTGAAAATAAGAGAATAACCTAGGCTTCACATTAAGTCATATTAAATAGTTATGGACAGTGCAGTTAGCAGAATGCACACGCATGATGACAAGTTTGTGCATCCAACGGGAATGACACTTTGCATGTTAAGAGAAATAAAAAACGATCAATATAAAATATGGCAATTGCATGTAATCAAGGCAGTAATAATTAAAGCACCCAGCAAACTGTTATATTCCCAGCCCTTGACCACTTCAAATATCAGCACATACGGCCCTTCAAGCGAAACGAACGTGAAACGTATAGCGAAAGCCACTGTCACCCCAGCGGCATCCAGCTGGTAAGTTCTTAAAAAACTGCTGCAGACCGCTCTCCGTTGAAATGCACGAGTCGAAAACGTCCTCATCTTTTGATGGGGCAATTATTGTAATGTGTGGACATTCACTGGACATTCCTGCGATCGCCATGGAATTTACTTTGATCTTGTGTAATTGGCGATTGTCCAAAGGGCAAAGGCAACTGGATAAACTGTTGGATGATGTGGGGTCTACAGTGCGTTGATAGTTTGATGAATTAAACGGCTGACTGATTCCCAGTGTCGTCATTTGCGTTTTCCGCGAAGCCAAATAGGCTATATTTATGTTTCCAAACATTTCACTTCGGGACACATCGTTGTTTAAAGGCGTCATTGCATCCCGCGCTAATTCTACGACAATATTAATACCTTCACGGTTTAAGCAATGTCTTTTATCAATTCCAAGTCGGCTGCAGCCATCTTACGATTTTTTGTGAATAGGTCTTAGTGACTTAGGAGTCCTCATGAGGAGTTTTAAGCTGTCCTAGACTTAGGTGCTACTTTTAGGGATAAAATATTTTGTGAATTGCTCTTAGTAAAAAAAATTAGGAGTCCTACATTTAAGACTGACACGCCCATTATTTTTAGGAGTTTCTCCTAAATTCGCCACTTATGACCTACTTTTAGCCCTAAGATTCTTTGTGAATACGGCCCCAGAGCATTGACCACTGTAGTATATATCCATGACATAATGCTAGCATTACTCGATGCTGTCCAGATTTATTAAAGGCACAATATGCAACAATTATGCTTCAGGATTAGGGTTAGGATAAGCAGTTTAACCTTAAAATAACAGCTTAGAAAAAATTGGGGCGCTACAATGACTTTCAATATGGAGAATTGCGTCCGTGCCAATGGCATAGCAGGGTCGATAGGCATATAACTGCCTTCTGTAGTTTTGCCTGCCGATGCCCGCCGACCTGACTTTGATTACCTTCTGCCGATCTAGTAAGTAGCTTATTTGCCGTCTTGCTTAGTCTTGTGTTGCACATGATTGATGTTTGACTGTGTAAGGACAGTCGTTGAGTAATTTGTTTGTCATAATGTCAAAGTCAGCACATTTCAAGAGATTTCGTTAGTTTTAGCTGCTAGCATACCTTCTGCGAATAGCTATTAATCCTTAATGCACCTTTAATTTATCAACCGATACATAACTTTAGAAAATGACATGCCCATCAGCTTAAACATAGTTTCTACATTTAAACATGTTCCATTTTATTTAATCTTTCAGTTAAACATGTTTGTTTGATTTGATTATAGCACTTGTTTAAAACGATTAAACATTTTTAACCTCTAACTGGATAATCAATCCACACAATGTTCATTTTAGGCACATGTCGATTGTATTAACTATTTGGCTAGCCTTCCCTTCTATATAGGCTAAACTTTAGGCCCTGACCATATTATAAAAGTAAAAAGTAGGCTATAAACTCCTCACCAATTAGGTTGGTTATAGGTTACTGTGCTGTAGAGCACTGCCATACAAAGTTTGATCTGTAGCAGATTGTTTAAGTTTCTCATTACATTTGTTACACCTTTAACCTTTGCCCTCTTCCAGCAATTAAGTGTTTGATCCACTTTCATACAGATTATTTTACAAAGTAGATGCAAGTGCAAAAAAATAAATAATATTAACTACTTACTTACCAAGAGTGAGGTCATGCCGGGAAATATCAGACTCACGCTACAAATGCCATATAATAAACAACTCACTAACCTGGACCGTTCAGTCATGCTCAGTTGATACGTTACAGCCTCAGTCTGATATTTCCCGGCATGACCTCACTCTCGGTAAGTTAGTAGTTATTATTATATGGCAACGACAGTACGAGCATTCTGATTGGCTAATGGGTAGTCATGCCAGCCGCATATTGACCGGTCTGCCGGTCTGATAAGTACTGTTATTGCCCTCCATTGACGTCATCTTTAAAAATGAGCAGTACCATGTACCCAGTGGCGGTTTTAGGCACGGGCGAACTGGCCAGCCGCCTGGGGCAGCACTTTTTCATGACACGTGGGGGGCGACACGAGCACTTACATTTTTAAAATTAAAATCATCTGGGCCGCGAAGCGGTTTTCTATTATCTATAACTGTGTCGGGAATTGGCCCAGGCACGAGCTAAGGTCTTGTCTGCGAACGGGTACAATTCGCATGTGCGAGAGTCGCCATTCGCTTCACGCGAATCAGGCACAATTCGCTTCACGCGAATCAGGCACAATTCGAGTGGGCGAGAGTCGCCACTTTGTGAATGAAGCGCGCTTCACTTAGGACGCGAACTATAAAGACGACAACTCATTCAAAGATTTTACTCATTCTCGTGGTTGAAAGTCGGTACAGAATTGCACAGAGACGGGCGCATATGAGACATATACGTTGTTGACTCACAAAGACAAAACAAATAGCTACACGTAACCTATAAACGTTGTTGAGACTTTTATTAAAGATCTTACTCATTCTCGTGGTCGCTAACAACAACAATAACAAAACAGAGACAAATAGCCACACGGTCAAGCAATGTAATTTATTACGTTCTACGAATCCAACTGATACAAATAATCTACAGCAACTCTTGACTTCTATTGAAAGAGATTTAGAAATCCTCAAAACCTGGTTTGATGTTAATAGATTGTCACTCAATAGAAAAATAAAAAACTAATTCATGGTCTTTGGAAATCGAAAAGGAAATAGGTAAGGACATTCAATTAAAAATAAGTGATGCTGAACGAGTGACCGAGATAACATTTCTAGGAGTGGTCATTGACCATAAATTAACATGGAAACCACATGTTTATTATATCAAAGGAAAGATCTCTAAGATGATAGCAATTTTGTACAAATCAAGAAGCATGTTAAACTATAAGGCCTTACATATTATTTACTGTTCACTTATACTTCCCTACATATCATATTGTGTGGAAGTCTGGGGATTGACATATAAAACAACTGTCAATGAAATCATTATTTTACAAAAACGAGCCATAAGGATAATAAATAAAGTTGATTATTATGCACCCACTAACCCATTGTTTATGAAATCATTTGTTATGAAATTTAATGATCTGGTATATTATAAAATAATGCAAATAATGTATCGAGCTAAATCAAACCAACTCCCAGTCAGCATACAAAGGTTTTTCTCATTTCAAGAGACAAAATATAATCTCAGAGATGTCTGTAAATTTAGTGTACCAAATGCCAAAAAATTAATTAAAAGGAGATGCATATCTGTTGTTGGAATTTCATTATGGAATGATGCTAACATAATCTTAAGAAAGTGTAAGACATTTTTTGTTTTCAAAGGGATGGTAGCTAAAGCAATTTTTGAGGGCTACAAGTGTCCATAATGTATGCAGGATTTTGTGCTGTTTATTTGGGATCTTGCTTCATTGCTCTTCTTGTGACTAACTTTTTGGAGGCAATTCTTTTGTTTGTTTTTTTATTTCCATTACATGTATTACTTGTAAAAAATAAAATAAAAATGCATATGTTGATGGGTAGCTTAAATTGGTCAAACAGGACAGGCTTAAATACAAGCATTATGCTTCAGCTTGTGCCTTTTCAGTCACTTTGAATGTATTATTATTTGTGTTGAACTTGTTTGTTGTTACTGTGTGTGACTGAATAAAAACATAATCAATATCAACTTACATTACCACTGCACACTCACAACCTTACAGATAATGTATTGTATAGCATTTGTATTCAGTATGATATGACAGCGCAAGATATATGGGGTATGAGTAGTTGTAACATTGGCAGCAATAGTTGGTCATTAGCGCAGATATGATACAGGTACAAGTCAAGTCAAGTCAAGTCAACTCTTTTATTGTCAGATACACAGAACAACAGAGTTGGACTGGGCACTGAAATGCTTAAGACAGGACACCATACCACACTACCATAGATACTAAACATAAATACACATATTAAACAGATACTAAACAGATAAACAACCTACATGAGCTAAACTGAACATGAGCTGGACTGAGAAAGTAGTGCAAACAGCAGTAAAAGTGAGCCAGTGAAGAGTAAAGTGGCAAGTGTAAAGTGAGGAGTGCATTATTGTTCATTTAGGAGTCTGATGGCCTTAGGGTAGAAACTGTTCTCCAGTCTGCGGGTGGGAGACCGGACACTTCGGAACCGCCTACCAGAAGGCCGCAGGGTACACAGTCTGAAGGATGGGTGATGACAGTCTTTTAGGATCCTGCCAGCTCTTCGGAGGCATCTTTTAAGGTAGATGTCCTTAAGGGATGGGAGTTTCCTGCCGATGATGAACTCAACGGATCTGACCACACTGCGTAGGGCCTTACGGTCCATGGCTGTGCAGCTTTCAAACCACACTGAGATGCTAACAGTCAAGATGCTTTCTATAGTGCATCTATAGAAGTTGGTGAGGATATCTGGATTCATGCCAAACTTCCTGAGTCTCCTCAGGAAGAAGAGGCGTTTTCGGGCAGCTTTGACCACCTTGTCAGTGTGGGCAGACCAGGTGAGGTCATTGCTGATGTTGATATGATATAAGTACAATGCAACGGAATCTAACCAAAGGAACCATAGCAGAAGAGTGCAGAGTATTCTGCATAGTGGTAATATAAAAATAAATAGATGGGATGTATACAGTATGATATGACAGTACAAGATATATGGGGTATGAGCAGCAGTAACATTGGCAGCAATAGTTGGTCATTAGTGCAGATATGATACAGGTACAGGTGAAGGTAGCAATAGAGGTTATGAATGAGGTAAGACATGATAAGATATATAAGTACAATGAATATGAGGTAAGAGTCATGAGGCATGATATGATATAAATATGAATACACTATAAAATGTTAAGTGGCTGAACAAAAAAAATACCAATTCAACACCCACAAGCTAGTTTACACAGCACCAGGTTACAACCATCAAGGTGGCTCCTGGCCTATTGTTTAGGTTGATGGGCCATCAGACCTGGTTCCTGGCTTTTTTGTGTCTTGGAACCAGAGCTCTTACACTCTGATTGTTTGTTTTTGAAATAAATGACATGAAATTACATTGCTTGAACGTGTAGCTATTTGTCTCTGTTTTGTTACCGACTTTCAACCACGAGAATGAGTAAAATCTTTAATAAGAGTCTCAACAACGCTTATAGGCTACGTGTAGCTATTTGTTTTGTCTTTGTGAGTCAACAACGTATATGTCTCATATGCACCCGTCTCTGTGCAATTCTGTACCGACTTTCAACCACGAGAATGAGTAAAATCTTTAATAAGAGTCTCAACAACGTTTATAGGCTACGTGTAGCTATTTGTTTTGTCTTTGTGAGTCAACAACGTATATGTCTCATATGCGCCCGTCTCTGTGCAATTCTGTACCGACTTTCAACCACGAGAATAAGAGTCTCAACAACGTTTATAGGCTACGTGTAGCTATTTGTTTTGTCTTTGTGAGTCAACAACATATGTCTCATATGCGCCCGTCTCTGTGCAATTCAGATCGCGTGTCTTTGAGAGAATTGTCAACAACGTAGCCTATACTGTATGTCTCATATGCGCCATACTGTATGTCTCATATGCGCCCAAAGTGTCGACTCTCGCCCACTCGAATTGTGCCTGATTCGCGTGAAGCGAATGGCGACTCTCGCACATGCGAATTGTACCAATTCTGAAGCGAATGGCGACTCGCACATGCGAATTGTACCAATTCTGAAGCGAATGGCGACTCTCGCACATGCGAATTGTACCAATTCCCAGCTTTGGCCTTACCTGCAGGCACCCCTGCTCCCTAAGAAGGTGCCGTGCACAGATCCTGTGTGAGGGGGCGCGGGGGACAGTTTAACTCAATTTTCCTCTGCTAAAGTAATAAACTAAGCCTACATGGTCATAGGCATACTCATTATTCACATTTTTGTCCTTATGAGTACCATCGTACTTTCACCACTGATGTTATGCTAGGCTTAGGCAAGTTAAAACTAGCTAACGTTAGCTATTCGCTAGCTAGCTTGACAGTTATCGTTATGGTGTTAATTATCAAACTGTGTGTGTTTTCGGCAAACGTTCACGTTGTCATTTTAATCCATTAGCTACTAAAATGAGCACATCGATTGTTAAACCAATATTAAACTTAGCATTTTGATGGTTTGACAGAATGGCCGATCTCAGATAACTGACCTAGCAGCTACGCTAGAACACTGCCCTGTCAGGGACAGGGTATAATGCTAGTTAATAAATGAAGAAATACACTCCTCAATGTCAGGAATATTATTTTAATGACAAAGATGAAGAAGTCCTGCAGCAATTCAGGAAATAACAATATGAGCTACATGCACACATATCTAACATTAATATCAGCAAGAACTTAATAATGATGATATAAAATGATAAATGATAACAAGGAGTGATAATGATAACAAAAAATGATCATGGACTTACATGAAATAGGTTACCATGCTTTTATACAATTGTAACACGAACGTCTGTATTAACTAACATGCTTTTCCTTCCATGCTTTTTCTACTCTTCTTCTTCAACCTGGCCGACTCCTAACTCAACTGAGCCGGTCAGTGTCTATAGTGGGATGGATACTACCCCTTAGTGGCCAGTGGTAAACTCTGCAATAAACGTGGTCTATATCTCAGTGCCTCTCTCCAGATGAGTTTTAAATTAACTGAAGGTAAATCAATGTAATCTTTCCCTGCGGTGCATGAACAATGCTGGTATGGGGTGTTGTTATCTGCAATCGTGATGACCGTGAGATGGATTCTCCTTGTTGCAATGTGATCTGTAAATTCTCGCCACCAATTTAAGCTTGTTGTCAGGGGCGCCTGCAGAAAAAAGTTGTGAGGTACGCACAGAGCCACCAACGCCCCCCACCCCCCAAAAAAACACGCACATTAGCCTATACTCTCGCGCGCAGACAATGGTTTACAGCCTAAACGCAGTGCCCTTCTAATTTAAGTTAATTTGCCTTCTGCATATTGTTTTAGTACTTTTTCACTGTCGATTTCCAAATCGGTGTGAATATTCATGAGAGCAAGTCCGGTAAGTCTTTTGTCAGTTATCGTACTTCGTAGATACGTCTTAAGATTGTACTGAATGGCCGCTTAGCAGACGGTGTGGAAACGGGCATTGTCAACAAGACGCAATGAATCTTTGGGTAGAAATTTGCCGAACTTTCCAGGGCTTGACAAAGCTCACTGCGATTTGGCTGCAACTCATTTAGCTGTTTCCACAGCTCCAGCTCTGTATCTGCATCCTCAACGCGCATTAGTTGTCCGTAGCCTACTCCGATTTTATTTCCTGCCATACATTGTCGGATAAGGACGAGGGGCGTAAGATACTGAAGCAAACCCTGAATATCGCTGATCATAAAGTCAAATGACTCTATTCATTTGGACAGGGAGTTTGTAGTACCGCAATTTTTTTGCGCGCCCCTCTGTCTGCAGTTTTTCTTTTGTAATATGCGTTCATAATATTTGATTACAGTGGCAATGCATGCGTCGTGCTGGGACCAGCGTGTGAGATAACTTTTGTAAGCGTTTGTTTGTGCTTTAATCACTATTCGTTTGTTTGTGCCTTGTGCACCTTTGCAAGGCTCAGCGCATGATTTCAGACTCTCTTTTTTCTTCTTCTCGCGTAACAGAAGGTATGCACAGTCCGTACAGTGGTACGGCTGCAGGCGCCACTGCTTGTTGTCATCCATCATATCTAGTTTTACATGTTGTACATATCCCTCAATTGTATAATGAAGACCCTTTTGAAAGCTTCTAGACGCAATCAGGTCCTTCTGTCTCAAAAAGTTGCCTAGAGCCTCCTGGGATGTCATTTTGACACTGATAGCTGCTTTTGTGAACTCTAGTCAGCTCCTCTAGTTTGTAAGAGTTAGCACAGTAACTAATATAAGGGAGACCGGGCTTAGCGATAGCTCAATTGAGAAATTTAAGTGTTTCTTTCACTTATAAACTTATAATAAAAACAAAATAAGATTTTTTTCCCCCCGTGTTATTGAAAGTGATGATGAAGCCTAGACTACTATCGTTTGAATCACTTTTGTTTTACTGTACATTAAAGCCATTTAAGCTGAGCCCTGTTGTCCATTTTTTATTGATCATTAACTTGAAGTTAGCAAGTCTTTGTTTGCTAGGCAACACCTGAAACACACTGTGTCGTGAGAAGACTTGAGAGCTGAACAAAACAACATGTTTTCTATTTACAATTACCATTTATTTTCATTTACAAAATGAAAAGAGCTAAACATTCCATATAATAAACAACTTACTAACCTCGACTGTTCGCTATCGCTCGGTAGATACGTTACAGCCTCAGTCTGATATTTCTCTGCATGACCTCACTCACGGTTAGTAAGTAGTTATTATTATATGGCAACGACAGTACGAGCATTCTGATTGGCTAATGGGTAGTCATGCCAGCCGCGTATTGATGTTCTAGCCGGTCTGCGGTCTGATAAGTATTGTTATTGCACACCCCATCAATCTTATTAATGAGTGATACCATGTACCAAGTACTAAACATTACATCCTTAAAAATTAGCGATATATCAAAAGCCATGAGCATGTATTGATAGAATCAGGACTCCTATTATGAAATTTTCTGACAACAGGAAACCAGTTGAATGTCGTGACAGTTGAAGAATAAAGACTCAAGAATTCGCGAACATTTTGATATCGGGTAATACTTTATAGGACTAAGTACAGGTCAGTACAATTCAGAAGCAGCGAAAATGTGTAATTGAAAGTGATGATGAAGACTTGACTACTATAGTTTGAAAACCTTGTGTTTAACTGTAAATTAAAGCCATTTAAGCTGAGCCCTGTTGTCCCGTTTTCTATTGATCATTGTAACTTGAAGTTAGCAAGTCATTGTTTACTAGGCAACACCTGAAACACTGTGTCGTGAGAAGACTTGAAAGCTGAACAAAACGACATGTTTTCTGTTACGTCCAGTCCTGTCTATTAGTTAAGTTGGCTTGTTATTTGTAGTTTATGTTATGTTCTGTGTTGTGACTGTCTACTCATCTCTCCTCTCGTTTCAGATTATCCACTCCCTGCCTTGTGTGTGCCCCATCTCGTTGATTGTCCGCTCCCCCCCGATTGTTTGCACCTGTTTCTCATCACCTAGTGTATTAAGTCTGTGTGTTTTCCCCTTGTCTCGTTGCCAGTTCGTCTTTGTTTCCCCCGTGTTTCAAGAGTTCCAGCGTTTGTTCTATGATAGTTTCTGATCTAGTAATTCTGACCCCTGACTGTTTGATCGACTTTGCTCTCTCCCTGTCTGTACCTCTGCCTTCTCTACCCTTGTCTACCTGTGCATCGACCCCGGATTGGATTACCCTCGACTTCTCTCGTTGCCTGACGTTTCTTGGAACTGTGATATTAATATTGGACTGCCTTACCTGTGCTTCGAACCCGGACCGGATTTCCCTCGACTTCTGCCGCTGCCCGACGCTGTTTGGATTTGTTTGTATATTCCTGAACTGTACCATATATCCTTACTGCACAGTAAAAGCATTTCCTGAGAACCTCTGTCTCCGAGTCGAGCATTTGGATTCAATCCACCCCCGCACGTTACAGTTTTCTATTTACAATTACCATTTATTTTCAAAATGAAAAGAGCTTAAATTCCATATAATAAACAACTTACTAACCTCGACCGTTCGGTCATGCAGGTATATCAGACTTCGGCCCCGCCACATCAACCTCGCTATCGCTCGGTCGGTACGTTACGGCCTTTGTCTGATATTTACCTGCATGACCTCACTCTCGGCCAGTAAGTAGTTGGTAAAAATATTGACCGTTTTGATTCTAGAGTTGAAAATATTGACCGTTTTGATTCTAGATTTGATGATTGATAAAAATGAACATACATAAAAACCAATCAGTATCATATCATTTCAATTGATAACTCAATATACTTAATGTTTTACAAAACATCCAGTGTTTCGGTAGTAACTGCACTGTTTCAGTAGTGACTGCACTGTTTTTGGTAGTGAGCATAGTATTTTGTTTGCAAGGTTGTATCATATTTCCTCAACCTTATTGCTTAATCTTGACTCATAACATGCCTTAGGTTGGGAATATTACAAACAGAAATGTTTTGTGGTCAATGGACATAATCATCCAGAACCATTTAAAGTACAAGCAGTTTTCCAACGCCATCGGGCAGGCCCTTTCCCGTGAACAGCTTCCAGGAAACTCTAGTTTACAGGGGTAAATCCCATCTGAAAAGGAATGGTGCTCAAGAGATAGAAGTTCTTCTTTCCTCTATATTACATGTTAGAACCCACATTGTGTGTCTGTTAAATTAGGGCTCAGGATACGTATCATAGAGGGTTCATAATACATGGCCAAAGAGTGAATCACATTATCTTGCTGTGTGTTTAGTCATCAGTTTTTTTGGTACAAAAAACATTGGCCAAAATATTGTTTGTTGTTGGTTGCTATCTGAACACTTTCTATATAGTTTTTTTTTTATTAAGAAACACAGGACATCAGACAACATCTGTTAAATGGGGACTTTTTTTATTCAATTACTTTACATCCAAATAGATTTAAGCTTGAACACATGTTCAGTGTCCCATCAGTGTGGCAGTTTGATCCCAGGATGTTCCAAAAAAATGGGAAGAGGTGACAGAATAGGAAAAATGAGCGGACTAAGAGAGAGAGAGAGAAACTAAGGAAGAACAAGACGTGGAGCAGGTTGAGTGTCTTTTGAAACCATCAGGGAGGAAAAGACTTCCTGGCTGCTCCCTTGTCTGATGGCTTGATGTCTTACTTATTTTGAAAATACAAAAGATGCACTACTTCCATTTACTTCTGAGCAGGGATCATGTCATCAATAGACTCTCCCTTCTCCAACTTCTTCTCCATGGCCACCATGAGCTTGACTCCATCGACCACCATCTGCACCTGGGCTACCTCTGAGGATCCCAGACGGTCAGCATTGGAGATGTCAAAGACTCCACCCACAGAGGCAGTGTCCACACCACCTGTACAAATAGCACATTGCATGAAGTGTATGTTCCCCAAAAGGGCTTTCACTTCTAACAAGGACACAGATACATGAATCTATATTCTGCATGTGTGATTGGGGGAGTACCTGTTCCACGCTTCTGCAGACGCAGCCTTTTCAGGACCTCGTCAAACTTGGCATGTACGCTCAGCTTGGGGAGCTTGACATGGACACCACCGCGCAGGCCAGTTCCCAGGTTGGAGGGGCAGGTCAGGACATAGCCCAGATGCTCATTCCAACTGAAGCCATGGTTGTGCTTCTTGAAGATGGCCTCAATCTAAAACAGTAAATGGCAGTTTATGATTTCTGTGTGTATCTTCCTACAACTTGTTCATCTGAATGTGAGTTACTCTGTCAGTTCGGAGTTATTGAAAGTTTCAGCCGTCTTTGATGCGAAAATGCCTTAATTACCTTTTGCAGACCAGTACAGAAGCGCTTGAAAACCTCCTTCATGTTGCCTCCCTGCTGCATGGAGATGACACGCAAGTGATCCTCCTCATTCACCCAGACCAAGAAGGTCTTGTTGTCATTGTGCCTGTAAATATGAAGAAAATAGTTAATACTAGTTGCAGTAGTGGCATACTGCTCTTAGTCTTTCCAGTGATGTGTGGTATTTACCAGATGCCTCTGCCGTCAGGCCAGTCACGAGCCATACCAGCGGACAGCAGCAGTGGAGAGACGGGCTTGTCAAACAAGAAGTGGTCAGCAATCAGCGTGTCCTGCTCAGCATCAGTCATACCACTCAGGGGATAGTACTTGCCCTTGAACTCACCCTCCAAGGAAGCCAGAGCTGTTGAAAGACCACAAAACACATTTTACTTTAGTGAAAGGAGTGAAAGTAGTATTCAGACCTTTACTATTGAACACTTACATTTACATTTAGTCATTGTTGAAGAGCTAGAAGTTTGGACTCACCCTCAATGGACAGCTTCTCTACAGCTCTGCGCTCACCACGGCTGTTGTGGGGAGGCAGTGTGTATCCCTTGATACTACGGCCTGTGCGCACACGGCTGGACAGCACATAGGCGGGGTCCAGATCATCACCTCCCTGAGACATGAGAGAGAGAACTACTGTTAGCTCATACTGTATTGGCATTGCTGTTATGGCACATGACACGTGAGTCCAGACAGAACTATTTAAAAGGATTCAGTTACCTTCAGGTTCTCGAAGTTCAGGTCAGTGTGGTGCTTGTCAGTAGGCTTGTAGCCTCCATGACGGTCAGAAATGATGGGGTCAAACATATCCTTGAAGACATCATAGCACTCCTCATCACCAGCAACACATCCAACAGTCATGATGAAGGGATGGCCTGTGTGTGTGTGTATGTGTTAGGAAAAATAATGATAGCTGATATTGTTAGTTATTTCCTAGCTTTTTAATATTCTAGTGAAGTCTAAAGTCTTTGGATATTTGAGATGGATTTCGGTCTGCCTACCGGGGTTGTCTACACCAGTCTGGATGCAGTCATCCAGGGTGAAGCCACTAGGGGTAGACTTGCCCCTCAGCTTCTCGTACATCTCCTTGGTCAGCACCTTGGCCATATGGTTGTTGTGCAGGGAAAGGTCTGGGTACTCCTCCTCCAGAGCGAACTTCATCTTGTGATCGTTGTGGCAGTTCTTCGCCATGATTGCGTTTCTTACAATCTATACAAGACAGGGACAGACCATAATAAAATACACCTTTAATATTGCACTTGATGAACACAAATGGATGAAACACCATACTAGCCTGATGTTTCGAACCAACTTCCCCTAAACAACTTGTTCAGTGCAATTCGTTCATCACTAAGTAACTCTTTATATTTTGTAGCTCTTCAATTGGCAAACTGAATGAGCTTTAAGGAACTTACAGTTACTTATAGGATTATGATGGGAGACAAAGTTTAAAATATGAAACATATGAAGTTTGCTATGTCTTCTTTACTGGTTTGATGAATTATTGTACAAATAGTTGCCTCAGTTGTTACATATTATCATCACCTGAAGCTAGTTAATCTTATCTATTAGTCTATATTTGCAACAAATTATGCATGTGGTTAATCATTTGTTCAGTAAATATTAGATGACTATATAATGGGAATATGAAAACACAGTAAACTCTTAAGTAAAATATGTACTGTCCTCTGTTATAAGTAAAATGAAGGTTAAAATGAAGTGGCTTCAGCTTAAAGGTCAAACTTAACGCTGACATACAGCCAACAGCTGCTGATATTTTTAGCATTGCCACTTGCACCACACCATTCACACGGAATACATTGCGCTCTTGTTTGGTCATGTCACAATAAGGCAGTTCAAATGTTCAGTTCAGCAGATACTACATAACCTGTTCATGCAGAACGCCTAAAAATCACACTAGACATCAAAAAACAACAAGTAACCAGATTTAGGGTGAATTTAAATGAATGAACTACCTCAACCAAACACAAATGCCATCACCAAAATGTATGGTAGTCTCAGAGCTGTCTCCAAACCATAGATGAACCAAGCTTTTAAATATTTTTAAATTAAGATTACTCACACAAACTGTTCATCCAGTCCAGTACAAAGTTGAAATGTCATAAAGGTGAATATAGTTATATTAAGAATGATATGGCATGCAAAAGAATTAGGATGGTGGCTCAATCGTTCAACAATAGTCTGCCCAATACCACCAAAACAGTGCTTAATGTCTTCAGCACTCTAATAGAGCTAATAGATAGATCCTCTTTTTGTTACTGCGCTTTTCACACATTTTCAGTTCTGCATCAAAGATCCCTTTCCCACCCTCTCATGCCGAGTCTCATGCTCACTTATCTGATTACCTGCACGAGAGAAAGGAAAGAGGAAACACTCCTTGGGATCAATTCCTGCTCACCAAAGCCAATGTATGGGTTGCCCAACTTTTTTAGATGCCGACCCTTACCTTAAATACCCAGGCCTCCTTGCTCATTGGCAGAGGTGCACGTATCAGCTAACTGCTGATTGGAGAGCTAGTCTCTCTGATGGCTGATTTAGGCAAGGGCCTACATCACAAAACCCGAGAAGGGACACCAGCTGTGGCCAACCCTTAACACCACCCTGTCTTATTCAGTTTCAGGGAGGGGAGGGGATTAGGGGTATGTGAGTATACTGCAACAGACAATCAGAAGGACACACTTCTACAGTGGCGTAAGTATCCAGAATACATGATTCCTTGGTAGCCCATTAGGACCTTAGAGCCTTTTTGTGGTATATTGAATGTGGGTGGTCTGATCAGCCTCTTTTTACCGATTAACAAACAATTTTTTGGGATATTCTCACTATGTTCTGCTTCATGTATTAAATCTGCAGGAGAGACACATTGACAGAATTGACCAGCAAAGACAAGCATCCGATAATGAAAATGTCCTCATTTTATTTTAAGGGGCTGAAAAAAGTTTTTGAAAAGATGTCATTAGCAGCATAAACTACTACTCTCACATGTATAAGGCTGTTCAGAAGGCTGCAGTCAGCTTTCTGAATAAAGTTACCTTCTGGCCACTCTCACTTTAATGTTGGTTGAGGCTTAAGTTTTGAACATAAGATGCTCAGCAGAACTGGCTAGAATTCAATTGTCTTAACCCTGTGGTGGGCCCTGCATCACACAGCCTGTATATGCCATCATCCACGCCTGTTTAAATCAAAAGTTACAGTGTGTACAGCGTTAGTGACAACAGGGGACAGCTGTGCAGGTTTCCTCTATGGTGTTCCTAGTGCATAGTTACTTAAGGCAGATTCTACTCTTGTTTCTGCTTACTTTCTAAAATACTCTGGAAGGATCATACTTAGATGTGAAGTATCTTCACGATTTAACTAATGTCGGACAAAAATATGGCATGATCAGTGTAGATTTCTCAAATGAGGCCTTTTATCTCTGTCAAGCTAGTATTTGGTTGTGTGTGTGAAACAGCTTGTTATAACTTGAATCTATTACATATAGAATGAATAATCTTAAATTGTTGACCCATTTGAGCAGGTTCTTTTATTAAATTGAGGTTGTGTCCCCTCTAAAAGGGGACACAACTTGTAATTGCTCTTTCTCCTACTACCCTGAGTCAGCAAATGATTGCTCAAGTCTGTCAGACTGTAAGAGCAGATTTAGGAGAATAAGAGCCATGGCTGGATATCAGGCATTTCTAAATGTGTCAGTCCGAGGTCTATAATCCTTCCATAGGTCTGTCATACTTCAATATCACTTCACATACTGTACTTGACGTTTCATCCTGACTGATGTTTGTATGAGTTAATCTGCTTGCTTCTCCTCTCTTCCCTTCTGCCCCTCCCTTTTTTTCCCTTAGCAAATGGGACCCCCCATACGAGCTGGGTTCCACTAAAGGTTTCTTCCAGTTTAAAGGAAGGCTGTGGCTTTAGCGCTGGCCCTAGGGCAGGGCCCTGACAGTGTTGGAGCCCTAGGCAACATTAAGCCATATCTTTAGTCAGTCTATGCACCATAACCATCCAACACCTACCATAGGTAATGTTAGACTGACAGAAAGCAGTTCACATTTAGACTTCAACATCAGACATTATAGCCTTGGCTATGTGCCGACTTAACAGGGGACACCAGGGGGCAATATAACATACTTATCATTGTTGATGTGATTGACCACAACATGTGTTAGTAGCCTACTTCTTTATAAAAGTGTAAGCCATGATGTACACCCCTCCAGACCATCCCCCGCACAGCAGACCATAGATTTGAGTGGTTAGACATCGTGTCCCTCTGCTACTGAAGTCTTCAAATGTCTTCAGGGGCAGTGTGCACAACGTGTGAAAAGAAGATTCAGCTACGCAAAGCAACCGACTCTTTTGACTGGCTACAGCGCAGCAGCTGGGTAAAAGGGCAAACCTAATCAATAGTTGGGTGCATAGTATAGTACACAGTATAGGTGCACTTCCAAATGAAAAAAATAAAAACTCTTTCCCTGCACTGGCACCACTCTGGCATTTTGTGCCCCAGGCAACCGTATATGTGGCCCCCAGGCAACTGTATATTTGGCCCCCAGGCAACTGTATATTTGGCCCCTGCTCCGCACGCCTTGAGACAATTGTTGTTGGCACTGTGAAAATGAATGAAATTCAATTGGATTTCTGCGATGCATAAAACTACCTGACGTTCTCACAGACTGCTCCAGTCTGAATGAGGCCAAGACGTATTTCCTCATATAGATTACAGGTGCTTCCCCCTCTTTTTTCAGTTTCTGCAGTTTCTCCACAGCTCAAATAGAAAGAGCTTGGAGGAGCTACTCATAGTGAAGCATTACTTAAGCATGTCTTCCACATGAAGAGAGAAGCTAGCGATGTGAGCTGTAAGTATAAAACGAACCATGCCAAGAGTTGGATTTTGGGACAGAGACATTTTGTAGTGTGCTGCATGACTCTGGAACGAGAGTGAAAATGTCTGTTTGTTTGTTTTGTTTGTTTTCATGCCTGACTCTTACTTTCGAATCACAGTCTTGGTTGTTGCTGCAATTAACAACATAATCCACGAGTGCAGATTAAACCAATTTAAGACCAATTTCTGTGTTCCTCATCCTGCGTTGCCACCATAAGTGCGTTGGCAAGTCAGAGTGACACAGTGTTTGCTGCAGCCTGCTGACAGTGACAGCAGCATGGGTAGTTGGATTGACAACATAATGCAGTGACCCTCACTTACTGATGACCGTCACTACACTACACTACACTGCAAAACTGAAACTCATTACCATTTTGTAAGTTTTCCCAATCAGTATTTTCAGTATTATGCTGTTGAATATTTCTGAAGTCTGTGAGAATGAGAGAATGACTGGACCCCGTCCAGGACTGGACCCTCCTAAAATAGCCTGCTGTGGTGTCCAGTGGATCCACCTGCCTGGCTGGGGAGCCACAGCAGGCTATTTCAGGAGCAGGATTAGTGACAGGGTCCAGTTATTCTCACATTCTCACAGACTTCTTTAGCACCTTGGCACCTCACAATCAAAACATACACATTATGTGAGGATGAAAAACTATTCATTATTGGATTGGAGGTTTTCATGGTGGTTGATGCACCATCCCAAAAAATGTGGTTTACTATGATGTGATCAATGGATTCTAACAGTTTCACAGAAGTTTTAGCCTTGTGTGCAAGTATGGGGTCAAAAGGGGGAGTGGGAGGGGCAGAAGAACATGGTAACGGGGCTAAATTGGTAAGTCATGCGGGCCTGAACAGCAAGAGTATAGCTGTGAAAGCAGACTAAGGGCGCAGGAAGGGGAGTGCTGAGGGGGCTCCCCCTGGTGCATAGCGGAACACATTCAAAACTACAGCGACCACAACAAAAGTATTTACCCTCATTTTAATGAATGTATTTATTTATATAGTAGACAAATAACTTATTTAAACTTCAGAAATCTTCTACAGCAAAATACACCCCACACCCCAAGGACAGGACAGGGGACAGTTATGTAAGTTGGACAGGACAGGGCAGGGGACAGTTATGTAAGTGGTAATCCAACAGCCCAAGCAACGGGAGCCTGGGGGGAGGAGCCACACAAACATGCAAACAGAAGACTGGGAAAACCTCTTGGTCAAATAAATCACGTGTACACGTCAACATTGTAAACATACAAACACACTTTTGCATATTCCACTAGCGTCTGTGTGTTCTCTTATATATAATGTTTTCTAGAGGTTCTCACAATATTACACGCAAACTTTCTGAGAGCATTTTTACAAAGCAAATGATCCATAAAAAGGGAACAAACAAACCAGATGTAAATAGAAGGGAGTTTTTTCGATTGTGAAGATAAACTTTAGAAAATCATTATCTAAACACCCAAATTATTTTTAGAATGTGGTGAGAAACATATGAAAAATATTTAGGTATAATGTATCCCAGTATGTTAACACTACCCTCTTCTGTACAAAATACCTTCCCTCCAAACCAGCCCATACAAACCAGCCCATTCCATTGTCCAACACACAATCTTTGAGGAGATACAAGCACTTAAGAACAACTTTGGTGGGAGAGTGCAAGAGGTTGTGGTTGTTTGTGTCTGCAATCAGAATCCCTCCCATTGAAAATGGAGCTTAAGTGTCTGGTGCTTTACCAGCTATGTTTAGTGCTGGACTGTCCCCCTCCCCAGGATACCCTGGATCAAGTTGTACTGACTCAGCGTGCTTTCAGGCTATGGAACAGTCTAATAGTAAAGGGGCTGGCAAAGGCATTCGACCCCCCTGATAGTCATCACCATTTTCTGGTTTACAAAAGATACTCATACTTACACATCCCAATCAGTACTGGCATTGTCAACACGTATGCTGTAGTAAATATCTAAAGGCTAAATAAGTTATTTGTCTGCTAAAATTGAAATTAAAATGCTGCTGAATAAAAATTCTGCTGCAGTTTTAAAGTGAGACATTACAACTCTTGTATATTTTTCTGCTGTGTTTGTTTCCTATTCTTCTTTGTAGAAGTTATGTAGAACATCAAGGTTGATGGGATGGTCAGGTCTAAGTCTAAAAAGTTTCCCAGTTTCTGCACACAATAAATATCCCACAGCATTATTTTACCACTCCCATGTCATATCCATGATTGGAATGGTTTTCATTGAGAGATTGGCAGTGTTGGATAAACACCACATAGAAGGCTTTGAGGATTGGCAAAGCAGCTCTGTTTTGGTTTCATATGACCATAAAACCTTTTCCCATATCTTATGCAACCTCCATACATGCTATAATGTGGATCTTATATAACAATGTTCTTAGGGTGGGGTAAGAATAACGTAGAGGTCGCTGCTAGGCTTACAAAGGTCATGGTTGATGTGTCTGACTGGTTAAACAAATGTTGTCTTCAGCTTAAAACCGTTTTTTTTCTAAAACCAGCAAGTCTCACACTGAACCCAATGTTTTATTTCTGATCAAAGAATCAAGACTGTGAAGGAATACAAATATCTTGGTATGTTGATTGATAATCAAAAAATATGTTGAAAAAATATGCAAAAATGAATAATTCACCTTAAGACCAACTTTAGGCATCTTAGAAATCAAATGTCCACCGAGGCTGTTAAAATGTACGTGTTCTTGCTGATTTGATCTCACATTAACTACTGCTTACCCACCTGGTCTACTGCCAACGCCACTACCCTTAAATAAATCATGTTTCTTTACAAACAGGCTCTCATAATACTCAAAGTACTTGATCACGCCATCACTGTTTAGTCCACCATAAGTACAGACTTTTAAGTTGGGCAACCTGATCACATTTAAGATCTGCTGTTTAATGTTCAAAATCCGGTTTAACCTGCCACTATGCAGCCTATTTAGAACAGCAGCAACCAGTGCTACTCGAGGGGCAGCAAGAGGAGACTGTGATAATCCTTAAAAAAAAAAAAAAAAGTGTATTTGGACAGTCGGTTTTCTCAGTTAGGTCATCATGGGAATGGAACCATCTCCCACAGAACATTAAAGAATCAACCTCATTCAACTGCTTTAAAAGAAATGAGTTATGTAATGGTCAAACAGGTGGCACCCTTGTATCATTTGTGATTAATTTGTAGTCTGCCTTCAAAGTCATCACCAAATCAAAAACAAAGGGGTTTGAATACTGCAAGTAGTAGGCTATATTTAAGTTTTGAATGTATTCATTTTCAACAGCAGACTTATGTTGCCTTTGATACACTAGAATGAGAACATAAACATGCTGATTGGTAAATGATGTGTTAGTATCTTGTAATTGTGAAATTGGTGATGACTTTCAGGGGAGTCATGACGTCAGTAGCAGAATAAGTGTGTACTCTATACTCTGATGTAATAATATGTAATAAAACACAATATCCCACTTATTCCAGAAAATGCACTTATATATGCACCAGATCTAATTTCTTTGAAAGCACTTGTATGATCTACTTGAGGTATGAGACTTGAGAGGCTCTGTGGTCCTGTAAACACCTCCGACCACCTTCCTTTGCCAGCTGTCTCTGTTCATGCCTGTATGAGCGTCTGTTCTCCCAGCTGTCCCCTGGGTGTCATAGGCACATGGTGCACATGGTGATGCTAACACTCTGCCTGCATTCCTTTGGCTTGCCAGTAACTTTATGCACCCCCCACTGTGCCCAGTGGGTGGAAAATGACTAGATTCATAGAATATAAAGCTGTAGTGACAACCTCAGTGGTGTGCATTGTTACCCCTCATGATATTATTCCTGTGCTTTATTGCACATACGCTGGTTCCTCATATTCAGAGCTGCTCCGGAGCCCAACACAAGTGCTTGAGGGAACAGAACCTTCCAGGCTGGCTGTCCTTATATGGTGGGAGTGAGTGTTCACACTCAGAGCTACAAGACAGCTGAAACATAAATAACTGGAGGGCCTGGAGATCTTCCTGAATGCAATGGTTTTTGTGACATCGTGTTACAACTGTGTCACTGTCTTTTTAGTGTTTTTACCTGTGTGTGTTGTTTTCTTGTGACATAAGCGGTTGTTTATTTTTCTAGGCCCATCTATGCATGCAGACACCAAATATGGGAGGCCCA
The DNA here is from genome assembly GCF_963457725.1 of Sprattus sprattus. NCBI lineage: Eukaryota > Metazoa > Chordata > Actinopteri > Clupeiformes > Clupeidae > Sprattus > Sprattus sprattus. Next base: position 32,380,239 of record NC_137928.1, on the reverse strand, counting down.
AAACACTTTTGGGTTGTTCATATTTGTAAAGCTCTAAGGCTGAAAAACCTTTGGCTTTCCTAAGTAAAGTTCACCACCATGTCATGGTGGATACAGTGTCCCACACTCTGAGTGAAATGGAGTGACTGTTTTGTCCATTGTCTCTTCTGTCCTTCCTGTCCCATCTGTCCATCCTCTGCTTTTCAGGCAGTGGAAATTGCTGCTGTGTCTACACAGGAGGACACTCTGTGGGTTGGGATGCTGGTATGGCGAGTTCCTGACTGATTGGCATACGGTGCTAGAATGGTATAAGAAGTCCTTGGTATCAGATGGGCTTCCCCTCTCCATCATTACAGTGCATGAAATGCCCTGTATTGTTATTCCTAGGCTTCTTCTTCTTCTTATTACAGTGCATGAAATGCCCTGTATTGTTATTCCTAGGCTTCTTCTTCTTCTTCTTCTTATTACAGTGCATGAAATGCCCTATATTGTTATTCCTAGGCTTCTTCTTCTTCTTCTTATTCTTGTTACCTTTTTCTGCGATTAATTCAGCCCGAACCGCTTAACGTAGAAACTTCATTCAAACTTTGTCGCGTAGGCCTTGTAAAGGACACTTATGCTATGTATTTTTCACTTTTCTAAACTTTATACTTTTTAAGATATTAAATAAAAACGAATCTACATTTTCCCATTGACTTACATTGGGCCATTATGACATCATAATAGGGTCTTTAAACTGGCTTGCACCTGTGCTTCACTGACAGCTGCACCAAATCAAAGGAACCTCGTCTCTGTCCCTCTCAATTTAACTGTAACTAGGAACATTAAGACACCTTCCATTCTCTACTTTTTTTTCTCTCCATCTCTCCATCTTTCTCTGTATCCCTCTCAGTCTACTTTCTCTCACACTCAATCTCTCTTCTTCACTCCATTTTTATCTCCTTTTTTCAATATTTTCACTCTCTATTTCTCTTCCACTCTTCTTTCCTTCTTCCACTCTTCTTTCCTTTCTTCTTTCCTTCTTCCACTCTTCTTTCCTTCTTTCACTTTTCTTTCCTTTCTTCACTCTCCTTTCTTCTTTCCTTCTTTCACTCTTCTTTCCTTTCTTCTTTCCTTCTTCAACTATTATTTCCTTCTTTCACTCTTCTTTCCTTTCTTCACTCTTGTTTCTTTTCTTCTTCCACTTCTTTCCTTTCTTCACTCTTCTTTCTTTTCTTCTTTCCTTCTTTCACTCTTCTTTCCTTCATCCTCTCTTCTCTCCTTTCTTCACTCTTCTTTCTTTTCTTCTTCCTTTCCTAACTTTTGCATTTCATGCACTGGTATTTCCTTCAGGAAATGCATTTTCTAGTTCTTGTTACCTTTTTCTGCGATTAATTCAGCCCGAACCGCTTAACGTAGAAACTTCATTCAAACTTTGACGCGTAGGTCTTGTAAACGACACTTATGCTATGTATTTTTCACTTTTCTAAACTTTATACTTTTTAAGATATTAAAGAAAAACAAATATAAATTTCTCCCATTGACTTACATTGGGCCATTATGACATCATAATAGGGTCTTTAAACTGGCTTGCACCTGTGCTTCACTGACAGCTGCACCAAATCAAAGGAACCTCTACTCTCTCTGTCCCTCTCAATTTAACTGTAACTAGGAACATTAAGACACCATCCATTCTCTACTTTTTTTTCTCTCCATCTCTCCATCTTTCTCTCTCAGTCAACTTTCTCTCACACTCAATCTCTCTTCTTCACTCCATTTTTATCTCCTTTTTTCAATATTTTCACTCTCTCTTTATCTCTTCATCCAGAGCCACTCTTGTTCACTCTTCTTTCCTTCTTCCACTCTTCTTTCCTCTCTTATTTTCTTCTTTCACTCTTCTTTCCTTCTTTCACTCTTCTTTCTTTTCTTATTTCCTTCTTCCACTCTTCTTTCCTTCCTTCACTCTTCTTTCCTTTCTTCTTTCATTATTTCACTCTTCTTTCTTTTCTTCTTTCCTTCTTCCACTCTTCTTTCCTTTCTTCACTCTTCTTTCTTTTCTTCTTTCCTTCTTTCACTCTTCTTTCCTTCTTCCGCTCTTCTCTCCTTTCTTCACTCTTCTTTCCTTTTGTCTTTCCTTCTTCCACTCTTCTTTCCTTTCTTCTTTCCTTCTTTCACTCTTCTTTCTTTTCTTCTTCCTTTCTTAACCTTTGCATTTCATGCACTGGTATTTCCTTCAGGAAATGCATTTTCTAGTTACAGTGCATGAAATGCCCTGTATTGTTATTCCTAGGCTTCTTCTTCTTCTTCTTCTTCTTCTTCTTCTTATTCTTGTTACCTTTTTCTGCGATTAATTCAGCCCGAACCACTTAACGTAGAAACTTCATTCAAACTTTGTCGCGTAGGTCTTGTAAACGACACTTATGCTATGTATTTTTCACTTTTCTAAACTTTATACTTTTTAAAATATTAAAGAAAAACGAATATAAATTTCTCCCATTGACTTACATTGGGCCATTATGACATCATAATAGGGTCTTTAAACTGGCTTGCACCTGTGCTTTACTCTGCCGTGCTAAGGCAAAAGACCGTAACTTCAAGTTTGGTCAAAAATTAGTTTTTGACGTATTTGTAAAATATCAGCAGTAATTACACAAATGTACTGATATTAAATGTACTACTAACATGCCATTATCAAATTAAAGCCAGTGACATCAGTATTTTGGTTGATTTCACGATGTATAGGCTACCGACAGTTAGCATACCAAGCTAGGTAGCATTACCATTAGAATTGCATGGCAGATATGCTAAGCTATCGGGCTATTCCCCCACCCAGTGCCTGTGGCTAGTCCGAAAAAGGTGCATCTAAATCGGGTAACTTCGCTTGGCGAGCGGGGGCATGTGGAGGGGGAAAATGGGCCTCATTCTCTATCGTTCTCTCTCTCTCTCTCTCTCTCTCTCTCTCTCTCTCTCTCACACACACACACACACACACACACACACACACACACACACACACACACACACACACACCCCAATGGACTGACATAGATGTTTTATGTGTTTCATGTGACAATTCAAGTTCATTGTTGTATGTGCTTAATGTGATAATTCAATGGTGTGTGTGTTTGTGTGTGTGTGTGTGTGTGTGTGTGTGTGTGTGTGTGTGTGATAATCATTGTATTGGTAATTGTGATAAATTAAATAGTATTACTACTGATTAATTAATAGGGTCATTATTCCATTGTTATCATACCACTGAGCTTTAACATAGAAGTTACTGCCTTCTGCCTTAGTATGCTTCACTGACACCTGTGCCAAATCCAAAGAACCTCTTCTCTCTCTGTCCCTCTCAATTTAACTGTAACTAGGAACATTAAGACACCATCCATTCTCTATTTTTTTTTCTCTCCATCTCTCCATCTTTCTCTCTGTCAACTTTCTCTCACACTCAATCTCTCTTCTTCACTCCATTTTTATCTCCTTTTTTCAATATTTTCACTCTCTCTTTATCTCTTCATCCAGAGCCACTCTTGTTCACTCTTCTTTCCTTCTTCCACTCTTCTTTCCTTTCTTATTTTCTTCTTCCATTTTTCTTTCCTTCTTCCACTCTTCTTGCCTTTCTTTTTTCCTTCATCCACTCTTCTTTCCTTCTTCCACTTTTCTTTCCTTTCTTCACTCTTCTTTCCTTCTTACACTCTTCTTTCCTTCTTTCACTCTTCTTTCTTTCCTTATTTCCTTCTTCCACTCTTCTTTCCTTCTTTCACTCTTCTTTCCTTTCTTCTTTCCCTCTTCCACTCTTCTCTCCTTTCTTCACTCTTCTTTCCTTTTGTCTTTCCTTCTTCCACTCTTCTTGCCTTTCTTTTTTCCTTCATCCACTCTTCTTTCCTTCTTCCACTTTTCTTTCCTTTCTTCACTCTTCTTTCCTTCTTACACTCTTCTTTCCTTTCTTCTTTCCTTCTTTCACTCTTCTTTCTTTTCTTCTTCCTTTCTTAACCTTTGCATTTCATGCACTGGTATTTCCTTCAGGAAATGCATTTTCTAGTTACAGTGCATGAAATGCCCTGTATTGTTATTCCTAGGCTTCTTCTTCTTCTTATTCTTGTTACCTTTTTCTGCGATTAATTCAGCCCGAACCACTTAACGTAGAAACTTCATTCAAACTTTGTCGCGTAGGTCTTGTAAACGACACTTATGCTATGTATTTTTCACTTTTCTAAACTTTATACTTTTTAAGATATTAAAGAAAAACGAATATAAATTTCTCCCATTGACTTACATTGGGCCATTATGACATCATAATAGGGTCGTTAAACTGGCTTGCACCTGTGCTTTACTCTGCCGTGCTAAGGCAAAAGACCGTAACTTCAAGTTTGGTCAAAAATGAGTTTTTGACGTATTTGTAAAATATCAGCAGTAATTAAACAAATGTACTGATATTAAATGTACTACTAACATGCCATTATCAAATTAAAGCCAGTGACATCAGTATTTTGGTTGATTTCACGATGTATAGGCTACCGACAGTTAGCATTCCAAGCTAGGTAGCATTACCATTAGAATTGCATGGCAGATATGCTAAGCTATCGGGCTATTCCCCCACCCAGTGCCTGTGGCTAGTCCGAAAAAGGTGCATCTAAATCGGGTAACTTCGCTTGGCGAGCGGGGGCATGTGGAGGGGGAAAATGGGCCTCATTCTCTATCGTTCTCTCTCTCTCTCTCTCTCTCTCTCACACACACACACACACACACACACACACACACACACACACACACACACACACACACACACACACACCCAATGGACTGACATAGATGTTTTATGTGTTTCATGTGACAATTCAAGTTCATTGTTTTATGTGCTTAATGTGATAATTCAATGATGTGTGTGTGTGTGTGTGTGTGTGTGTGTGTGTGTGTGTGATAATCATTGTATTGGTAATTGTGATAAATGAAATAGTATTACTACTGATTAATTAATAGGGTCATTATTCCATTGTTATCATACCACTGAGCTTTAACATAGAAGTTACTGCCTTCTGCCTTAGTATGCTTCACTGACACCTGTGCCAAATCCAAAGAACCTCTTCTCTCTCTGTCCCTCTCAATTTAACTGTAACTAGGAACATTAAGACACCATCCATTCTCTATTTTTTTTTCTCTCCATCTCTCCATCTTTCTCTCTGTCAACTTTCTCTCACACTCAATCTCTCTTCTTCATTCCATTTTTATCTCCTTTTTTCAATATTTTCACTCTCTCTTTATCTCTTCATCCAGAGCCACTCTTGTTCACTCTTCTTTCCTTCTTCCACTCTTCTTTCCTTTCTTATTTTCTTCTTCCATTTTTCTTTCCTTCTTCCACTCTTCTTGCCTTTCTTTTTTCCTTCATCCACTCTTCTTTCCTTCTTCCACTTTTCTTTCCTTTCTTCACTCTTCTTTCCTTCTTACACTCTTCTTTCCTTTCTTCTTTCCTTCTTTCACTCTTCTTTCTTTCCTTATTTCCTTCTTCCACTCTTCTTCCCTTCCTTCACTCTTCTTTCCTTTCTTCTTTCATTATTTCACTCTTCTTTCTTTTCTTCTTTCCTTCTTCCACTCTTCTTTCCTTTCTTCACTCTTCTTTCTTTTCTTCTTTCCTTCTTTCACTCTTCTTTCCTTTCTTCTTTCCCTCTTCCACTCTTCTCTCCTTTCTTCACTCTTCTTTCCTTTTGTCTTTCCTTCTTCCACTCTTCTTGCCTTTCTTTTTTCCTTCATCCACTCTTCTTTCCTTCTTCCACTTTTCTTTCCTTTCTTCACTCTTCTTTCCTTCTTACACTCTTCTTTCCTTTCTTCTTTCCTTCTTTCACTCTTCTTTCTTTTCTTCTTCCTTTCTTAACCTTTGCATTTCATGCACTGGTATTTCCTTCAGGAAATGCATTTTCTAGTTACAGTGCATGAAATGCCCTGTATTGTTATTCCTAGGCTTCTTCTTCTTCTTCTTCTTCTTCTTCTTCTTCTTCTTCTTATTCTTGTTACCTTTTTCTGCGATTAATTCAGCCCGAACCACTTAACGTAGAAACTTCATTCAAACTTTGTCGCGTAGGTCTTGTAAACGACACTTATGCTATGTATTTTTCACTTTTCTAAACTTTATACTTTTTAAGATATTAAAGAAAAACGAATATAAATTTCTCCCATTGACTTACATTGGGCCATTATGACATCATAATAGGGTCTTTAAACTGGCTTGCACCTGTGCTTTACTCTGCCGTGCTAAGGCAAAAGACCGTAACTTCAAGTTTGGTCAAAAATGAGTTTTTGACGTATTTGTAAAATATCAGCAGTAATTAAACAAATGTACTGATATTAAATGTACTACTAACATGCCATTATCAAATTAAAGCCAGTGACATCAGTATTTTGGTTGATTTCACGATGTATAGGCTACCGACAGTTAGCATACCAAGCTAGGTAGCATTACCATTAGAATTGCATGGCAGATATGCTAAGCTATCGGGCTATTCCCCCACCCAGTGCCTGTGGCTAATCCGAAAAAGGTGCATCTAAATCGGGTAACTTCGCTTGGCGAGCGGGGGCATGTGGAGGGGGAAAATGGGCCTCATTCTCTATCGTTCTCTCTCTCTCTCTCTCTCTCTCTCTCACACACACACACACACACACACACACACACACACACACACACACACACACACACACACACACACACACACACACACACACACACACCCCAATGGACTGACATAGATGTTTTATGTGTTTCATGTGACAATTCAAGTTCATTGTTTTATGTGCTTAATGTGATAATTCAATGGTGTGTGTGTGTGTGTGTGTGTGTGTGTGTGTGTGTGTGTGTGTGTGTGTGTGTGATAATCATTGTATTGGTAATTGTGATAAATGAAATAGTATTACTACTGATTAATTAATAGGGTCATTATTCCATTGTTATCATACCACTGAGCTTTAACATAGAAGTTACTGCCTTCTGCCTTAGTATGCTTCACTGACACCTGTGCCAAATCCAAAGAACCTCTTCTCTCTCTGTCCCTCTCAATTTAACTGTAACTAGGAACATTAAGACACCATCCATTCTCTATTTTTTTTTCTCTCCATCTCTCCATCTTTCTCTCTGTCAACTTTCTCTCACACTCAATCTCTCTTCTTCATTCCATTTTTATCTCCTTTTTTCAATATTTTCACTCTCTCTTTATCTCTTCATCCAGAGCCACTCTTATTCACTCTTCTTTCCTTCTTCCACTCTTCTTTCCTTTCTTATTTTCTTCTTCCATTTTTCTTTCCTTCTTCCACTCTTCTTGCCTTTCTTTTTTCCTTCATCCACTCTTCTTTCCTTCTTCCACTTTTCTTTCCTTTCTTCACTCTTCTTTCCTTCTTACACTCTTCTTTCCTTTCTTCTTTCCTTCTTTCACTCTTCTTTCTTTCCTTATTTCCTTCTTCCACTCTTCTTTCCTTCCTTCACTCTTCTTTCCTTTCTTCTCTCATTATTTCACTCTTCTTTCTTTTCTTCTTTCCTTCTTCCACTCTTCTTTCCTTTCTTCACTCTTCTTTCTTTTCTTCTTTCCTTCTTTCACTCTTCTTTCCTTTCTTCTTTCCCTCTTCCACTCTTCTCTCCTTTCTTCACTCTTCTTTCCTTTTGTCTTTCCTTCTTCCACTCTTCTTGCCTTTCTTTTTTCCTTCATCCACTCTTCTTTCCTTCTTCCACTTTTCTTTCCTTTCTTCACTCTTCTTTCCTTCTTACACTCTTCTTTCCTTTCTTCTTTCCTTCTTTCACTCTTCTTTCTTTTCTTCTTCCTTTCTTAACCTTTGCATTTCATGCACTGGTATTTCCTTCAGGAAATGCATTTTCTAGTTCTTATTCTTGTTACCTTTTTCTGCGATTAATTCAGCCCGAACCGCTTAACGTAGAAACTTCATTCAAACTTTGTCGCGTAGGTCTTGTAAACGACACTTATGCTATGTATTTTTCACTTTTCTAAACTTTATACTTTTTAAGATATTAAAGAAAAACGAATATAAATTTCTCCCATTGACTTACATTGGGCCATTATGACATCATAATAGGGTCTTTAAACTGGCTTGCACCTGTGCTTTACTCTGCCGTGCTAAGGCAAAAGACCGTAACTTCAAGTTTGGTCAAAAATGAGTTTTTGACGTATTTGTAAAATATCAGCAGTAATTAAACAAATGTACTGATATTAAATGTACTACTAACATGCCATTATCAAATTAAAGCCAGTGACATCAGTATTTTGGTTGATTTCACGATGTATAGGCTACCGACAGTTAGCATACCAAGCTAGGTAGCATTACCATTAGAATTGCATGGCAGATATGCTAAGCTATCGGGCTATTCCCCCACCCAGTGCCTGTGGCTAGTCCGAAAAAGGTGCATCTAAATCGGGTAACTTCGCTTGGCGAGCGGGGGCATGTGGAGGGGGAAAATGGGCCTCATTCTCTATCGTTCTCTCTCTCTCTCTCTCTCTCTCTCTCTCACACACACACACACACACACACACACACACACACACACACACACACACACACCCCAATGGACTGACATAGATGTTTTATGTGTTTCATGTGACAATTCAAGTTCATTGTTGTATGTGCTTAATGTGATAATTCAATGGTGTGTGTGTGTGTGTGTGTGTGTGTGTGTGTGTGTGTGTGTGATAATCATTGTATTGGTAATTGTGATAAATTAAATAGTATTACTACTGATTAATTAATAGGGTCATTATTCCATTGTTATCATACCACTGAGCTTTAACATAGAAGTTACTGCCTTCTGCCTTAGTATGCTTCACTGACACCTGTGCCAAATCCAAAGAACCTCTTCTCTCTCTGTCCCTCTCAATTTAACTGTAACTAGGAACATTAAGACACCATCCATTCTCTATTTTTTTTTCTCTCCATCTCTCCATCTTTCTCTCTGTCAACTTTCTCTCACACTCAATCTCTCTTCTTCACTCCATTTTTATCTCCTTTTTTCAATATTTTCACTCTCTCTTTATCTCTTCATCCAGAGCCACTCTTGTTCACTCTTCTTTCCTTCTTCCACTCTTCTTTCCTTTCTTATTTTCTTCTTCCATTTTTCTTTCCTTCTTCCACTCTTCTTGCCTTTCTTTTTTCCTTCATCCACTCTTCTTTCCTTCTTCCACTTTTCTTTCCTTTCTTCACTCTTCTTTCCTTCTTACACTCTTCTTTCCTTTCTTCTTTCCTTCTTTCACTCTTCTTTCTTTCCTTATTTCCTTCTTCCACTCTTCTTTCCTTCCTTCACTCTTCTTTCCTTTCTTCTTTCATTATTTCACTCTTCTTTCTTTTCTTCTTTCCTTCTTCCACTCTTCTTTCCTTTCTTCACTCTTCTTTCACTCTTCTTTCCTTTCTTCTTTCCCTCTTCCACTCTTCTCTCCTTTCTTCACTCTTCTTTCCTTTTGTCTTTCCTTCTTCCACTCTTCTTGCCTTTCTTTTTTCCTTCATCCACTCTTCTTTCCTTCTTCCACTTTTCTTTCCTTTCTTCACTCTTCTTTCCTTCTTCCACTCTTCTTTCCTTTCTTCTTTCCTTCTTTCACTCTTCTTTCTTTTCTTCTTCCTTTCTTAACCTTTGCATTTCATGCACTGGTATTTCCTTCAGGAAATGCATTTTCTAGTTCTTCTTCTTCTTCTTCTTATTCTTGTTACCTTTTTCTGCGATTAATTCAGCCCGAACCGCTTAACGTAGAAACTTCATTCAAACTTTGTCGCGTAGATCTTGTAAACGACACTTATGCTATGTATTTTTCAATTTTCTAAACTTTATACTTTTTAAGATATTAAATAAAAACGAATCGAAATTTTCCCATTGACTTACATTGGGCCATTATGACGTCATAATAGGGTCTTTAAACTGGCTTGCACCTGTGCTTTACTGACAGCTGCACCAAATCAAAGGAACCTCTTTGTCCCTCTCAATTTAACTGTAACTGTAAAAAAAGCAACTTGTATTTGTTGGCCTAAAACAGTACTTTATGTTGGTAAAACTTGAAAATATAAATTAGTGACATTTTAGGCAATAATGTAAGTTAGCACAACAAAGCAAGAAAGTTGTATGATCCAAAACGATTTGGTGAGTTGTTAATACTTAAGTCCTTAAGTTGGGGTTCAATACGAGGGACAACAGTTCTGCTAACTCTTATTTCTGTGTTGTGAATTGCGGGGAAAAGCCCTCTTTGTTCAATTCAATTCAATTCAATTTTATTTGTATAGCGCCATAACAATACAATTGCCTCTCGGCGCTTAACAGAGCCCAGAGCCTCTTTGTTGTGAAATGCGGGAAAAGCCAACTGTCCGTTGGCACTTTACAATTGAAGTCTCATTCTGGCTGTGCTGCTGCCTCTTGCTGGAGTCCAAACAGGTACGTTTTAAATCAACCTTTAATTAAATTAAAATGATGCGCGAATTTTATTCTGAGTTGTGTTGTGCAGTAGGCCTATGTTGTACGTCGTTTAATGGAGAAAGCGACCTAGACATTTACACAAAGCTTTTCAGTCATTAGAGAAAGCTAGCATCAGTCAGGCAACCTATTCAAACAGGACAGGCATGTTATCTTCTGACTGTTGGTATTGTGTTAAAGTAACACAATGCAACAATTATACTTCAGGACTATGGTTAGGATAATCAGTTTAACCTAAAAATAACAGCTTGAAAAAAATTGGGGCGCTACAATGACTTTTAATATGAAGAATTGCATCCGCGCCATTGCTATGCAGGGTCTATAGGCACATAACTTCGTTCTGTAGTTTTGCCGCCCAACTTTCCACTGTCTGCTGAACTAGTAAGCTTATTTGCCATCTTGCTTAGTCTTGTGTTACACTTGCTTGACTGTGTAAGGACAGTTGTTGAGTAACTAGTTTGTAATAATGTCAAAGTCAGCACATTTCAAGAGATTTGATTTACATGTTTTTGTAAATATGTTCTACGTTTGTATTCACGTTTAGACAAACATTGTTGCCACTTGCAGTTATTGCTTATTAAGTTGTTATCGATAACTTTATTCCCGAGGCAAATGGAGAGGGCAGCTACACTTTGGGTCCGATAATCGTGACGTTTTGACGTTGTTATCCAATCGCGTTCTTGGAATTGCTCCAGTGAAGTTAATGAGCAGTCCAACAACACTGTTTACATCTTTGTCCATGTAGTGTGAATTGTGGAATATATAGGTCATTTTTAGACGTTTTTGATTCAGTTTTCAAATCGAGGTGATACAGCGGCTTTTTCTTGTTAAACAAAGGGTATTTTAATCTTAAAAACAAAAAGACAATGCTCTGTGGGGAGCCTTTTCATAATGTTGTCAGACACTGATAATGATATGAGCCTGTCAGTGACACAAAAAGCACCTCCAGTGGATATACCTTCACAGTGAGCAATCGTAATCGTAGCAATCATTTTGGATATTGAAAAGGACAGTTGCCTGCATGTTTACTCTACTTCTTATATGTCAATTACATCTTGTAATGTTTCATGCAACTCTTGTTTCAGACATCTGACATCTCTGCACATAGACAAACTGCAGCTTTAAAGGGCCTTCCCTTGTAAACATTTTTTTTTTGGTTGGTTTTTCTGAAACATGTTACATGGTCTCGATAGTTTGCATTTACTTGCCCCTTTTGGAAGGGATTTGATACAGTATAAATAAAACAAATGTTTTGAATGTATATGTTGCGTCTGTAATTATCTATACATTTGATTAGAAGTTCCTGGTTATAAATTATAAAGTTGAGTTACATTATAAACTATTGCAGTGTGCGATTTTAAATTCCTCTTAAATTATTCTGCTAAACCCATTTAAAGTGAATTCTGTATAAGAACTCATTACAATGTAAAATTATAAATTACTACAATTTACAGGACAGTTAGCTGAAGTGAGGATTTAAAGTTATTACAACGTTAAATAATAAGTTAGTACAATTTAGGGGAGAGTTAGCAGAAGTAAGGATTAAAAGTTATTACAATGTTAAATAATAAGTAAGTACAACTTAGGGGAGAGTTAGCACAAGTAAGGATTAAATGTTATTACAATGTTAAATAATAAGTAAGTACAACTTAGGGGAGAGTTGGCACAAGTAAGGATTAAATGTTATTACAATGTAAAATTATGAGTTAGTAGAACTTACTCTTGAGTTGACCAAAATCAGAATTCAGAGTTGAGCAAACTCAAAAGCAAAACTTAAAATATTGAGTTTCATTGCCCAACTTAAAATTTTACTGAAGTGTGTTGCCTTAAAATTTTGAGTTCACCCAACTTTTTTTTTTTTTTTTTTTTTTTACAGTGTAGGAACATTAAGACACCTTCCATTCTCTACTTTTTTTCTCTCCATCTCTCCATCTTTCTCTCTATCCCTCTCAGTCTATTTTCTCTCACACTCAATCTCTCTTCTTCACTCCATTTTTATCTCCTTTTTTCAATATTTTCACTCTTTTTCTCTTTCACTCTTCTTTCCTTCTTTCACTTTTCTTTCCTTTCTTCACTCTCCTTTCTTCTTTCCTTCTTTCACTCTTCTTTCCTTTCTTCACTCTTCTTTCTTTTCTTCCACTCCTCTTTCCTTTCTTCACTCTTCTTTCTTTTCTTCTTTCCTTCTTTCACTCTTCTTTCCTTCATCCTCTCTTCTCTCCTTTCTTCACTCTTCTATCCTTTCTTCTTTCCTTCTTTCACTCTTCTTTCTTTTCTTCTTCCTTTCCTAACTTTTGCATTTCATGCACTGGTATTTCCTTCAGGAAATGCATTTTCTAGTTACAGTGCATGAAATGCCCTGTATTGTTATTCCTAGGCTTCTTCTTCTTCTTCTTCTTCTTATTCTTGTTACCTTTTTCTGCGATTAATTCAGCCCGAACCGCTTAACGTAGAAACTTCATTCAAACTTTGTCGCGTAGGTCTTGTAAAGGACACGTATGCTATGTATTTTTCACTTTTCTAAACTTTATACTTTTTAAGTTATTAAAGAAAAACGAATCTAAATTTTCCCATTGACTTACATTGGGCCATTATGACATCATAATAGGGTAATTAAACTGGCTTGCACCTGTGCTTCACTGACACCTGCGGCAAGCCTCCAAGGGTCCTCTTCTCTCTGTACCTCTCCATTCAACTGTATAACTAGGAATATTAATAGACACCTTCCATACTGTACTTTTTTTTCTCTCTCTCCTTCTTTCTCTCCATCACTCTCACTCTACTTTCTCTCACACTCCATCTCTCTGTTTCACTCTTTTTTTCTCCTTCTTTCAATATTTTCACTCTCTCTTTACTGTCTTTATCCAGAGCCACTCTTGTTCACTCTTCTTTCCTTACTTTGTTTCTTCCTCTCTTCTTTCCTTTCTTCTTTCCTTCTTTCTACTCTTCTTTACTTTCTTCTTTCCTTCTTCCACTCTTCTTTCCTTTCTTCTTCCCTTCTTCCACTCTTCTTACCTTTTTCTTTTCTTCTTTCCTTCTTTCACTCTTCTTTCTTTTCTTCTTATCTTCTTTGGCTCTTCTTCCCTTCTTCCACTCTTCTTCTCTTTCTTCTTTCCTTCTTCCACTCTAATTTCCTTTCTTCACTCTTCTTTCCTTTCTTCTTCCCTTCTTCTTTCTTTCTTCCACTCTTCTTTCCTTCTTTTACTGTTCTTTCCTTTCTTCCTTCCTTCTTTCACTTTTCTTTCTTTTATTCGTTCTTTCTTAACTTTTGCATTTCATGCACTGGTATTTCCTTCAGGAAATGCATTTTCTAGTTACAGTCCATGATATGCCCTGTATTGTTATTCCTAGGCTTCTTCTTCTTCTTCTTCTTCTTCTTCTTCTTCTTCTTATTCTTGTGACCTTTTTCTGCGATTAATTCAGCCCGAACCGCTTAACGTAGAAACTTCATTCAAACTTTGTCGCGTAGGTCTTGTAAACGACACTTATGCTATGTATTTTTCACTTTTCTAAACTTTATACTTTTTAAGATATTAAAGAAAAACGAATATAAATGTCTCCCATTGACTTACATTGGGCCATTATGACATCATAATAGGGTCTTTAAACTGGCTTGCACCTGTGCTTCACTGACAGCTGCACCAATTCAAAGGAACCTCTACTCTCTCTGTCCCTCTCAATTTAACTGTAACTAGGAACATTAAGACACCATCCATTCTCTATTTTTTTTCTCTCCATCTCTCCATCTTTCTCTCTCAGTCAACTTTCTCTCACACTCAATCTCTCTTCTTCAATCCATTTTTATCTCCTTTTTTCAATATTTTCACTCTCTCTTTATCTCTTCATCCAGAGCCACTCTTGTTCACTATTCTTTCCTTCTTCCACTCTTCTTTCCTTTCTTATTTTCTTCTTTCACTCTTCTTTCTTTTCTTATTTCCTTCTTCCACTCTTCTTTCCTTCCTTCACTCTTCTTTCCTTTCTTCTTTCATTATTTCACTCTTCTTTCTTTTCTTCTTTCCTCCTTCCACTCTTCTTTCCTTTCTTCACTCTTCTTTCTTTTCTTCTTTCACTCTTCTTTCCTTTCTTCTTTCCTTCTTCTGCTCTTCTCTCCTTTCTTCACTCTTCTTTCCTTTTGTCTTTCCTTCTTCCACTCTTCTTTCCTTTCTTCTTTCCTTCTTTCACTCTTCTTTCTTTTCTTCTTCCTTTCTTAACCTTTGCATTTCATGCACTGGTATTTCCTTCAGGAAATGCATTTTCTAGTTACAGTGCATGAAATGCCCTGTATTGTTATTCCTAGGCTTCTTCTTCTTCTTCTTCTTCTTCTTCTTATTCTTGTTACCTTTTTCTGCGATTAATTCAGCCCGAACCGCTTAACGTAGAAACTTCATTCAAACTTTGTCGCGTAGGTCTTGTAAACGACACTTATGCTATGTATTTTTCACTTTTCTAAACTTTATACTTTTTAAGATATTAAAGAAAAACGAATATAAATGTCTCCCATTGACTTACATTGGGCCATTATGACATCATAATAGGGTCTTTAAACTGGCTTGCACCTGTGCTTCACTGACAGCTGCACCAATTCAAAGGAACCTCTACTCTCTCTGTCCCTCTCAATTTAACTGTAACTAGGAACATTAAGACACCATCCATTCTCTATTTTTTTTCTCTCCATCTCTCCATCTTTCTCTCTCAGTCAACTTTCTCTCACACTCAATCTCTCTTCTTCAATCCATTTTTATCTCCTTTTTTCAATATTTTCACTCTCTCTTTATCTCTTCATCCAGAGCCACTCTTGTTCACTATTCTTTCCTTCTTCCACTCTTCTTTCCTTTCTTATTTTCTTCTTTCACTCTTCTTTCTTTTCTTATTTCCTTCTTCCACTCTTCTTTCCTTCCTTCACTCTTCTTTCCTTTCTTCTTTCATTATTTCACTCTTCTTTCTTTTCTTCTTTCCTCCTTCCACTCTTCTTTCCTTTCTTCACTCTTCTTTCTTTTCTTCTTTCACTCTTCTTTCCTTTCTTCTTTCCTTCTTCTGCTCTTCTCTCCTTTCTTCACTCTTCTTTCCTTTTGTCTTTCCTTCTTCCACTCTTCTTTCCTTTCTTCTTTCCTTCTTTCACTCTTCTTTCTTTTCTTCTTCCTTTCTTAACCTTTGCATTTCATGCACTGGTATTTCCTTCAGGAAATGCATTTTCTAGTTACAGTGCATGAAATGCCCTGTATTGTTATTCCTAGGCTTCTTCTTCTTCTTCTTCTTCTTCTTCTTATTCTTGTTACCTTTTTCTGCGATTAATTCAGCCCGAACCGCTTAACGTAGAAACTTCATTCAAACTTTGTCGCGTAGGTCTTGTAAACGACACTTATGCTATGTATTTTTCACTTTTCTAAACTTTATACTTTTTAAGATATTAAAGAAAAACGAATATAAATTTCTCCCATTGACTTACATTGGGCCATTATGACATCATAATAGGGTCTTTAAACTGGCTTGCACCTGTGCTTTACTGACACCTGTGCCAAATCCAATGTCCCTCTCAATTTAACTGTAACTAGGAACATTAAGACACCATCCATTCTTTATTTTTTTTCTCTCCATCTCTCCATCTTTCTCTCTCAGTCAACTTTCTCTCATACTCAATCTCTCTTCTTCACTCCATTTGTATCTCCTTTTTTCAATATTTTCACTCTCTCTTTATCTCTTCATCCAGAGCCACTCTTGTTTGAACACTCTTCTTTCCTTCTTCCACTCTTCTTTCCTTTCTTATTTTCTTCTTCCATTTTTCTTTCCTTCTTCCACTCTTCTTGCCTTTCTTTTTTCCTTCATCCACTCTTCTTTCCTTCTTCCACTTTTCTTTCCTTTCTTCACTCTTCTTTCCTTCTTACACTCTTCTTTCCTTTCTTCTTTCCTTCTTTCACTCTTCTTTCTTTTCTTCTTTCCTTCTTCCACTCTTCTTTCTTTTCTTTTTCCTCTCTTCTCTCCTTTCTTCACTCTTCTTTCCTTCTTCCACTCTTCTTTCTTTTCTTCTTTTCTTTCTTTCACTATTCTTTCCTTTCTTCTTTCATTATTTCACTCTTCTTTCTTTTGTTCTTTCCTTCTTCCACTCTTCTTTCTTTCCTTCTTCCACTCTTCTTTCTTTTCTTCTTTTCTTTCTTTCACTATTCTTTCCTTTCTTCTTTCATTATTTCACTCTTCTTTCTTCTCTTCTTTCCTTCTTCCACTCTTCCTTCTTTTCTTCTTTCACTCTTCTTTCCTTTCTTCTTTCCTTCTTCCTCTCTTCTCTCCTTTCTTCACTCTTCTTTCCTTTCTTCTTTCCTTCTTCCACTCTTCTTTCCTTTCTTATTTCCTTCTTTCACTTTTCTTTTTCCTTTCTTAACTTTTGCATTTCATGCACTGGTATTTCCTTCAGGAAATGCATTTTCTAGTTACAGTGCATGAAATGCCCTGTATTGTTATTCCTAGGCTTCTTCTTCTTCTTCTTCTTCTTCTTCTTCTTCTTCTTCTTCTTCTTCTTCTTCTTCTTCTTATTCTTGTTACCTTTTTCTGCGATTAATTCAGCCCGAACCGCTTAACGTAGAAACTTCATTCAAACTTTGTCGCGTAGGTCTTGTAAACGACACTTATGCTATGTATTTTTCACTTTTCTAAACTTTATACTTTTTAAGATATTAAATAAAAACGAATCGAAATTTTCCCATTGACTTACATTGGGCCATTATGACGTCATAATAGGGTCTTTAAACTGGCTTGCACCTGTGCTTTACTGACAGCTGCGCCAAATAGCCAACTGTCCGTTGGCACTTTACAATTGAAGTCTCATTTTGGCTGTGCTGCTGCCTCTTGCTGGAGTCCAAACAGGTACGTTTTAAATCAACCTTTAATTAAATTAAAATGATGCGCGAATTTTATTCTGAGTTGTGTTGTGCAGTAGGCCTATGTTGTACGTCGTTTAATGGAGAAAGCGACCTAGACATTTACACAAAGCTTTTCAGTCATTAGAGAAAGCTAGCATCAGTCAGGCAACCTATTCAAACAGGACAGGCATGTTATCTTCTGACTGTTGGTATTGTGTTAAAGTAACACAATGCAACAATTATACGTCATGATTAGGGTTAGGATAATCAGTTTAACCTAAAAATAACAGCTTGAAAAAAATTGGGGCGCTACAATGACTCTTAATATGGAGAATTGCATCCGCGCCATTGCTATGCAGGGTCTATAGGCACATAACTTCGTTTTGTAGTTTTGCCGCCCAACTTTCCACTGTCTGCTGAACTAGTAAGCTTATTTGCCATCTTGCTTTGTCTTGTGTTGCACTTGCTTGACTGTGTAAGGACAGTTGTTGAATAACTAGTTTGTAATAATGTCAAAGTCAGCACATTTCAAGAGATTTCGCCAGTTTTAGCTGATAGCATATAGCTAGCGTATAGCTATTGATCCGTTGTGCTGCTTTAATTCGTGTTTGCCAGCTTGTTACAGATACAAAAAAGACATTATGGTATTAATGCTAACTCAAAATTGTGGTTGCAACATTAGCTGACATTTTATGCCATCTTTCAGAAGTGTAGTGTTACTACACAGTGGTAGTCATGCTCCGTCTCTGCTCCAGGTAGCAGGTGAGCAGGCTGGTTTAGTAGGGACAGAGAGAGAGCGGGGTCAGCGACAGGTTGCTGCTCGGTTCTGCCTGCCCCACCAGTGGCAGCTGCTGATCTTTCAAAGAGGGGGAGCTCATTTTTTGCGTACATCATACAAATATTAGCATTGTCTGCCATCGTGTGTAGTTTGTTACCTGGCTAGTTCACACTTACGACCAGTGGCGATTTCTTTAAAGCTTGGCTTCCCCTAATAGGTGGTGGGCCGAGGTGCGATTTCGTGCATTTTACAGTATTTCTCTGTTCCTAAAACACATTTTTTCAAAACATGCCTCGGTTTCTCTGAACACTAAACCCAAGTGCCAACTCCCTAAACCAATTCTGCTAAACTTTAAGCACAATTCTCTGCTTTAAACACAGATTTCAATTGTTAACCGCACTTTCTTCAAACCACAACACACAATTCTCTGCTTTAGACACAGTTTTCAATTGTTAACCACATTTTCTTCAAAACACTAAACACCATCCTCTCTACTTTGCATGCTTCATCAATGGCAAAACCTCATTGTGTTCAAACAGAAAACACTGCTAATCAAATGACAAAACTTCCATTTCCAAAGCTGTTGTGCAATTTGAAATCAAAACTTTAGCTCCTAGTTTGG
This sequence comes from Sprattus sprattus, assembly GCF_963457725.1. Lineage (NCBI taxonomy): Eukaryota > Metazoa > Chordata > Actinopteri > Clupeiformes > Clupeidae > Sprattus > Sprattus sprattus. The sequence continues at coordinate 32,361,592 of NC_137928.1, read as the reverse complement.
AGAACAATTTATGGCAACATTGAAGTGAGTGGTGATCAGAGGGGCAGAGGAGTGAGAGTAAGAGGAGGAGGAGGAGGAAAATGATGAAGAGGAAGAGCAAGACGGAGAGCCATTACTGTATCTCTGATGAGATTCAGGCCAATGTGTTCAACCATGTGGTCAACATGGGTTTGACCATGCAGGAGGCTGGCAAGGCTGGCCAGAGGGTTCAACCAAACATAAGCCGCTTCTCAGTTGCACCGATTCTCCGGACATTCAGAAGAGAGAATGGGTAAGAAACACTACTATGACAGTAAAACACTAGTTTGAATGCCTTACTGTATCAGGAGCATAGTATTCTTGTATTTTACTGTAGAATATTTTACATTGTACTGTATTTGTAAAATTACAGTATACGTAAACAAATACAAAGTGCAACCATTGATGACCAAGACATATTCCTAAACATCAATACAAAGAGCCTAGCCACAGTGGACCATGTTCTAAGGCAGAACATCTCGAGAATGAAGCAGGTGTACAGGGTGCCTTTTGACAGAAACTCTGATAGAGTCAAACAATTACAGTATGATATGACTATGTGCAAGTAAGTCATATACGTTTCCACAACTGATTACGTCCTATCAGCACAGAAACATTACTGTACTGTATTGTAATCCAATCAAATGTTCAAATCAAACTGTATTTTCAGATGTTTCACAACACAACAATTGTCGATATTGTCTTGAGCAAGAACAGGATGCAGTCTAGTTTTTTTGGCCTTTTATTATTTTACATTTTTCTTTCATTTTTGAGTTAAAACATTATACAGTTACAATATTTTACAACAGAAGAAAGCGTACAGTAACACTGGAGATGAAAAGGCATACAGTATTTCTCTGTTCCTAAAACACATTTTTTCAAAGCATGCCTCGGTTTCTCTTAGCTCTAAACACAAATCCCAAAACCACTCACACAAAATGCAAAACCCTTTATATCTCTTGCAAAATGACACTTTGGTTTCAAAACACTATTATATCACCTCAAAAGGGCATTTTGTTTTCAAACAACAAACACAGACCATTATTTGAGTAGACATTCTAAGCATTGATTGAACACTGATGTGCTCAATGGAAAACACTACTATGAAATGGGAAAACACTAGTATGAAGGCCTTATCAGGAGTATTATGCCTTTTCATCTCCAGTGTTACTGTACGCTTTCTCCTGTTGTAAAATATTGTAACTGTATAATGTTTTAGCTCAAAAATGAAAGAAAAATGTAAAATAATAAAAGGACAAAAAAACTAGACTGCATCCTGTTCTTGCTCAAGACAATATCGACAATTGTTGTGTTGTGAAACATCTGAAAATACAGTTTGATTTGAACATTTGATTGGATTACAATACAGTACAGTAATGTTTCTGTGCTGATAGGACGTAATCAGTTGTGGAAACGTATATGACTTACTTGCACATAGTCATATCATACTGTAATTGTTTGACTCAGAGTTTCTGTCAAAAGGCACCCTGTACACCTGCTTCATTCTCGAGATGTTCTGCCTTAGAACATGGTCCACTGTGGCTAGGCTCTTTGTATTGATGTTTAGGAATATGTCTTGGTCATCAATGGTTGCACTTTGTATTTGTTTACGTATACTGTAATTTTACAAATACAGTACAATGTAAAATATTCTACAGTAAAATACAACAATACTATGCTCCTGATACAGTAAGGCATTCAAACTAGTGTTTTACTGTCATAGTAGTGTTTCTTACCCATTCTCTCTTCTGAATGTCCGGAGAATCGGTGCAACTGAGAAGCGGCTTATGTTTGGTTGAACCCTCTGGCCAGCCTTGCCAGCCTCCTGCATGGTCAAACCCATGTTGACCACATGGTTGAACACATTGGCCTGAATCTCATCAGAGATACAGTAATGGCTCTCCGTCTTGCTCTTCCTGTTCATCATTTTCCTCCTCCTCCTCCTCTTACTCTCACTCCTCTGCCCCTCTGATCACCACTCACTTCAATGTTGCCATAAATTGTTCTCCAAACTAGGATCTAAAGTTTTGATTTCAAATTGCACAACAGCTTTGGAAATGGAAGTTTTGTCATTTGATTAGCAGTGTTTTCTGTTTGAACACAATGAGGTTTTGGCATTGATGAAGTATGCAAAGTAGAGAGGATGGTGTTTAGTGTTTTGAAGAAGATGTGGTTAACAATTGAAAACTGTGTCTAAAGCAGAGAATTGTGTGTTGTGGTTTGAAGAAAGTGCGGTTAACAATTGAAATCTGTGTTTAAAGCAGAGAATTGTGCTTGAAGTTTAGCAGAATTGGTTTAGGGAGTTGGCACTTGGGTTTAGTGTTCAGAGAAACCGAGGCATGTTTTGAAAAAATGTGTTTTAGGAACAGAGAAATACTGTAATACTCCTGATAAGGCCTTCATACTAGTGTTTTCCCATTTCATAGTAGTGTTTTCCATTGAGCACATCAGTGTTCAATCAATGCTTAGAATGTCTACTCAAATAATGGTCTGTGTTTGTTGTTTGAAAACAAAATGCCCTTTTGAGGTGATATAATAGTGTTTTGAAACCAAAGTGTCATTTTGCAAGAGATATAAAGGGTTTTGCATTTTGTGTGAGTGGTTTTGGGATTTGTGTTTAGAGCTAAGAGAAACCGAGGCATGCTTTGAAAAAATGTGTTTTAGGAACAGAGAAATACTGTAACGTTCCCTGGATATGGAGAAGCCATGTTTTTGTAAATATGTTCTACGTTTGTATTCACGTTTAGACAAAAATTGTTGCCACTTGCAGTTATTGCTTATTAAGTCGTTATCGATAACTTTATTCCCGAGGCAAATGGAGAGGGCAGCTACACTTTGGGTCCGATAATCGTGACGTTTTGTCGTTGTTATCCAATCGCGTTCTTGGAATTGCTCCAGTGAAGTTAATGATCAGTCCAACAACACTGTTTACATCTTTGTCCATGTAGTGTGAATTGTGGAATATATGGGTCATTTTTAGACGTTTTTGATTCAGTTTTCAAATCGAGGTGATAGCGGCTTTTTCTTGTTAAACAAAGGGTATTGTAATCTTAAAAACAAAAAGACATTGCTCTGTGGGGAGCCTTTTCATAATGTTGTCAGACACTGATAATGATATGAGCCTGTCAGTGACACAAAAAGCACCTCCAGTGGATATACCTTCACAGTGAGCAATCGTAATCGTAGCAATCATTTTGGATATTGAAAAGGACAGCTGCCTGCATGTTTACTCTACTTCTTATATGTCAATTACATCTTGTAATGTTTCATGCAACTCTTGTTTCAGACATCTGACATCACTGCACATAGACAAACTGCAGCTTTAAAGGGCCTTCCCTTGTATCTCCGTGCAGGGGCGGAGTGGGACACAAAAATCCACCGGGACAATTCTAACTGCACCGGCCCACCACCGGCCCACAACGTGCCCACAACTGGCCCAACCCGCATCCCCTCCACCTCCCATATATCAACTACAGAAACAAACGGGCGGCTTTTGATCATTATTGTTAGATTTAGAGTTGATGTGTGGGTGACAGACATGACAGTGACAGTGACAGTGTATTTGTATATGTACATTTATGGAAATACGGAACAAATCGCGTCCCGTATTGGCTCAAATGTTATGCTAATTCGCAACAATGTGTCCTGTCAACTCACTCGCATCTAGTTGACGGCTGGTTGAATAAATCCGTAATTCTTGTACATTTTGATGCACTTTCCTCCTGCATCCGCCTCTTTTTCAGTCTGGCCTTTTTGCCCCCTCCTTTCTCCTTTCTCTTATGTCCCTCCATCAGGTACGCTTCACCTGCTCTCTCTCCCTGATAGCCGCTAATTTATCTCCCTAGGTTCACTTGATAAAGGCAGAACGATACACATTTCCCATGATGCTTTGCTCGACCATTCTACATTCAACAAAAAAACGAATTAAATCGCTGGCCAATTTATATTTGTGGTCATGAAAGTAATGGAGCGTCTGAATAAAAAGAATTACATCAATATAGGAGGCTAAACAAAAATCAGAAGGTTGGATTAATGGGAGTGAGTTTGACAGACGACACCATAGGTGTGATGTACAGAGACAAATAGTGCTATAAATAGTGGTTGGACGGCCCTATCCTGTAACTTTCGGAGAATTTAGAGATTTTTACGGGACCATGATTTGACGTACATGCAAATTCGATGGGCCGCTCATGGCTTTGACTCAACGGCTGCGAAGGCCGGCCTGCAGGCTGGTTCCCGAGAGATAATTGGCCGACAGGCCCACCGGGAAAAATCCCGGTGCTCCCGATGGCCACTCCGCCCCTGTCTCCGTGAGAGTCAGGAGAAGCTCTTCAGGAACTGTGAGTGGCTATGAATAGAAATTGTAAATATGTTATTATACTGTATTTATAGTGCTGTATTTAACGTTGTCTTCAACCATAACCTCTCTGTCCTCCTGGTTCCCTAACCATGTCCAGAGTGTCTTCTGTAGTTTCACTGTCCTGCCCTTGACTTGATGTAGCCTAATTGATGTCATATGATGTGTGTATGAGGGTTACATTTTTGATTGTGGTGTATGGGATGGAAATAGTTAATATGTCAAACTCATAATTAATTCTATTTGGAAAAAAAATGTTTATACAATATTTTGAGTTATTTTAGATTAAGAGCTTATTCTGATTCACAGTATTTTAATTACTAATGTCTTGCAATTCATGTTTTGGTGTTTTCTGTCTGTCAACACAAGGACACTGACCCAGAAGAGGGACAGACGAAAGGCCTCATTGTGGGTATCCTCACTGTGTTGGAGGATGATAGCAGAGCAGTCTCTAAAAGTGTCAGGAATGTTGCTCTTGTGTTGGAAGAAGAGATTGTCCTCCAAGATCTCCCTTACCTGCCAACTGCATTTGCCTACCTTGTTGGACTGATCTATACATTAAACCTTAGTTACCCAAAGGATTTGAAATACACCTTTGAAACTGTCCAAAAGGTCATAATGGAACTGGGGTCGGACCTCTCTGCAACGGTCAGATCCCTAAAAAACAAACTTCTTCAGTGAAGTAAAGTGTTGGATCTGGAATTGTTCCCTTCTGTCCATCCAACACCATGTTAATTAATCAACTGTTGTGTATTCTCGATCTCCCACTTTACATTTACTTGGATCTGGAATTGTTCCCTTCTGTCCATCCAACTCCATGTTAATTAATCAACTGTTGTGTATCTCGATCTCCCACTTTACATTTATTTTGCATCTTATTTTGTTTAGTTTTTTCTGAAACATTTTTTTTTTGGTTGGTTTTTCTGAAACATGTTACATGGTCTCGATAGTTTGCATTTACTTGCCCCTTTTGGAAGGGATTTGATACAGTATAAATAAAACAAATGTTTTGAATGTATATGTTGCGTCTGTAATTATCTATACATTTGATTAGAAGTTCCTGGTTATAAATTATAAAGTTGAGTTACATTATAAACTATTGCAGTGTGCGATTTTAAATTCCTCTTAAATTATTCTGCTATACTAACTAAACCCATTTAAAGTGAATTCTGTATAAGAACTCATTACAATGTAAAATTATAAATTACTACAATTTACAGGACAGTTAGCTGAAGTGAGGATTAAAAGTTATTACAACGTTAAATAATAAGTTAGTACAATTTAGGGGAGAGTTAGCAGAAGTAAGGATTAAAAGTTATTACAATGTTAAATAATAAGTAAGTACAATTTAGGGGAGAGTTAGCACAAGTAAGGATTAAATGTTATTACAATGTTAAATAATAAGTAAGTACAACTTAGGGGAGAGTTGGCACAAGTAAGGATTAAATGTTATTACAATGTAAAATTATGAGTTAGTAGAACTTACTCTTGAGTTGACCAAAATCAGAATTCAGAGTTGAGCAAACTCAAAAGCAAAACATAAAATTTTACTGAAGTTTGTTGCCTTAAAATTTTACTGAAGTTTGTTGCCTTAAAATTTTGAGTTCACCCAACTTTTTTTTTTTTTTTACAGTGATGGGAACATTAAGACACCTTCCATTCTCTACTTTTTTTCTCTCCATCTCTCCATCTTTCTCTCTATCCCTCTCAGTCTACTTTCTCTCACACTCAATCTCTCTTCTTCACTCCATTTTTATCTCCTTTTTTCAATATTTTCACTCTTTTTCTCTTTCACTCTTCTTTCCTTCTTCCACTCTTCTTTCCTTCTTTCACTTTTCTTTCCTTCACTCTCCTTTCTTCTTTCCTTCTTTCACTCTTCTTTCCTTTTCTTCTTTCCTTCAACTATTATTTCCTTCTTTCACTCTTCTTTCCTTTCTTCACTCTTCTTTCTTTTCTTCTTCCACTCCTCTTTCCTTTCTTCACTCTTCTTTCTTTTCTTCTTTCCTTCTTTCACTCTTCTTTCCTTCATCCTCTCTTCTCTCCTTTCTTCACTCTTCTTTCCTTTCTTCTTTCCTTCTTTCACTCTTCTTTCTTTTCTTCTTCCTTTCCTAACTTTTGCATTTCATGCACTGGTATTTCCTTCAGGAAATGCATTTTCTAGTTACAGTGCATGAAATGCCCTGTATTGTTATTCCTAGGCTTCTTCTTCTTCTTCTTCTTCTTCTTCTTCTTATTCTTGTTACCTTTTTCTGCGATTAATTCAGCCCGAACCACTTAACGTAGAAACTTCATTCAAACTTTGTCGCGTAGGTCTTGTAAACGACACTTATGCTATGTATTTTTCACTTTTCTAAACTTTATACTTTTTAAGATATTAAAGAAAACCGAATATAAATTTCTCCCATTGACTTACGTTGGGCCATTATGACATCATAATAGGGTCTTTAAACTGGCTTGCACCTGTGCTTTACTCTGCCGTGCTAAGGCAAAAGACCGTAACTTCAAGTTTGGTCAAAAATGAGTTTTTGACGTATTTGTAAAATATCAGCAGTAATTAAACAAATGTACTGATATTTAATGTACTACTAACATGCCATTATCAAATTAAAGCCAGTGACATCAGTATTTTGGTTGATTTCACGATGTATAGGCTACCGACAGTTAGCATACCAAGCTAGGTAGCATTACCATTAGAATTGCATGGCAGATATGCTAAGCTATCGGGCTATTCCCCCACCCAGTGCCTGTGGCTAGTCCGAAAAAGGTGCATCTAAATCGGGTAACTTCGCTTGGCGAGCGGGGGCATGTGGAGGGGGAAAATGGGCCTCATTACAGTGCATGAAATGCCCTGTATTGTTATTCCTAGGCTTCTTCTTCTTCTTATTACAGTGCATGAAATGCCCTGTATTGTTATTCCTAGGCTTCTTCTTCTTCTTATTACAGTGCATGAAATGCCCTGTATTGTTATTCCTAGGCTTCTTCTTCTTCTTCTTCTTATTCTTGTTACCTTTTTCTGCGATTAATTCAGCCCGAACCGCTTAACGTAGAAACTTCATTCAAACTTTGTCGCGTAGGTCTTGTAAAGGACACTTATGCTATGTATTTTTCACTCTTCTAAACTTTATACTTTTTAAGATATTAAATAAAAACGAATCGAAATTTTCCCATTGACTTACATTGGGCCATTATGACATCATAATAGGGTCTTTAAACTGGCTTGCACCTGTGCTTCACTGACAGCTGCGCCAAATCAAAGGAACTTCTTCTCTGTCCCTCTCAATTTAACTGTAACTAGGAACATTTAGGCTGAATCCCATTTCTCCCGCTACCCCTTCGTCTTTCCCCTTCCCCTCCGTTTTGCGCGTTCATGTGGAGCGGTAGTGCTGTCCCAATTCACGTTAAGACAGAGGGGTAGGGGAAGGGGAAGCGCTTTCTACCGCTCCAAACGAAGATTTTCCGAGGGCACACTTCAAACGGAGGGGTAGACTGATTTCCCTCAATGCATTGCGAACCCGTGATCATTAAAGAACAAACATCGCGCGAGTCCATTTAAAAATGTCGGAAACAGCAGGGAAAGCATCACACAAATGAAAGTATTTTCTTTGTAATTCATGATTTTAAAACTTGTTTGATGAAATGTTGCATTGTGTAAATAACAGCTGCAGGCGCCATGTTTGTTTATATCTGGTGAGTGACAGCTGTCGCTCTCCGGTAACGTAACAGCTGACGCTTCGTACTGATGACGTACGTAATTGTTGAAGTGCTATCCCAATTCGAAGGGCTAGCGTTTCAACCCCTTCCGCTACCGCTCCGTTTGAAAAAGCGAAGGCGAAGGGGTAGGTGTAAGGGTAGCGGTAGAGATGAGAAATGGGATTGGGCCTTAGACACCTTCCATTCTCTACTTTTTTTCTCTCCATCTCTCCATCTTTCTCTCTATCCCTCTCAGTCTACTTTCTCTCACACTCAATCTCTCTTCTTCACTCCATTTTTATCTCCTTTTTTCAATATTTTCACTCTCTTTTTCTCTTTCACTCTTCTTTCCTTCTTCCACTCATCTTTCCTTCTTCCACTCTTCTTTCCTTCTTTCACTTTTCTTTCCTTTCTTCACTCTCCTTTCTTCTTTCACTCTTCTTTCCTTTTCTTCTTTCCTTCTTCAACTATTATTTCCTTCTTTCACTCTTCTTTCCTTTCTTCACTCTTCTTTCTTTTCTTCTTCCACTCTTCTTTCCTTTCTTCACTCTTCTTTCTTTTCTTCTTTCCTTCTTTCACTCTTCTTTCCTTCATCCTCTCTTCTCTCCTTTCTTTCTTCTTTCCTTCTTCCACTCTTCTTTCCTTTCTTCTTTCCTTCTTTCACTCTTCTTTCTTTTCTTCTTCCTTTCCTAACTTTTGCATTTCATGCACTGGTATTTCCTTCAGGAAATGCATTTTCTAGTTAGTGTGCTTGCCCGAAGGGAAGCACAGTATTGTTATCGTCAAGTTTTCTTTATTAGTGTGCTTGCCCGAAGGGAAGCACAGTATTGTTATCGTCAAGTTTTCTTTATTTATTTATTTATTCCGTACGTTTTTCTTGCAGCTAACTACTCCTCGCCCGATTGAGCTAGAGACGCCATTCAAACACCAAAACGTGCGGCCCGATCCGGTGCAAGCTGCTATGACTTTTCGTGGCGGTACCCCATGCCACTCCTTTTTTATCCCTCTTTTTCATCCCCTCTTTTCTCCATAGACTTGCATGGCAGAGGTCTCTGCCATTATGACGTCATAATAGGGTCATTAAACTGGCTTGCAGCTGTGCTTCTCACTAGGTGCGTTTCCATCCCATGTCTAAATGCGCATTATCTCTATGCGAATATTTAATCCTGGTTGGAAACGCGTGCGATGCGCATTAACTTCCCCAATGCGCATAGAAATTCGATTCACCAGAGGGAGGTGGATTAACTAGTTATTCGAATTTAGTTAATGCGCTTAACTTAGATGGAAACAGTTTTTCGAGCGATTCGCGTCTTTTGTGTATTTGTTTATGTTCGGAGTTGGACTGTAGACTACGTCCTGTTGCAGTGAGAGACAACCGTGCTGCTGTCTGCCCCGAATGTGATGTTCCTCTACTACTGCTTCTCAAACTGCCAGCTAATACACCACACCTCATGCAGCATGCACTTGCTGTTATATACTATAATATATCAATGGTTTCTGTTTGTTGTTTCCCCTGAACATCATCATCATTACAGTTTATTGTAGGCTAACTGATTAACTTGAATTACGTGCAAACTACGCGGACATGTTATCTCCCCAGACGTACTTTTTTGTTGTTGTTGTAAATTATTGTTTTTTTTTTTTTGTTTTTTTTTGTCATCACCTGCGGTTGTTTCGGTCTGCAATCTCTTGCGCCTAGCCCAGGTATGGTAACTTAATATATTTCTTAGCTTGTACTCGGATGGCAAAGCATACTGCATATAAACATCTATGTACAGTGGTCTTGCTGACGGCGAACGTTTCGCCCACAACACGGTATTCCGCGCATGTTGCAAGTTTGTAAAGCGCAATTGCAATGGGCTTGTGGGTGGGGACAGGCTTTCTGCAGCAAATACTTTCAGGCAACACAGCAGGGCCTATCCGTTTCGACCCACAGCTGGTCAGTGAAGTGGGCCTTCACCAAATAAAAAAAAATCCCTAGACCATGCTTGTTCCCAGATGTGGACGTCTGCGGGGTACGGAACTCGCTGCTATGCGAGTTTGTAAAACATGTTAAAACCTTCTACGCCTTCTCCTTCTAGCAACTATTAAGGCAAACAACTCAAATGCTACAGCATTAAAAGTCCCGACGGCAGAGAGGAGGGCGTCCATTCTAGCGTAGCTACACAAAACTCTTCCTCCAAATTAGACTAAAGACTCCGGTGAATGGAAACGGTCGCTCAATGCGCATTTGTTTTATGCGAATCACCGTGAATGCGAATCGTTAATGCGAACGAGCTGAATGGAAACGCACCTACTGACACCTCCGCTCGCCAAATCCAAGGAACCGCATTTTCTCTGTCCCTCTCAATTCAACTTTGAAAAAGAATAAGAGGAACCGTATTTCTCTGTCCCTCTCAATTCAACTTTGAGAAAGAATAAGAGTAACTACAGTTTCTAACCTAGCTACCGTATTTCCACTTCGTTAAGGTGAGTTGAATGGCAGCATTTTCAGTGTACTGACTGGAATTTTAATGGAAACTGATAGTTAGCCGTAGCAGCTAACATATAAATTAACGTTACGTTAACGTTGGAGACGACATTTTCCGTAATTCAAGTTGTGAAGTAAACCTTTGAAGTAATTCATGAATTTAGTTGTGTGGATATAGTGACCTAAGGCTTGTATTCCCACTACGGTAACGTTAGCTGTGTTAAGCAGAGCTATCCTACCTGTGTTAAGCAGCTGTAACATCTGAGTACGGGGCTAAAGGCTAACTAACACTACGTAACGGGAGTATCCACTGGCAGTTTCAGCTAGCCGTAACGGGGGATCATTTTCCTTAATTCAAGTTGTTAAGTAAACCTGTGAAGTAATTCATGAATTTAGTTGTGTGGTCAAGTGAGCTAAGGCTTGTATTCCTACTACGGTAACGTGAGCTATCCTAGCTGTGCGGGGCTATGCAAAGGTTGCTTATACTGAAAGAATGGTTAACTTGTTGTGGCCGATAGCGTGAGTTAACATTAACCCGTGTCCTGGGAGTAATGATTCATGAGAGACCTTGAAAAACTAAGAAGGATAACTATGACTAAATGTGACTTAAACTAATATGCACTGAATCTAAAATAGCTGCTGAATCTAAAATAGCTGCCAAAATGAACACTGAGATGTATTAATTTTGGCAGCTATTTTAGATTCAGTCTTAAGACAAAAATGCATATTAGTTTTAGTCACATTTAGTCATAGTTATCCTTCTTAGTTTCAGAAGAGGTTTTTCATGGTTGCTAGCTCTAATCAGATGTACTATAGGCTTATAAGAGAAGACTAACTTTTTATGCCAACGAACACCAATAACTAGAACTAATTTGACAGACTATAAACCAATGTGATACACGTGCTCTCTAGCTATACAGTAAAAGTGTTGCTTACGTTTGATACTAGACCTACAGTCTAACTCTAACTGCATTAAGTCTAACATATAGGCCTATCTTACAATAAACTTTAAGTAAAGCTGGCTATGTAACCGCATTCATTCCAATATTGTTACAGAGATGTTTCCTTTTACCAAGATAGCAATTTCAACAGTTCACTTAGCTCAGTAAGTCAGTATAACGAAACTCTGAGATACCCTCATATGTCTAAACGTCAGTGGAGCCAAAATATAATGGTTGAGCTTGGTGGCTTGCTAAAATATATTGGAAGAAGGCCCCACTACACTGATTGAGTAGATGTAAATACATGTTAATTCATAGGCACTTGTTCTCTCTGTCACAGAGCAAGCACACTCTCGCAGTTCGTTCACGAAACGCATTCTAGTTTATTTATTTATTCTCCCCGTTTTTCTTGCAGCTAACTCCTCCTCGCCCGTTTGAGCTAGAGACGCCATTCAAACACCAAAACGTCCGGTCCGATCCGGTGCAGGTTGCTATGACTTTTCGTGGCGATACTCTTTGCCACTCCTTTTTTATCCCTCTTTTTCATCCCCTTTTTCTCTCATTGACTAACATGGGGAAGGTTGAGCCATTGTGACGTCACGCACTCTAGCCAACTGACATTAGATCAGTTGACATAGGAGAAGCTCTCTTAAATGCCAGAAGTGGTTAGATAGAGAGTGCAAAATATTAAAACGAATGTAGTGGCAACAGTTTCAGGTACAGTTTATACACCCGCTCTAACAGTGTTAACCAGTATGTGAGTAACGTGGGTTTTATTAAGGCATAGCGTGTGTAATGTGTAGCTATTTCATTCCGTTTGTTAACCTTTCCGGCTGTCTGTATACCAGCAGCAGAGCGGAGCATTTCACTCCCCTGCAATCTCGGAATGAAATAGCTACACAATACACACGCTATGCTTTAATAAAACTCACCTTTTACGAGACACCAACAGAGGCACAACCGACAAGTCTTACCATTGACGTTCGTTCTGAAACTACAGCCATCCAGGTTAATCCAAGTTGTTGTGGAGAACGACAGTTGCATCAATCATATTTCATTAAAACTTCACACTTCTTACATTGGACATATCCACCAGCCTAATTAGAATCTGCATTGTCTACTGAGCAGAAATATCTCCATACAGTAGATTTCCCTTCGTTTAGTATCATTTTAAACTTTCCAGATGACTGTATTGTCCCCGCTCGTCAAGTGATACGTGTCCAGAAACAAGGCTCCTTTGACTGGATAGCCAGAGCTAGCATAACTGCCATTGAAATCCAATGGTAATGCTACCTAGCTAGGTATGCTAATTGTCGGTATCCATCGTTAACTCGTTAATCGTTAACCATCATGTCACTGGCTTTAATTTAAGAATGGCATGTTAGTAGTACATTTAATATCAGTACACTTGATTCATTACTTCTGATGTGTTACTTATATATGTTACTTATTAGCAGCTAGCTACCTAGCTAGCCACTGTGTGTTCCGATGTGTTTTCAGTTAGCGTTAGCGTTAGCGGCAAGCTAGCTGCTGGAATAGTTGAGTTGAGCTTCAGTTAAGACGCTGCGTACCGTACTTCATCATCACATTCGATTATTTATTACAAACAAATTCGAATTCAGCTGTAGGCATGAGATCTGTATCTTGGAGACTAATTGCATCCACAATTTAAGTACTGCAAGCTAGACTACTATGCAGTTGACACAACACAGGAGGTCCCTGGGCCTGAGAAGGGAAGGGAAGGAGTTTAATGTAGCTATAATATGGAATTTTAAATGTGCCTAAAACTAGACTAAATTGTAATGAGTTTTCAAAAACTAGACTGAAACTAAGAAGGATAACTATGACTAAATGTGACTAAAACTGTTGTAATGTTTAAGATAGTAGTTCTCTGTTGTACCACCAGGCGGGGCTCTACTATAAAGTGACACTGGCATTATGCATTTCCTTTGTTCTGTGAATGCACGAGTAAAAAGACCTGTGGCTACTCTGTATGGCGACACTTCTAAGATTCTACATAAAGCTACATGTTGATACATCGTTCTCCGTTGTCCGTGTCTTTGGTCAGGTTACTACATAATATGGAATTTTAAATGTGCCTAAAACTAGACTAAATTGTAATGAGTTTTCGAAAACTAGACTGAAACTAAGAAGGATAACTATGACTAAATGTGACTAAAACTAATATGCATTTTTGTCTTAAGACTGAATCTAAAAATAGCTGCCAAAATGAACACTGAGATAGGGGACCCCTTAATCTGCAATTCATGGTTGCTAGCTCTAATCAGATGTACTACCTAGGCTTATAAGAGAAGACTAACTTTTTATGCCAACTAATTTGACAGACTATAAACCAATGTGATACACGTGCTCTCTATCTATACAGTAAAAGTGTTGCTTACGTTTGATACTAGACCTACAGTCTAACTCTAACTGCATTAAGTCTAACATAAAGGCCTATCTTACAATAAACTTTAAGTAAAGCTGGCTATGTAACCGCATTCTTTCCAATATTGTTGCAGAGATGTTTCCTTTTACCAAGATAGCAATTTCAACAATTAACTTAGCTCAGTAAGTCAGTATAACGAAACTCTGAGATGCCCTCATATGTCTAAACGTCAGTGGAGCCAAAAAATAATGGTTGAGCTTGGTTTCTTTCTAAAATATATTGGAAGAAGGCCCCAATACACTGATTGAGTAGATGTAAATACATGTTAATTGATAGGCACTTGTTCTCTCTGTCACAGAGCAAGCACACTCTCGCAGTTCGTTCACGAAACGCATTCTAGTTTATTTATTTATTCTCCCCGTTTTTCTTGCAGCTAACTCCTCCTCGCCCGTTTGAGCTAGAGACGCCATTCAAACACCAAAACGTCCGGTCCGATCCGGTGCAGGTTGCTATGACTTTTCGTGGCGATACTCTTTGCCACTCCTTTTTTATCCCTCTTTTTCATCCCCTTTTTCTCTCATTGACTAACATGGGGAAGGTTGAGCCATTGTGACGTCACGCACTCTAGCCAACTGACATTAGATCAGTTGACATAGGAGAAGCTCTCTTAAATGCCAGAAGTGGTTAGATAGAGAGTGCAAAATATTAAAACGAATGTAGTGGCAACAGTTTCAGGTACAGTTTATACACCCGCTCTAACAGTGTTAACCAGTATGTGAGTAACGTGGGTTTTATTAAGGCATAGCGTGTGTAATGTGTAGCTATTTCATTCCGTTTGTTAACCTTTCCGGCTGTCTGTATACCAGCAGCAGAGCGGAGCATTTCACTCCCCTGCAATCTCGGAATGAAATAGCTACACAATACACACGCTATGCTTTAATAAAACTCACCTTTTACGAGACACCAACAGAGGCACAACCGACAAGTCTTACCATTGACGTTCGTTCTGAAACTACAGCCATCCAGGTTAATCCAAGTTGTTGTGGAGAACGACAGTTGCATCAATCATATTTCATTAAAACTTCACACTTCTTACATTGGACATATCCACCAGCCTAATTAGAATCTGCATTGTCTACTGAGCAGAAATATCTCCATACAGTAGATTTCCCTTCGTTTAGTATCATTTTAAACTTTCCAGATGACTGTATTGTCCCCGCTCGTCAAGTGATACGTGTCCAGAAACAAGGCTCCTTTGACTGGATAGCCAGAGCTAGCATAACTGCCATTGAAATCCAATGGTAATGCTACCTAGCTAGGTATGCTAATTGTCGGTATCCATCGTTAACTCGTTAATCGTTAACCATCATGTCACTGGCTTTAATTTAAGAATGGCATGTTAGTAGTACATTTAATATCAGTACACTTGATTCATTACTTCTGATGTGTTACTTATATATGTTACTTATTAGCAGCTAGCTACCTAGCTAGCCACTGTGTGTTCCGATGTGTTTTCAGTTAGCGTTAGCGTTAGCGGCAAGCTAGCTGCTGGAATAGTTGAGTTGAGCTTCAGTTAAGACGCTGCGTACCGTACTTCATCATCACATTCGATTATTTATTACAAACAAATTCGAATTCAGCTGTAGGCATGAGATCTGTATCTTGGAGACTAATTGCATCCACAATTTAAGTACTGCAAGCTAGACTACTATGCAGTTGACACAACACAGGAGGTCCCTGGGCCTGAGAAGGGAAGGGAAGGAGTTTAATGTAGCTATAATATGGAATTTTAAATGTGCCTAAAACTAGACTAAATTGTAATGAGTTTTCAAAAACTAGACTGAAACTAAGAAGGATAACTATGACTAAATGTGACTAAAACTGTTGTAATGTTTAAGATAGTAGTTCTCTGTTGTACCACCAGGCGGGGCTCTACTATAAAGTGACACTGGCATTATGCATTTCCTTTGTTCTGTGAATGCACGAGTAAAAAGACCTGTGGCTACTCTGTATGGCGACACTTCTAAGATTCTACATAAAGCTACATGTTGATACATCGTTCTCCGTTGTCCGTGTCTTTGGTCAGGTTACTACATAATATGGAATTTTAAATGTGCCTAAAACTAGACTAAATTGTAATGAGTTTTCGAAAACTAGACTGAAACTAAGAAGGATAACTATGACTAAATGTGACTAAAACTAATATGCATTTTTGTCTTAAGACTGAATCTAAAAATAGCTGCCAAAATGAACACTGAGATAGGGGACCCCTTAATCTGCAATTCATGGTTGCTAGCTCTAATCAGATGTACTACCTAGGCTTATAAGAGAAGACTAACTTTTTATGCCAACTAATTTGACAGACTATAAACCAATGTGATACACGTGCTCTCTATCTATACAGTAAAAGTGTTGCTTACGTTTGATACTAGACCTACAGTCTAACTCTAACTGCATTAAGTCTAACATAAAGGCCTATCTTACAATAAACTTTAAGTAAAGCTGGCTATGTAACCGCATTCTTTCCAATATTGTTGCAGAGATGTTTCCTTTTACCAAGATAGCAATTTCAACAATTAACTTAGCTCAGTAAGTCAGTATAACGAAACTCTGAGATGCCCTCATATGTCTAAACGTCAGTGGAGCCAAAAAATAATGGTTGAGCTTGGTTTCTTTCTAAAATATATTGGAAGAAGGCCCCAATACACTGATTGAGTAGATGTAAATACATGTTAATTGATAGGCACTTGTTCTCTCTGTCACAGAGCAAGCACACTCTCGCAGTTCGTTCACGAAACGCATTCTAGTTATTCTTGTTACCTTTTTCTGCGATTAATTCAGCCTGAACCGCTTAACGTAGAAACTTCATTCAAACTTTGTCGCGTAGGTCTTGTAAACGACACTTATGCTATGTATTTTTCACTTTTCTAAACTTTATACTTTTTAAGATATTAAAGAAAAACGAATATAAATTTCTCCCATTGACTTACATTGGGCCATTATGACATCATAATAGGGTCTTTAAACTGGCTTGCACCTGTGCTTTACTGACAGCTGCGCCAAATCAAAGGAACCGCTTCTCTCTCTGTCCCTCTCAATTTAACTGTAACTAGGAACATTAAGACACCATCCATTCTCAATTTTTTTTTCTCTCCATCTTTCTCTCTCAGTCTACTTTCTCTCACACTCAATCTCTCTTCTTCACTCCATTTTTATCTCCTTTTTTCAATATTTTCACTCTCTTTTTCTCTTTCACTCTTCTTTCCTTCTTCCACTCATCTTTCCTTCTTCCACTCTTCTTTCCTTCTTTCACTTTTCTTTCCTTTCTTCACTCTCCTTTCTTCTTTCCTTCTTTCACTCTTCTTTCCTTTTCTTCTTTCCTTCTTCAACTATTATTTCCTTCTTTCACTCTTCTTTCCTTTCTTCACTCTTCTTTCTTTTCTTCTTTCCTTCTTTCACTCTTCTTTCCTTCATCCTCTCTTCTCTCCTTTCTTCACTCTTCTATCCTTTCTTCTTTCCTTCTTCCACTCTTCTTTCCTTCTTTCACTCTTCTTTCTTTTCTTCTTCCTTTCCTAACTTTTGCATTTCATGCACTGGTATTTCCTTCAGGAAATGCATTTTCTAGTTACAGTGCATGAAATGCCCTGTATTGTTATTCCTAGACTTCTTCTTCTTCTTCTTATTCTTGTTACCTTTTTCTGCGATTAATTCAGCCCGAACCGCTTAACGTAGAAACTTCATTCAAACTTTGTCGCATTGGTCTTGTAAAGGACACTTATGCTATGTATTTTTCACTTTTCTAAACTTTATACTTTTTAAGATATTAAATAAAAACGAATCGAAATTTTCCCATTGACTTACATTGGGCCATTATGACATCATAATAGGGTCTTTAAACTGGCTTGCACCTGTGCTTCACTGACAGCTGCGCCAAATCAAAGGAACCTCTTCTCTGTCCCTCTCAATTTAACTGTAACTAGGAACATTAAGACACCTTCCATTCTCTACTTTTTTCTCTCTCCATCTCTCCATCTTTCTCTCTATCCCTCTCAGTCTACTTTCTCTCACACTCAATCTCTCTTCTTCACTCCATTTTTATCTCCTTTTTTCAATATTTTCACTCTCTTTTTCTCTTTCACTCTTCTTTCCTTCTTCCACTCATCTTTCCTTCTTCCACTCTTCTTTCCTTCTTTCACTTTTCTTTCCTTCTTTCACTCTTCTTTCCTTCTTCAACTATTATTTCCTTCTTTCACTCTTTTTTCCTTTCTTCACTCTTCTTTCTTTTCTTCTTCCACTCTTCTTTCCTTTCTTCACTCTTCTTTCTTTTCTTCTTTCCTTCTTTCACTCTTCTTTCCTTCATCCTCTCTTCTCTCCTTTCTTCACTCTTCTATCCTTTCTTCTTTCCTTCTTCCACTCTTCTTTCCTTTCTTCTTTCCTTCTTTCACTCTTCTTTCTTTTCTTCTTCCTTTCCTAACTTTTGCATTTCATGCACTGGTATTTCCTTCAGGAAATGCATTTTCTAGTTATTCTTGTTACCTTTTTCTGCGATTAATTCAGCCCGAACCGCTTAACGTAGAAACTTCATTCAAACTTTGTCGCGTAGGTCTTGCAAAGGACACTTATGCTATGTATTTTTCACTTTTCTAAACTTTATACTTTTTAAGTTATTAAAGAAAAACGAATCTAAATTTTCCCATTGACTTACATTGGGCCATTATGACATCATAATAGGGTAATTAAACTGGCTTGCACCTGTGCTTCACTGACACCTGCTGCAAGCCTCCAAGGGTCCTCTTCTCTCTGTACCTCTCCATTCAACTGTATAACTAGGAATATTAAGACACCTTCCATACTCTACTTTTTTTTCTCTCTATCACTCTCACTCTACTTTCTCTCACACTCCATCTCTCTGCTTTACTCTTTTTTTCTCCTTCTTTCAATATTTTCACTCTCTCTTTACTGTCTTTATCCAGAGCCACTCTTGTTCACTCTTCTTTCCTTACTTTGTTTCTCCCTCTCTTCTTTCCTTTCTTCTTTCCTTCTTTCTACTCTTCTTTCCTTCATCTACTCTTCTTTCCTTTCTTCTTCCCTTCTTCCACTCTTCTTACCTTTTTCTTTTCTTCTTTCCTTCTTTCACTCTTCTTTCTTTTCTTCTTATCTTCTTCGGCTCTTCTTCACTTCTTCCACTTTTCTTTCCTTCTTCCACTCTTCTTTCCTTCTTCCACTCTTCTTTCCTTCTTCCACTCTAATTTCCTTTCTTCACTCTTCTTTCCTTTCTTCTTCCCTTCTTCCACTCTTCTTTCTTTCTTCCACTCTTCTTTCCTTTCTTCACTCTTCTTTCCTTTCTTCTTTCCTTCTTCAACTCTTCTTTCCTTCTTTTACTGTTCTTTCCTTTCTTCCTTCCTTCTTTCACTTATCTTTTATTCGTTCTTTCTTAACTTTTGCATTTCATGCACTGGTATTTCCTTCAGGAAATGCATTTTCTAGTTATTCTTGTTACCTTGTTCTGCGATTAATTCAGCCCGAACTGTTTAACGTAGAAACTTCATTCAAACTTTGTTGCGTAGGTCTTGTAAACGACACTTATGCTATGTATTTTTCACTTTTCTAAACTTTATACTTTTTAAGATATTAAATAAAAACAAATCGAAATTTTCCCATTGACTTACATTGGGCCATTATGACGTCATAATAGGGTCTTTAAACTGGCTTGCACCTGTGCTTCACTGACAGCTGCGCCAAATCAAAGGAACCTCTTTGTGCCTCTCAATTTAACTGTAACTACACTGTAAAAAAAGCAACTTGTATTTGTTGGCCTAAAACAGTACTTTATGTTGGTAAAACTTGAAAATATAAATTAGTGACATTTTAGGCAATAATGTAAGTTAGCACAACAAAGCAAGAAAGTTGTATGATCCAAAACGATTTGGTGAGTTGTTAATACTTAAGGCGAGACACGGCAGGCAAAAACATCGTTTTTTCAGCAGTGGTCAATTTTGAGATTTTGAGCTAGTTCACTCCCTAAACATGTAATCTTTCATACTAGCATAAAGAAAATATCCTAATTATACATTAATGTGTGTATTTATTCACATTTTGTCTGTTCGCGGCGTCAGCATTCTCATAGGTTTCCAGGAAAGTTAGCATTCTAACGTAACGTGCTGTGTGTCGGCTTTCTAAATCCTTACATGTTTGGTACCCTTGGAAAGCGCTATAGCTCTCACACAACGTTATCTAATCCAAATAAGGACATTTCCTTTCCAGCAGTAACCAATGATGTTAGCAAAAACGGGGGTTTAAACCTAAGGACGCAATTTCATTGGTTTGCGGTGGTTTCTGATAACTTCATTCGCTCAGACGCATCACGTGGTATGGCTTGACACTTCCTGAATCTTTAAATGCGATTTTCTCAAAATTAGTTTTTGGTCATACTCCAAGGATCATAACTCCACTTCAGTTCAACCTATATACACCAAACTTTCCAGTCTCGTACCCAACTATATTATGAAGACATTTATAGAGGAATTTGTAAATATATTATTCCTAGCCTGAATTATATAACATTATATCCCCAAAAACATGGCGAAAATCGACTTTTTAAGGCTATTGACAGTCTTTTCTGATTTACAGGAAAACAAAAGTAGATATCCATAAATCCCTCTGTAATTTTTTCCCCATCTAATATGCAAACAAAATGGAAAAGGATTTTTTAACCTGGCTTTATCCCATGATCAGACATGGTCTTTTAAACATTATGCAAATTAGCGCATATTTAATGAGATAACGCCTAATTTGCATATTGAAACATCAAAATACAAAAAACTTGTAATACATTTTTTTCTCATCTAAACATGACTAATCAACTGAGAAAGTTTCATGGTGATACCTTTTATTTAAGATTTTTACCCTATTCACCTGTAGTGTCTCGCCTTAAGTCCTTAAGTTGGGGTTCAATACGAGGGACAACAGTTCTGCTAACTCTTATTTCTGTGTTTTGAATTGCGGGGAAAAGCCCTCTTTGTTGTGAAATGCGGGAAAAGCCAACTGTCCGTTGGCACTTTACAATTGAAGTCTCATTCTGGCTGTGCTGCTGCCTCTTGCTGGAGTCCAAACAGGTACGTTTTAAATCAACCTTTAATTAAATTAAAATGATGCACGAATTTTATTCTGAGTTGTGTTGTGCAGTAGGCCTATGTTGTACGTCGTTTAATGGAGAAAGCGACCTAGACAAAGCTTTTCAGTCATTAGAGAAAGCTAGCATCAGTCAGGCAACCTATTCAAACAGGACAGGCATGTTATCTTCTGACTGTTGGTATTGTGTTAAAGTAACACAATGCAACAATTATACTTCAGGACTATGGTTAGGATAATCAGTTCAACCTAAAAATAACAGCTTGAAAAAAATTGGGGCGCTACAATGACTTTTAATATGGAGAATTGCATCCGCGCCATTGCCATGCAGGGTCTATAGTCACATAACTTCGTTCTGTAGTTTTGCCGCCCAACTTTCCACTGTCTGCTGAACTAGTAAGCTTATTTGCCATCTTTCTTTGTCTTGTGTTGCACTTGCTTGACTGTGTAAGGACAGTTGTTGAGTAACTAGTTTGTAATAATGTCAAAGTCAGCACATTTCAAGAGATTTCGTCAGTTTTAGCTGATAGCATATAGCTAGCGTATAGCTATTGATCCGTTGTGCTCCTTTAATTCGTGTTTGCCAGCTTGTTACAGATACAAAAAAGACATTAGGGTATTAATGCTAACTCAAAATTGTGGTTGCAACATTAGCTGGCATTTTATGCCATCTTTCAGAAGTGTAGTGTTACTACACAGTGGTAGTCATGCTCCGTCTCTGCTCAGGTAGCAGGTGAGCAGGCTGGTTTAGTAGGGACAGAGAGAGCGCGGGGCCAGCGACAGGTTGCTGCTCGGTTCTGCAGTCAGTGTGCTGCCTGCCCCACCAGTGGCGGCTGCTGATCTTTCAAAGAGGGGGACAGTGGCGCAACCAAGGGGTGGCGAGGGGTGGCTGCTGCCACCCCAAAATCATTCTTTGCCACCCCATTTGCAACCCCTAAGACAAATTTTATTATGCATATTTATTTTAAATATTTAATGTACTCGAGATTTTTTTTAAATTCACAATATAGTTGTTCGTAATGTGAAAACGATTTTGTAGCCAGATACAGCACGCTGCTCTTGCTGACATTGTAGCTAGCTCCCCCTCCCTGACGTTGCTTGTTGGTGATTGGTATGAGAGATTTGAAGGAAACGTGGAAGACGGAGACCATAGTAGTTAGTACACAGCACTTGGACAACACCTTTTGAACAGCACTTGGACAACATTTCCGACGAGAAAACTTTTAGTGGGTATGTATATCACACAATGGTGAACTCTCAAAGGAAATACATACATATGTTTACTTCATTCTTAAAACTGAACTTACTCATTACGTTTTTATTATTGTTGAATTCACGCTAGCATTGCTAAGCGGGAAAGTTAGCATAGCTAACAACTAATACTGAAATGGTGTGTCTATTTTCAGAGGATGAAACGAAAAACGGAAAAACAGCCAGGGGAGAATGAGAATGAGGAGGAACAGGCAATGAACTGGAAGAGGTGGATAGATCAGGGACAGAACACGCCGTGTCAGCGACGGTTCCTGGGCTAGCAGGTAAAGTTACAGAGATAAAATAGATATCCTTGCTACTGAAATGGATATGGCTAACATCAGTAATGTAATGGCATCATGTTTCAATGTACCAGGAATCCGAAAGTTTGATAGGAATGCCTGAGGATTAATTTCAGTTGAGAAGATTAGGCTACATGTTTTTGGTCATTTGCTCTTCAAAGTGCAATCTTAATTTTATTTTCAAGGAAAAACAAAGCAATCCAATTTCTGTAAATTCATTGCAAATTAATGTATCTGAATTGTTCATGTATTGTCCATTGTTTTTTCAATTTTTCATTTCTGTTCATACAGATTTTGTTGAAAATGGCAAGCTTGTGAATATATTTAGGCAATATTATAAGATGGAACTGTTTAATTGTTTTAATAGTTTAACTGTCTATTTAAATGGACCTATTATAACCTGTGCTGTAAATCTGTGCACTGCACAATAAAGCAATATCCAAAATATTTTTGGGGTGTTTTCAAATGTATTGTTCATTTAAACATCAAAATTAAACTACAGTAATTGTCAAGGAAAAGTACAGTTATATAAATGGTACTACTATTTAGCTACTGTGAAATAGGCTACTGTATAGTATACGTACACATGTAAAACAAGATTGCTTGTTTGAGAGTTGCCATTAACAGTCAAGAGATCAAAATATGTCTGTAAACACCATATTACATAGATATAGATTTATTAGAATAAATAGTAGATTATTAAATTGGGTTATGTTTTTTTTTTTTTTGTATGCCACCCTAAGATTTGCTGTGGCCCCCACTGGCCACCCCTGGAATCATTTTCTGGAGGGGCCACTGGAGGGGGAGCTCATTTTTTGCGTACATCATACAAATATTAGCATTGTCTGCCATCGTGTGTAGTTTGTTACCTGGCTAGTTCACACTTACGACCAGTGGCGATTTCTTTAAAGCTTGGCTTCCCCTAATAGGTGGTCGGCCGAGGTGCGATTTCGTGCATTTTAACGTTCCCTGGATATGGAGAAGCCATGTTTTTGTAAATATGTTCTACGTTTGTATTCACGTTTAGACAAAAATTGTTGCCACTTGCAGTTATTGCTTATTAAGTCGTTATCGATAACTTTATTCCCGAGGCAAATAGAGAGGGCAGCTACACTTTGGGTCCGATAATCGTGACGTTTTGTCGTTGTTATCCAATCGCGTTCTTGGTATTGCTCCAGTGAAGTTAATGAGCAGACCAACAACACTGTTTACATCTTTGTCCATGTAGTGTGAATTGTGGAATATATGGGTCATTTTTAGACGTTTTTGATTCAGTTTTCAAAACGAGGTGATATAGTGGCTTTTTCTTGTTAAACAAAGGGTATTTTAATCTTAAAAACAAAAAGACATTGCTCTGTGGGGAGCCTTTTCATAATGTTGTCAGACACTGATAATGATATGAGCCTGTCAGTGACACAAAAAGCACCTCCAGTGGATATACCTTCACAGTGAGCAATCGTAATCGTAGCAATCATTTTGGATATTGAAAAGGACAGCTGCCTGCATGTTTACTCTACTTCTTATATGTCAATTACATCTTGTAATGTTTCATGCAACTCTTGTTTCAGACATCTGACATCACTGCACATAGACAAACTGCAGCTTTAAAGGGCCTTCCCTTGTATCTCCGTGACAGTCAGGAGAAGCTCTTCAGGAACTGTCTTGTGAGTGGCTATGAATAGAAATTGTAAATATGTTATTATACTGTATTTATAGTGCTGTATTCAACGTTGTCTTCAACCATAACCTCTCTGTCCTCCTGGTTCCCTAACCATGTCCAGAGTGTCTTCTGTAGTTTCACTGTCCTGCCCTTGACTTGATGTAGCCTAATTGATGTCATATGATGTGTGTATGAGGGTTACATTTTTGATTGTGGTGTATGGGATGGAAATAGTTAATATGTCAAACTCATAATTAATTCTATTTGGAAAAAAAAAATTTATACAATATTTTGAGTTATTTTAGATTAAGAGCTTATTCTGTTCACAGTATTTTAATTACTAATGTCTTGCAATTCATGTATTGGTGTTTTCTGTCTGTCAACACAAGGACACTGACCCAGAAGAGGGACAGACGAAAGGCCTCATTGTGGGTATCCTTACTGTGTTGGAGGATGATAGCAGAGCAGTCTCTAAAAGTGTCAGGAATGTTGCTCTTGTGTTGGAAGAAGAGATTGTCCTCCAAGATCTCCCTTACCTGCCAACTGCATTTGCCTACCTTGTTGGACTGATCTATACATTAAACCTTAGTTACCCAAAGGATTTGAAATACACCTTTGAAACTGTCCAAAAGGTCATAATGGAACTGGGGTCGGACATCTCTGCAACGGTCAGATCCCTAAAAAACAAACTTCTTCAGTGAAGTAAAGTGTTGGATCTGGGATTGTTCCCTTCTGTCCATCCAACACCATGTTAATTAATCAACTGTTGTGTATCTCGATCTCCCACTTTACATTTATTTTGCATTTAAAGTGAATTCTGTATAAGAACTCATTACTAGGGATGGGAACCGAGAACCGGGTCTTGTTTAGAACCGGTTCCCAATGAGCCGAATCTTTGGAATCGTTAGCCAAATTCATAACCGGGTCTGTTAACGGTTCTATGTGCCGTTTGCGCATGCGCGAACTCTTAATAATAATCAGACCGCAGCAGAAATGGCAACTCGACAGAAGCGATCTAAAGTGTGGCTTTATTTCACCCTAACGGATGCAAACACGGTCACTTGTAACCTCTGTAAAAAATGTATTTCCTCAAAGGGAGGAAGTACATCTACCATGAATAAGCACTTGAGCACACATGGTATAAAATTACAAGAATGTCATGTTTTCGATGCCAGCAGCAGCTCAACTAACGTCGGCGCTTCATCCCTAACTTGCCAAGGTAAACTCCTCAAAATGTTTTATCATAAGTCATTACGGTGTTACTCGTGTGTTATCAGCAAACGTTTGCGTTTTCGTGTTAACCATAACTAAACTTAGCATTGAATTGCTTAACAGAATGGGCGATGTTGGACATTGTCATATATTATATATAACTTACATAACTAGGCTAGCTTAACTGTTTAATCTTCTATTTCCAGCCGTTGGCTAGAGGCAGGGGCAGTGCTTGCCTCCCCTCTGTTGGTTCTAGGGTAGGGTTAGGCTGTACAAAAGACTCCGTTAATAATAACGCGTTCAGCTCCCTCAGTTTGACAGTTCGATATTGATAAGTTTCTCGTAGCCAATTCAGTGGCAGCAATAGCTAAGTGTTAAATATACTGAGTGCCTAGTTTGTACATGATACAAGTAAGTATGCTTCAGTACGTTATTGTGTTTGTAGTGGACTCTACATTTCTATTAGAAGCGTTAAGCATAATAGTTCGCTATTAGCAATACAACCAAGCAACCTACAAGAAAATATACAGTCAAGCCGGAGACACAATTAGCCCTGAGCGATCGCGTATCCTCCCAGAGAAGGCAGACATGCACATTTTTCTGCACAAAAAATTGTAAATAGTCTTTGCCACTGCTAGTTAAATTTTTTTGGCAGCTCAGTTAATAATGTACCCTTTTACAAAAGGAAGGAGCATTGTTATTTTTATGAACGTTTATATTAAACAGAACACATTGTATTTAAGTTATGTAAGTTTTATTTAAATGTGTATGTAAACAATCTAGAAATTTATATAAAAGAACATTAATGTAAAAAACCCGTTTGTGCTCTTTTTTCACCCCTTACCCAATTATAAGAATCGTTCAGAGAATCGATAAGGAATCGGTTCGATAAGCAGGAATCGATAAGGAACCGGAATCGTTAAAATCTTATCGGTTCTCATCCCTACTCATTACAATGTAAAATTATAAATTACTACAATTTACAGGACAGTTAGCTGAAGTGAGGATTAAAAGTTATTACAATGTTAAATAATAAGTTAGTACAATTTAGGGGAGAGTTAGCAGAAGTAAGGATTAAAAGTTATTACAATGTTAAATAATAAGTAAGTACAATTTAGGGGAGAGTTAGCACAAGTAAGGATTAAATGTTATTACAATGTTAAATAATAAGTAAGTACAACTTAGGGGAGAGTTGGCACAAGTAAGGATTAAATGTTATTACAATGTAAAATTATGAGTTAGTAGAACTTGAGTTGACCAAAATCTGAATTCAGAGTTGAGCAAACTCAAAAGCAAAACTTAAAATATTGAGTTTAATTGCCCAACTTAAAATTTTACTGAAGTTTGTTGCCTTAAAATTTTACTGAAGTTTGTTGCCTTAAAATTTAATTTTACTGAAGTTTGTTGCCTTAAAATTTTGAGTTCACCCAACTTTTTTTTTTTTTTTTTTTACAGTGTAGGAACATTAAGACACCTTCCATTCTCTACTTTTTTTCTCTCCATCTCTCCATCTTTCTCTCTATCCCTCTCAGTCTACTTTCTCTCACACTCAATCTCTCTTCTTCACTCCATTTTTATCTCCTTTTTTCAATATTTTCACTCTCTTTCTCTTTCACTCTTCTTTCCTTCTTCCACTCTTCTTTCCTTATTTCACTTTTCTTTCCTTTCTTCACTCTCCTTTCTTCTTTCCTTCTTTCACTCTTCTTTCCTTTTCTTCTTTCCTTCTTCAACTATTATTTCCTTCTTTCACTCTTCTTTCCTTTCTTCACTCTTCTTTCTTTTCTTCTTCAACTCCTCTTTCCTTTCTTCACTCTTCTTTCTTTTCTTCTTTCCTTCTTTCACTCTTCTTTCCTTCATCCTCTCTTCTCTCCTTTCTTCACTCTTCTATCCTTTCTTCTTTCCTTCTTCCACTCTTCTTTCCTTCTTTCACTCTTCTTTCTTTTCTTCTTCCTTTCCTAACTTTTGCATTTCATGCACTGGTATTTCCTTCAGGAAATGCATTTTCTAGTTTCTTATTTCTGTTTGCATACAAACCCCAAGGCCTGGCATGGCCAAACTACAACCTGTAGGCAGGGCCGGATTAAGACAATGGGCCCTATCTTGCCGATCAGAAACGCAAGTAGGACGGCGCCAAGCGCAAGTAGCTGTGTGGGCGGCTCTATGGCGCAGTTGCTATTTTAACGGCGGAAAAAACACACTTGCGTCCAGCGCAAGTGTCAAAAGGGTTGGTCCAAAGGAGGTTACTCAGCCATAGGTGTGGTTTGGGCGTAATATGCAATAAACCAATCCGAGCGTCATTTCACATTCCCTTTAAGAGCGAGAAGCGCATAGTCCATAGCGGCTTGTTATTTTGATGGCGGAATTACCTGGTGGAAGACCGGAGAAGTTCACAGCCGAGGAGACCGACGTGAGATTTACACACATTTTTTGGCCATATATAATTACAAGGAAAATAAAGTATTTACCACTTGAGGAAATCATTGTGATATCCATATCCAAGATATTTTAAAAATAAGCATACATGTAGCCTACACATTGACCCAAATGATTCAGGTTAATTGAAGCTGCGTGACATTTGATTTATTGTATGGCTTTGTAAAAAGCCGGGAGATAGATATATATGGGGATGCGAGAAACCCTCCAAAAGTAAGCAAAGTCAAGCAAGCATGTCAAGATATTGCCGTGATTGTTTCTGCAACGGGGCACCCGAAAACGTTGCCGAAAACGCTATAATGACGTCCGGAGACGTGGGACATCCAAGCTGGAAGGTAACACACGTTCTCGGGCCTTCACGGGAGGTGAATCTGCCTCGACCCAGGATCTGACGGCAGCAGAGGACATCGCCACGTCTACCCTCACGCCTGAGAGCGTGCAGGGATTTGGGGGCATGGAAATCGGCACCCAAGCCAGTGCACCAGCTGACCAAACCCAAGGTACTTAAATAAAGTCCACATACACAGAGATGAGTTTACAAGATTTATAATAATACTGGCATTAAATAAATGCAACAAAGCCATACAATAAATCAAATGTCACGCAGCTTCAATTAACCTGAATCATTTGGGTCAATTGTGTACGCTAGATGTATGCCTAGTTTTTAAATGTCTTGGATACGGATATCACAA
The DNA here is from genome assembly GCF_963457725.1 of Sprattus sprattus. Lineage (NCBI taxonomy): Eukaryota > Metazoa > Chordata > Actinopteri > Clupeiformes > Clupeidae > Sprattus > Sprattus sprattus. Next base: position 32,333,046 of record NC_137928.1, on the reverse strand, counting down.
TGATTTCCTCATGTGGTAAATACTTTATTTTCCTTGTAATTATATATGGCTTGCCAAACAATTGGTGTAAATCTCTCGTGAAGACGACAGAAGTAAAGTGTAGCCTACAGGTCCTATACTGTGCGGGCAAGCACATGCGCCCTTAAAATAGCGTTCTGAATACGCGTTACAGACTTTAGACATTGCGCCTCACATTAGACCAGCTTTTTTTTGGTCAATGGCGCACGGCGCACGGCGTTGTTTTGAAACTGCAAAATACCACTTGCGCCAGAGAAACGCCTTCTCTGTTCCGCCCCCGCCCATGTCGACGCAAGTTCATTTCGAAGCGCGCCTCTGGAGGGAAAATCGCGCTGTGCGCCGGGTGCAAGATAGGAATGATACATGCGTCGGTGACAATGTCAATTGCGCTGGGTGCAAGATAGGGCCCAATGGGCTTTAGGGGCTGCAGCCCCGGGCCTCGCCTCAGGTTGCCCGATGTCGAGTGAGTCAACGGCACCGCGCATAACATAAGAAACATTCAGAGTGAAACAAATTATAATGCGCGAAAATGTCCGGTCAAAGAAAGCACGAGAGTAGGGCCAAAAGACTGGTCCGTGGACCGTGACCCTCTTATCGCAAAAGGCCTCAACTGCAAAGTAAGACTGAAGAAGATAAATTCACATTTCTAAACTTTGCTTTGGTTCGCACCACATCGCATTAAGACAGGGATAAACGCTTTTAATAACGTGCTTTCAAATACGAGGATGCAGGTAACAAGCCAGGCTTCCCGGTTCCATCTAAATAGAGCTAATAAAACGTAAATTCTTTCAGCAATTGAAGATGCATGAGTTCTTATCCTCACACATATCGCTGCAGATTAGGCTAATTCGTTGAAAATTGTAGACACATTATTTGCAAGCCAGTTAGACATAGCTAAGTGAAATGTTTTAGCTTAGCTGAAGATTCTTCCATTTTCGCAGTCATGGTCAACTATAAGTGTAGAGGTTTCCACTGAGGTTTTTTGTCAGATCAGGACTAAATAGGTTCTACGATCAATCCAGTTTGTGAGGTATATATAGAAAATATTTATTTCCTTTGATCGTTATTTGTGTTTTTACTTTAATGATGACGGCTCTGCCTCCCCTAACCGCAGGTCCGTGCTCTTGCATAGAAAACGTGGGCGCGGAGCCAAGCTGTTGCTTCACAAATAGGCATATGCTTAATCAATTCGTTATTTCATTCCCTGGCTATTTAGCCTTGTTTTTGCTTTTGAATGAATGGAAATATGTATACATTTACATTATTGGTTTATTATTGTCTACAGTTTAGTCTACTACACACATACATTTTATCCTTGGCTTTAAACTGATCATATTTAAAGAATGGTTCTGTGGACTTTAAAGCACTGATGTGACAGTGCACCTGGCGTGGGTTTGTGTGCGTGTCATGATGTGCGTCGAGGCGATATAGGGGCCTCATCCTGGTAATTAGCCCCAGGCCTCAAAATGTCTTAATCCGGCCCTGCCTGTATGCCAACACAGACAATACAAACACTGCTATTAAAGTATGTATCAGTCAGTGTTTAAAATGAGTTGATTATCACCATTATTGTGAGCAATGCCACCGTATCTAGGAGGAACTCAACCACTACGTTCCTCTGTAACTGTACAGCAATACTGAATGTATTTTGTTTGATTTTATTGGTGCAGATGATGTGATGTTTTATGCATGAACAGGTATGTTGCTGTTTCAATAGTGTATTATATATGTGAATTATTACGTGCATTGTCCGTTAAATAATTTGTGCAGTGTTTTACATGTGTTGATTAACGTGTTGTTTAAATGACACATGAGAAAGAGTTTGCCTGTCAACGATGCTGTGATGTTTTATGCATGAACAGGGAATAAAGAACGAGTGACCACTGTCACACTGGTCACACCGTCAACACTCACAGGGGTGTGAGTGTTGAGAGGGCTGCAGTCAGTCAGGTTCTGAATGAGCTCCTGAAGTTTTGTAATGTTTGCAGTTTTAAAATGACAGAAAGTTTAAATACCTATATACATCTGCGATATATGGAAGCCCGTTTCCGCCACGTTAAAGAAAAAAAATGCAGGTCACAACTCATTATTTTGAGATAGTATCTCATTATTTTGAGATAGTATCTCGTTATTTTGAGATAGTATCTCGTTATTTTGACATAGTATCTCATTATTTTGGGATAGTATCTCGTTATTTTGACATAGTTATCTCATTATTTTGAGATAGTATCTCGTTATTTTGAGATAACTTCTCAACAGGACCAGACCAGTCATTGTAGCCTAATTGTAGCCTATCCATAGGCGCTACATATAGCCTATAGGTATACAAATGCTGACATTTTGGCTCGATTATCTCAGGAGCACAACATTAATATTAGTAAAAGAACTCTAGAAAGAGCTCTCCGCAACACCAGCGTTCAATACGTTGGTTCCCCGTGCTTGGACCTAGAGTGGAAATGCCGTTTTCACTGCCGTGCAGAAAACTGCATTGCAGCAATGTGTGTGTTGAAGGGACCGTTTTTTTGATATTCATAGGTAATAATTATATGCCATAGTCAAAAATTCCATCTTATTGGTACCTAGTATAAATGTTACTTTTATTAGCATGTAAGCATTTCTGGGTGAGACTCTTTTGATTTGACCTGGGGACGGAGGTGAGAAATCCCTTCCCCCTCTGGGTCAGGACAGAGTGTCTGCAGCCATGGCCTATTTGAATAGATGGTTACACCCCTAAACATTATGTATATAAGACCGTGTCCTTTAAGAGACAGGCAGATAATCTTGAGGCGAAGCTCTGGGTGAGTGGAGCTCAAGCTCTGTCTCACAATGGTGGCCGCCATTGTACAAGATTAAAACCTGAAACATGACTGACAAATCCACGCCTGAGTCTTCCAATATATGGTTTAAAATTAAATACTATCAGTGTTCTCCGTCCCGTGATCCAATCTCACTTTCAATGGGCGACCATGCTGCATTACTGAATCAATGAAATACCCCGCTATAAGACGTGGGTAGTTGAGTGAGCTTTATGAATGATGCATATGAAAAATAGGCTACAATTAGGCTACAATGACTGGTCTGGTCCTGTTGAGAAGTTATCTCAAAATAATGAGATAGTATCTTATTATAATGAGATAGTATCTCCAAATAATGAGATACTATGTCAAAATAACAAGATACTATCTCAAAATAATGAGTTGCGACCTGCATTTTTTTTTCTTTTACGTGGCGGAAACGGGCTTCCATACATAGCGATATGATGTTAAGAAAACACTAAATTTAAACAAAAAAACGACAGAAACAGAAGAAATCTGGAGAGAAATCATCAAAAGATCACTTAAGTGATTAAGCACCCCTCAGACTCTCTTACTGACTATCTATAGACCTCCCAGACAGTCTATTAGTGTTTTTCTTGAGGAATTCAGCGAACTCTTATCAGTCATTTGCATTGAATTTGATTATATCATTTTAACAGGTGATTTTAACCTGCATATAGACAACATAGACAATAAGTACACTGAAGACTTTATTGCCCTAACAGACACTTTTAGTCTTACTCAACATGTGCAGGGGCCAACTCACTCTCTGGGACACACTCTAGATCTTGTTATTACAAGGGGCCTTTCTGCATCTGTTTGTGTGAAAGATGTAGCATTGTCAGACCATTTCTGTGTATTCTTTGATGTATCTATGCCTTTTCCTATCCATACCAATCAGATGACGATTGAAAAGCGTATCATCAATGAGAACACAGCTACTCTATTTGAGTCAACACTATCATCTATTCGCACGTTTGAACCCTTGCCTGTCCCTGAGCAGCAGTCAAATCTAACAGATTGTTTAATGGACACCTTTATTTCACAAATGACACATGTCATGGACCATGTTGCCCCTGTGAAAATAAAAAAAATCACCAACAAAAGCAAAGCTCCATGGCTACTAAACCCCATAGTCAAATCCCTTAAAAGAGAATGCAGGAAAACTGAGAGGAAATGGCGGAAACAAAAACTCACAATCCACTATTGCATCTACAAAGAAACACTCCACAAGTATAATTCTGAAATATACAAGGCTAGGAAATCCTTCTTCTCAAACACCATCAGTAGAAATATTAACAACTCCAAGGTGCTGTTTTCAATTGTGGAAAAACTTACATCTCCTGTCTTTCAGTTTCCCAGTGAGTTTATCTCTACTGAAGCCTGCAATGACTTTGCAGCTTTCTTTAATAATAAGATTTACAATATAAGAGCTAGCATATCATGTACAAACCTTACAAAGCCTGGACCCATAGAAGGAATACCAAACAATGTAATGTCAGAATTTTCTTTTATAGACAGTACAATCCTTCTAAAAACTGTACAAGCTCTGAATTCATCAACTTGCAGTTTGGATGTTCTGCCAACTCAGTTCTTTAAATCTGTCTTCCATCTCCTAATCACAGATGTACTGAAACTAGTGAATACATCTCTTCAATCTGGCATTTTCCCAAAGTCCCTAAAAACAGCCATTGTAAAACCCCTTATTAAAAAAAGGAATCTGGATACCTCTATATATAACAACTACAGGCCCATATCTAACTTGCCTTTCATTAGCAAAATAATTGAAAGGATAGTTTTTAACCAACTAACTGAGTTTTTAACTGACAATTCATGTCTAGACCCATTTCAGTCTGGTTTCCGAACCTATCACAGCACAGAAACCGCCCTTGTTAAGGTACTCAATGATATAAGGCTAAGTACTGACTGTGGGAAAACAACTGCTCTGGTATTATTAGACTTAAGTGCTGCATTTGACACCGTTGATCATGCAATACTGCTCCACAGGCTTGAGCACCTGGTTGGTCTGAGGGGCACAGTGATTGACTGGCTCAAATCCTACCTCAAAGACAGAAGTTTCTACGTCAGTATTGGCAATTACACGTCCTCATCCATCCCCTTAAACTGTGGTGTTCCCCAAGGATCGATCCTAGGCCCCCTGTTGTTCAATTTGTATATGCTCCCACTCGGGCAAATTATCAAACAACATCAGATTTCATACCATAGCTATGCTGACGACACTCAATTATACTTAGCAATTTCTCCCAATGACCTTAGCCCACTAGAATCACTTAATCTGTGCATAGATCAGGTCAATAACTGGATGTGTCTTAATTTTCTTCAACTTAATAGTGACAAAACAGAAGTTATTGTCTTTGGAAAAGTAAGCGACAGACACCAGGTCAGTGAATTTCTTAACACCAAAGGACTAAAACCAAAGGCCATTGTTAAAAATTTGGGTGTCATTCTAGATAGTGACCTGTCATTCAATCAACACATAAAATCCATCTCTAAATCAGCCTTTTACCATTTAAAAAACATTTCAAAACTAAGAGGTTTCATGTCACAGGCTGATCTTGAAAAACTTGTCCATGCATTCATTTCCAGCAGAATTGACTATTGTAATAGTCTTTTCACTGGACTCCCCAAAAAGCATATTAAAAAGCTCCAGCTAATACAAAATGCGGCTGCTAGAGTTCTTACCAAAACCAGGAGAACAGAACATATAACTCCAATACTGAAATCTCTTCACTGGCTTCCAGTTAGCCACAGAATTGATTTTAAAGTGATGCTACTTGTTTTTAAGTCCATGCATGGGTTTGGACCTTTATATTTTAAGGACATGCTCCAGCCGTATGTACCTCCCAGACCCCTCCGATCCCAGGATAGAATCTTGTTGGTGGCCCCTACTGTTAAAACTAAACAAGGTCAAGCAGCCTTCAGTTATTATGCAGTAAAACTTTGGAATCTACTACCAGACCACATCAAAACTGCCCCCACCTTAGACAGTTTCAAGACAAGACTAAAAACAAACCTATTCTCTTTAGCCTATATGTGAAATTCTCTATTTATTACGGTATGCTGCTTCTTAGTGCTGCTAATCATAATGTCTCTTACCTGCAATTTATTGATTTTAATGTTTTATTTATTTATTTATTTTCATAATTATTTTTATTTTATTTTTTATTTTTATTTAAGTTTCTTTTACTGTGTTTCAATTTAAATGTTATTACTGTTTGTTTATGTAAAGCACATTGAATTGCATAATGTACGAAATGTGCTCTATAAATAAATTTGCCTTGCCTTGCCTTGCCTTAAGTGACATCTGAGGGGAAAGAAGAGGAGTGGAGCACTTAGGAGAGCAGCTAGGAGAGCAGAAAGAAGAGCAGAAAAGACAAGGAGAGAACCCTAAGCACACATAACTCAACAATCCAGGCAGCTATCAGAAGTGAGTAGGCCTACAGCAGTAATTTAAGGATTATATTATTTTGAAGACAAAGGATGGCAAAACTGGATTCAAATGTATGGTCATAGCCTGGCTAATATGCTAAATTGCTAATTACAGTGGTTTAGCTGAGATCAAGAGGACCGTTAGGTCTGTTAGATACAGAGTTCTTAATTGTAGCCATTCAAATGAGCTGCCAGAATGAGCCAATCAGAGGAAGAGCTGCCCCTCCCCCACTGCCCTTCACAGAATGTAACAATTCTCCCACTCTGCACAGAGCTCCATACAGTGCAATATCCCCCAAAAACATTGAATGAAAATCAGAGGAAGGAATTCAAACAGAAACTCCTAAAAGAAAACCCAGAGACTCTCTATGGAGATTTTTACAAGACAGGGGGAGTAAGCTATTTGATCTTCTACTCTGACAATCCACTTGCCTGGCACAAAGCCCTGATTAAGCACTACCCCTCCGTAAAGAAAGAGGGAATATGCAATGGGTGGAAATTAAAGACCCAAATGACCATGAGACTATAATGACCACTGTGAACATTTACAACAATGGGACTGTCATGATACAGGGAAATCTGAAGGAATTCGAAGTTGCCTTTGGAAAATTGAAGGAAGTAGCTGGGATTGTGAAGCATCTTGAGGACGAGAATCCTCAGAGGGAGAGAGAGGCCGACCGTACCCCCACTGTCAATAGCAGAGCAGAGGACACAGATGGTTCCTCCTCTTCAGAACAGGACCAACCACCACCACTACAAAACTCCCTCATAACGGCACAAAGAGAGTCACAGCAGAGTGATGGCTTAAAGGAAGATCTGTTGGTCTTGGCAGACCAAGTCAGAGAGCTGCAGAGGGACAGAGAGGACTACAAGGAGGAGCTGGATAAGCAGAGAGGGCAGGTCAAAGAGCTGCAGCAAGCCCAGGACTGCGCAGCGCTCAGAGAGGAGCTGAGGGAGAGAGACTCCACTGTGCAGAGCCTGTGGAAACAGCTGTACTCCATCAGCCACCATCACCCAACAACACCTAAGGCCCCTGACCAGACCAACCACGTCTCCCAAACGCTGCCATACACGCAGGGCACAACCTCCCAACAGCCAACACCATATGCCGCTCATACCAACCCACAGGCCACCACTAGCAGCCAATCAACACTACCAGCTCAAAGGCCACCACCAGCTGGCCGCCACCCCCTGCAGTCCACACCAGCTCACAGGCCGCCACCACTAGCTGGCCGACAACCCCTGCAGCCCATACCAGCCGGAAGAAGTGGTCTCCTGCAGCACTTACCAGCACACAGGCCACCCCCACTAGCCAGACAACAGTCACAGAATCATCCGGCCACAGGACACAGATCCAGAGAAAGCCGACATTGTTCTTCTCATGGACTCAAATGGTAAATTCATTGATGGAGAAACCAAGATCTGGTGCCCCACTACTCAAAAAGCCCTAGAGCTCCTGGATTTGAGACAACTTCGATCACCAAGTCACATCCTCATCCTCACTGGCACAAATGACCTAAGTAGTCAGCAAGACAGAGTGGCTGTTTCACTGAGAGCAGTAATAGAACAGGCCTCTAGCACTTTTCCACAAGCAAGGATTGTGATATCCACATTGCTGCCCAGAAAAGATGTCCATCCCCTCACCATCCACAAGATCAATGCCAGCATCTCCAGGGACTGTGCACTTCGGTCAAACGTCCACCTCGCCATAGGCGGAGACCCGGGGGGGACTCGCATAACGCTGTCCCCCCCCCCACACAAAATTGAAAAAAAAAAGAAAAAATTGTACTATGAAACAAACGCACGTCGACACAAGCGGTGCTTATTATAAACGAAAAATAATGTAAATTTTAAGTGTTGAAAAATCATGATCCCCCTATTCCTCAAAGATGTTCGGTTCACATGCTGTTTCCAAAGGGCGGGGCTACAGCTCCGTGTTCCAGTCAATCTGCCCAGTACGGTCAGGTTGTGAGATTGTTTATCGTCCTCTCTCGCCTGCACTACAACAACGGCATTACCAGTATTAACCCGACCGGTGGGCTATCGCACGCCCCCATCATTGAGGCAAAGGTAGTGAGTGCCTTTTTCGATGTTTTATTTCAGACCAACAAGACTGAATATGTTCTACGCATGTGCACGTTTGTGGTTCAATTCTACAGACTTCCTGGGACTTAAACAAATAAAATAATAATAAATACGAGAATATGTCTACATTCATTGTTTCCATCAGGTCCGCTTCACCTGCTCTCTCTCTCTAACATCCGCGCAGTCATCTCCCTACGTTCACTGGATAAAGGCATTTCCCATGAGGCTTTGCTCCGACCATCCTTCATTAATTTATGAACAAAAAAACGAATTAAATCGCTGGCCAATTTATATTTTTGGTCATGAAAGTTACGTAAAGTCTGACTAAAAAGAATTAGATCAAGATAGGAGGCTAAGCAAAAATCAGTAAGCTGGATTAATGAGAGTGAGTTTATCACACCATAGCTGAGATGTACAGAGACAACAAGTGCTATATATATGGGTTGGACTACATTCTTTCATACCAGCAGAGATCTTGGAGATTTTCACGGGAACATGGTCTGATTCATTTTAACTCAATGGATGGCTCATGAACTTCACACGGCTGCGCAGAGCACTAGAGAAGACATTAATTTGCATGCAGCTGAATTCCTCCTTGAAGAGCCTTGGTTTGCGTTTGAACTTTCAACATTATTTGTCTGTAAGTAGATATTTCGTGTAAGGACATGTATTGCCGTTTAGAGAATTTAAAACTGACGTCGAATTTCTGTTTGTCACTGTTATTAGAGAATTTGGTATTTAGAAGCTAAGTTATGCTAGCTCTCGTGACAGCAATTTTTTTCATGTCCCCCCCCCGGAATTACTCTCTGAAATGTTCCCATTTATTGTCCCCCCCTGCAATGAAATGGGATCTCCGCCCCTGCACCTCGCCCATAACTCTACCATGAACACAAAATGTCTCAATGACCACGTCCATCTGCACAAACGAGTAGTCCCTGTGTTTGCTAAAACCCTGAAAGATGCTGCCTTTACACGGACAACCACCCCCCAAACACACAACAGAGGACACACAACCACCCCTACACCAATAACACGCCACCCACACTGCTTGCCACGCCCCGGCAGACAGAGGAGGCCTCAAGAGCCACATGGTGCAGGTCCGCCACCCCATCAACACCGGCCCTTTCAACCAGAGCCACTCACCTATGCCCAGGCGCTCAGTGGAACAGGAGGCTCTGCCGGCTGCGAACTTGGAGAGATATAGCAGATGCTCAGCCTCATCTGTTCTCGCCCTTTTGGGCAGTGGATCGCGGCCAGACCAGCAACAAAAAACTAAATTACAAAATTTGCTCTCTTTCTGACAGTCAGAAAACCATGCTGTGTCACAAATCTATCTATAAATCCAGAAATCTCTGTGTGTCTGTCAGTCTAGGGCGGATCTCCCTGACCGTAGTTACGTTAGTTATGAGATGAGGAGGGGTTCTGTTGATACCGGAGACGTTATAGTGAGATTGATAGTTCAACAAACCAATCAAACTTTTACCCTGTGAGTAGAAGCATGCTATCATTAGATAGGGTGCTCAGACACATCGCAAATCCTATGATACATATTTTTCAGTTACAATAAAGGGTTTTTTACATTGTCTATTTCTCTGTAATTTTTAAAAATCTTACCAAAAAAAAGTCAAACAACCAACTAGTAGGTACAAATACGACCATCTACGGAGTTTGGTCAGCCTTCTTTTTTTTTTTTAGCTTGCCGCTCTGTAGACGTGAGCATATACGGGATATGATTGGCTAGCTCCTGTCCTGTCAGTTATGCATGAAAGGGAATTTGATTGGCTGGCTGACTCATGCATTGCCTCCTCGAAACATACTTCAACTCTTGCTGCAAGCAAAGCAGGAAACGCAACGCACGCGAACCAAACGGAGCCACGATTCAGTTCGGCAAAGGATGACGTCACCCCATTCAAAGTGAATGGGGATACGTTAACCCTGACGCATAAACGCATTCCAACGCATCAATATGACCAGCCCGATAGTAATTATTTGTTAAGTTGCCAAGACGTGACATGTTTCGGTAAATGACCATATTTGGTAATTGCGTTGGTCATGTGATAGTATTTTGATTACTCTTCACAGCCTATTTAGATGGAGTGGCAGTTAACTTTGGGAATATTTTCACATAATTGAACATTGCACTTTGTTGAAGTGGTGTGCCTCCATGTAGCCTATACGCAAGTTTGACTTTGTAGCCTATCTTGTCATTATGTGTTTGTTATAGTTTAGCTTGCTCATAATTGTTACAAGCACTGTCACTTGATTAATCTAGCATGATGGTACTGTTCGTGAACTCGCTTAGCATAAACTGCTAGTACTAATGTACAAATATGAGTGTTACAGGGTTTACCTTTGCTAACTTTTGAGCGGTCTTTCATTTAGTGTACATGCTCTGTATAATTCATTATTTAAATGGTACAACAGGGCTGTGTATCTGATAAAGTTTCCGACAGTAAAAATCTTACCTTTCTGTGCAAACTATGTCCTCCTGGAAAATAAGCAATTATTTAAAAAAATGAAAATGAACTGAACTGAACTATGAACGAGTTCAGAATTTAAATGGTGAACTATGAACGTGAACGATTCATATTTACTTGTATGAACTGAACTTTGAACTAGTTCATGAGAGGTGTGAACGTGCACAACACTGTATCTAGCTAGCTAGGATTGTGACAATCTAGATAACAGTACAGTAAGGTAGCAGTGTGCAAGATAGCTGCTATCCCATTAACGTTATTGTTCAACTTCAAGGGATGTGTGTGCATGGTGATAAAAGTTTTCCACTGTCACTGTAGCGATAACTTGTAAAATGATGATCCTGATGTATTGCTACGGCTTTGTATCAGATCGCCAGGTTTTGTTCAACATTCATACAGAATGTTAAGCTCCTGGTAACTAGTTGGCGTTTGCTATCGCTAGCTAGCGTGCAATTTTACAGACGTTAACATTAACATTTTGACTGTAGCATTAACATTTTGATTTTAACATTAACACATTTGTAATAATACTAGTTGTCATGAACCATAACTGTTTGGGGATGTTCTCTCAACTACATAGTTATCATACCTAGCGATAGCTTAGTTCGCTAGTTAAATAGCTAGCTGCAAGCAGCTTCATTCCCCCCCCCCCCCCATTGTAAACGTAGGCAAATAAACATGTTGCATTCTATACAACCTGATTATGTCATTCTTTAAGATACATAGCCTGTCGTAGCGTTGCCACCTGTCCCGGTTTTACTGGGTTTGTATTTCTTTTTTGTAGCCTGTCCCGGAAAATTTCCAAATTCTCCCGGGACACGGAATGTCTCGGTTTTTCATGGGCTTTTTATAACATGAACATTCCTGATCATAAAATATTTTTTTCCTGCGGGTCCATACACTCAAACGTAGCATAGCCAATCTCGGTCGCGCATTAATTCAACTGATGCTTGCTATCGGAGGGCATGTGAAAGAGGTTGAATCGCTTACTGAATGTTACTGTAGGTTGTTCTGAATAGAAACAACGTTGACATGGGAGGGGAGACTGAGGACGAGGATGGCACTACTGGAACTGACAGGCCAGTTAAAAAGAACATTTTACGTAACACCTGTTTTAATAATGATTGGATGAAAAACAGATATTACTCCAAATGGCTAATAACCACACCACGCAATCAACTTTCTGCTACATGTTACCTATGCTCAGTTGATTCTCCTTAAGAATTAAGTGAAATCTGTTTTGGATGAACATGCTTAAACAAAAAACCATCAGAATCATGTTCAAGTAACCAGACAAACCAAGGCAATTTCATTCATGATTACAAAATGTTCAGCAGACAAAGTTACTGTTGCCGAATTAACAGCTACTTATCATGGTGTGCGACATGGTTACAGCTACCTGTCAAGTGTCACTGATAGCTGCAGCAAAGGGAAACACACAGTATAAATGGAAGACCAGGTAAGAAAATGATTACATCAAGAAGGCCTATATGACAGATGCATTAAGCGTAAGAGGCTATGTGATGCCAAAGTATGTTAAAGGCAACTCTAATGTCATCCCTCGTGTGTTTAGCTGAGAGGTAGAGAAGGCAAACACAAGCAATGCACACACCACTATCTAAGGAATTAGGTAAGCTGTTTCCACTCATGAGAATACTTTATAATATAATTTAAAATATTCGGTGCATCTGCACCAAAGACAATTCTGTCGCGTCGGTTGGATGTCCAAAGGACATTTTTGTTCATGCAGGTGTGCCTGGGATGTATTACCAAACAGGCATACTGGGCCCAGACCCCCATGAGCTAAGGGGCCCTAAACCAGAGCCTCTGCATGAAGTCGTTGTTATTAACTATTAAGTGTACCTGCACTGTTTTAGCAAATGAATATGTGCGCTGTATATCTTGTTGAGGTACAGGTGAATTAGGTTATTGTGCTGTTGAACAAAAAAAATGTCAATGTATTTATTTATTCAATGTAAGGTTTTGCGAGCGCACAAGAATGTTTTTTTTCGGGCGCGAAGAGGCCAGGCCCAGGGCCCCATGGTTTCATAATTCGTCGTAGGTGGGCCGTGGTATTTTGTGTCATCAATATGTACAGGTTCTTTATAAGACATAGGTGGCAACCCTAGCCTGTCGTCATTCTATACATCAATAGGCTAATTTAGAAGCAGTAATACATATTCCTGGCGGAATCTCTGGGTTAAATGCTCATTCATTGCGCCTCCAAGGTCCTGCAACGTCAGATCAGAAGAAGCTTAAGTAGGCCTATCTTGTCTTCTTGTCTGCAAGTGTAACGGACAGTAACAGAGTACATTTACTTGAGTCAGTACTTAAGTACAATTTTGAGGGATCTATACTTTACTCAAGTATCATTTTTGGGGAGTACTCATGACTTTACTCAAGTACATTTGAGAGACAAATTTTGTACTCTTTACTCCGCTACATTTCTATTCATAACCGTGAGTACCCGTTACTTCTACAAAAAAAAAAATCCTCAATTTGTCGTTTCCCTCTCAAACGTGATTGGATTGTGCAGGCACTACTGATTGGGACAGCCTATCAGCAATCACCTTCAGCTTTCCGCCAAAGTCAACTCCATGGTCAGATTAGATGAAAGACGAATCCATGGACGAAACGAAACAATGGAAGAAGATGCAGCAGGTCCATCCCGGGAATGTGTTAACCCGTGGCCCCACCTCGCCAGCCTATTTACATTTTCTGAACAATTTAATGATAGTTTTCGCTTCAAGTGTTTACTTTGTTTACCAAAACAGAACTTCATCAACGCCTACAAAAATTCATCCTCCAACTTGCGGAAGCATGTCAAGGTACGTACATCTTCCTTACATTTCTAAGCTAGATTCTAGCTACAGAAAAGTGCACTAAATAATTGGCTAGATGCGATAATGCAGCTTTTTACATTCTCAGTTACGTTTGAGTAGTCGAAGCCACATGCACCCGCCAATTTGCCACCTGTAGCTAGCTATTCAGATAGCTTACTGTTGCCTGACAATAGCTGAGGCAAGCTAATCGTGTTATACAGATAATCAACTGAAGTCCTTTCAGCTTCATGTTTTGACATGCCCCTGACAAATAGAACATACAGTGTATCTTTTCTAGTCTAAGATCGAGTATGAAACGTATTTTTTACCATGCAAAAGTAAAAGCCTAATTAGTTCAGTTGTAGGCTATGCTAGTTGCAAGCAGGACATTTCAGCTCACTTGTTTCACCGGAGCAAATAACTAGAGCTAGCCTTAGTTTAGTCTACTCTAAGGGGCTATTTGGCTTTTTAAAAAGTAACAGTTCAGTAACAGCTGGCCTAGTAAGACTTAGATTTATATAGCACATTTCGTACAAGAGTTGCAATTCAAAGTGCTTTACATAAAATCAATAAAAGCAAGCAGCAGGATCAATAAAATAATGGTCAACATCATATCAGAACCTGATGTTCCGAACCCCTTCTGCCTGGTATTTCCGAAACCCTTCTGCCTGGTATTTAGCTCAGTCGAAACCATAGTGCTGATTCATAGATTCCGCCCTACACTGTTAAATATTTTCCCTAGCTATGTTTCCCCGCCCAAAGGCCACCCTTCCTTCTATACCCTTCCTTCAGAGGCCTCCTTGTCTTCTTCCACGGAACACACTTCAGGGCTTCGGGAGAGACACTAGCTCTCTTTAACAGGCTTAAGGAAGGTGACTGCACCTAGGGGACTAGAACATTTGTTATGGAAATATCTCTGAGAATAATATGTGATATATTGAAGCCACAATATGGTTTCCGACAGTGCCATGGTACCCTCAAAACAGTTTTACAGAGAAATAATGAAAGTAATAAAAGTCATAAAACCCTTAAAACAGTTTCAAAGAGAACTAGTAAAAATAGTGCAAGTTACAGAGAAATAAAAAGTGCCAGATAAAACTAATAAAATGCTTTTGTAAAAAGATAGGTTTTAAGCTGCCTTTTAAAGGTGTCCAGCGTGTTTGCTTCCCTAATATTAACTGGTAATGTGTTCCATAATTTTGGGGCGTAGTTGACAAAGGCTGCATCACCAATCTTCTTATGACTGCTTCTGGTAACCTGTAACAGACCTGTATCTGATGATCGCAGTGTTCTAGCTGGTGTGTAGTTAGTAAGAGAGTTAGCAATGTAGCTAGGTCCTTGTCCATTTAGAGCTTTGTATGTGAGGAGGAAGACCTTAAAGTCAATTCTAAAGGTAACAGGAAGCCAGTGTAAAGTAGCTAGGACAGGACTAATGTGTTCTCTCCTTCTAGTTTTGGTTAAAAGTCTAGCTGCAGAGTTTTGAATGAGCTGGAGTCTTACAGTTGTTTTCTTGGGAAGACCAGTAAAAAGTGAATTACAGTAGTCTAGCCGGCTCGATATGAAAGCATGAATAAGCTTCTCGGCATCATTTTGGTTTAAGAATGATCGTACCTTTGCTATGTTCCTGAGGTGAAAGAAAGCTGTTTTGGTGACTTTGTTAATGTGGAAGTTGAAATTCAAATCTGAGTCCAGGATGACACCAAGACTCACCTCAGGTTTAATCCACCGGGATAAACCTCCTAGATTCTTGGTGAGCATCTCTCTTTTTAATTTGGGGCCGATAAGTAGGACTTCAGTTTTGTCCTCATTGAGTTTAAGAAAGTTGTTGTTCATCCATTTGTTTATTGCCAATAAACAGTTGGTAATGGAGTATACCGCTGTTGCATCATTAGGTTCAGCGGAAATATACAATTGTGTGTCATCCGCATAGCTATGAAAATCTATACTGTATTCTCTGATGATGTCACTGAGTGGTAACATATAAAGAGAAAAGAGTAATGGACCTAAGCAGCTCCCTTGTGCAACCCCGTAGCAGCTTTCATGTTTCTCGGACATATGGTCTCCTAGACTAACATAAAACTTCCTTCCTCTAATATATGATTTGATCCAGTTCAATACACAGTCAGAGAACCCAATAAGAGTTTCAAGTCTATTGATTAGGATGTCGTGATCAATGGTATCAAATGCTGCACTAAGATCTAACAGGATAAGGATAGAAACTTGATTTGCATCAGAGTTTTGTCTGAGGTCGCTAATTATTTTGGTGAGAGCGGTTTCAGTACTGTGATGTTTTCTGAAACCTGACTGAAAGACTTCCAAGATGTTATTTTCTTCCAGAAAGGAATTTATTTGGACTAATACTATCTTTTCCAGGACTTTACTAATAAATGGAAGATTAGATATCGGTCTATAGCTTGCTAGTGTACTGGTATCCAATTGGGTTTCTTTAATAGGGGCCTTACAACAGCTGTTTTGAAGGCATCTGGGAAAACGCCAGTTCTAAGGGAGGTGTTTATGATGTCAAGGACCGGACCTGAGACACTATCAAACACTCGCTTAAAGAATGCAGTGGGAATAGGATCAATATCTGAGGTAGTAGATTTACATTCAATGATGATTTTGGAGAGTTCACTTAGTGTGATAAGTTGCAAGATCTACTGATGTCAATTTCACCTCCAGTAGTAGTGATACTAGCTCTGATCGATGTTATTTTGTTCTTGAAGAACTGAGCGAACTCTTCGCATTTAGCTGCTGAGGATAGTGGGGGGGCAGGGACAGTGTTTAGCAGCCGGCCAATGGTTGAGAACAGAACTCTGGAATTTCCGGCATTTTCTGTAATAATGTTGGAAAAATAATCTTTCCTTGCTAGACGGATGGTTTTGTTATAGGTAGTTAGTGCATCTTTGTAGATACCGTGGTGGATAGTGGTCTTTGTTTTTCTCCATTTTCTCTCTGCTACGCGACATTTTCTTTTTATTTCACTAATATTTTTATTTCTCAGCCATGGGGAGGTCCTACTTGTAAACTTCTTTTTTGTTTTAATTTGGGCTACAGAGTCTAACACAGATGATAATGCATCATTTAGGTTCTCTACCATTTCATTCAGAGAGCAGTCATGACTAGTTAGCTCATATAGAGCAATCTGCTCAGAAAATCTCTCCATAGCTTCATCGTCTAGATGTCTTTTATGGACTAAGAATTCTTTTGTGGTTTTGGTAAGATGATTTCCATATCAAAAAGTATACAATAATGGTCAGACAGGGGTAGATCAGTTATTGAAATATTATTTATGTTTAATCCAGTTGTTATTACTAGATCTAGTGTGTTTCCGTGCTGGTGTGTTGGATCCGTTATGTGTTGAGTTAGATCGAAACTGGCTAGGAGATTTAAAAGCTCAGTAGTTCTTGGGTCTGCTTTTTTATTTACATGGATGTTTAGGTCTCCATTCAGGACTATTTTGTCATACCTGGTGACACATAGTGATAATAGTTCGGAGAATTCTTGTATGAATATTGGCAAGGGCTTGTGTGGCCGATATATAATAACAAACAGTACTGATTCTGTTTTGAGCTCCATAGCAAGATATTCAATTGATGTAAATTCACCTAGCTCGGTGATTTTGAACAACAGTTAAGATGAGAAAATAGCTGCAACTCCTCCACCTCTTTTTGATTTCCTAGAAACTTGGTGGAAGCTGTAATCAGGAGGACACGCTTCTATCAAAGTTGCTGTTGCCGTGTCATCGTTTAGCAAAGTTTATGTAAGACAGATACAATCTAAATTGTTTTCTTTAACCAGATTGTTAACCAGAAAGGTTTTGCTATTTAGAGATCTGACATTTAGAAGGGCCAGTTTCATCTGTGGGGTATTAACAGGTAAAACAGGGGGAGATATGTTTCTAGGAAGAACATGGATAGTTTCCAACCTTCTAGGATGAGTTTTGGGTTTATAACCATGCATTTTACCATGCCATTTGCTGTTTATGATGACCGGTATGTTTGATGAAATAGCATGGTGGCTGTCCTATTGTTGTTTTTCTTCGGGCTGAAAGTCCATATTACTGAGTTCATGGGCCGCCACAGCCTCCTCCAGGGTCGCGGCATGTTCCTCCACAGCCTCCTCCACAAGGTGGTTTATCCCGGGGGAATTCCTTGGGGTGGTAAGGGTCTGTGCAGGGCCTGTGTCCTTGGGGGAGGCTGTTTGAATGTTCTGTTCTGTCCCATGGGAGGAGTTTTGGGATGTGTCAATCTTAGGCACAGCAGGGGTAGGGAGTGAGGCTTGAATTTGGCTGTTTGAGGTTGTCAAGAGTGCGTGGCTGATGTTTGCTGTAAGTAATCTAGACCCTTTACGGTTTGGGTGGAGTCCATCAGCTTGAAAACGGTCTGCACAATTCCAAAAAACATTGAAATTGTCAATAAATCTCCGGTTGTGTGCAAGACAGACAGATGCCAGCCATGTATTGAAAGATAGGAGTCGACTGAAGATTTCATTTCCTCTGCGAAAACATGCAATCGGTCCACTGATAGTCACATCTTGATATTTGTTTAGTGTGTTCAGTAGCTGGATGAAAAAAATCTTGGCATTGTTTGGTTTATTCTTGAGGATTGTTTGTATCTCTGACGACAGTTTCTCGACAGATGTGTTGCTAAGGCAAAGATTTTCTGTCCTTGCAAGTTTGACATGTTCTGTCATGGCATCTCCAACCAAGATAGTAGCCATCTGTGGCGTCATGTTTGCATTCCACACAATTGCTTTATCAGTAGTTATGGGGCCAGTTCTTGGGTTGTTTGGGTAAACAAAGATAGCCTTTCGTGCTGGACTATGGTTATCCTCTGTGCCAATGCTAGCATTATTAGCTTCAAGGCTGGTGCTAGCAGCGTTAGCTCCTCTGAGTGCTAATGGGCTGTGAGAAGCCTCGGCGCTAGTGGTGTTAGCATACCTCAGTCTTTGGCGATCCTGTGGTACTGTTGTCTATAGTGGTTGAGTAGCGCCCCGAGTGGTCCGAGAGGGGCTTAAGGTGAAATGGGGGACTCCCGGGTGCGGCAGATGAGGACCATCATGATGTGTAGGGGATCCGGGCCCTTTATGCTTGTTAGCAGCATGGATAGCACTCCTGTGCCTTTTGGCCTTGGGTGTGGAGAATTGCTCCCCTTGGAGAGTTTCCAGTGGTGAAAATCTATTTCCAAGCACAACAGGAGGAGAGGCGATGTGGGAAGAGTTTCTGCCTCGCTTTTTTCGCTTCTTATCCTGGGTTCTAATCCATTTTCCGTTGGAGGTAGAAGCGGAGCTAGGCCTCTTTGGATTTGTGCCAAGAGTAGGCCATGGCTCATCAGATAGAGACAAGTCCGGTTGTAACAAGTCCGGTTGAGAGCGAGGTTTGTCGGCGAGGTTTGACTGAGCAGCAATCCCGTCCAGAAATCGCTCACCATCATAAATCTGGTACAGGACAGACACCCGAGTCTCCAACTCCATGATCTTCTTTTTCAAGTTGAGACAGCTAACGCAGTCTGGAGAGTCTGTGAGTGTCATGGTGCTGAGTGGCTAAGCTAAGCTAGGTTAACCGAAGCTAAGCTAGGCTACGCTCTGAAGGGGTGTAGAAAAGAATTTAAGTTCCAGGGAGGCACCGTATGAGCCGAGGAAATAGCTTGAAAGTGGATAGAGCAGTTAGGCAGTATCTAAGTAGCATTAATGTAACATTATTAAAGCAAGCGATAGCAAGCAAGAAGCAGGAGCAGCAGTGAGGAGCTGCTTCCAGGAGGAGTGTCTAGTCTATGTCTAGGCCTAGACAGGATTACAAAAGTGTTTGTTGAACTGTAAGGCTTAAATGCCTATTTAAGTTGGGGAAGCTCTTGAGTGTACTTATACCTGTCTTGTTATACCATAACATAAATTGCTGTAGCCTACAATTGTATTTAAATACATGAGAGATATGCTACCCAAAGTCTTGTATTTGCCTGACCTAATATTGCAGGACTTGTTAGAATGTCAGAAGCACCTAAATACTTTGCTGGTCCCCGTAAATTAAAGTTACTTGCACCAGTAAAACCAATTAAAAAGTTAGTCTGGAGCCATTGGAAAATTATGAACAACCAGCACTTCATAATTAATAATACTGCTATGTAGACTATATGATGGGTATTTTTTCTAATATTTATTATTTTTTTTTATAGTTAAACTGAAATATTATACTGTGTTTTACAGAGAAGGCATGATACAAATCTGGAGGAATACTGTCAACTGACTTCAACAGCCTGCAAGAGGCCATCAGAAGGTGGAACAGGCTTCAAGGCGAAGCAACTGAAGCTGTTGGAGACCAAGAATTTTGAGAACCAACTTCTCAATTTCAACAAGGACTTCATGACATTTGATTGAACTGAAGTACAGTACACACACACACACACACACACAGAGAGAGTTGTCACACATAGATGTGTGAGAATGGTGTTATTCAGCTGAAAGCATTTTCTCCTGCCTATGACTGTATGTCAATGTGAGAGGAAGGGGCTTAATACTGTCATTCAAATGAGCTGAATTTTTCCTTATTTGTACACTGACCTAAACACAGCTGATTAGCTGATTTTCTTTAATCATTTATCTTCTTTGCTATGCTGTGTGTATAACACGGTCAGGTTCAGAGGTGTCAGAACATTGCTATATTTCCTTCTTTGCTGGTTTAGGTTCATTGATTTGATTGATGAAAAAACAGAAACCCACACATACATACAATTGTTAGCTGAATTTTCTTTCTGATATTACATACGTAAGCTGAGCGTTTGTTTTTATGTTCTTGAGTATACTGTGTGTTTAACACAGTCAGGTTCAAATGTGGATGCAAAAATCCATTAAAACTCTAGCAGAGGTTTGTCAGAGCGTTGCCATTGTGCTATTGCCTTGTAGGCAAGTGAGATGTTAAATAAAGCAACATGGTAAAAAGATGAAAATTACTTGATTTTACTTTCAAATCCAAGGTATTAACATAAACATTTTTCATAACTCCATGTAGGACATTTCTATACATAAATGTACTGTAAGCACCGTAATGCAATATTTAGAAAATGTACTCTTGTACTCATGATACTCAAGTACTTTTAAAAACAGGTACTTTAGTACTTTTACTTAAGTAGACATCTGACTGTAGTACTTTTACTTGTACTTGAGTAAAATTTTGTCACGTCTCTGCATGTTCGCCGCTCCTCTAGAGGGCGGTGCCTTTCTTAGATCACGTTAGCGCTCACCTTTCATCACACCGAGGTCTGTCGGTTCACGGTTTGCGGTGATTACAAACTTCCTACTTTAACACCGGGTGTCCCTCCACCTTCACTCCGTCATGAGTTTGCGTGAGTATATGTTTTCTGGGTTGTTTGCTCTCCGCCGTGAGAGTCGCGACATTGTTTTCTCTTGAAGTGTTGAACGTGCACTAAAGTGAAGCACGGTAGACTAGTCACGCTACCGAGTGACTAAGTATTGAACGGTAACGCCGCTGACGTGCATCATTCCTTTCTATTTTTGGATTATACTTTCTCCGTTGTGGATTACCTTTTTGTTACAAACTATTGTCTCCTGTCGAGGAGTTAAAGACGTTATTGATTGTATCTCCTTAGTTCAGCACACTGCCAAGTGTGTTACAGTGATCCTTTAGTTAAACAGACAATAACATTTCCGTTTTCCTGCCTTGTGGATTACAATTCGAATTGCCATCAACTGCACTGCTCTGTGGAGCTCGCAGTTGACAGAGGAGTATTTTTGCCTTTTTCCCAGTGGAGTATTTTGTGGATTATTAGGCCTGCTCTGTTTGAAGAAGAACTTGTGTTTTCAATTAACTCTTTTGAATCTCACCTGCTGTCTGCGCTTGTGCTTAAAACCTGACCTGATAGCATGACGGAGTCAAAGCAGAGCACAGCAGAGATGCAGGAGATCAGAGATGGCATACTACAGCTGGGTGCATTGATAAATGACTATGTGCCCCGACTGACTCAGGTGGAACAGACAATGGCGCAGTTGACCAACTCTGTTAATGCGCTATTGGCACGGCCTCCGCCGACACCGACAGCTCCACATTCCGACAGAGGGGCAGGCTCCAGCACTCAGGGTGCTGCACCAGTCACACCCGCTTCTCTTAAAGTTACACTATCAGCTCCACAACCATACTCCGGGGAACCTAACGCCTGTCGGGGCTTTGTGTTACAATGTGCTCAGGTGTTCCAACACCAAGCACATCTTTTCCCCACTGAAGAGGCAAGGGTGGGCTACATTATCTCCCGCCTCTCGGGACCAGCCCTAGAGTGGGCGACCGCCGTCTCCGAGCGCCAGCTGCCGGAAGTAAATGACAGCCAGGCTTTTCTCCAGCGCCTGAGTCTGATCTTTGACACAGGACAGACTGAGAATCAGGCGGCTCAACGTATCCTTGCCATGACCCAGGGCAACCGTTCTGTTGCCCAATATGCCGTGGAGTTCCGCACGATGGCAGTCCGGAGCGGCTGGGAGAATCATGCTCTGCGCCCCGCCTTCTATCGAGGCCTGCTGGGGTCCGTGAAGGATGAACTGGTAAACCGGGACTGGGGGCAGACGCTCGACACACTCATCAACCTAGCGATCCAGCTTGATGGCCGCATCCAAGAACGACGCCTGGACCGTCGTGAGAGCCGGGCACCAATGACGATCTTCCTGCCACGGTTTACTACATCAGCTTCAACGCCGGCACTGACTCTGCCGCCTGCGGAGCCTATGGAACTCGGCCGTTTCCGTTTGAACCGCGAGGAGCGCAGCCGACGCCTCCAGAGGGGACTTTGTATGTACTGCGGAGCTGCAGGCCATCAAAGGCAGCAGTGTCCAGACCTGCAGGGAAAAGACGACACTCGTCAGGGGGTCCAGGGTCCCTGGTGAGTGGAAGTGCTGAGACTCCTGGGGCCGTTAACCGCCTTTCCATCCCCATTCGCCTCTGTCATGTAGGCAAGAGTTTGCCTATAGTCTCCCTTTCGGCTTTGGTGAACTCCGATGCTGCGGTTAACCTAATGGACATCACCCTGGCGAAACAGCTGGGAATTCCGACCACCCCCGTGGCCATTCCCCAACCAGTCCAGGCCTTGTACAGTCGTCCTTTGGGTTCCGGGCAGCTGGACCGGGTAACGGCTCCTTTAATTATGTCCACGAAGGATGGCCACCAGGAAACCATCCACTTCTGGCTCACCACAACTCAGCAGGACCCGGTGGTGCTAGGCTATCCCTGGCTGGCGGTTCACGAACCGCAGTTTTCATGGGCGAACAGCTCTCTACTTCACTGGGGCACCACCTGTACCACAGCAGGCCATCTTCCAGCTCACAGACCTACAACGCCCTCCAGAACTGTATCTGCAGCCACCGTCTCGGCTGTTCGACCGGCGGGCGTTCCCCCGACCGCGAATATCTTGGCTCCTCCCACCAAGACTGATCTGGCACTAGTGCCGACCTTCTACCACGACCTGGTGGAGGTGTTCAGTAAGCAAAGGGCTACCACTCTCCCCCCTCATCAGCCGTATGACTGTGCGGTCGACCTATTGCCGGGAACCTCTCCCTCTAGAGGGCGTCTCTACCCTCTGTCTGTCCCGGAGACTCAGGCAATGAATGATTACATCCAGGAGGCGCTGCGCCTTTGGCTGATTTGCCCTTCTTCGTCTCCGGCGGCAGCGCCCTTCTTTTTTGTGAGCAAGAAGGATGGTGATCTCAGACCGTGCATTGACTATCGGGGGCTCAATGGGATTACAAGAAAGAACAAGTACCCACTGCCCCTCATGTCGACGGCTTTTGAGCGCCTCCAGGGGACCACAGTGTTTACGAAGTTAGACCTCAGGAACGCTTACCACCTCGTACGCATTCGTCCCGGGGACGAATGAAAGACCGCTTTCATAACACCCAGCGGCCACTACGAGTACTTGGTAGTGCCCTTTGGCTTATCTTACAACCCTGGGGTCTTCCAGGCCCTAATTAATGACGTCCTATGGGAGTTTTTGGAGATCTTTGTGTTTGTATATCTTGACGATATTTTGATCTTCTCCAAATCTCTTAGCGACCACGTAGGTCATGTCCGAGCTGTCCTGGAAGCATTCCTTCGAAATAATTTGTTTTGCAAGGTGGAGAAATGTGAATTTCATTCCTCCTCCACAACCTTCTTAGGTTTTGTTGTTGGTCCCAAGGGCCTTTCCATGAACGCAGAGAAGGTCCAAGTCATCAAGGACTGGCCGATCCCCACCACCATAAAGAGGGTCCAGAGTTTCCTGGGGTTCGCCAATTTTTACCGGCGGTTCATCCAGAACTATAGCACCCTAGCAGCCCTGATCATATCACTGCTTCGAGGGGGTCCCCGTCGGTTAGTGTGGACTGCGGCCGCTCAGAAGACTTTCGAGGACCTCAAACGGAGGTTCTGTTCAGCGCCCATTCTCACTCTCCCAGACCCATCCAAACCTTTTGTGCTAGAAGTGGACGCATCGGACTCGGGAGTGGGGGGGCATACTATCCCAGCGCGCAGTGGAGGACGGCAAGCTCCACCCCTGCGCCTTCTTCTCCAGAGCTCTCTCTCCGGTAGAGCGCAATTATGATGTGGGGAACCGGGAACTACTGGCGATCAAGTTAGCCATAGAAGAATGGCGCCACTGGCTAGAGGGGGCAGCTGATCCCTTCCTCATATATACTGACCACAAAAACCTGGAGTATATCAGGCAGTCGAAACGGCTCAACCCTCGGCAGGCTCGCTGGGCTCTGTTTTTCAGTCGGTTCAACTATGTGGTGACCTATCGTCCAGGCTCCAAGAATGGTAAAGCGGACGCCCTCTCACGCCTCCACATGTCGGAGGCAGAGGAAGTAGCTCCGAAACCCATCATTCCTCCTTCAAGGGTTGTGGCCGCCGTTCGCTGCCTCCTAGAGGAGGAGGTTCGTCAGGCACAAGAAATCACCCCGGCTCCTACCGAGGCACCTCAGGGTCTATTGTTTGTGCAAGCATCGTGTTGGACTAAGGCATTAGAATGGGCACACTCCTCACGGCTTGCTGGCCATCCGGGAATCCGACGCACCCAGGAACTACTCCAGAGACGGTTCTGGTGGCCGAGGATGCGGCGGAGTATGTGGTAGCATGCACCGTCTGCATGGCCGCAAAGCCGGACAACCGGAGACCAGCGGGACTCCTGCAACCCCTTCCGATTCCACGCCGACCTTGGACTCACATCTCACTGGACTTCATAACAGGGCTCCCTCCGTCCCAAGGGAACACTGCCATCTTGGTAGTGGTAGATCGCTTCTCAAAGGCTGCTCGATTCATCGCCTTGGTCAAACTCCCCACAGCCAAACAGACTGCAGAGGTTTTGGTGAAAGAGGTTGTGCGCTATCACGGACCCCCTGAGGATCTGGTGAGCTATCGGGGTCCTCAGTTCGTGGCCCGCTTCTGGAAGGCCCTCTGGAGCCATCTGGGAGCCTCCGTCAACCTCTCCTCGGGGTACCACCCGCAGTCAAACGGTCAAACGGAGCGAGTGAACCAAGGTTTAGAAATCTATCTCCGGTGTTACACCTCCAAGGATCCCAACAAGTGGAGTCAAAATCTTCTGTGGGCTGAGATTGCCCACAACCAGCAGTGGAGCGCAGCCACTGGGACTTCTCCCTTTGAAGTCATGTGGGGCTACCCCCCACACTTGTTTCCTTCCACACTGGAGAAAGGGACTGTTCCGGCAGCGCGCAGTTCTGTGGCCCGCCTTTCGCAGCCGCTGGCAGCAGGCTCGGCGGGTGTTACTACAATCTCAGAAGCAAATGAGGCAACAGGCAGACCGACGGAGAAGACCCGGCTCGACACTCCGGACAGGCAAGCAAGTGTGGCTGTCCACCAAGGGGCTGGCTCTGAAGGGGGAGATCCGGAAACTAGCCCCGCGTTATATGGGGCCCTTCCGTATCCTCCGGAGGATCTCACGAACAGCCTTCCTTGTGGAATTGCCACGCTCTTTGCGTATCCACCCAGTCTTCCATAGGTCAGCTCTGCGCCCAGCCATCTCCTCCCCCCTGTGTCCTGCCCTACCAGCTCCACCACCGCCCAAGTTCATTGCTGGGGGTCCCACGTATACCGTTCAGCGACTGTTGGATAGGCGCAAGGTCGGGAGATCCACCCAGTACCTGGTGGACTGGAAAGGGTATGGACCTGAGGAGCGCAGCTGGGTGCCGGCAAAGTTCATTGTGGACAAGGACCTCATTCGACAGCTACAGGCATCTCTTCCTAGGCCGTCAGGTGTCGGCCCTCGGAGGGGGGGTTCTGTCACGTCTCTGCATGTTCGCCGCTCCTCTAGAGGGCGGTGCCTTTCTTAGATCACGTTAGCGCTCACCTTTCATCACACCGGGGTCTGTCGGTTCACGGTTCGCGGTGATTACAAACTTCCTACTTTAACACCGGGTGTCCCTCCACCTTCACTCCGTCATGAGTTTGCGTGAGTATATGTTTTCTGGGTTGTTTGCTCTCCGTCGTGAGAGTCGCGACATTGTTTTCTCTTGAAGTGTTGAACGTGCACTAAAGTGAAGCACGGTAGACTAGTCACGCTACCGAGTGACTAAATATTGAACGGTAACGCCGCTGACGTGCATCATTCCCTTTTATTTTTGGATTATACTTTCTCCGTTGTGGATTACCTTTTTGTTACAAACTATTGTCTCCTGTCGAGGAGTTAAAGACGTTATTGATTGTATCTCCTTAGTTCAGCACACTGCCAAGTGTGTTACAGTGATCCTTTAGTTAAACAGACAATAACATTTCCGTTTTCCTGCCTTGTGGATTACAATTCGAATTGCCATCAACTGCACTGCTCTGGGGAGCTCGCAGTTGACAGAGGAGTATTTTTGCCTTTTTCCCAGTGGAGTATTTTGTGGATTATTAGGCCTGCTCTGTTTGAAGAAGAACTTGTGTTTTCAATAAACTCTTTTGAATCTCACCTGCTGTCTGCGCTTGTGCTTAAAACCTAACCTGATACATTTAGCAAGGGGTATCTGTACTTTTACTCAAGTAAGAAATCTGTGTACTCTGTCCGCCTCTGAACGTGGGTAACAAACTCATTTACATTTCAGTAATTGTAACTGCGTTACTTGATTTAAAAAAAAATACTTCGTTACATGCTCGTTACCGCTAAAAGTAGTGGAATTACAGTAACACCAATATTTCTTTTCCATACAAAGCTACATTACTTGGACAACATGGCACCCCAAACCATTTTCTAACAGCCTTATTCATGAGTAGTGATATACATAGGCCTAACATAAACTACTTTTACTCTCTGTAGTAGTGATGTACATAGGCCTAACATAAACTACGTTTTAATGTAGGCTGCAAAATTGCTTCATACCCTGTTGGTGTACACATCATAATAGCGTAGACTCAAGTCTCAAGTGTTTTTATTTGTCACATACAATAAATTGAAGTGAAATGTTAAAGGGTCAATGCTCCACACTGTGCAAAAATAAATAAAAATATAAAATAAATTAATTTATTAATTTATATAGATAAAATAAAAAATGTAAATGAAATCAAATTTAAAAATAAGGTGTTGAATTAAAAATTTGAATTCAAGTGTCTCACTGCCTGTGGATAAAAACTTCTCTTAAGTCTCTCAGTCCTTGAGTTAAGGCTTCGTAGGCGTCTACCCGACGGCAGCAGGGTGAAGAGGCTGGCATTGGGGTGTGTCCTTCACGTTGGGTAGGGACGCTCTGATAGTCCGCTCAGCTGAGCGCACCACCCTCTGTAGGTTGGCCTGGTCTTGAGCGGTACAGCTTCCGTACCAGACGGAGATGCATCCTGTGAGGACGCTCTCCACGGCTGAGGAGTAGAAGGTCTTCAGGATGGAAGGGGAGACCTTGAATTTCCTCAGCCTCCGGAGGAAGTACAGTCGCTGCCTAGATGACTTTGTCACATGTTGTGTGTGGAGGGTCCAGGTTAGGTCTTCAGTGATGTGCACATTAGGCATGGGAAGATTCACCGATGCGCATCGGAAAATCGATACAACATGTAAGATGCAGTTGCATCGATTTGCAAACGTCTGCATCAGTAAAAACCGCACATAAACTTGAGATGCATCGTATCAAAATGATCTGCATCGATACAAACCGATTATTATCTATTATTATAACTTTTTAGAAACGTGTCTCTGAGTTTCAGTTGTGTTTCTATCCCTACCCCTCTAGTCTCTGCTCAAATCTCGGCTCAAGGCTCGCGCGAATAGGCGGGTCCAAACAAACGTGCTTTCGAGACGAGGCGGCCAGCCAGTCAGATAGCGCGTTAGCATGGAGGAAAACGAAACGGAGGTAATACATTCGGTTGTGGGCTTTAAGTCTACGGTATGGAAAGATTTTGGCTTCTACAAACGAGATCTTTCTTAAAAAGAACTTGAAAAAGACTCATCTGGGTTAAGTGTTTGGATTCACTTGTCTTAATTTCCAGATGGGGAACTGTTACTCCCTTGTTATGGCCATTTGTTCATAATGATGAATCATATTACAGTGCATGGAGTTAATGAGTATATCCCTTTTGAAAAGTAACATTATGAACTATATTTCAATAAGTACACGTGTTATTTCCAAAATGTGCACTGAGTAAATGGAAAAAATTTCACCTAAGTTACATTATTAACCTTACTTTGCTCATCAGATATTGTATGCACATTTTGGGCATAACATTTGCCTATGCACATTTTGGAAATAACTTGTGCTTATTAAAATGTTGTTCAAAATGTTACTTTTCAAATGGGGTGTACTCATCAATGGTGTGCATTGTATATTTTGGGGAAAATGCAATATGTTCCTGTTAATGCTTTCCCATTAGTTTTTATAGTGGATGGAATCTCCTGGCCTGCACCTTTTTGTATTAGCCCATTTTATTTGGTTTACCTAATGTATAAACGTAAAGCACTTTTAAAGGCTTAACTGGAAAACATGCCTTTGTGTAGGGCTTAAATTGTTCTACAACATGCACTAAAGAGAAATCTGAATTTTTGTTAAAGGTTACACTTGTATCCTAAAGTTCCATAGACCTACAATGAATTACTCTCTAAGTTGTACTTCCTTTGTTTCAAAATAAAAGCTTTAATGCCTCAAGTGCCATAACTTGAACTATGTATTCCATGGTGTACTTTTCTTCTGCATTGCATTGCATCGTATTGTATCGTATCGTATCGTATCGTATCGCACTGGATCGTATTGTTTTAAAATTAGATCGTACTGTATCGCACCGGATCGCAGGAGGTAGGAGAATCGTATCGTATCTTATCACTGGCAATTCCATGAATCGTGAATGTATCGAATCGTTGGTAGTGTATCGAGATGTGTATCGTATCGCCTTGATGGTGAAGATTCCCATCCCTAGTGCACACCCAGGTACTTAAAACTAGGAACCCTCTCCACAGGCTCCCCGTTGATGATGAGGGGGGTGAACCCGCTGTCCTGCTTCCGCCGGAAGTCCACCACCATTTCCTTTGTCTTTTTTATATTTAGGGCCAAATTGTTGGACTGTCACCACAGTGCCAGGTCTGCCACTTGGTTCTGGTAGGGCTGCTCGTTGTTATCAGAGATAAGACCCAGCACCACAGTGTCGTCTGCAAATTTAATGATGGAGGTTGAACTTCCGGAGGCTGTGCAGTCATAAGTGTAGATGTTGTACAGCAGCGGGCTTAGAACACAGCCCTGGGGGGAACCGATGTTGAGGGTCAGCGGCCCAGAGGTTACACCACCCTCCACTTTCACCACCTGGGGGCGGTCAGTAAGGAAGCTGAGCACCCAGTTGCACATTTGGGTGTTGATCCCCAGCGACCTCATCTTGTCGATCAGGCGGAGGGGGACTATGGTATTGAAAGCTGAACTGTAATCAATGAACAGCATCCTCACATAGTTCCCCCCCCCACCATCCAGATGAGTAAGAGTGGTGTTTAGCAGGTTGGAGATGGCATCGTCTCTGCTTCTGTTTGCTTTGTATGCAAACTGGAGGGGGTCGAACGAGTTTGGCAGGGAGGTGCAGATGTAATTTTTCACCAGCCTTTCGAAACATTTCATCACTGCAGAGGTCAGGGCCACTGGACGGTAATCGTTCAAGCATGATGGTTTACTATTTTTGGGCACCGGTACAATGATAGACTTTTTAAAGCAAGATGGGACGACAGCTTGGGCCAGGGATGTATTAAAGATCATGGTGTACACTGGAGCTAGTTGGTCAGCACAGGATTTAAGGACCCTTTCAGGGATCTGGTCAGGCCCGGCAGCCTTTTTCCCATTTACCCCTTTGAACACCCTCATCACATCACTCTCACTTACTATGAAGGGGGGTATGGTGTTATTCCCAAACATGTCGGCCATGACTGCCATTGAGTTGTGATCTTCACTCTCCATCTCAAACCGTGCAAAGAAAGTGTTGAGTTCATCAGCAAGGGAGGAGTCAGAGCTACACACCGAGCCGGCCTTGTTCTTAAAGTCTGTCATTATTCGCAGGCCCTTCCACACACTAGTGGTGTCACCAGCGGTAAAGTCGGCTTCCACTCTGTCCTTATATCGGCACTTTGCAGCTTTTACGACCTTCCTTAGGCCATAAGCAGCCACTTTGTAGTCCAACATGTCCCCCGTAGTAATCCCAACATTATAGGCAGCAGTACGCGCTGAAAGTGCTGCCCTGACAGTTCCATCTACCCATGGCTTCTGGTTTGGGAAAACTTTTATTTTGACTGATGGAATAATGTCATTTACCAGTTGGTGTATGTAGTTCCCGACCACTTCCGCAAACTCACTGACGTTGTCGGAGGACTCCCGGAACATTTCCCAGTCAGCGTTGTCAAGCGCGTCTTGCAGCAAGCTTTCTGATTGGTCAGTCCAACGTTTTACTACTTTAGTCACCACAGCTTCGTTAAGGATCTTTTGCTTGTATTTAGGGAGAAGGAAGATGGCAACATGATCGGACTTTCCGAATGCAGGCAGGGGGATAGCCTTGTAGCTGTCCTTGAACGGAGTGTAGCAGTGATCCAAGGTGTTGTCTCCTCGTGTCGGGAAGTGGATATGCTGTTTAAATTCAGGCAGGCCCCGGGAAAGTTTGGCTTTGTTAAAATCACAGAGAACGATGATAGCAGCTGCCGGATGACGATGTTGTTGTTTGTTTATCACCTCCTGCAGCTCGGATATGGCAGTATCTGTGTTGGCTTGTGGGGGGATGTAAACCGCGGTGGTGATGATTGCGGTGAACTCACGGGGTAGATAGTGGGGGCGGCACATAATGGACAGATGTTCCTGATGGGGAGTACAGCCCTGGGAGAGAACGGTAATGTTCCTCGGATCACACCACTTGTTGTTAGTCATGAAACAAACTCCTCCACCCTTGGACTTTCCGGACTCTTCCGTTCTATCCATGCGAGCGATGGAGAAATGCTCGGCGGGTGTAACAGAGTAATCCGGGATAGATGGGGACAGCCAGGATTCGGTAAAACATAAAATGCTACAATCTCTGAAGTCACGCTGGAAGGCAATCCTTGCTCTAATATCATCCATCTTATTCTCTAGAGACTGGACATTTGCTAGCAGCCGCGCCGTCACCATGGCAACATGAACATTTAGACAGAAACCTCAAAGCATTTTCTTTTAAATAAACATAATGAAACAAACAATTATCATTTGAAAAGTATCTTAAGTGAAATGTACTATGAACAGACAAGACTCAGTTAGGGCAGCATAACCATTTGTAACTTTTTTTGCTAGTGGTGTAGATAGGTTTGGCTAGGTATATAACCTATGTCTACTCTGCACCTCATGTTAATGTTATTCTCTCTGTGACGCCCAGAACCACCTGCTCAATGTGGTCTCTGTGACGCCCAGAACCACCTGCTCAATGTGGTCTCTGTGACGCCCAGAACCACCTGCTCAATGTGGTCTCTGTGACGCCCAGAACCACCTGCTCAATGTGGTCTTCCGCCCAGAACCACCCGATCAATGTGGTCTCCCGCTTCCCAGGAGGTGCACATGACTCCTACATCGTACAGAACAGCGCTGTGGGTGTGCACCTTGAGCAAGGACATGCTGGAGACGCATGGCTTATTAAAGTATCTGTGCTTAATTAATAGTTCCAGCAACAGTAGACCTCTATTCTTCTAATGACTTGTTTTATTAGGAGATCGCAGATATGCTCTGGCCCCCTGGTTGATGACCTCACTCTCAGACGGAGCAGGAGGTGGCCTACAATGAGAGCCACACGCAGACTAGTTCCACCGCCGAGCGCAGCATCGGACTGCTGAAAAGACGCTGGATGTGTTTGAACACAGCAGGTGGCAAGCTGTACAAACCAGAGAAGGTGTATGGAGGGTTAGGGCGACACTCAAAAAAGTGAACTCTGTGAGTTGCTGAATCAAATAAATGTACTTATATTCAATTTAATTAACACTAGTGCAGTGCCCGTAGGAGTCATGCATTCTGTAGTGTTAGCAGACGTAGGTGTAGCTGTTGGGTAGTGTAATAGCAAGACATATTTGCACTCCACATAGGTACAGGTTACACTGAAGTATTATTGTGATGCATGTTTCCTTTTCATTAAGACATTTTTTAATGTTAGCCTTTTTGGAGATATACCAACAAATAAAGTTTGAGATTATGTAGTGGATGCAGTTGAATATAGATGTCAACGTTGCTGTCTAAACTATAAAGTAAATGTCATAAAGAAAGAAATGATTTAAAATGAAGTTATGGTTGAAATAGGATCACTTCTTTATTGTTTGGGTAAGTGTAGGGTAAGAATGGTCATGCAGTTGGACTCAAATGTAGGTTAATTTTATTGAATGTATGTAGCCTACTGTACTGTATGACTTCGATGATGCTAGCTTTGACAGCCCACTCTCAGACAGATCGTAAGCTAATAAATGTCCTTACAATGGGAACACAGTTTAAATACTCTGACTGGAGATGGCGTTACTATCCCCCACCCGAGTTCAGTGCAGGTCTGTGAGGATAACATGACAACGTGGCCCAACATAGCTTACAGCGAGATTTGCGCGTATTTCGTGGACTCCATAGCAACAGATGGGAAAGCAATGGACAATCTGAAAGCCTCTGAGGCTTATCAATAAGCTACCATTTGTAGCGGTGTATACTCAAACGATAACCCATAGTGCCTAACGCAAACGATAAAATAGAAATATCTCGCGAACTATGAATTCAGAAAGAGAGTTGTATAGAGTAAAATTCATGCGTTTTGCATATGCCATGAATAAGTGCTTTAATCACAGTTACATTTCAACCATGCTTATGAAATGAGTTTGCCAAGTTGTAAGTCAAATAAGTGCAGAAATGTACTGTAAAAATACACTATACTAATAAACCATATGAATATTTTGATGGATTACTATTCCCTGTCTGTTAGATGACTGTACAACTCTAGACATTACTTTTGAAACTTAATATAAAGAAGCTTAAAAATAAACGAATAGATAAAATCAATCACTGTTTTAAGATTACCTGAGCAAAAGTCTGTATCTGTTCACCAAGAAGAATTTGAATGCGGACCTCCTTATCGTATCCAACACTATTCTGAACTACGCGTATATTGTTTGATTGTGACGTAATTTCGGTGCACAATCGGTCAGTGGGACTTGCTACGGGAAACGATAACCCATAGTGCCTACGGGAAACGGTAAAATACAAATATCTCCCGAACTATGAATTCAAAAATCTTCAAAATCAAGGATGCACAGGTTCATGACATGCGTAAGCTACATGCGAAATCTCATAACTAACGTAATTACTGTCAGGGAGATACGCCCTAGACGGACAGACTGACACACAGAGATTTCTGGATTTATAGATAGATGTATGTGTTTGGTTTTAAAAATCTTGTCCACTTTAGTAAGTCTAACTTAAAATGAAAACTTGTTAAAGCAAAAGAAGCCAGCTAAATTAATTCAACATAACACTGTTGAGTGAATGGCACAAATACCTCTTAAATGTAGTCCATTTTAGTAAGTCTAACTTAAAATTAACAATTACCTCTAAAATGTAGTCCACTTTAAATAGTCTTACATAAAATGAACAATCACCTCAAATCTAGCCCACTTTGGTAAGTCTAACTTAAGTCTTACTTTAAATGCACAATCACCTCTAAATCTAGTCCACTAAGTAACTAAGTAAGCCTAACTTAAAATGAAAACTTGTTAAAGCAAAAGAAGCCAGCTATGTTTATTCAACATAACACTGTTAAGTGAATGGCACGATCACCTATTAAGTCTAGTCCACTTTAGTTAGTCTAACTTCAAATGAAAACTTGTTAAAGCAAAAGAAGCCAGCTAAGTCAATTCAACATAACACTGTTGAGTGAATGGCACAATCACCTCTATACAGAAATGTCCTAGTGGGTTTCTGTAGGTCTTACATTGTACATGCTCAGAAGCTGTCTCCACTTTGAGTGTGATGCTGTGTTGATATGTGATGGAGCTCACGGTCTTACTCAGCTGGTACATTTTATTCTGTAATGTTGAAATATTAGTGCATGGTTTAAGAGTGATATTGCTGTTCCTACTGTATTTCTCTTGCGAAAATCAAGCATATATGAGCACCTGTTAGCTAGCTCAGGACCTTGCACTGCCGCCTCACAGCAAGAAGGTCATGGGTTCGATTTCCGCATGGGGCACTGTTGGTTTGGGGGGCAGGTCCTCCCCAGAAAAGTATTATATAATTTAAACCTCACTTTTAAATAGGCTACTAAGTACAAGGAAAAAGTGAGATGGACTCTTAAGTTAGACTTCTAATGTAGGCCTATGATTAATGCAACCTCAGACTGACAGCAGCTCATTGTTGATGAATGAAAGGGAGCCTGTGGGTAGACGATGGATTGACTCAAAAAACGATGGGTTGACAACCAATCAATATTCTAGAATTCGTCTAAGATTTAGTTACCAGGCAGGAACTGAAAACATAATTTATTTGATTGGCTATTACCAGGACCTCTACTTTTTTCACTTAGCTACAACGACTTTGCCTGACTTTTAATAATGGGGTGTCACGTTTATCGCTGCTGTTAAACATTAAAAGCAACTGAATTACACTTTTGTTAGGTGTAATCTGTAGCGGTAAATAACATAAACGACAATAACGTGAGTGATTGATAAAGGACATATGTTACACTTCACAAACAGACATAATCGATGTTTTTTTATTTGAGAATAACGTAATTAGTTAGCTTATTTTATGCGAGGTAATTGACCTAGCTGGCTACGGTGTTTTGGTTAGCTCAGGCTAGCTATATGGTGTTTTGGTTTGCTCAAGCTAGCAATCTCACAGACACACAATTTATGTTTTGGGGGAAATAAGGTAATTGGTTATCTTAAATGAATGCATACTGTTCGCTTGGTCATTGTCATTAATACATTTTATTAACCCGTTGTGTTGCTCAGACGACTAATTAGACATGGTCAATTGTGTTAGCTATGAGGATGGTGTTACTAGTTATAATGAACTCCGATGAAGAGGCGTGAAGCGCAGGAGTTTGTGTCTCACAGTCCTCATACCATGTATCAGAGGAAGGAGCCCACCACTTTATTTTCATTAATCCTGGACTTTGGAAAACTCATTGTTGTGTCTTTACTCCAACATAGTATAATTAAAATAAAGGATTCAACTCGGAGGTAAAATGAACATGACTTTACTGATCTTCACTGTAGTCTCAAGTGTTACATATCAATGCACTGGCGGTAAACTCAGTAGCTAGGGGAGTGGTTCCGCTGAAGTAAATAGATCCACAACAGCTTTGGTTGAGCATTCAACAGCTGATCCACATGACGTCTCCAGGTATGCTCGCCAGTGTCCACCTCGTACATCAGAGGGCCGCTCCTAGTGACTATCTTTCCAGGCGTCCACTTTTCCCCTCGGTAGTCACGTGCCAGGACCTGTTGTCCCACATCAAAGCTTCTTGGCGGTTCACTCGAAAAGCTGCTGAACTGTTTGTTCTGCACTTCTCTCCTCAGGTTTGGCTTCAGAAGGTCAATGCGAGATCTGAGCTGTCTGTTCATAAACAGCATTGCAGGTGTCTGATTAGTTGTTGCATGGACAGAATTGCGGTATACCAGGAGGAAATTGTCAATTTTGTGTTGAAGAGAGATGTCTTCTTTTGTCATTGCTTTTATGGACTTTTTGAATGTATGAACGAACCGTTCTGCTAACCCATTTGTTGCCGGATGGTGATGTGCTGATCTGAAATGCTTGATACCATTCTTTTTCATGAAGTCTTGGAATTCTTCAGAAGTATACTGTGGGCCATTGTCACTCACAATGTTCTCAGGCAGGCCATTCCTGGAGAAGATGGTTCTCAGGACAGAGATAGTCTTTTCTGATGTTGTTGATTTCATTTGGACTACTTCTGGCCATTTTGAGTGAGCGTCCACATCTATGAGAAACATAGAGTTCATGAACGGGCCAGCAAAATCAATGTGCACTCTCTGCCAGGGTGCAGACGGCCATTCCCACGGATGTAGGGGAGCCGGTGGCGGTGCGTTTTGAACGCTCAGGCATCCTGGGCAGTTTTTGGTGATATCCTCGATTTGTTTATCTATACCTGGCCACCATATGTAGCTACGGGCCAGACTTTTCATCTTCACCGTACCTACGTGAGCCTCATGCAGACTGTCCAACACTCTGGTACGAAGCTTGGAGGGTACTACCACACGTGATCCACACATCAAGGTTCCCTGGCAGACTGACAACTGCGCTCTGTTCCGTTTTCCCTACCTACCGTACCTACCATCCTTAGTGTGAGTATGTAGGGTGTTCCGTTTTCCGATTTCCCATTTCCGCGTCGAAAAGAAGTATACCCAAAGGACCCGTATCTGTACTCATAACGGTCAAAACGCTGAGTGTGGAAGCAGGGTACACTGTCCATTCTCAACGGCCGCCATCTTGTCAACGTAGCGGAAGAGGCGGACCCAGGCAGAGCCGCTCAGCTCGAAAAAGACGAACGCGGGGCTTGTCGCGATCGTAATTTCCGGTAAGTGCACCACGGAGTATTAGATTTGGAACAGCACTCACCTGCTGAGAATCTGCGTACCTATTGAGTGTGTACTGTGTACTGCGTATAAGTATAGGTACGGTAGGTACGGTAGGTAGGGAAAACGGAACATAGCGCTGGTCACGTCTTGCCGAGAACTCAGAAAACCATGGATTCCCATGGGCAGGCCAACCTTGTACGGTGATGTCATACACCTTGGAAAGTGTTGGGTCATTCCGTGTTTCTTTTCGTATCATGGCATTTGTAACTGGCAGCTGGTCTACCAGTGTTGTGTGGAACATTTCTGCCGGGTCACCTTTTGATGGTGGTTCCTCCACAGATGTTGACAGTTGGAGGCGTGACAAACCATCAGCATTGCAGTGTTGTTTAGTCCCCTTGAACTCGATGTCATACGAGTGTGCTCCTAAGAACAGGGCCCACTGTAGTCGTGCAGCTGACATCACTGGGACTCCTTTTCGTGGATTGAATATTGACACTAGGGGCTGATGATCAGTCACTAAGGTAAACCTTCGGCCAACTTTTTGATAACCCATCACTGCATGAAATGTGGGATTTACGACAGTATTCGACCCTGTGTATTGCCGTAGAAGCCCACATTGGTGTGAAAGCCCCCCCACCCCTTCCCTTTACCAGGCCTAGGTTTTGTTATGTTAATTGAATTGACCTGGATTGAAAACAACCCCCCCCCCCCCCCCCGGAGGCACCCCGTCACTGCTTCACTGATTTAAAAAACCTGAAAGTCACAGGTTCGATCCCTACTAGTGGCAACCATGGCCCAAGTTGCTTAACGACTGTTAACGACTCTTAATGACTGTTATCAGAGTAAGCCTGGCTCTGTATAATTACATGCCAGAAACGAATCTCAAGAACATTAAGGTGAAATAATAATATATCAGTTGGGAACATTACACATAGCCTAAGTTAAAACTTTTAAACACATACCACCATAAACATGTGAGATCATTCGACAAGAGACATTGAAAGACAGCTAACTCACTGCTTCGTCAAATAAGAGAGATCAACTATATATATATCTGGAAACCACTTACAGATTCCGATTAGCTAAATTTGTGTCTGGATGGAAAGGTGTTATCTTTCCCCATCCCATCCATGCTAAGCCATTTCTAGCATAACATGCAATCAACCATGGAAAACAGAAGGCAGGCGATTTTTTTATCAGTTCTCACCACACAACGACGTCTCATCTTTGCTCCTTGAATGTCCAGTGGTGTAGTCCAGTGTATACGCAGGTATACGGAGTATACCCACTTATTTTTCAGTCACCATTGGGTATACCCACTTCTCAAAACAGGGTGTTTATCCTGTGCTGTATGAATAAATAAAAAGTATACCCACTTCTCCAGGGACCACTACCACGATATGTCGATATGTAATGGTATGGTGTTATTAAAACTTACTACGTGTAAAAAAGACTAGAAATTGAACGTTTATTATTCGAGTCTAAAGTTTCTAATGTTGCCTCGGGCGCCTTTACGTGAACATAATTAAAACGTCACATAAGTCCACTAAACAATTCCCAATTTGCACGCTCCAGTAACAGAAGAGAAATACGCCAGAGGAGGGAGGAATGATAAACCAGGTATTTGGTCGCACCGACGAGCTTGAATCTTACCAGCAACGTGGCTAAGCGGTTAGACACAGGTATACAATACCATTAACCTGAAGAGGGCAGGTTCGAAGCTCGCGCAAGATTTCGAAATCTACTTGAAAAGACACAGGATAGATATTCACGAGTGGCAAACATGTCCCAAGTTGCGAAATGACTATCTCAATATCAGAGTAAGCCCGACTCTGTATAATTACATGCCAAAAGTGTATCTCAAGAACATTACAGAGAGGAAGCTCGGGAATATAAGTGGAACAGCCTCCAAAGGACATTGCAACCCTCGAACTCTGAAAATGAAAGGCAAAGCAAGAATCGTGATATCCACGGAATCAAAACCCTAAAGGCAGAACTCTGAAAACGAAAGGTGAATCAAGAAATGTGATAACCCCGGAGCAAAACCCTAAAGACAGAATATTAATTAAATTATTATCGTGTACATTTTAATTTCGTTTTTTATGGGGCAATAGCTGTAAATGGGAGGGGATACGTTTTGTCAGTTGAAAGCTGACCTTTAGACAGAATCTCATTCCGTCTCATCACAAGACGTTTTAATTCAATTCCTTGTCGTTTTCAACCAATGGCTGCAGCAGGGTGTGTGTGGCTAGACTGCTGACAGTCAATATGCTAATAAGAGCATTTCGCACCTCTGTCAGCGGGAGTGAGAATGCTAAACACATCGGCCCCCCTCCCCTCGCAGGTTCCTTCCCGGGAAATTCCGTCAGTATGCGGCAGACAGATATTTCGGGGGAATGTCCGCGATCAGTCAGGAATGGTGATCATTCGCGGCTGTATCACAGCGTATACGGGCCCGATAATCTTGCTTTTCGTGCAGTGCATACTAGGCTAAGGGCCTCCCTGTCTATCTGTGCATAATTGCGTTCGGCACTTGACGGGCACCTTGAAGCAAATGCAATTGGGCGTTCAAGTCCATTTTCCACTGTGTGTGACAAGACAGCGCCAATGCCGTACGGGGACGCGTCACATGCTAGACGGATGGGTCTGGACGGATCATAGTGGGTAAGCAGCTCGTCAGATGTTATTAGTCTTTTTGTTTCTGCGAATGCCTTTTTACATTTTTCTGACCAATGCCATTCCACTCCTCTCTGTAGCAGCGCATTTAGTGGATACAGCACTGAGGCAAGGTTTGGAAGAAACTTGTGGTAATAATTTACGAGACCCAGGTACGTTGTACGAGTTGTGACACATTTTCAGGTTTAGGTGCTTTCAGCACTGCCTCAATTTTCTCTTGTGACTTGTGCAAGCCGTGCTCGTCAATGACATGTCCGCAGTATGAGATTTCACTTTTGAAAAACTCACATTTCTCTCTCTTTGCGCGTAGGCCATACTCATTCAGCCTGGTGAGTACTTTGCTCAGGTTCTGGAAGTGATCATCATCATCTTTTCCTGTTATGAGAATATCATCCAGGTAGCATTGTGTTCCAGGTATGTCCTGGAGCACCTGATCCATGGCTCTTTGCCAGATGGCTGGGGCTGAAGCAACACCAAACACAAGACGATTGTATTGGTAAAGTCCCTTATGAGTGTTGATGGTTAGGAACTTATTGCTTGACTCCTCCACTTCCATCTGGAGATAGGCCTGTGACAAGTCCATCTTTGAAAACTTCTCCCCACCAGCCAACGATGAGAAGATGTCCTCTATTCTTGGTAGGGGGTACTGCACAGTGCGCAGCACCGGGTTGATGCTCACTTTGAAGTCCCCACATATACGCACTTCACTTTTGCCTTTCTTCATTACAGGGACAATGGGCGTAGCCCAGTCACTCCAGTCGACTTGTGAGAGAATGCCGGTCGACTCCAAGTTCTGTAGTTCTGCGTCTATCTTGGGACGTAAGGCATACGGCACCTGGCGCGCCTTGTGGAATCTTGGGTTGGCAACTTTCTCAAGTCCAATTTTGGCCTTTAAGTGCTTAAGTTTACCAATACCTTTCTCAAACACGTGTGCATTAGCCTCCAACAACTGTGACTCTTGAGGCCTGTTGAGATATTCAGGGCTTTTATTTCATGCCAGTCAAGCTGAATTCTCCTCAGCCATTCACGCCCCAGTAGTGCTGGGCCTGTGGTTTTTGGTGATACTTTTTCACCTGTGTAGGTTTGTAACATCACTGATGTCTTTTTCAGTGGTAAGTGGGAGAACAGCCTGTCGTAATCGGTTTCGGACATCACTGACAAAGCTGAACCTGTGTCCAGTTCCATCTTAAGTTTCACTCCAGACACTGTTGTCGTGACCCATATTATTTTTCTGTCTTCTTCAGTTATGCTATGCAGCTCTAAGCATGACAGGTCATCGTCATTTCGGTCGAAGTGTCAACTTCAACAGGAACCCACACGACCTCCGGTCAAGGTAAGTTGATTTACTTGCTTTGCAATTACAGATACAATTTGCATTTAACACGGTTCATTCACGTAAACGCTGGATTTAATTGTGTGTTAACTTCTGTCCACATGTTTACCAATCCATCAGGTAGGCCTACTTATTGAACACTCTAAGGTCCAAGGCCTTTTAGACTTTTCTAAGTTGTCTGACATGCCTTGATGTTTTTGTACATTTTGCTTAACTTAAAACATTGATGCACAAATGGAATATATGATTCTATTCTAGACGACCTCAGCAATAATATCATGTAAGTAAAAGGAATGTAGTAAAAAAAAGTTTAATTTAAATCAAATGTAAACATACCCTTGGAAAATCCTTGTTTCAGAGGTGCTCAGACTTTGTACATAAACACATTGTAAAGATTTATTCACAAGACTTTTTATTTCTGAGCCTTGTAAACATAGGTGTTGGCTAAACACATGTTAGTTTAGCATTCAGAAAGTATGTCTTGTTTCACTACCACATATTTATAATTTCAGAGTGTCCTGTACCATTCCTAAATCTGTGCCCCTACAAATGCATATTGATGAGTTGGTGTGAACAAACCTGTGACACCTCTCGCAAAGACAAAGGCCATATCCTAATGGCCCTAGAATGTCTTTGTGGCCCAAACCCCCCGGAGTGAATCTTGCCACATCATGACCCAATGGAGATCACTGAATCACCATCTCCTTATCATATGAATAGCTGTCATTTTCTAATGGGTGGGTCCTTAGCAGCAGAAACCCCACTCAGATACTAGAAAGTGCAACACATCAGTTCTATTCCCCTGACAAAGTGCTTATTTATTTTAAAATTTTGAACTGTATATATTATAAAAGAAAAGGGTTCAATGTTTCCGTGGTTGTTCTTTTTATGTCTCTAAGACGAAAACTCGCGGAGCTTTACATTTTTTTTGACAAAAAAATAAAAATATCCCGTACGAGGGATATAGACCTTAGACAGTTATTGAACAGATGCACATTTCGCAAAGTGACAAGGACATGGTCATGGGCAACACGTAATTTGCCAAACCACATTCCGATACTTAAACGGTCAACTGAGTTCATCTGGATGGCCGATGATGTAAGTAAAACTTTTTCGATCAGGTTGACGTTGCATTTCTTTCAATGACAACCGAATGAAGTCTTTAGAAATGTAATAATGTAACACAGTATCATCAGAACTGGCAATTGAGCGTACAAGTTGGTCTTGCAACATGAGGATGCATTTTGCAAATGGCAATTCAACTTTGCATTATTTTGATTGATTTTGACAGTGGTTCTGAGCAACCTAAAACTTGAAATTAGAATTGCTATACTTATGAGGCTGTTTGATTACCACTGACAAGTACAAAAATGCTTTGTCAAAGTCAGAATTTCTTATTTCAAGCATCTTTTCAAGCAACCTTTTCATCTCAATTCACATATATTCACAATTAATTTCACATATCCATTGACTTCCAAACTCTCCAAAACAAATGACAATATCCTTAACAGGACAAGCATCTGCCCACATGACTGTTTTAGGTTACCAACACTTGAAGTTAATGTACCAACAGAAATTGGGTATGGCCGATCTCTAACCTCTAGAGGGGAATAAGGGAAACCAAGAATAGCAGAATTCACTGAGTCAAGACCTGTCTGCCTAGACTGAACAAGATGATTCAAACACATTTGATTTTTCAATGCCCTCCAGAATTGCATGCATAATGTTTCTATTCATAATTTTATCACACCGTCTGACATGTTTAACCAATTTCCTTTTAGTATATGCATCCTCATTGAAGTGTGACTGCATTTCCTCCATAGCACAATACATCGTTTTTTCTTGGTCAATAGTTTTCATTTTACCACCACTGTACAATGCATCCATGTCTCCCTTGATTCAATATTACATCTACGACAGATTGATGGATGTCTGCTGATCTAGCCATGGCAAGTAGCCTAATAACAACCAGTTTAGACCTGTATTTTGTATTTAGGGTGTAGTATAATGTTAATAATTTGTTTTCCGATGCAAAGGATCCTAGTGGATAACAGATCTCTCTTTCATCCGTGTACAAAATTATCTGCAATTTAGCATTGCTGTGTCTAGCCCTAGTCAAGACTTTACATTGCCCACCCCCTCCTTACACTTTGCTTTACCTCCAATTAATTGTCTATGTTGTACATTTTGAAGACCAAAAGCCTCTTTTGAAGTTACCTAGACTTCATCAGCCGATTACACATCCCCCATCCAGCTAAGGTAAGTTGATTTACTTGAATAACAAATAACCTCAGGTAATGTTACTGACTTGTTCTCAAAGTGGGTCAAATTGGGTCATGGTTAGGCCTCTGGGAGGCAAGAACGGTCCAGGGGTAGGACTTAGGGCCCTATCTTAACGATCAGAAACGCAAGTAGGACAGCGCCAAACGCAAGTAGCTGTGTGGGCGGCTCTATGGCGCATTTGCTATTATAACGGCGGAAAAAACACACTTGCGCCAGGCGCAAATGTCAAATGGGTTGGTCCAAAGGAGGTTACTCAGCCATAGGTGTGGTTTGGGCGTAATATGCAATAAACCAATCAGAGCGTCATCTCACATTCCTTTTAAGAGCCATCCTTTTCCCATGCTTGTTTGGAGAAATGCTTCTACTTTTCATTTCTCGTTTGTATTTTTTCAGTTACTAGCATTCGTTTTTTGGTGGCAACATATTAGAAATAAAAGTCACAAAAACATACTTTCCGATGTTTTGGGTTCACCCTCACTGAATCTGCCAGAGAGAGAGCGAGTGAGTGTGAGTGTGTGTGTGTGTGTGCGCGCGCCAGCCACTGATCAGGCTCTCCTCTCTTCCGATCTCTCCCTCTCCCTCCCTTTTCTCCTTATCTCCCCGCAGACTGTGATAGGGACAGTGTGCGTCTGTCCCCAGCTCATCTGCCAGGAGATGGCAGACATCAGAACCGCCATTACAATTAACACTAAAAGGTCTATATCCCTCGTCCGGGATATTTTTATTTTTTTGTCAAAAAAAATGTTAAGCTCTGCGAGTTTTCGTCTTAGAGACATAAAAAGAACAACCACGGAAACATTGAACCCTTTTCTTTTATAATATATACAGTTCAACATTTTAAAATAAATAAGCGCTTTGTCAGAGGAATAGAACTGATGTGTTGCACTTTCTAGTATCTGAGTGGGGTTTCTGCTGCTAAGGACCCACCCATTAGCAAATGACAGCTATTCATATGATAAGGAGATGGTGATTCAGTGATCTCCATTGGGTCATGGTGTGGCAAGATTCACTCCGGGGGTTTTGGGCCACAAAGACATTCTAGGGCCATTAGGATAGGGCCTTTGTCTTTGTGAGAGGTGTCACAGGTTTGTTCACACCAACTCATCAATATGCATTTGTAGGAATGGCACAGGACACTCTGAAATTATAAATATGTGGTAGTGAAACAAGACATACTTTCTGAATGCTAAACTAACATGTGTTTAGCCAACACCTATGTTTACAAGGCTCAGAAATAAAAAGTCTTGTAAATAAATCTTTACAATGTGTTTTTGTACAAAGTCTGAGCACCTCTGAAACAAGGTTTTTCCAAGGGTATGTTTACATTTGATTTAAATTAAACTTTTTTTTACTACATTCCTTTTACT
Source organism: Sprattus sprattus (assembly GCF_963457725.1). NCBI lineage: Eukaryota > Metazoa > Chordata > Actinopteri > Clupeiformes > Clupeidae > Sprattus > Sprattus sprattus. The sequence goes on along the minus strand of NC_137928.1, from coordinate 32,288,737 downwards.
TACATGATATTATTGCTGAGGTCTTCTAGAATAGAATCATATATTCCATTTGTGCATCAATGTTTTTAGTTAAGCAAAATGTACAAAAACATCAAGGCATGTCAGACAACTTAGAAAAGTCTAAAAGGCCTTGGACCTTAGAGTGTTAACCTGAATCATTTGGGTCAATGTGTACGCTAGATGTATGCCTATTTTTAAAATATCTTGGATATGGATATCACAATGATTTCCTCATGTGGTAAATACTTTATTTTCCTTGTAATTATATATGGCTTGCCAAAAAATTGGTGTAAATCTCTCGTGTAGACGAGAGAAGTAAAGTGTAGCCTACTGTGCAGCCAAGCACGCGTCCTTAAAATAGTGTCTGAATACGCGCTACAGACTCTACACAATGCGCCTCTGACATTAGACTAGGTTTATTCTGGTCAACGGCGCAGTGTTGTTTTGAAACTGCAAAATACCACTTGCGCCTGAAAAACGCCTTCTCTGTTCCGCCCCGCCCATGTCGCTGCAAGTTCATTTCGACGCACGCCTCTGGAGGGAAAATCCTGCTGTGCGACGGGTGCAAGACAGGAATGATACATGCGTCGGTGACAATGTAAATTGCGCTGGGTGCAAGATAGGGCCCTTAGTGTGACAAATGCTCTATTGGAACATGGTGGTGTATGTAAGATTATAACTGATCAAGGTAGAGAGTTTTTGAATGAATGCAACAAAGCACTTTTAAAACCTTTGGGATAGAGCATGCTGTAACCTCAGCCTACCACCCGCAGAGCAATGGGCAAGATGAGCGCTCAAACCAGAACATAAAGCGCCATCTTTCAAAGAATTGTAATGAGGAGCAGAATGACTGGGACGTCTATCTGCAACACACTGTTTACTCGATTAACACCTCGAAGCAGTGTTCCACAAAGGTTAGCCCATATTTAGCAATTTATGGGGTTCATCCCGGTAGAAGCGCCGATCCAGCAGTTGATGAGTTTGAAATCGAGAACAGTGAAGAAACACTACAGAGGAGGCCAGACTCTCTTGCCAAAGTTCATGCTAAGGTTCAAGAGAACATTGCAATTGCCCAGAGAAGACAGAAACCGTAGTTTGAGACCAAGCAGAGGCGTTATATTAAATGCTTTTATGTCAAGGAGGGCGATGAGGTCCTTGTGGCAGTCAACAAGAAAGCGGTGAAGTTAGGAAATGCAATGAATGAACGTTTGGGCTGGACCATTTAAGGTGGAGTCCATGACGGCCAAAGCAGTGTCAATTCAGTTGACAATAAGGGTCTTTCAAAGCGTCGTCAGTTGGTGAATGTTCGCCATTTGAAGCCATATGTCCGTCGAACAGACACGCCCGTAGATGTCGGCATCGCTTCTGATGTCCAGGAACTGAGTGTTTTGTGCGACATCCCGATGGAAGCTGTAGGTTTTGAATGTACTGTAGGTACTTCTTCAGTACTGTAAGTACTGTAGGTACTTCTTCACTTATACACCTCCAAATATGTTTAGTATAATAGGTTTGCGTTAAAATAGGATAAGGCACATCTTTCTATCACGGTCTTACAGGTGTGGTCAGCGTATTGTTTTGTCCTGTCTTACTAACACCCCACCAATAACCTGTACCTTGACGTGGTGAGTGGGCTTTCAACTAAACAGGTCATGCTTTGAATGGTGTTAGTAGTCTTGGTTTTTAAACAAGTATATGCTTTGCAGTATATTTCCACTGAATTGAAGATTCATCAAGACTCAATGAATTTCACCACAGCATACAAGAACCTCCACCTGAAGACTGGCACCTATCTCCCTGCAATCACTTGATACTGAATGTCTTGCATCGAAATAAAAATAAAATAAAAAAAACATATACACTGTCATAGTGTTTTCAATGTTGGCTATTGAATTGTAAAATTCCTTCAGATGTTGTTTATCATGTGTGTGCATATACATCTACACCCTAGTTCAATTACTTCACTTGGTTTGGAAAATGAATGCATTGTTAGCTCTACTGATGGCTGTAATGTGTAAGTACTCAGTTGCCATTCAAATGACTGAGCAGCAATTTGTCAAGAAATAGATTGGTTTCAAAGACGTTAATTGGAAACCTTTTTTAGAACCTAGTTTCTATCGCCAAGGTTTTATATACAGTGGGGAAAATAAGTATTTGAACCCCTTGCGATTTCACAAGTTTGGCCGCTTGCAAAGAAATGTGTGATCTATAATTGTAATGGTAGGTGTATATTAACAGTGAGAAACAGAATATCAGCAAAAAAATCCAGAAAAATGCATTTTATAACATTTATGACTTTATTTGCATTTGATGCAAAAAATAAGTATTTGAACCCCCAAAACTGACTGACAAAAATGACTTAGTATTTGGTGGAATAACCCTTATTGGCAAGCACAGACGTCAGACGTTTCTTGTAGTTGGTCACCAGGTTTACAAACATCTCAGGAGGGATTTTGGTCCACTCCTTTTTCCAGATCCTCTCCAAATCTTTAAGGTTGTGTTTTCAATGGGAGGGAATGAGGGAATGAGGTTCAAGCCCAATATTCCACGTTACATGGCCCTATCCATAGTCCCCTTGATGCGGTGGAGTCGTCCTGTACCCTTGGCAGAGAAACAGCCCCAAAGCATAATGTTTCCACCGCCATGCTTGATGGTGGGTATGATGTACTCTTGGGGTCATATTCAGCATTCCCCCCCCTGTCAAACACGGCAAGTCGAGTTGATGCCAAAGAGCTTGATTTTGGTATCATCTGACCACATTCTGTCTCCCAATCCTCCCTAGAATCATTCAAGTGTGCAATGGTAAACTTCAGATGGCCCTGTACATGCGCTTCCTTGAGCAGGGGGACCTTGTGAGTGCTGCAGTACTTCAAAAAATGACGGCGTGGTGTGTTGCAAATGGTTTTCTTGGTGACTCTGGTCCCAGCTGCCTTGAGATCATTCACAAGCTCCCCCTGTGTAGTTCTGGGGTTATTCTGCACCTTCCGAATGATCACTGATTCCGCACGAGGGGATATCTTGCATGGAGCCCCAGACCTAGAGCGGGTGACAGTTGTTTGGTGTTGCTTCCATTTATGAATAATCGCACCAATAGTTATCTGCTTCTCACCAAGCTGCTTGCCGGTGGTTTTTTAGCCCATTCCAGCCTTGTGCAGGTCTACAATCTTATCTCTGACGTCCTTGGACAGCTCTTTAGTCTTGCCCATGGTGGTGAGGTTGAAGGTGTGAAATATGATTCTTTGGACAGGTTTCTTTTATACAGGTCATCAGTTGAGATCAGGTATACCTTGTTAGACCTAATGAGGACTAATCTGTGTGCTTTTTGGGCACATAACTGGCCATTGGGAGCCAGAATCATTGCTGTTTGCTTGGGGGTTCAAATACTTATTTTTTGCATCAAATGCAAATAAAGTCATAAATCTTATAAAATGCAGTTTTCTGGATTTTTTTGTTGATATTCTTTTTCTCACTGTTAAAATACACCTACCATTACAATTCTAGATCACACATTTCTTTGCAAGTGGCCAAACTTGCGAAGTCGGCAGGGGTTCAAATACTTATTTTCCCCACTGTACCTCTGTTAAATAGTTGACTGGTTGTAACTAAGATAAATGTAAATTGCGAGGAAGGTTGCTCTTTTCTTTGCAGACATATTTTTCCTCGCAAACTGATTACAATAAGATAACAAAGCATAGGAGTTCAGGGGGCTTAGCATTTCTAGGTTGTATATTGATGTGCTTTATTGTTTTGTGTATATTTTGAAATTGCGCATAGTGTTACGGTAGGGTGACCAGATTTGCCGGACCTAAAACCGGGACACTTTGCGCGTGCCCATAATGCTCGTGCATGCACACGCTTTTTCTCCTGAACATGTGCCAGGAACATAGCCTGGGTGCCATCCGTTTGTACGCGTTCCACTGATCAAGCTGAACTAACGGTCTGGGATCGCTCCAGCCGCTTTGGTTTGGTTATGACGATATTCGGGCAGAATATGTCCAAGAGCGCTGATTGGTCCCTTCCTTGGCTCGCGTGTCAACTGGCCGCAATCTTGGGGAGGTGATCATTTTTTGTCACAATGTGTCAGAATGGGAGTTTAGGGGAAAAGATAGCCTACATGGCAATTAATTGGTATTTCATGGGTCTACAGTGTTACAGTTATTGTTCGTGCACTTCATGATGTGTTCTCATTTAATTTTATTAATCTGAACTCTAATTGTCAATTCGCGTGACCGGTAATATAAAAAGAAAGACAAACGAACTTAACGAACTCACTCACACAGTTACTCAGAAGATTGAAGCCTCATATGTATATATGTCTATGATAATAAATAATAGATAATAAACATGACCGACGTGGAAGCCGAAAGGTCTAGCTTGATCGAGCAGGCGATTTCGTCTGTTCTCGATAATTTAGAAGGTATTTCAGAGCTGAAACAGGAACAAAATGAAGCACTTAAAGCTTTTATTGCCGGGAAAGACGTCCCCGCCCTGCTACCAACGGGGTATGGAAAGAGTTTAATCTATCCACTTGTGCCTCGGATATACAAGAAACTTGCCGGCAGTTCTGTGTTCCACGGAGTGGAGAGGCCGATTGTTATTATCGTCTCTCCACTCTTAGCTTTGATGGAAGAACAGGTCAAGGAAGCGTCAAAGCTTGGTGTGTTCAGCTCATTACGTGACGTCATAACCAAACCAAAGCGGGTGGAGCGATTCCAAACCGTTTGTTCAGCGAAAAGGCAGCAAATAGTGGAACGCGTACAAACGGATGGCACCCTGGCTACCAGGAACATACATTTAGCCAACAACAGGAGCGTTTCTAGGTATGAAAGATATGGGGGGCTTATCCCCAAGGGGAATTTTTTGGGGTGCCCATTTGAAATAAATCTTCATTATCAATGATAAATATTGTATAATGGGCTGAAATGGAAGGCACCCAATGCATTCACTTTAATCATGTCAAATTAGGAATCACTAGCATTAATAACTGATTATAAACAACAACATTCTATAGGTAGGGACTGATGTTATTGTTTCGAAATACTAGAGAGATATATTAATGCAAAGAAAAGAGAGATGTCGATAGTTATTTATTGTATTTCGAATTTGCTCGTTCACACTCACAAAATAGCTAGCTAGCTTGCAATTCAATATTCACTTTCATTTACCTCAAGTAAACCTACATTTTGAGCAGGTAACAATCGTTAACAACTACAGATAACAGATACAGCCACATTCTGCAACTACCTGTAGGCTACTTACAATTTCACTCCTTGCACCGTTTACTTTGAGCTAAACTCCATGGCTATAATCCTGGCTGTCTTGAAGAGACGTTACTAGGCAGAAACAAACACATTGTAACGCTGGTTGCACAGGTTATGCAGACGCAGACCACTATGATTGACTGACACACGCACACATTGTTCAAGTCATACGCTGGACACTTTATTAGTATTTCTACAAGGGTTTAGTTAATGATCAGGCTATAATAAGACCACATCGGCTATGTAATCGCTGACAACCGGGAGAATTTCATAGTGGTTGGGTTAAACCGGGACATTTTAGCGTCCTGACAGGTTTTTGTCGGGACGCAGGACACACAACTCAAAATCGGGACGGTCCCGGTAAAACCGGGACGTCTGGTCACCCTATGTTACGGACAGTTAGTGTAGCAACTTCGTGACATGAGGAGTAGATGTTGAAGGTAAGAGACGTGTCAAAATGTATTAGACCCGATGCGACCAAGATACGATGTCAACAGGTTGACCACCAGGCTAAACTAACGCATCATTTATCTACATTAACTTGCAGCTATGTATTTTCCACTGTTGAAAAGTTCGGTTAACAACTCGTTTGTGTGATTAGCCGTATGACTTCGTAAAAATTTGGTTAACAAAACAGTTGAGTATCAAAACGTATAACTTTACAGAATTAAAATAAAAAAAATAAAACGATCGTCTAACAGTCAGGCAAACGACGTTACTGCTCAGCGAAAAATAGAGGTCCTGGTATTAGCCAGTTCCTGCCTAGTAACTCATCTTAACCAATCAATGTACTAGAATTGCATTGTCAACCCATCGTTTTTTGAGTCAACATTCTAGAATTTGATTGTCAACCCATCGTTTTTTGAGTCAACCCATCATCTACCCACAGAGCCCTGCATTTGCGACATTGGCGTGTGTGCTTCCCAGAATGCCTTGCGTGTGAGAATGTTATGTGTAAAATGTGTAGTTAGCAACATGGATGTTAGTTAGGCTACTAGGTAGAGTGTGATAATGGATGTATTCATTACTAGTGATGGGAATTTTGAGTCACTTAAAGCAGGGGTTCCCAACCTTTTCGACTCCGAGGCCCAACTTTTCATATTTGTAACAGGTCGGGGCCCAACAGACCCCCCACTGATTTTAGCGAATCTATATGCTAATTGAATCTATCTATAATCCATTAATTCTAATTAATAAGCAACTCTAGATATTGCATCAAAATGTAATTGTGTACCAGAAAACATAAAACCACAAAGAGCATTTTGAGTCAAAAGGGATTTATTATCCAAAATAACTTTAAAACAAAGACCTTTGTGCACATGCAGCAAACAAGCAAGTAAATAAAACTAGAATAAGAATAAGAGCAATTTAAAATAAGTAAAATCAATATTTACACCTTAATTAAGACACAAAACCAGGTCTCCAAATTGGGTCATTTATGACCACAACAGTTTTCAAGAAATGGTAAAAAAAAAAAAAAACACAGAACAAAGAGCTGGACGAAGCTGGAACAGACAGCGCAGCAAACAAGAAGTTCCGACTTTCCAGAAGTTGAGATGAGGCAGGTGCATCAGGTTTCAGGGTAAGTGGCAAACACCTATAGCAGACACCGAAATAAAAAAAAAAGCATTGGAAAATTGCAATAAACCAGACAAGAAATGAACATAAAGATTTTATAGATTCGTATCTCGTTAGGCTATAACCGTGTTTTGGCAGGGTTTTCCCGTCAGCTGCCTAATAGCCTACGTTTTGCAGAGGACATTGCAGGGTCTCGTTATTCTCCTTAAAGTTGTGTCAAATCACAAGTTTGCTAGGCGTAAATAACTTCGGAAGTTTCGTCTGTTGCGCATCTGAGTTGAAAACACACACATTTTTCATGTAACAAAGAGTTATGGGTCAGGCTTGTAACCTTTTCCCTATTTTCGCCCACTTTGTTAGATTCTGCAGCAGCTCCCGATCCGCCCGGTAAAAATTAGATAGGCCTATAACTGAAAATATATAACGGAAATCCCGATAAGATAAGGTAGGTAGGTAGGTTACTTACTTCCATATGTTGGTAGCAGTCATTTGCAGTGAGGTCAACAGAGAATGGATCCAAAATCCACAAATTTCCCAACCTTGGATCCACTGGGAAGTACTCGTTGCATATTTCGTTCAGCTGCGTGAGGTGCTGTGACACTACATCGCTAATGTTCATGTGAGGGGAGATTTCTAATATTTCGCTCAAGAGCAGTTATTGTGTTGTTTGATACAGCTACTGTTGCAACTTTTTTTGCAGCAGCTTCCCCAACCATCTCGCGGCACAGATCAACCGCAGTTGGCAGCAACAGATCCTCTGCGATCGTGAAGGCCTTCTTGGCCCGTGCCACACGTCTAGCTACCAAGTAGCTCGACTTCAGAGCACTCTTGCTTTGGTTAGCCATTGTCGAAAGGGTATTCTTTTGTAATGTAAGTCCACTTGCTTTTCTTTTAAAATATTGCACCTGCTTTTTAGCGAGTGCTGGATGTCTGCAGCTGGTTGCACCAGCAGAACGTAAGTTACATCTTTGCCTAGTTTGAACGTAAGTAGGCACTACGTTCGAGTTTACGAACTACTAATTGTTAAACTGTTGCACCACACCACTTACGTTCAACGTAGGCTTAAGTTATATCTTAAAACTTAGTATTGGGTAGGTGTAACCTCCGCCGTAAAAAAAAAAAAAAAAAACGGTTAACCCTTCCAAAACGATGTGCGCCCGTGGGGCGTTTGGTGGTATTTCTATTAATAGAATGTAAAATCTCTGCGAGTTTTTGTCCTCCAAACATAAAACTAACACCCTGAGAAAGCTTGAATCTTCTAGTTTTCAAATATATCCAGTTCGAAACAAACAAATGAATGAGCACTTTGTAAGGAGAATACAGGTAAAACCTTGCATATTTCTCTCTCAGAGTGTATAAGCAACCGGTGATTGCCCACCCATTAGCAGATTAGGGCTATTCATATGATAAAATCATGGTAAATCTCCGATCGCTATTGGGTAATGACATTGCAGTAAAACGTGAGAAAACGCCCCATTTTTCCGTATAAACAAGGCAGCATGTAAGGATGTTTACATTTGGACTGAAGAGATACATGATGGCGAATTTCTTCTCTGCTGCCGAAGCCTTGCGCCAAATTCAAGAAGACCTAGTCAGCGAGGAGGAAACCACATCCTCGGATGAGAGCGATGACGATATGGAAGATGAACACATGCACTTTGAGCTTCGTCTTTACCCCGTTGAGGATATCCCTGTTGAGTAAGTTTTATTTGTTCACCTAGCTCTTGTAATGAATGCTGTTGATTAACTTATAGGGAGTAAAATGCTCCTCTGAGTTGAACGAAATATTTTAGTATGCTACTGTTTGCATAGTGAATAAATGACTATATGCTTCTAAAACTATTTTATGGTAGAATATAATTCTCAGAGTTGCGTTAATGATGTTAGGCTATATCAACGATTGTTGTTGACGTTTCGAGTTGGTTGTCTGTGCTGATATAAGTAAAACATACTTGGTGACTATATTGCAGCCATTGATGCAAACGTGTCTTACTGTTATAGCGAGTAAAATGCACGTCGGTATGCTATGAGTTGAATGGAATGTTTAGTATGCTACTATTTGCAGAGCGATTCAATCACTTTATGTCGCTAAGACTATTGTAGTAGAAAACATATTTAATTAACAGAGTTGGGTAAATGATAACAGGCTACACATATAAACGATTGTTGTCTGTTCTGAGATTAGTAAAACATAGAACTACATGGTGACTATATTGCAGCGGATGATGTAAATTGCAATCGCTAAAAACGTGTCTTACTACTGTGGGTAGTCGTTAGTGTTATTATGAAGCGTATGGTAGGTTTGAATCAAAACTAGGAGGTGTTTGTGATCGAAACTGTAGTCGTTAGAGCGCTAAAGTGATATGTGTTACAATGCCCGAACATAAAATGAAAGAGCAACAGTTAATTTTATTTTACTTTATTACAGAAACTTGGAGAACATTGCACCTACACCGCCAAGGAAGAGAGCACGCTGTCAGCCTAACCCAGATCTGTCGTCATGGAAGTCAGAGGGTGACAATGATGCAACTCCATCAGCACTGAGGTTTTTTCCTGCAAGGGAGCCTGGTGTGCAGCTGAATGCAGACAACCACACTCCTCTAGACCTCTTCAAGTTGTTCTTTTCAGAGGATGCTGTGGAAACCCTCTGACAGAACACCAACAAGCAAGCTGCTAGGAGCATTGCCAGAGGTGTAAAGTACAAATGGGTGGATGTTGGAGTTGCTGAATTCTACAGATATATTGGACTGGTTTCTACATGTGCATGATCAAGCTGGATCACATTTCTGACTACTGGAGGAGAAACACCATCTTGTCCATCCCTTTTGTGGCAGATGTGATGGTAAGAGACAGGTACCAAACCATATCATGGAATGTGCACATGAGTGACCCAAGCGAGGACATGGTGAATGATGCCTACCTTTATGTACCTACTTTTATGCACCTTATTTTATGTACCTACTATGCCTTTACTTTTATGCACCTTCTTAAATTCACCTTCTTATGCACCAAGCTTGTTTGCAATTTCTTGTATGTACTTTCAAAGCTGATGGTTGTGGGGGAGAGAGCCACAATGACAGTCCAGGGCCATTGACAGGTGAGCCATACTGGGGAGGGGCACTCACAGGGCAGTTTACACCTCTTTCATCAATATGCATAGTGGTCTAGGTGGAAAAAAGTGTCACCTTGTAAAATTCTTATAATTAGTGTAGAAATCACACACACTTTCTGAATGCTAAACTCAGCTATGTGGAGCAAACACATATGTTTACAAGGTTCAGAGTAAAAAAGAAAACTTCCAAAATATTTAGAATGTGTTTTTTGTAAAAAGTCTGAGCACCTCTAAAGCTAGAGTTAATTTGAGTGTCTTTAGATTTAATTTTAATACAAAACTTTTTTTACTACATTTCTTTTACTCTCATTGTATTATTGCTGAGTTGTTCTAGAATATAATCATAAATTCCACTTTTGCCTAATGGTTTTTAGTTAGGTGAAATATACAAAAATATCAGGCATGGCAGACTACCTAACAGAGCCAAAAAAAGCCCTCTGGGTTGGAAGTGTTAAGATGGCTTTTCGCTTCGGCGTATAGAAAACCTTCTGCAAAATGAAGAAAATGAATTGGAGTATGGCTTGCCAAGACGGCGCATTCTCCGTGACAGGTTAAATCCACTGGAACTGTACGACGATGTCGATTTAGAATTCGGGCGCAACGAAATACTTAAAATTATGGACCTTATAGCTAATGACTTGAGGCATAACACGGCTAGGAATGGGGCCCTTCCGCCACCCTTGCAAGTTTGTTTAGCGCTACGATATTTTGCCACGGGGTCATTTCAAAATCTAGTTGGGGACTCGATTCAAGTTCACAAGTCCACCGTGTGTAGGGCAATTCAGTCTGTTGCATTGTCATTGTGCAGACATATCAACACCTTCGTAAGTTTCCCATCTCAGCCTGTGCAACAAAACATCACCCGTCAGGCGTTCTTCCAGATTGCTGGCTTTCCTGATGTGCTCGGATGCGTGGATGGGACTCACATAAGGATAAAAACCCCATCAGAGCACGAAAATGTCTTCGTCAACAGGAAAGGGTATCATTCTATCAACGCCAAGATCGTGTAAACATCATGTGAAAACACCATGTGAAAACACGCTGTATCCTACAAAACCATGAGAAAAAGCTTAGATAGCCCAGACAATAAAATAGCTTTAACAAAACAAATTCATGTTAAGTAACACTTTATTGTGAAATATACACCATCGAGTATTTTAAGGCACAAACCTACAACGAACTAGGGTGATCGGGCATCTAATGTTGAAGATTAATAACGCTAAAACAGTTTTTTTATTCCTCCGGAGTGATGCTGGAAGTTCATTCAACACATGTGTAGCTACTGTCACACTTCCTGTTTACATGGTAAGCTTCTAATGATTGGCTTGATGTGATTGAAACGTCATTAAATGCGAGACTTATTTGACCCTGGGTAATTTACGCACTACTAGTTAAGTTCCGTCTTAAGTTATGGTGGTGCAACTGAAATTTAGATCAGCGCTAGTTTTAAACTAGCTACTACGAACGTAAGGTTAAGACGAAGTTTACACTGGGACTTACGATCGACCTTACGTTCTGCTGGTGCAACCGGCTGCTGGTCTCTAAATGTCGCTTCAGCTTGGATGGCTTGAGCGCCTCATTCGAGAGCGTTAAACCGCACTCCACACACTGCGCTCTGGGCTCAGATTTGTCACCGCCGGTCACAAACCCAAATTTAATGAAATCAGGGTTGTATTTCCTCTGAATTCTACTTATTTTTGGTGGTATGACGCTACAACTGCTTTTATTCTTCCGTTTGAGAAACGTATCCATTTTCCAAATGTTATCGTCAATATCCGAAGCTTCACCGTAGAGAAGATTGTAGTGTTGTGAAGAATTTCATACGCTCCGCAAGTTTTTATCCTACCCTACATAAAAATGACACCCCCAGAAGCCTCGAAAACTACACCCCCAAGAGCCTCGAAACAACAAAATAAATGGGCACTTTTGCAAGAAGAATAGAGCTAAGTCTCGCACCTTTCAGTCTGGGAATGTGGACGCATCTGCTAACGACCCACCAATTAGCCAGTCAAAAACACTAGAGCCCAGATCGTTTACTAAGCGCGCAAACTTGATGACAATGTAAAGTTCGAAAAAAAAAAAACTGAGACATTCTCACGGCCCACCTGAAACACTTTCGCGGCCCAAAAAAAAAATGAAACATTCTCTCGGCCCACTTGATGTGGCTCCGCGGCCCACCATTGGGTTGGGAAACCCTGACTTAAAGGACTATGAATCTTCTGAGTGAATCACTAAAAATATCCGGATCTTTTGAGTCCTTTGAATCTGAATCAGTAGAAATTATGTCGCTGAATGAGCCCAGCAGCCCACTCCCTAGTGCCTAATGCGCACGCTCACAGCAAACCACTGTAATGCAGTTTTGAGGATATCCAGGGGAAATACGCAAACACACACACACACACACACACACACAGTAAGCCTAGATACATTCAAAACATTTTAACATGATAGGCTTGGCTGGTTAGGCTACCTTTCAGAATTAAATATGTAATTTCGGAAATTGTGAATAGATACTTTTATTTTTACTTAATTTAATAATTTAATTGTCATGTTTACAATGAACAAATTTCAAGAAAATTAGTTCAGACGAGTTACAGTTGATTTGGTAGAATACAGAATGTTGCGCAATGTAATTCGCAATGCAAATGTAGTGAATATCTAATGCCACTTGGTGGCGCCCTAGGCGTATATGGCGGGATTAGATCACTAATGTGAGCTAACAATAAAATACAGTGGAATCCGCTTATAGTGGTCACGGATATAGTAATCAACCGCTTATAGTGTTCAAAAGGCTTGGGACCGAATCATTTCTATACAAATGCTGTTTAAATAATTTGTTTATAGTAATCAAGAAATCCGCTTATAATGTTCATTTTTGGCCATTTTATGAATGTAAACATGTGCGAAAATAATTTTAAAATTATAAAAAAATTATTATTATTATTACGTGTAGTTATTGTATTTTTTACCATGATACCTTTCTGGACGTCTGCTTCTGCCTAGCTAGCTAACGTAAAGAGTTGACGACCAGGCAGCTAGAACTAGCTTGCGAATCATGGCTGGAAAAAGGAAATCATTTTCGATGAATGAAAAACGTAATCTCCTCGAGGCATATGATAAGTTGCCAAAAATGAGCCAACGAGATGCTGCGGCGAAGCTTGGCATTCATCAGGCTACCTTGTGGAGTCTAATTAAGCAACGAGAGACAGTCATGAAGGCTAACGACGGAGACCGAAAACGACGGCGCCCGGGCAAAACACCTGCGGTTGAGGCTGCCCTGGTGAAGTGGATTGATTATGCCCTGTCTCGCAACGCTCCGCTGAGCGGACCCTTGGTCAGGGAGAAGGCTGAGTCATTAGCAACAAGTCTCGGAGGGGAGAGTTTCAAAGTTTCTAGCGGCTGGTTTGAGCGATTTAAAAGAGGGAGAACATTGTGTTTAAGAAGCTGCACGGGGAGGCTGCTGAGGCTGACACTGTGTCACGGGACGAGTAGCTTGAGCAACAGTGGGTCAGGATGAGACAGGAGTACAGTGAGGAAAGCATCTGGAATGCTGATTCAAATCCGAAAATAAAAGAGGGGGGAAAAAATCAAAAGAAAGGATTACGGCTTTGTTCGCCTGCTCTGCCGCGGGAGAAAAGAAGGAACTTTTTGTCATCGGAAAAAGTCAGAGCCCCCGCTGCTTCAAACACGTACGTACACTGCCTGTTCGTTAGGCAGCCAATGCTAATGCTTGGATGACCGGGGCTCTCTTTATGGAGTGGTTAAAGGACTGGGATCGCAAACTGGGCCAAGAGAGGAAGAGTATCCTTCTGCTTGTGGACAACTGCTCAGCCCATAACTTGAAAACAACACTGAGAAACATCCGACTCGAGTTTCTGCCGAAGAACACAACCTCAATTCTCCAGCCCTGTGACCAAGGCATCATCAGAACAGCCAAAGCTTACTTTCGCAAAGAGATGGCCCGCTCTGTACTGCGCCAAATTGATGAGGGGAACAGAGCAGCTGCTGCAGACATCGCAAAGAAAATCAGCCTCCTTGGCGCGATTCTGATGCTGCGGGACGCCTGGGCTGATGTGGAGGCTTCCACAACCAGGAATTGCCGGAGGAAAGGAGGTCTGGTCATGTCACCAGAGGAGGAACCGACACCTGTTGATCCACCTGCTGAGATCAGCACTGACGAGTTTGAGCAGTGGTTCGAAAGTGATGACAGCACTCCGGTGTCAGAGATTGTGACGGATGAGGACATCATCTCGGAGGTACAAGAGCGCTTTGGTGCGGGTACCAGTGGTGCTCGCAGCGAGGAGGAGAAGGATGAGGATGAAGAAGAGGAGACTGTTGTCCCTTCCAGAGCTAAGATGAGGAATGCAGTTTGCATTTTAAAGACTGGTCTCCTGCATGTTGGTTTCAAAAACTTTTACCTTTTACATCGTTTTGAAAAAGAAGTGAACTCGGTGTTGGACAACACTCTGATCCAGGGAGCCATGGATAAATATGTTGAGTGATTTCTTAATGCGGCGCAGCAGATCTGCAACATAAAAACAGAGGTAGGCTAGCTTTAATTTTCTGTAGCCTATGCAGTTATCTTCTATGTTGTTGTTCTATGAAACCGTTTCAAACTTTATTTTCAGACATGTTTAACCCATTTAAGCCGGGAAAGCATTACCGCTGTTCTACCATTAAAGCCGGGAGCGCTGTTGCGTCATTCTACCTTTAAGGCCGGGAAAGCATATACGTCGTTTTCCGGTATAAGGGTTTTTTTTGCCCAAATTGTCGGCCTCCGGGCCAATGAAATGCATCAAAATAGACACGTGATAGTGCCCCAAATGTTTTGCCATTAGTAGCTTCAAAAAAAATTCGTTGGCTTTCTCGCTTTGCTAAGTAACGTCTCATCCACGACAGCCAGGATTATAGCTCAAAGTAAATTAGGCAAGGAGTGAGTTGTGAGTACTGGTAGTTACAGAATATGGTTATCTGTAGTTGTTCACGATTGTTACTTACTTAAATGTAGGTTTACTTGAGGTAAATGAAAGGGAATATGGTATCATAGAGGGCTATATTAACACTAAGCTAGCTTGCTATGTTGTTAAAACTTTCTCCAGTGAGCAAGAGTGTGAACGAGCGAATTATATCGACATCTCTCTATTCTTTGCATTATTATATATTCTAGTATTTCGAAACAATAATCAGTCCCTATAGAATGTTGTTTATAATCAGTTAATGCTACTGAATCCTCGTTTGACTTTATTATAGTGAATGCTTTGGTTGCCTTCCATTTCAGCCCAGCATACAGTATTTATCAGTTGATAAATAAGATGTACTCGAAATTTGTTTTTTATTTGAATTATTCCTGTTTTTGCCCTTTGAATGGAATATTTGACACTAAACTAGTTAATCTGTATCTCAGTGATAGTATCCAAATGAGCATAAAAATATCACTGGTATGTAAAAACTACATGGACAACAAAATAGTTATAATTGTTGATCAAATTCTTATTCCCTTCTGCTCATAATACAACAAGTAAACAACTCAGAGGTTGACACTGTCAGATCCATTCTCCATCCATAGTGTCCAAATGAGCATAAAAAATCCCTGGTATGTAAAAACTACACGGACAACAAAATAGATGTTAATCGTATTCCCTTCTGCTCATAATAAAACAAGTAAACAACTCAAAAGTTAAAACTTTCCCTTTAAGAATTATATACTTATAATTATATAGTTATATACTTAATTCACTTTGTTATATACTTTGTCATATAGCCAATTCATTTTTTTTCTACTGTTTTGTGCTGATCCTGCACTTTAACATATTTTTTTTACTTTTGAGAAGGTGTATGTAAATATTGTAAATATTTGTAAATAAAAATTCAAATTCCCATGAAAGCCACAGGTGTAAGCTCTCAAATACTTTTTGAATTGTGTTCCTATCTGTTACAGGGGCTGATAAATCAGTAATTTAGTAGGCGTTGACACAATTGCTGAATTTCTAGAAAAACTTCAGGTTTTGGGGGCTTTTCTGAAATCGCCTATAGGTTTTACAGGCATTTTTTTCAGGCGCTTTAGGCCTAAATGGGTTAAAAAAATGCACCGGCGGCACAGCAGAGCCGACGCACAGAATAAGTTACTAGGCCTACTGTAGGCTATCAGAGTTATGTCCGCGCACTGCGCCGTACTGTGCTGTGATTAGGCCTAAGCATTTTGTTTCAAACTTTATTTTCAGACAAAAAAAGCACTTCTGTACTGTAATACCGTAAATCCTCAAATAAAGGCCGGGATTCAATTAGAAGCCGGGCTTCAGATAGTAGCCGGGGTCGTGGTCCATACGGACAAATAAAGGCCGGCCCCCGAATACAAGCCGGGGGTAAAATAAAGTAGCCTATACTGTAGCCTACCAGCATCAGTCCGTCGGCTCAAAGTAGACATCACAATTTAATTGAATGCATTTCACAAATACATGTTCTCCCCATGTTTAATATTATATTATATAATATTGTTGGCTAATTTCATGGGCTGTTTGCAATAGAAATGTCCCCACGTAGGACTAGGCTACTAGGAGAAATCGTTATTGTTTAGCCTAAATGCACGTATCGTACAGCCTACTGTTGTTTATCTGTAACGTTTTAGTTTGCTAGGTTACTTTTTCCAGAACGGATCATAAAGCAGTAGTAGACTAACTTTGATATTAAATTCAAAGAGACGGTGTATGCTGATTGCTGAAGAACATTCGGGAGAAAAAGCAGCAAAGAATATTGACATTGACCCGAGACAAATGCGATAGGCTACGACTAGCAGGTGGAGGTAGAAAGAAAGTTAGGCTGGATATCAAACCAGCTCGTTGAATACATGTTTTCAGTCCGCGATAAGCATAATAGAGTGTCTAGAAAAATGATTAAAATCCAGGCTTTGGAAATCTTTTCCTCCGTGACTGACAGTGGAGACCATGACTCCGATGTTTATTTTTTTACGTTGACACTGCACCTAAAGCGCTACGCGATGTGCAGGAAGTGTTGAACGCATGCAATTAATTATATTAGCCTACTGCAATTATGCCCCTTATTTAAATAATAAAATTCTATAACAGAAGATAAGTAAGAAATAAAGGCCTGCCCCTAATACAAGCCTGCCCCAAATAAAGGCCGGAGCGATGTGCAGCCTAAGTAAATACAAGCCCCGGCCACAATTGGAGGATTTACGGTAAGTTACGTACCAGAGTTATGTCTGCGCACAGCGCAGTACAGGTATATGTAATTAAACTTGCATGATACTGTAATAAAATTCAGTAAATGTGGAAGCTATCCGTTTCATCCACCGACTTCTGCATTTCCTCCACCTTCTCCTTCACTTCACTTATTGCCCTGCATCACAACACACAGAAAATCAGACATGGGTGAAGAGGATCTTTGGAAGGGAGGAGTAGCCTCATAAATAAACTTTGGATTCCAAACTATCAAAGGCATATCTGACTAATTCACAATTATAAGTGGAAAACCAAATATGCTGTAGAATATTTATAAATACTGCTCATTGTCTTCTAGCAACATACATTTAAATGGCAGTTGCAATTGGCCAGGAAGGCAGCATTTATGCATATTAACATGGCTACCGGTAGACAGAAACCCAATTGCCTCCATCTAGTAGCTATTAGCTTCCTTGTTAGTTCGGCGGTGAATTGGCCATCTGACCTAGCTACCGGGTGTAGCAGCTAGCTATCTAGCATCATGGGTTCACTTTCACATGATTTCTGCTAAGACATTAGCTTGCTAGTAGCTATAGTTATCCAGACATTCCGGATGTCTAATTAAACCAAATGACAGTGTGATTGTGCTTGTGTTAACGCTGGACTGATAACTGGCATTTATGTCAACCACATAACTGATCAAATAGCTATTCCCGAACGACGATGGTAAATCAGTTGAGTACAGCGCTAGTGCTAATGCTAACTTCTCACTAGCTTGCGCATTGGTCAGTCAATAGGTGGGTTTCCATCCCATGTTTTAATGCGCATTTTCTCTATGCGAATATAGAGAAATGTGCATTAAAACATGAGATGAAAACCCACATAATGACAGGAAGCTAGCGGATTCTTGGGATATTTAGCAGCTAGTTTAATTAGCTATTAGCTAGTTTTGGTAAGCTTGCTACCTTCTTACAATCTAACAACTTCGAGAAACATTTTGTAAACATGACGTTTGTTTGCATTTTGTTCATAAATTATACTCATCAAACTTACCTCAAAACGTCTCTAATATTTGCACCCATGTCATCGCCGTTCCCTGTGCCCTCTCTAGGGCTAGCCCCTGGGAAAAGGCAGGCACTTGCCCGCCAAGCACTAGCCAACTCCTCTGACAACCGCCTTGGTGTGGGCATCCTTAACCGCTCCTCATCCGCGAGCCGTTGATAAACCGGGCCAAATATCTAGTCACCTTGCATTCACATATCCGGAGCCAGAAATCATCAATATTTTCCCGGATTTTTAATTAGTCCGGATATGACCAAAATCTACTCCAGAGATGTGCTTTGTCATTGGAAATTTCCTAACACAAGATCTCCGGATTCCAACCTATTTTGCCCAGTGCGCATCCCGAACCCCGCAATAAATGGGTGACTGTAAAACGAGGAAGTAGTAAGGCTTTTTTATGGTACTCCGTACGACACGTTTTTGGGCACATAGGAACGCCTTCAGGTAGCTGGAACGCCTTCTCAGGTAGCTGAAACGCCCTTTCCGTGCTCTCCAGAGCCGTCGGACAGCTCTCCGTGTCCCCGCAAAAATTTCTGTTGGTCCGCTCATGGCGACGGATACTCCTTGGCCGTGATTGGCCCACTACGACATCATTTCCATACGACATCAGCTCCGGAAACTAACATTTCTGGACCTAGCGTTTCCTGTTTCATTGTTATATCCATATATGAACAACAGCCACTGTCAAAGGTGCAGATCCTTTCCTTGAAAGTAAGTAGCCTACTGCCAGAGAACCAGCACGAGCGACAGCAATTCAAATATTTGTCCAAACGACCTGAGCCCCACGGAGTCAATGTCTCAACTGTTCATACTACTGACACATTGACGTATTTTATGAATAGCCTGCCTATATTTAACTCCGGCATCATATACTACATGCACTCGCTCACACTCGCTGTGATGAACTGCACTCGCTGTGATGTGTTTTCCTTTCATTTCACAACGTATTTACTGTATAATTAACGATATAAGTTGCCCCTTCGTAAACATTGCTACACATTTTATTTGCTTAAAACACACAAGTATGTCCTATAGGCTACTGTCCAATCAGAAAGAAAACAGCTGTCACTCGGCTATATACCTAACCAATACCTTTCAAACACGGTGATAGAATGAAGGACAAATTAGTTGGGAGTACTATCAACAGGTTGACTTCACTAGCCTACTTATAAAGATATTTCAGACAGGAAACTCTCAGAGTAAGTAAAAGATTTTATTTAATGAAAGTACAAGGTAGTATGTTTGGTCATGGCGCCCTAGATCTGCTTAAGCTGCTGCTGCAAGATAAGTTGCACATTGCAACTGCTGCAGCAAGATAAAGTTGCACATTGCAACTGCTGCACAAGATAAAGCTGCACATTGCAACTGCTGCTTAAACACAATTTACACTGTAAATTACTGCCACAATAAATACAAGCAGGATTTAACGAAAACCCCCTTTAACTATAAGCAGATCTAGACAGGTGGAGCTGGGGAGGAGGAGGGAGCAAATAAGCGGCATCAACTCAAGCTGAGTGAGCCTGGAGACCGGAGGATTTAAACTATCGCGGGCGTATGAGAGCGAAGGTGATTGGATAGGTTGTGTTGTCACTAATTAGGGGCGCCTCTCCCGTTTCCTGTATGAACTTGGTCATTTCAAATATGGAATGTTCAATGCTTAATCGCGCCAGCCGCAGTATCTAAATTTGCCAAGATGATGAATATGGATTATCCGTGTGCTCTGCCCTGCTATTGTTCTAACAATAGGCCTACAATATTCCTTTTGTTTGAGTGTGGTTGTTTAGTGCGATATTCTGGTTAGGCTACTGTATATAAAGGAAGGCATTGCAACGGGAAAATCTCCTGAATCTCTTCTCATTGTGCTCCACCTGTCACGTCTCTGCGACCCACAAGTTGGGCTTCCACCACACTTCGAGACACGCTGCCGTTGGGGGAAATAATTACTATAGTTCATGTTTACTTGTATGAACTTTTAACTATTTCATGAAAGGTGTGGACTTGTACAACACTGTCAGTCGTTCAGATGTTGTGCCTATATCGTATAGTCTCGTCACATGATCAAATAGAGATTACAAAAATTACCCAGAAATCATTGCAAATCTGAATATGACGAAAATACCAAGGAAAATAAGAACGTATTCATTTAATTTAATCGTTTTTTTAACAGTTTCTATAGTGTAAGATAAGCATATCATTTTGTTGTAGATTGCAACTATTTCTCCCACAAAAAATACCTACCATGAAAGAGATAAGTTTGCCCTTTCAGGTGTATATGTAACATTAGACAAAGCATGAAAGGTGTGTGTCTGCTGACACCTGTTGCATTTCAATAGCGACAGCTGGTGAGAGGGAAATAAGTAAAAGTTGAGGAGAGGGAAAGCCAACTAACGATTTCCATCGCACGAAAATGTCATGGGGTAGCTTGTCTTTCGGCACTTAAACCGTTACTCCCCCTACTGTTCTGGTAGAGATTTGTTTTCAGCACCCACAGCTAGGGATGGGAACCGAGAACCGGGTCTTGTTGAGAACCGGTTCCCAATGAGCCGAATCTTTGGAATCGTTAGCCAAATTCATAACCGGGTCTGTTAACGGGTCTCTGTGCCGTTTGCGCATGCGCAAACTCTTATAATAAAGTCAGAACGCAGCAGAAATGGTAACTCGACAGAAGCGATCTAAAGTGTGGCTTTATTTCACCCGAACGGATGCGAACACGGTCACTTGTAACCTCTGTAAAAAATGTATTTCCTCAAAGGGAGGAAGTACATCTACCATGAATAAGCACTTGAGCACACATGGTATAAAATTACAAGAATGTCATGTTTTCGATGCCAGCAGCAGCTCAACTAACGTCGGCGCTTCATCCCTTACTTGCCAAGGTAAACTCCTCAAAATGTTTTATCATAAGTTATAACGGTGTTACTCGTGTGTTATCAGCAAACGTTTGAGTTTTCGTGTTAACCATAACTAAACTTAGCATTGAATTGCTTAACAGAATGGGCGATGTTGGACATTGTCATATATTATATATAACTTGCATAACTAGGCTAGCTTAACTGTATAATCTTCTATTTTCAACCGTTGGCTAGAGGCAGGGGCAGTGCTTGCCTCCCCTCTGTTGGTCCTAGGGTAGGGTTAGGCTGTACAAAAGACTCCGTTAATAAGCAAGCAACGCGTGCAGCTCCCTCAGTTTGACAGTTCGATATGGATAAGTTTCTCGTAGCCAATTCAGTGGCAGCAATAGCTAAGTGTTAAATATACTGAGTGCCTAGTTTGTGCATGATACAAGTAATTATGTTTCAGTACGTTATTGTGTTTGTAGTGGACTCTACATTGCTATTAGAAGCGTTTAGCATAATAGTTCGCTATTAGCAATACAACCAAGCAACCTACAAGAAAATATAGTCCTTTACCTCAATAACAAGGGCCGTATGTCAGATCAGAAAATTCAGCGATTTTGTTTGTGCCATTTTTTTCATTGTGCAAACCAGCGTTCGCTCTATAAATAATCTCCATTTCCATCCAATTAAGCTGATGATGAGGTTCTAAATCAGACGGGCTCAGAGGCTGCTAGTCTGTCATCGTTACAGGCTGCAGTCAGTACGTCTTCTGTAAGGAAGGAGCATTGTTATTTGTATGAACGTTTATATTAAACAGAACACATTTTATTTAAGTTATGTAAGTTTTATTTAAATGTGTATGTAAACATTCTAGAAATTTATATAAAAGAACATTCATGTAAAAAACCCGTTTGTGCTCTTTTTTCGCCCCTTACCAAATTATAAGAATCGTTAAGAGAATCGATAAGGAATCGGTTCGATAAGCAGGAATCGATAAGGAACCGGAATCGTTAAAATCTTATCGGTTCTCATCCCTACCCACAGCCGTTGGAGTACTATAAAGGGACACAAATGCTAACTAGTACGTACTATCCGGCCGCCCGCCCACTGTCCAACTATCCGACACGACCGTTTTGAGTACTGTATAAGGGCCTGTAGAAGACACTCAAAGCCCGTATCACACTTGTATCCCAATCCAATCTCAACTTCAAACCGTTTCTCTCCCATTAATACCACCGATACTGATGTACGAAATGTACAGTAGACTATCGGCACTTAATGACTGGCTAGCAGAATGGTGCTCACGAAATAAAGTGGATTTCATATATAACTGGCCAACTTTTTGGAGGAAGCCTGGGCTACTACAGAAGGATGGCATCCACCCCTCCAAAGTGGGTGCTAACCTCCTTTCTCAAAACTTAAAACACCACCTAGCCCAAACGTACTACTGACAACCAATTACTAGAACTGGAAGGCAGACCTATTACCCCACACTAACTCCTGCTGCACCAGTACACTCTCTGCCCATATTAAACCACATACAAACGGTATCTATACCCAGAATACATAAACCCAACGCAAATCATACTAGAAGAAGTATTAATCAGGAAAACCTAATAAAGATACAAACCTTATCAGCACAAAATGAAACTTGCACAATATTAAAACTGGGCCTTATTAACATTCGGTCCCTAACATCAAAAGGTGCACTTATAAATGAGCTGATAACAGACAACAACATCCAAATATTTTTCCTAACTGAAACCTGGCTAAAACAGATGAATTCATAGCCTTAAATGAATCTACCCCTCCAAGCCATGTTAACTGCCACATCCCCCGCAGCACTGGACGTGGAGGTGGAGTTGCTACTATTTCCCTCGCTAATCTAGGTATTTCCCCAAGACCTAAATTTAAATTTGCATCATTTGAAGTCCTCGTACTTAATCTTATGCATCCAAACACAAAAGCCACTAACCCGGTCACTCTTGTGACACTATATAGACCACCAGGTCCCTACACTGAATTTTTATCCGAATTTTCTGATTTCCTATCCGCCCTGATTGTAAATTCCGATAAAATCCTGATAGTGGGAGATTTTAATATCCATATGGATAATGAAAATAATAGCCTTACAATTGCATTCCAATCACTGATAGACTCTATCGGGTTCTCACAACATGTAAACACACCAACCCACTACCATAATCACACCATTGACCTTGTATTAACACATGGCCTAGAAATTGACCGCCCTATAGTTCTACCCCAAAATACTACCCTGTCGGACCACCACCTAATTACATTCAACATGAAATTAGAACTCCGTCCAACATCGGAAATAACCCACTTCTACAGGCGTTGTCTCTCCGACAGGACTACAGCTGAATTTATATCAAAACTACCCGTCGCCCTCACCTCAGTTCCTACCGCTGGCAAAGTAAATGGCATATGCACTCCCCCACCTCATATCGACCTACTAACTGAAGGCGTCATACATGCGTTGCACTCAACCCTTGACGCTGTTGCACCACTAAAAAAGAGAATAAGAAAACTGAAAAAACTGGCCCCATGGTACACTGATCAGACTCGTGCACTTAAACAAACCACACGAAAACTAGAAAAAAAATGGTACTCCACCAAACTTGAGGTATTCCTCCTGACATGAAAGGATAGTCTTCTAAGCTATAAAAGAGTACTCTCTGAGGCAAAATCAGCTTACTATTCTTCATTGATTGATAGTAATAAAAACAACCCAAAGTTCCTATTTAACACTATTTCTAGGCTAACAAAAAACCACAACACAATCGAACATTCGGTTCCCATAATCTTTAGTGGTAATGATTTCATGACCTTTTTCAATAATACAATTCTCAAAATAAGAGAACAAATTCATAGTTTCCTCCCCCTCTGTGACCCTACACCCCCTCCAAAATGCGCCATAGCAACACCCCCTCAACCGGGTGCTCTCCTTGAATTCTTCGCACCCACCGACCTCCCTGAACTAAACTCCTTGATCCTCTCATCTAAATCATCGACGTGCCTACTAGACCCTATCCCCACAAAATTACTTAACACTCTAAGGTCCAAGGCCTTTTAGACTTTTCTAAGTTGTCTGACATGCCTTGATGTTTTTGTACATTTTGCTTAACTTAAAACATTGATGCACAAATGGAATATATGATTCTATTCTAGACGACCTCAGCAATAATATCATGTAAGTAAAAGGAATGTAGTAAAAAAAAGTTTAATTTAAATCAAATGTAAACATACCCTTGGAAAATCCTTGTTTCAGAGGTGCTCAGACTTTGTACATAAACACATTGTAAAGATTTATTCACAAGACTTTTTATTTCTGAGCCTTGTAAACATAGGTGTTGGCTAAACACATGTTAGTTTAGCATTCAGAAAGTATGTCTTGTTTCACTACCACATATTTATAATTTCAGAGTGTCCTGTACCATTCCTAAATCTGTGCCCCTACAAATGCATATTGATGAGTTGGTGTGAACAAACCTGTGACACCTCTCGCAAAGACAAAGGCCATATCCTAATGGCCCTAGAATGTCTTTGTGGCCCAAACCCCCTGGAGTGAATCTTGCCACATCATGACCCAATGGAGATCACTGAATCACCATCTCCTTATCATATGAATAGCTGTCATTTTCTAATGGGTGGGTCCTTAGCAGCAGAAACCCCACTCAGATACTAGAAAGTGCAACACATCAGTTCTATTCCCCTGACAAAGTGCTTATTTATTTTAAAATTTTGAACTGTATATATTATAAAAGAAAAGGGTTCAATGTTTCCGTGGTTGTTCTTTTTATGTCTCTAAGACGAAAACTCGCGGAGCTTTACATTTTTTTTGACAAAAAAATAAAAATATCCCGTACGAGGGATATAGACCTTAGACAGTTAAACATGCACTTCCCTTATTAAGTGAGACATTACTCAATGTAATGAATAATTCACTAATTTCAGGATAAGTCCCACAATCATTCAAAATAGCAGTGATAAAACCATCTCTTAAAAAACCTAACCTTGATCCCGATAATCTCGCTAACTATAGACCCATATCTAACCTCCCTTCCTTTCAAAAATACTTGAAAAACTAGTAGCTAAGCAACTTACTTCCTTTCTACAACAAAACAAAATTGAAGAAACCTTCCAATCAGGTTTTAGGGCCCACCACAGCACTGAAACGGCCTTAGTCAAAGTCTTGAATGACCTACTAATCGCATCTGATCATGGGTGCGCCTCAATACTAGTTCTCCTAGACCTTAGTGCTGCTTTCGACACTATAGATCATCATATCCTTTTGCAGAGACTTGAACATCACGTTGGCATCAAAGGCTGTGCCCTATCTTGGTTTAGATCTTACCTCTCTGATCGCCATCAATTTGTTCATGTCCATGAGAAGTCGTCAAATCACACCAGAGTAAGCTACGGTGTTCCACAAGGCTCTGTCCTTGGACCACTGCTTTTTTCCTTTTATATACTACCCTTAGGTGCTGTCATAAGGAAACATGGCATTAACTTCCATTGCTATGCTGACGACACCCAACTCTACCTATCCATGAAACCTGATAAAATGTTACATCTACCCAAGATAGAAGCTTGCCTCCATGATGTAAAATCTTGGATGGCTAACAACTTCCTGCTCCTCAACTCTGATAAAACTGAGGTTATGCTTGTAGGCCCCGATCAACTGAGAGCTACACTATCTACCCATCTACCCACACTCAATGGCTATAGCTGTAACTATCAACCAAGACCTCCTACTTGACTCACACATAAAACAGATATCAAAGACATCATTTTTTCATTTACGCAATATTGCCAAAATTAGAAAGGTCCTATCCCTCCAAGATGCAGAAAAACTAATCCACGCATTTATTACTTCCCACGTCGATTACTGTAATGCTCTCCTGTCCGGATGCAGCATCAACACAATAAAGAGCCTCCAACTTATACAGAACGCTGCTGCTCGTACACTCACCAGAACTAAAAAGTATGAACACATCTCACCGGTACTCGCCTCTTTGCATTGGCTCCCCGTCAAAAGTCGATTTCAAAGTACTCCTGCTAACATATAAAGCCCTAAACTACCTGGCTCCAAACTACCTCAAGCAATTAGTCGTCCCCTATTGCCCTACAAGGCTGCTCCGTTCCCAGAGTGCAGGCCTCCTGGTAATTCCAAGAATATCAAAAACCACAATAGGAGGCAGAGCCTTTAGCTACCGAGCCCCCCTCCTCTGGAATAATCTCCCTGCCTCCATCCGAGATGCAGACACCGTATCTATATTCAAATCAAAGCTAAAGACATTCCTCTTTAGTGCATCCTATAGCCAAAAGTAATTGCGTCGACAAACCCATCACCTGCTGCGCTAGCCACCCAGATATATCCGAACACAAATAATGTTCTAATAAAAATAAAATACAAATATTTCATCTGTGTGTGTGCAGGTTGCAAGTTGCAGGCAGTGTATGTTGCACTGTGAAATAGTGCTATTACAGATCTCGGGTGTGACATGCAGCTGTCCACACTCACCAGAACTAAAATAAAAATTAAAAATTGAAAAAAATATAACTTACAACTGATACCTCCATAAATACACTACCAAACTAAATAACAAATGCCAGTATTACTAAACATATCTTCTCCCTTTCTCTTTCTCTCGCTCTCCCTCCTTCCATATCAAAAAATTAAATAAAAAATATTTATCTGTGTGTTTGCAGGTTGCAAGTTGCAGGCAGTGTATGTTGCACTGTGAAAGAGTGCTATAACAGATCTCAGGTGTGACATGCAGCTGTCCTCACTCACCAGAAATAAAAAAGAAAACTTACGACTGATATCTCCATAAGTACCCTACCAAACTAAATAACAAATGCCAGTATTACTAAACATATCTTCTCACTTTCTCTCTCTCTCTCTCTCTCTCCTTCCATATCAAAAAATAAAAAATATTTAATCTGTGTGTGTGCAGGTTGCAAGTTGCAGGCAGTGTATGTTGCACTGTGAAAGAGTGCTATAACAGATCTCGGGTGTGACATGCAGCTGTCCTCACTCGCCAGAACTAAAAAAGAAAACTTACGATTGATATCTCCATAAGTACACTACCAAACTAAATAACAAATGCCAGTATTACTAAACATATCTTCTCCCTTTCTCTTTCTCTCTCTCTCTCTCTCCTTCCATACCATATTGCTTATGCCTATAATAACACTGATAAAATAGCCATATTGCCTACTGTTAAATCCACTACCCAAATGTATCACCCTATTTGTTTCTGAAATTGTTGCTTACCACAGGCATGTGTTTACCACCGGATGTCTGTATACTTACTTTGTCCAGCGACCAAATGCTGGCTGTGTATAACCCCTGTTGCTTCCTCTCCCCTTCTGCCACACAACCCTCCCCCTTCCCACCTTTCTGTCTCCACCCGGCCGACCTCAAGCAGATGGGTCCCCCCTTATGTGCCGTGGTTCTGCCTAATGTTTCTTCCTGCCTTACAGGGAGTTTTTCCTTGCCCCTGCTGCCATTGTGCATGCACTAAGGGGGTTTAGGCTCTGGGCTCTGTTAAGCGCCTAGAGTCAATTGTATTGTTATGGCGCTATACAAATTGAATTTAATTGAATTAAGTGAGATCACCCTTGTGGTGTGTTGCATCCGCATTATGTAGTACCCTGTGATAGAGATTATTTCCAAACACTGTTAATGACTTAAGAATATAATAATCAAGTGACTTGTATGAATATATTCCTGTGAATTATGTGCTTATGAAAGAAGGAGCACAGCTTTTCTCTGTGTGTGTGTAACTAGAATATTAGGTGCCACTAAGTCTGCATATGAACAAGAGCATGTTTAGACCAGAGGAGATAAGAAAGGAACTGTGCTTCTTCCGACCTTGTGCAAAACTGCCATCCTTGCAAGACAGGGAGCCTCGGACGTGAGAAATCCACCACGTGATCATCCCTGCTCAAAGCTAAACTTCTGACTATATAAACTTTGTGCAAAGAGTTTATCAGGGCTTCACTGTCAGCCTCGGCTGGGAGGGGAGCCCAATTGCAATTACTGTTGTTTGTCTGTCTAATAAATGTACTTTCATGCAGCTCCGGAGTCCTGAACTAACAAGGGTGATTTTTCACCTATCATAATTGGGGGCTCGTCCGGGATTTCAACAACCTCTTCGACTCTCCTTGCTGGGCTAATCATCAGGACCTGAACCGTATGGAGGAGTACGAGACTCCAAAGACCTCCAAATTGAATTGGATGGAGGCCAGGGCCTGCCAGCGAGGAGAGCCGAGAGTGAAGGAATTGAATTTGACTATAGGGGGAGGACTCCGAGCTGTTTGTGAGTATATTGGTTGTTTTATTGTAAGTGTACGCTTCTATGTGTTTCTTGGTTGTTTCGGTTTTGCGTACACTTGTCTTCAGGTGGGGTTTGTGACTAACTTTTTGCCTGTTTGCCGTGGGGTGGAAAGGGGAACTAAGGTTCATGGAGGGATTTATTCCTGTTTGCCCCGTGTGTTGAACGAATTGCAAGAGTTAGAGAGACTCCTGTCTGTAATTTTCCTATTCAGAGATGCGCTAAGGTTATATAACACTGTTCACGTACCTGCTATTTGCCTTATGTGAAGGATAGCACCTTGTCGAAGGGAAAAAAAGGGTACCGTTCGAAAGGTTATATGTAAAGTATGCCAATTGCCTTATGTGAAGGATAGCGCGCGCTATATGGTTATATAAGCACTGTTCACCTTCCGGTTGTTTGCCTTGTATGAAGGGTGGAAGGAAGGGTACCGTTCAGTTTTGTTTTGAACGGTAAAGGCTATATGTAAAGAATGCCATTGTCCTTATGTGAAGGATAGTGCTTGTGTCTGAATTTGAAAACTTCCTAGGCCTATTTTCTCCGGATATTTCTGTATACATTCCTGTTCGCCTTGAATGAAGGGAACACACTTTTCACTTTCTGTTTTCCTGTTGGGCCTTCTGGTAGGCCTCTTGGTGCATTGTTAAAGGAAAGAAAAAAGGGCTATAAAGAAGGATATAGTCTGAAACGTATAGAGACATACCTGTCTAGCCGGATTTTAACAATAAGAGAAAATGGGAAACAAAGGATCTAAAAATGATGACATATCCCAGTTAGAAGGGGACATGAAACATATGGCAATACAAGGAAATGCTGACTGTGTAATGCACAGACATATGTGGAAACAAGATTTTGGATTTTAAGGAGTCTCCTTAAGAGATAAAGAAAAAGAGTCATAGATACTCTAATATACTAATACTTGTGTGTTATTTTTCTGTGGGGTTGAGACGAACTGTTTACAATGGGTAAAACACTGATAATTATAGTCATAATTTATGCAATTAAAGGACTGATTTCGCATTACTGAGATGCCTTGACCCGGAACCAGTAGGGGACTGATCATCCCAGGGAAATTCCCTGGCCTCAACCTCCTCAGAAAACGAGTGAGATGGAGGACCTCTGGTCGGGCTCTGGTTGACTCAGCATTGCGATCTGAAGAACAAACTATGAGAGTCTGAAAATAGAAACATAACTAACCCTAGTGTGAAGAATAAACTAAAGGTAAGTTAAAGGTTAGGTTTCAATATCAGTTAAAGGTATTAACAGAAATACATAAAATGACTTAAAAATGGGTTAAAGTGCGTCAAAATCAGAGGACGTACATGATAAAGGGAATAAGAGATGGATTTAAAATGTCTACAACAAGAAGAAAATTGTAAACACAGATTTGAAAATGTTTTTGCATTATTGGTTGCGCCAAACAGATAAAAGCTTACGTTAATGGTGGCAAGAAAGCCAATGATTGTTTGTTTTGGTTTATTTTGGCAAGAGGGCCAATGATTTTTTGTTTTGTTTTGTTTTGTGTGACTTTGATGCCTGCAGAGCAGTAACCAGAGAATAACATGCACAGAACAGAAAAAGAGACATCTAAAAGCAGTCATACACATAACCCATTACTTTTGAAGAGTCTGAAACGGGACAGATATTAAAAATGCAGATTATGTTTAAAAAACATGCTCTACAAACTTATTAGGAAGAGATATGATGTGGGATGGGCATTAAAATTGTTCCAACAATACATGGGTTTTAGAATAAATTAAACAATGGTGTCCCAAAATGTTATTAGGTATGGAATATACACTGTTTAGCCACTAAAAAAGATGTATAGAGGATGTGACCCTGTCACACTAACTATATTAACTTAGATTGATGCATTGGACTAACACAGGATGGGTGGGGGCTGAGTGCTGGCTCAAAAGACTATATTCTCACAGGCCATGAGCTCAAACTTAGCTACAGTTCGAGAGACAGTCAATTGTTGTTGAACATCTTGTGCTGTTCTCCAGATAAGAAGATTTTAGCAGAAACAAGGCCACAAAATTAGCAGCTGTGGTTCACTAAAGTAAAGCTATCTTTTAAAAAGCACCTTTGCCAGACACAAAGAAATAAATTATACATTTTCTGGAAATAACTTAATTATGTAGATAATGGATTCCAAACCATGCGTTAGAAACACAAATGTTGCAGAGTTTACTTTATTCTCAGCCCATGTCAGCTGGAGATATTATTAAAAAGCCTGAAGCGGGAAGGCAAGCATTTGATCACATTAAGAAACTATTGGTTAGTTCTACTGTCTTAGCATATACACGACAAAGCCATTCATACAAGCTGTAGACTGTAAAAAAAAAAGAAAAAGGAAAAAGGTTGTATGACATTTGTGTTAATGCATAAGTGGGGACTTAAAGTTGAGACCAGTGGCATATTATTCAACATGGCTAGATCCAGTAGCCCAAGCAATGTCTGAATGTTTACAAGCAGGAGTGGCTGCAGCCTTGACGGTGCAGGCCTCTGCTCCTATTGTACTAAACAGACACTTACACTGAAAGTTCCACATGCTTATTTTTTATTTAATTTGTTTTGCTCTCACAGCCTCATATCACTTTTGAGCACTGCGTGACATTTAGGCCAGCTTCACTTTTACGTACAGCACAAACAGATAAAAAAACTATGGCAGCCAGCGCTGACCTACAAGATATGCCTATTCCAAAAGCTGATTTAACCATTGTTGATGGTTCAAGCAAACAAACCTTGAACACATAGCCACTACTTCCACACTATTCCGCACAGGCAGCGGAACTGATTGCCCTGATTGTGCACACACGTGCAAAAGACCCGGTTTCATTGGGGAACCACAAAGCAGAGAAGGCCACTAACCAAGCAGAAATTTTTATCACTTTTATTTCTTTTATTATGATTTTAATAATCCAAGAAGCCTATTGGAACATCAGGTTCTGATACGATGTTGACCATTATTTTACTCCAGATATTGCTATTGCTGCTTGCTTTTATTAATTTTATGTAAAACACTTTCAACTGCAACAACCATCTGACACATACACATTTGAAGAATTAAAACACACAATACTAAAAGATATGCTGCAATATTGAGCCATGGTGAAAACATGCCTCAATAAGAGGGGATAGTAAGCATATATTTTTACTTCTTGTTTTTATTTTATGAGAAAGAAGGTTAATCATTCATCATTGATTTTATATTGTTTTAATTCTTATTACATTATTTAGTTTGAAAGATGTTTTAACATTCAGTTATAGATTTTATTGAGTTAAATCCCAACGAAAGAAAGAAATATTGTCTAGCCATAGACAAATCACTGCTCATACAACCCCCAGTCAGCCGGACTGGTAGAAAAGAAAGAATTGATCTATTGAAAGCCAATTCAGAGAGTGAAATTAGTGAAATTCAGCATGCATGTTGATATCACTGTTTGAAATGATGTATGGAAGAATCTAAACTGCCTAAGCTCTTAAACCTTTTGCCAAAACAGACGAAGAGATAGAAAATACTTGGCAAAGATGATATTTGAAACTAAATGCTCTCAGACTTCTCTCCCCTACACAGGAACACTGTGAGACTGAAACCAAGGTTGGGCCACGAGACTGGGTCCTAATCAACAGTCTCAAAAGAAAACATTTCCACTTGCCCAAGTGGGACAGAGCATACCAAGAGCTACTGTCAACATCTACCACAGTCAAAATAGCTGAGAGAGCCACGTGGATACATCTGACTAACTGTAAATGGGTAAGCCTGCATACGAGACAGAGGAATAAGGACCATCTTTCTTTGCTGTTTCCAGGTATTGCCCGCAGTGACAGAAAGACCAGTCTACAAAGGGGGGTTGATGTATAGATTCTTCTCGTCTCAAACGCTGGCAGTAGATATAGTACTGTCCTGTGGGATTAGAACCGAGTGGAAATTGTGGAGTAAAAGGTCTATTCCTCTGCAAAGTCATGGGAGGTTACGCAAAGTGGGCCAAAGTATGTGGGGGACTCCTAGCAACAACTGTGAGATTTTACATTGTTGGTCTAATAACATGCTTATAAATGATAGCTATACAGCATCACTATTCACATTTTAACTGGCCCTACATGCCAGACAATGCTTCACCACCTCCACACATCATTAGCAAAGATGCTCTGTTTGAATGCTGGGGAAAAGAACGATGCACACCTAGGACACTATGTAAAACCATTACATAGGTGCTTGATAATGGAAGGGAAATACAGTTAAATACTTCATCTGAATGTAAAACTGCGGGATGTGTTTGAATGGCAGACTTCTTGAAGTACAGGATATAGCCATAGCTGATATGTGGTGGTTATGTGGGAATGGAGAATTAGGAGCTACACTGCCTGTGGGTTGGTCTGGGACTTGGTCTAGAACAATGTTAGTACAACCTTTTAAGATTACCCCCAGATCCAAGATACACCAGTACCTGAGGAACGTTCCAATGCATTCCGCGCGAGGGAGGACAGAAGCAGGGGATGACAGCGAGATCTGGTTCGGCCGCCTGGGCATTCCCCGAGGCATTCCAGACGACTACAAGGCCTTAAACCCAGCAGCAAATGGCCTGGCATCTACCCTCTGCCCCTGGTGCGTCATCGGAGCACACACAGATTGGATTAATTTCCTTTACTACGATGAGATGAAATTCCAAAACCTGACCAGAGACGGACTACAAACGATCAGAGAAGAACTACACGCCAACTCCAGGGTAACACGGCAAAACACGGCTGTGCTTGAGATCCTCACTGCCGAGAATGGAGGCATTTGTGTCATGCTTGGTACTGACCAATATTGCACACATGTCCCTGACAACACCAGAGATGGGAAAGACTTAGATCTGATCCTACAAATAAAATGCAAGCGAGTTCTGGCACGCATGATTGGTTTATGTGTGCCCTGTCGACAATGTTTTCCTCATGGGAAGGAATGTTGATGTCTTGTGTGGGATTGATTTTGGGTATTCTTTGTGTGTTGGCTACCTGTGCATGCTGTGTAGTACCCAGTATACGAAAGATGGTGGCTGGATTGATTAAAACTGCTGACGACGAATACCTTGCCTTACAAATACGTAGCGCCTGTGCCTCTGATAGAAAATTTGCTTAATAATTACTTACTAAGGTAGATGACACAATGCTTATTAATGACCTATGTTCCGAAAATCCATGTGATGAAGCTCAGAATGATGATTTTGAAGTTATCCATTGAAATTGAAAATTAATGCTTAAGAAAGATGATTTGTGATTTTGATTGTGTTTGTAATTTTGAGTTATCCATTGAAACGGATAAAAGGAGGGATTGATAGAGATTATTTCCAAACACTGTTAATGATTTAAGAATATAATAATCAAGTGACTTGTATGAATATATTCCTGTGAATTATGTGCTTATGAAAGAAGGAGCACAGCTTTTCTCTGTGTGTGTGTAACTAGAATATTAGGTGCCACTAAGTCTGCATATGAACAAGAGCATGTTTAGACCAGAGGAGATAAGAAAGGAACTGTGCTTCTTCCGACCTTGTGCAAAACTGCCATCCTTGCAAGACAGGGAGCCTCGGACGTGAGAAATCCACCACGTGATCATCCCTGCTCAAAGCTAAACTTCTGACTATATAAACTTTGTGCAAAGAGTTTATCAGGGCTTCACTGTCAGCCTCGGCTGGGAGGGGAGCCCAATTGCAATTGCTGTTGTTTGTCTGTCTAATAAATGTACTTTCATGCAGCTCCGGAGTCCTGAACTAACAAGGGTGATTTTTCACCTATCACCCTGTGTTTCTCAGTATTTCATCAATGATTTTCATAATTCATCATAGAAATGAAGGAACGTCTAATAACTTGGCAGAACACTACCGCCTGGTTATCATTAGCTGATTTGTCAGACATAGACCCAACCCGCCCGCAAATGCAATATTGTATAGGTCACGGGTCGAACCACGCATCACTAGTGGCCACCTAATATATGCACGTGTGCGGCCTTGTTTGTTGACATAACTAGGCTTTATAACAATGAAACCCCTTTAGGTTCTGCTTATTCAAGTCAGTTAAGTTGGAATTACAAGTAGCTCTTCAATTGGTGTTAGTAAATCCAGTTGAGTTAGAATTACATAAGTGAGTTAGGTCAGTCTAATGAAGGTCTGTTTAGTCAGATAAACACTGCCTGATCAATTATGGCTAACTTGACCAAATAATATTGAAATTACTTAATACAGTCTTGTTGGTTTCACATAAGTTAATTATTTCCTCTGTAAATTTCCTCTGTAATTATAGTATTACATTAGTTTGAACAAAACTCAGTTAGGTGGAAAACATTGACATAACAATGTTAAGTAATTTGAACAACTTATTTTTTTGGAGGAGGAGGAGGAGAAAGCAGCGGACTCACCGATTTTGGGTGCACCCCATATACCAGGGGAGTATCACCGTTTGGTGATGGAGCTGCGCCTTGATGCTGCTCGATTTCAGCAGTATTTTCGATTGAATATAGAGCAATTTGATACACTGCTCACTAAAGTGGGTCCATTCATTTTTAAAATGACATGGTCTCGTGAATCAATTGGTCCAGCCGAACGACTCGCCATCTGCCTGCGGTAAGCATTTTTACTATACCCCTTTTTTTTGTATTGTTTTTTCATGTAAATGTTTTTTCAACTTTTTAATTTCATTTTTAATTTCATGTTTAAGGTTTAAACCTAATTGTCAGCTCTAAATGAGTCATGAGATTTAGACTGATTACACTGTTTCTTGCAGGTTCCTGGCCACAGGTGACTCATTTAAAGCCATTGGTTTTAGCTACCGTGTGGGTTCATGCACCGTGGGCTGGATAGTAGAGGAGGTGAGCCGTGCGATTTGGCCAACCAATCAGGACTGGATGGACATCGCTGAGGGGTTCTCACAGCGGTGGAACTTCCCGAACTGCTTGGGCTCCATCGATGGCAAGCATGTAGTCATCCAGGCCCCCTCCAACAGCAGATCCCTCTTCCGCAATTACAAGGGCACATACTCCATCGTGCTCCTTGCAGTGGTCGATGCCCAGTATAGGTTCAGGATCATCGATGTTGGCAGCTGCGGGCGGAGAAGTGATGGTGGGACCCTGGGCAACTCTCCTCTTGGTCATGCTTTGAAGAACAGCACACTGGACCTCCCAGAGGACTGCCCCATCCCTGCAGCTGAGGGCCTTGGACCTATGGCACATGTCTTTGTAGGAGATGAGGCCTTCCCTTTGCAGAAACACCTGATGCGTCCTTTTCCAGGGAGGGGCATGACGAGGGAGAGGAGAATGTTCAATTATCGCCTCAGCCGTGCCAGGTTGACGGTGGAGTGCGCATTCGGCATTCTCGCCAGCCAATGGAGAATGTACAGTCGTGTTATTAAAAAAAAGCCTAAAAAGGCTGAGCTATGTGTGAAGGCCACCTGTGTCCTTCACAATTTCTTACAGATGTAAACCACCACCAACCAAGCACGCCCAAGTCCTACCACAGAGGGGGAGTCCACCACTGCACTGCTGGATGCTCCCATGACCAGCGGCAACAATGCTAGCCGAGAAGCCATCCGCACCAGGGAGAGTTTCTACAAGTATTTCAATGGAGAGGGTGAAGTGTCCTGGCAGCGCAATGTGGTGTAGGCAGTGGCAGCTTTTCAAAAACAACGGCTCTTTTAAGAGCCACCCATGTTGATCATTTTAGAAGCAAATATGTACAAGTTACATGTAGAGTTATGTGTTGTCAGTGGCTTATTAAACCAACCGCTCTTTTAAGAGCCACCTATGTTAAAAGCAAACATGTACAAGTTATGTGTTGTCAGTGGCTTATTAAACCAACCGCTCTTTTAAGAGCCACCCATGTTAAAAGCAAACATGTACAAGTTATGTGTTGTCAGTGGCTAATTAAACCAATGCAGAGGGTGAAGTGTCCTGGCAGCGCAATGTGGTGTAGGCAGTGGCAGCTTTTCAAAACAACGGCTCTTTTAAGAGCCACCCATTTGTTAAAAGCAAAATATGAACATGTAATGTGTTTATTATTTTTAGTAAGCTAAATAGGTAGGAAACCAAGGGGGAGACATTGTGTTTTAAAACACTATTTATTGGTATTGGCTGTCAGACATAGCCCAGGGATTGTGCCGCATTTCCTCCTCCCTCTCTGCCTCAACCACCATGCCAAAAAAAAAAAAATTCAGTTGCCCCCTCTTATGGGGGGGGCAACCTTTTCAATGCCGTAATGAGGCTCTTGAAATAGAGCCAATCCTCATCCTCATCAGCAGCAGGTGGTGGGTGGTGGAACCTCTCCATTGCAGTGAGCATCCTCTCCTCGAAAGGGCCCACCCTTGCCCTCTTACTCCCGGGTCTGCCCTGCGGTGTGGATGTGGATGGTGTGGATGTGGATGGTGTTGATGTGGGTGGGGTGGTGGTCTCGTGTAGCTCACTCTGCACACTCTGCTCCTGGCTGGCAACAGTGGGGTCAGGCAGGCTGTGACTGGCTGGCAGATCAGCCACCCATCATGATGATTGAGGGTCATGTTGCCAGAGGTCTCTCCAAACTCCATAAATGGGGCAAGGAAACCCATAATGGCCATAAACTTCCAAGGTTTCGCCGTGTAATACCCTGCACCGCTCCTGCTGCGGTCCTTCTCCTTGTTTTTCTCGCGCTTGTAGACATCGCGCAGGTTTTTCCATCTCTTTTTACAGAGATCCTCTGCGTAAATTAAACATTGGAAATGCATACTTATTCATATATGACATATATACTGTAGATGAATGTGAATACTGGAAATATTATCGATATCTAGATTTTCAAAAAGAAGACCACAATTGTGTAACATGATGCAATATGCGTTCAATACGCTGCCCAGGTAACTATTGCCTTGGCTAGGTCAATTAGAGCCGCATTGTTTAGTAGTATGAAAGATGATATACAAATACAATTATTATTACGATCAGACAACCACAGAACACGGTATTTGTACATATAAAACATTTAATTTATCTTCAGCACATATATCCATACATACAATGCATTTTTGAAGAACAGAAAATAGCAAGAGTGCTAACCAGTAACGTTAACTTCATAGATGCCTTTTCGTTTAAGCATGAATTTACATAACATTAAAATAAACCCACCTGGAATACCAACAATATCGGAAACCTTCTTCCACGCATCGTTTTTTTTTTATTATTATCTCTGTAAATGAACAGAGATGTGTCATACAAAACCGGGTGGTTGGATGCAGAGATAATTAACTTTTACTCCATTTTTAAAGCTCCTAAAATGACAGCCAGGTCAAATAGGGCGCGAAATGAAGACGAGTTATAAAGACAATCTGATTGGCCGCTGCAGGTGAAAAAACTTGCGTACGTTTGAGCATGTTCGAATTTTCATCAGTCGCGTCGCTCAGATCGCTGGTCTACGTCACAATGGAGCTGGCTCCCGTTGAAATGCATGGGGTTTAGAAAATCGCGTCGCTCATATCGCTGGTACGGATTCGCACCGTTAGGGACCAGAAGGTGTGTATGAAGGGTTAGGGCTAGGGTCCAGAAGGTGTGTATGAAGGCAACAGCTGAGAAATTGTGTTTAATTTGTGCTAAAACATAAGAGCGCAGCCTAATAAAATCATTTGTTGCATGTTATTAATTGTGGCCATTTTTCCATTGTTTCAGGTGTGTGCATCCTGCACAATTTCGGCAATGAATAGTGGTGTACAACCAGCCCTCCATCCACCTCACTAGGATGTGCTCCCTGACCCATTCCTGAGCCCGGACAACAGACATGTTGTCAAACAACAAGTTATTTCACGAATGTAGGCCAAATAAAGCCTTTTAACATTCATTGGCCTGTCACTATTCTTGGATTCAGTTTACAATCTATGTCAAGATCTAAACACATCACTTCAGTAATACTCAAACAAGGGTGCCAGGGCATCTTTCTGTTTATCTGGTTGAGGGTGCCGTTCATTTTCTGCTTCCAGGTGCCCCCCCGATTCTCTCCTGGCTGTTGGTGATTCTTAGTTGGCTGTCCAGCAGTGTCTGTGTTGGGTGCGTGGCAGCAATGGTTCTGCCTCAAAATCAGTTTCATCTGAGAATAAGGTCTGCATCGCCATTGTTTCTCCGCAACAAAAAATAGTTCCATTGTCAACGTCTTGGTTTGGAATTATAAGAACTTTTAATTAACGGTTATCATCAACGCGCTATATAATGTTTTATCGCGGAGTGATTTATTATTAGCTGTGAAAAGTCTGAATTGGGATGTCCTGGGATATGCATTGCCTGTGTGCACACAGTCCTTCAGTTGCGAAAATATTGTGTTATTGAAAATATTGTTCTTATTTTATTGTTGTATTAAGTACTTAGCCTCTGCCTCATCCAATATTTCCATATATCTGGACTCCTTAGCGACCTTTGCCCTCACTTAAAGACCTGCTATCAAGTGGGTAGAAATGCAATGCAATGCAAATCCTCGTCAAGCTTGGCTTACGGGCGATACCAAACCGTGTCATGCCATCACATTGGCACAGAAAAAGATGACACAGAAAATGATGAGTAGCTGACACCTCCCATGTTCCTTACAGTAGCTGACACCTCCCATGTTCCTTAAAGTAGCTGTCACATGCCCTCCCATGTTCCTTACAGTAGCTGACACCTCCCATGTTGCTTACAGTAGCTGTCACATGCCCTCCCATGTTCCTTACAGTAGCTGACACCTCCCATGTTGCTTACAGTAGCTGACACATGCCCTCCCATGTTCCTTACAGTAGCTGACACCTCCCATGTTGCTTACAGTAGCTGACACACGCCCTCCCATGTTCCTTACAGTAGCTGACACCTCCCATGTTGCTTACAGTAGCTGACACACGCCCTCCCATGTTCCTTACAGTAGCCGACACATGCCCTCCCATGTTCCTTACAGTAGCTGACACCTCCCATGTTCCTTACAGTAGCTGACACATGCCCTCCCATGTTCCTTACAGTAGCTGACACCTCCCATGTTGCTTACAGTAGCTGACACATGCCCTCCCATGTTCCTTACAGTAGCTGACACCTCCCATGTTCCTTACAGTAGCTGACACATGCCCTCCCATGTTCCTTACAATAGCTGACAGCTCCCATGTTCCTTACAGTAGCTGACACCTCCCATGTTCCTTACAGTAGCTGACACATGCCCTCCCATGTTCCTTACAATAGCTGACAGCTCCCATGTTCCTTACAGTAGCTGACACCTCCCATGTTCCTTACAGTAGCTGACACCTCCCATGTTCCTTACAGTAGCTGACACATGCCCTCCCATGTTCCTTACAATAGCTGACACCTCCCATGTTCCTTACAGTAGCTGACACATGCCCTCCCATGTTCCTTACAGTAGCTGACACCTCCCATGTTCCTTACAGTAGCTGACACATGCCCTCCCATGTTCCTTACAGTAGCTGACACCTCCCATGTTCCTTACAGTAGCTGACACATGCCCTCCCATGTTCCTTACAGTAGCTGACACCTCCCATGTTCCTTACAGTAGCTGACACATGCCATGTTCCTTACAGTAGCTGACACATGCCCTCCCATGTTCCTTATAGCAGCCATCAGAGACACGGATCAACTCTCCCTATAGACTCCTGCACTGCGCTGGTTGCTTTCGTCTTCTTGGGAAATGTTTTTGCTTAGAACACATGGGTTAACCCCGCAAACAGGGGACGTCCCCAGGACGTTAACAGGACATTTGCATGTTCGCAAGTCTACGTCAGGTCCTTCTGTGACGTTCGCATGAGTCTTAAATCGGACTTTTAGGGAACGTTCTAATTTGGACTCTCAGCACACGTCCCAAGGACGTCCTTCAAAAACGTCCCGTTACCTTTACCTGTGGTCCTCTGCGTGACGTTTGCATGAGCCTTAAAACGGACTTTTAGGGAACGTTCTGATTTGGTCTCTCAGCACACGTCCCCAAGACGTCCTTCAAAAACGTCCCCGTTACCTTTACCTGTGGTCCTTTGTGACGTTCGCATGAGCCTTAAATCGGACTTTTAGGGAACATTCTGATTTGGTCTCTCGGCACACGTCACCAGGACGTCCTTCAAAAACGTCCCCGTAACCTTTACCTGTTGTCCTCTGCGGGACGTTCGCATTCGGTCCTTTCAAAACGTCCCCTTGACGTCCTCTGATGGTCCTCTCTGAACCAGAGGTTCCGCTAGAGAAAAATGTTTTTCATTTGCCCAACATTTTAATGATAAGCTGGCCAAATATCTATCTCTGCTGACCGGTGAGCTCTACGTTCTGTTGCAGCATATTTGAAGGCCTGTGGAAAAGCTCAATGTTAAAGCTAGAGACTTGAGAGACCTTCCTATGTTTGCATTGTATTGGAATCATGCAGACATTACATTTAGGCTATAGCACAGATCAGTAGAGAAGCATTCATATTTATTTTATTTCATCATTCGGAGCTGGCTCCCGTTGAAATGCATGGGGTTTAGAAAATCGCGTCGCTCATATCGCTGGTACGGATTCGCACCGTTAGGGACCAGAAGGTGTGTATGAAGGGTTAGGGCTAGGGTCCAGAAGGTGTGTATGAAGGCAACAGCTGAGAAATTGTGTTTAATTTGTGCTAAAACATAAGAGCGCAGCCTAATAAAATCATTTGTTGCATGTTATTAATTGTGGCCATTTTTCCATTGTTTCAGGTGTGTGCATCCTGCACAATTTCGGCAATGAATAGTGGTGTACAACCAGCCCTCCATCCACCTCACTAGGATGTGCTCCCTGACCCATTCCTGAGCCCGGACAACAGACATGTCTCTCAGCACACGTCCCCAAGACGTCCTTCAAAAACGTCCCCGTTACCTTTACCTGTGGTCCTTTGTGACGTTCGCATGAGCCTTAAATCGGACTTTTAGGGAACATTCTGATTTGGTCTCTCGGCACACGTCACCAGGACGTCCTTCAAAAACGTCCCTGTAACCTTTACCTGTTGTCCTCTGCGGGACGTTCGCATTCGGTCCTTTCAAAACGTCCCCTTGACGTCCTCTGATGGTCCTCTCCAGAGGTTCCGCTAGAGAAAAATGTTTTTCATTTGCCCAACATTTTAATGATAAGCTGGCCAAATATCTATCTCTGCTGACCGGTGAGCTCTACGTTCTGTTGCAGCATATTTGAAGGCCTGTGGAAAAGCTCAATGTTAAAGCTAGAGACTTGATAGACCTTCCTATGTATGCATTGTATTGGAATCATGCAGACATTACATTTAGGCTATAGCACAGATCAGTAGAGAAGCATTCATATTTATTTTATTTCATCATTCTTAGTTTTGCTAGTTATTCTGCCTCCCTGCCCGCACGTCCGTGACGTGCCATGGATGTTAATTAAAAAAGGAATCATTACGGAAAACCCTCAATGCGTAGTGACTGAGATCGCTACAATATGCTTTTCCTCAAACCCCTCGGAAAA
The DNA here is from genome assembly GCF_963457725.1 of Sprattus sprattus. Taxonomy (NCBI): domain Eukaryota; kingdom Metazoa; phylum Chordata; class Actinopteri; order Clupeiformes; family Clupeidae; genus Sprattus; species Sprattus sprattus. The sequence goes on along the minus strand of NC_137928.1, from coordinate 32,246,907 downwards.
AATGACTACGTTTGTTGGCTGTCTCACACTGTGATAAACGTGTTAAAGTGACAAAATAATATTCAGACAGTGGTAGTACAGTAGGTAGAGAAGTGGTTAAGTAATAGAAAGGTTAACGGTTCAATTCCCATGCCTTGCAATCAAGTTTGTAAGCGCGTGTGTGTCTGTGTGTGTGTATATGTATGTCATATGAAATTTGCTATATAAATAAACTTGAACTTGTGTCTGTGTGCGCCCTGCACACAAAATGACGGCTCTGCGATCTATTATTTTAATTTTTTTCATTTAGCTCAGCAAAAACGGTCGTCATCCCCACCGTGCCTGCTACGTCCGCGGTGCGTCCTTGAATAACGTCCCCAGGACGTCTAAAACACGTTTCCCAGAAGTCACCACAATGCCCTCAGGACGTTCTTGCAACTTCCTGCAGAAAGTCCCCAGGACCTATAGAAACACGTTTTCCAGACGTCACCGCAATGTCCTGGGGACGTTATTGCAACGTCCTGCAGAACGTCCCCAGGACCTATAGAAAACGTTTCCCAATGGTCACCTCAACATCCTCAGGACGGTCTTGGAACGTCGTGCAAAACGTCCTAGAGTTGTCAAGGGAACCATACACATTTACGTTTTTAGAACGTTCAGAGAGACCATTACAGGACGTCGAGGGGACATCATTTTGCTTACAGGGAATTTACAAAGAGTTTACAAAGAGATCTGCAGATTTCTTTTATTATCACCGAAGTGTTTAATTGGACACTCCCACAATTTCAGCCCATATTGTTACAGGAAATATAGTATAATGAAATAACAAAATAACTTTTAGAAAATTGAGCAATTGTATTTGCTCTTTCATGCCTACTTCAGCATGAAGAGACAGAAAAGCAATACATGCACATAATACTGACATTAAACAATAAACTGAGTTCAAAACTATGTTTTGGCAATTCATGTAATTGGACAGACCATATTTGACGTAAACAAAATGTCATCCAACAACAAAACACAAACAATATACAACATGTAAGACAAAGCTCTATTTGCATGTATCAAAGCAAACATTATATGTTGTGTTGTGTATGGCTAAACAAAATCAATACAGCTAATAGAAAATGGATGAATTGGCATTTTTAGCACGCCATTATTTGGCATTCAGTCATGGTCCTCGTGGAAAATCTCAGTGGTGGTTGTGGTGTATCTTGAGGTACACATGGCATTGTCACTGGAATTCGGTGTGGATATGAAAGGTTGCGTGTCAGGGACACCGTCTTTGTGGGCCTTAATCATTGAAACACAGACAAAAAGGAAGGTCCATACTTCACAATCCTAGTGAAGTGCTCGTGAAGTCCTGTCTTTGTTGTTGTTGTTATGAAGTATTGTGTTGTTGTTGTTATAAAGTATTGTGAAGTATCAGTATTGTGGTTGTGGTGCAACCTGGGATGTTATAACATATTCTAGGTTGTTTGGGGACGATTACTTCTATGTGACATTGAGAGGCTTGGCTGCTGTGAGAAGTCCCCAATCAATAGCAGAAACAGTTTACGTCTGTAACTGAAATTACATAGTTAATTCAGTGTTGGTAAATGGTATTTCTAGGCGGGAAAAAAACTGTACATTTTGAATTTGTCACATTATATATTTTCATTAGGGATTTCTGTAAGCAGAAAAGGCAGGTGTGGATGAGGGGAACACTGCATGTGCTCATACAAGCATAAGTACTTCTTCTCAGTAGGGCATGTCAAATAAAATCAGAGTCTGAAATACAACAAAGGACTTTGAACAACATTTTGACAGAAGACCCAAAATCTGTCTCCACTATACAAAGAATATGTATGGTTATATAATAATGTACCTAAATAAATCAACGCTGTTTTGTGTGAATTTTGATGAACTGGGCAACTGATGAATATCAGATGGTTAGAACATCTGTCCAAGGCAGAAGCACTACAGCTGGTTTATGGGATACAGATTCCCACAACTAATGTGTTATAGCCCTGACAACCAGACAACAACAGCTTCTACATTACATTTAAAGCGCCTTGAGACAATTCTGTTGTTTTGCCGCTATATAAATAAAATCAAATTGAATTGAATTACAATTACATTAATGACACAGTTTAGTCTATTTACATTAAAAAAGTGTATAACTACAGAAATTCAAGAGCAAAGGCCTATGAAGTCACTTGCAGTGTTTTAGTGTAATGAGCTATTGCAGCCTTTAATACTGACCCCACGCCTGTCTTGGCCCTCAGTGGCTGGGTACAAGTTTTGCACCAGACTCACCTGGGTATTGCTGAAAGAGGTAATTCGTCCACTGCCAGCAATCTGCAGATTTAAAGTAGTGGCATAACTAGTCTTTAAAGCTGGCTGAGGACCTTGGCTGAGGATAGTGTCTTCTAGATCACCTTCTCTGAAGCACTGAGTTAATGTATCTCTTTGTGGGACAAGTGAGTATTGAGTTCCATAGGTATGAAGATTGCCTGAAGAGATAGCCCCACCTTGATCCCTTTCATCCAGCCACGCCTCTGACCCAGGCTTAGAGGGCAGACAGTTAGGCTCAGAATGGTCAGCCCTGATGGATCTACTCTGCCAAGGCACACTACTGAAGTATTGCCCACTATGTTCACTGGATCCAAATGGACCTTTGTTGGAAGAGTTTAGTTCCACCTTTTGTGGTTGTGGACAGGCAATATTTAATACATTTGTAGGAACACCAATAGGAGGAGGGGAAGCTATGCGAAGGCTCCCACATGGAGATAGAACAGAAGCTGGGTCAGACAGTGGAATATGTTGGCTTTCCTTTCCTTCCTGAGAGGTTCTAAGATCTGGTTGTGCGTTTATGAAGGCACAAGGGTTATTATTGGCAAGTACTGGAGGCCAATTATAGGTGTAAGGGGTAGGGTGTGGCAAGGGGCATGGAGACTGAACCCGTGAATTTGGCTCAGAGGCAGAAAAGGGTCGTGGCACTCGATTGCGCCCAACATAATGAAAAACACGGTGGTCATTAGAACCTCCGCTACAGGCTGATAATGGTTTGTTGTTACTAGAAACCTGTTCGTTGTTCTTGATTTTGTTATTATTATTGTTGGTACTGATTATTTCAGGAAACTGTTCTAGAGCTGTTGGGCTACAGCAGTGTGCATCAGATGGCAAGCCTGGACTCTGGTATGGGGTGTACTGTAACACATTCACTGGTGTGCCAGATCTAAGAGAATTTGCTCTGGAAAGTGAGCCAAAATATTTCAGAGATGGTCTCTTCATACCAGTACCATAATTCAGCGTATTAGCTGGCTGCACAAATGGGGATTTGAGGAGGGATGTTGAGGGACCCAAACAGGCAGAATTTCCAAAAGCTAAGACATTTTGGATATGAGAACTTCTTTTGGCTTGAGTTTGAGTAATGGCCTGACTAATGCGAGAGGCTGCCAGTGACTTGGTTAAGATCAAGGGAGCTGGCGAGGAGCAAGGTTGCTGGGTTTTTATTACAGGGGAGGATCTGCGGGATGGACTTAAGCTGACAGCAGAGGGGAGGTTGTTATCCAGTGCACTCATAGGTCCAGAGGGTATTGTGGGAGACCAGCTGACAGGAGGGCTGGCGGTGGAAAGCAGTAGCACTCCCGCCTTGACTGGAAGAGCTGCTAATCTGATGACACAATTAAAAGCAGACAAAAATGTTTCAGTGTGTGTATTTCTAAAACAGATATTTGTTGTTTGAATATATGCATTTCAACTTGGTTACTAACTTGAACTAAGACCATAATCCAAAGCCATGTGCACTGCATTTGCTCAGACTACTCAGTGGTTCAAAGACACGGGTACCATCACATCAGCAGCATGCAATAAGATGGGGAGTACTGTCAAGGGTCCGACAAGGTCCATATGCAGACTGTTTCTTCTAGACCTGTGGTATGTGTAATGTATGTGATACACTGTGGTATGTGTAATCTATGTGATACACTGTGGTATGTGTAATCTATGTGATATACTGTACTGTGGTATGTGTAATGTGTGTGATATACTGTGGTATGTGTAATGTGTATGATATACTGTGGTATGTGTCATGTGTGTGATATACTGTGGTATGTGTAATGTGTGTGATATACTGTGGGATGTGTAATGTATGTGATGTACTGTGGTATGTGTAATGTGTGTGATGTACTGTGGTATGTGTAATGTGTGTGATATACTGTGGTATGTGGAATGTATATGATGTACTGTGGTATGTGGAATGTATATGATGTACTGTGGTATGTGTAATGTGTGTGATATACTGTGGTATGTGTACCCAACATTTTGAATGCCACTGTATACAGTGGCATTCAAAATGTTGGGTACAAATGGACAACATTTTTGTTTTGGATTTGGATGTCATCATGTGTGACATCACACCTCACATGGGCCCACAGTAGCCAAACAAAGACAGCATTATGGATTCTAGACAGTAAAGTGTTACACATTTTTGTGTTCCTTGTAACCTTGAAAAATGAAACAAGACACATTGTTGAGTAAATTCACTCCTCCTCACAACAGTAAGAGAAGAACTAGTGCCCAACATTAACACAATGCAAACAGTGTAAAGTATTGTTACCTTGGGTTGGAGATAAATGGACTTTTTCTTGGTTGGCTCATTGTCTGTACTTTCAGCGGGGCACTGGATGGTGCCTGACTGGCACACTTTGTAAAGCAGTCCATAGAGGTGAAACCCATAGAAGGAGAAGCTGATCCGGGGTGCCTTGAGTTGACAACTGAAGGAGCCTGGATCAAATCTGGTTCTCCGTTGAGATCATCTAGGCTGTTTGTGAGACTTTGGCTTTTCAAGGTTGGTGCTTGTTTAAAATTACACCAAGGACCAAAAAGAGGAGATTCAGCACATGTTTTATCCTCTTGAACGTAGAAACAGTCTGTTTTTGTGTCTTTAATGCCTAGTGCTTGCAAATGGTTGCTCTCGTCAGGGTGTGTGTAGAAATCACAACACAAAGTATTTGGCTCCTTGTTGAAAAGCGGATCTTTGGTGACATCTAGGTCCAATTGTATCTCAGGTGGAGGATGAGCACTATTCTCTAGTGTATCTGGTTTACATTTTAGGACAAGATCTAAAGGAGTTTCTGAGGTGAGAGTCACTTCTTCAGCCATACTAGGAGCATTTCTCCTGTGTGATATAAGAGCTTCTGTCTCCTCTGCTGTCAGGATGTCTGAGTCTGTGGACATCTGATGACACGGCAGACTCTTAGCCTCCTTTGACTGACTGTTTGTTTTATGCAAGGATGACTGTAAAGAGTTGTCTTCTGTACGAGAGTCTAAAGCGTGCCGGGTTCTGGGCTTTGAATTAGCTACATAGGCTTCCTCAGTGATTGGGAGGCAACTGACCTGGGATCCAGCAAATAGAATATCATCCTTAATTACGTTTCCTGAAAAATTCTCATTTTCATGTGAAGATTCTTGCAACATATGATGTAGAGGGAGGCCTTTACATGAAACGTCTGCTTCCTTGTTCTCACAACGTCTGTTAACCTTTAAAGACATTGAGGTCATTTCCTGTGATCCATCAATGGATTCCTGGGATGAACAAACTGATTGAGATGAAACAAGTGAGACGCTTGCTGTCTGCTCTGTCAGTGTACAAATACTGTCCTGGTAACTCTCTGGTGGGAGTTGCTCCGTGATGGTGGCAATAGAGGGCCGTGGTGAAAAGGAAGCTTGGCTCAGCAGTGGGCTCTCTGTGTGAACAAAATAAGAATGGTTCAATCTTCTGGTGATCTATACATGAAATCTGTTCACATGATTTCATTCTCTAATGTTGTCTAATAAGCCATAATCAAACCTGAGATAAAAGTAGAGTATTGAGCAGGGGCGTCGTAAGGCCTGTTTTAGGGGTTCTTCAGCCCCCCCAAAATGATTTGGCATTATTGGCTTTTTTTGGTGATGACATTAAATTAAGCGATTGTTATGCTACATATGTGCGTGCGTGCGTTCTGGTTTGTAGGTTTTCTCCCCCTTAAAATTACAATCCAATAGCATATCATTAACGATAACGGGGATCTCGCAGAGGCTGCTGCGCTGGTTTTCTCACTCTGCCAAGTAAGGTCTCTTCAACTACATCCAAGATTATAGCCAAGGTGTTCAGCTCAAAGTAAATGATGCATGGAGTGAAATGGTAAGTAAAGGTAGTTACAGAATGTGGCTATCTGTAGTTGTTAAAGATTGTAGTTAGTGTGCTTGCCCGAAGGGAAGCACAGTACTGTTATCGTCAAGTTTTCTTTATTTATTTATTCTCCCCGTTTTTCTTGCAGCTAACTACTCCTCGCCCGTTTGAGATAGAGACGCCATTCAAACACCGAAATGTCCGGCTCGATCCGGTGCAAGCCGCTATGACTTTTCGTGGCGGTACTCCTTGCCACTCCTTTTTTATTCCTCTTTTTCATCACCTTTTTCTCTCATTGACTAACATGGTGGAAGGTTGAGCCATTGTGACGTCACCCACTAAGGCGAAGTTCTGTATTCTTCTGTAACGGCCGTTGACGGCCAGCGACGACCAGCATACAATCATGGATATAAACACTAGAAAAGCTGTTGCTGAACTTCATCTACACACCTGATTTAATTCTTTAAGCCTTATTGAACATATTTTTATCTTAAAAGCTATATATTTGTATTTAACTATTTTGAGAAATTATAACGTTATTACGTGATGTGCCTTCGCTGCAGAACAGGATGGTATAAGAGAAAGAGAGCGGAGATTCTCCTAACTGGCTGGCTAATGTAGCCATCCCATTTAAGCTATTCATATTACCGCTAAGCTATTTGTGACATTGGTAATTATACAGCATAATTTGTTAGATTTCACTCTCAATATTTCCCGCTACAAACTGCTTAGTATTCCACTTTGTAGCCTTCTCTAATCACTCAATTACCTCAGCCAGCCAGATTGGCAAAATGACAGCACCGAGACGTCCACGTATGTTTACCCTGAAGGGAGCAGTAGTGCTTTGCCAAATTGAGCCAGAGATTTTCGAGTCGAATGACAACGAAACTAATGTAAGTTGTAAAATGAATGTTGATGGATAACAACCTAAATCTGAGCCATAGTTGCCAACTCTGGCATCTACAACATTTCTGATTAGCTACGCTAATTTGACTCATAGAGCCTAGTTTGTGTTGATGCGCCGGTCAGTGTCTTTCAATAGAGAGTTAGCCTACACATAGCCTCTTACTCTATAAAACATTAAAGCAAATATGGCGATTATTATTTACCTTATCTGCTGGTAACCATAGAAGATCGTGAAGTAGGCCTACTAGTGATTTGAGTCCAAGCCCATATGTATTGTAGATGAGGTAATCCACTTGGTGCTAGCAAGCACATCAAAACTCCAGTCAAAACGATGGTCTGTCGACAACGCAGATTTCGCTAGGATGTTTATCCTACTTGTAACTTGTTGGTTGCTAGAAAGCTCTCTGAACATATGACCGGTCTTACTATACTGTTAGTACACAGAGTATTCCTATTTTATGGACTGCATGGCTTATGAACAAAGCTCATGTAAAGTGACATTTCTAGTAACGTAATCTTGAAATGTAGCCTGGCTCGCGTCGCTGTCATTCTTCCACACTGTCAGTGGACGAGCGTTGGCTCACTGTAGATTCACTTTGTTTGCGTTATTTCAGTGTAGTATTTATTTATATATTTAATTTTGCAATTAGGCTATATAGGCTGTCAAAAAGGTGTTGTATCGCTATGGCAGGGTTACATGAAGTAAATATGAATGTAATAGGCTACTTTGTGCTACTGAATAATGCAGCTGAGATAATAAAGTCTTTGGAAGATGTTTTGTGTCATGTCTATAGGTTTATGTCTGTAAATGTGAAATGGTTAGTAATAGCATTGTAGTGTGCTCAGTTTTCGAAAACTAGACTGAAACTAAGAAGGATAACTATGACTAAATGTGACTAAAACTAATATGCATTTTTGTCTTAAGACTGAATCTAAAATAGCTGCCAAAATGAACACTGATAGGGGACCCCTTAATCTGCAATGCATGGTTGCTAGCTCTAATCAGATGTACTAACTAGGCTTATAAGAGAAGACTAACTTTTTATGCCAACGAACACACTAGACCCTTTCACAATAAACAAGCAAACATGAGAGAAAAACAGAGCAAGCACACTCTCGCAGTTCGTTCACGAAACGCATTCTAGTTTTAATTCTAGTTTTAATATTTGAGTTGACACTGTCAGGTCCATTCTCCAACCATAGTGTCCAAATGAGATAAATACAAATATCACTGGTATGTTAAAACTACACGGACAACAGAAAAGATGTAAATGTTGTTCAAATCATATTCCCTTCTGCTTATAATAAAACAAGTAAAAAACTCAAAAGTTGACACTTTCCCTTTAAGAATTAGGATTTGGGAGCAGATATGAAAGCTAGTTATCTGTCTTTCCTTTACAAGCAGGTCAATTTCTCTCTCTTTATTTGAGAAAAGTTCATATTTTTGTTGTCAAATTTCACTGTGACCCTGAAATTCTGTCTCTTGTGTTATCATATACTAAATGCAAGCAAAACTAAAGAGCAAAATCACAATTTTTCTGATTAAACCAATCTATGAACTGTCTGAAACAAACAATGGATATCTGCGGCCCTAAATGGGCCCCCCAAAAAATGTTGCGCGCTATGCGCGCAAACATCCAACTCCCCTTGGGGCTAAGCCCCCCCTTTCTTTGAATCCTAGAAATGCCCCTGGTATTGAGACAAAATGGCCTCCAGATCTACAGTGCTTTCCAAAAGTATTCTACCCCACTAAAAGTCGTCACCATTTGCTCAATAACAAAAGGTACACACCATTTTTATGTTGAACCGTTATTGGACCGGTATATTTTCAAGGCAAAATAAATAACTATGAACTGAAATATTTGTAGACTAGGTTATTGCAATGTAATTTTAGCTGGCCTGTCTGCATGTATTGTGAGACCATTGTAAATGTTTCAGAATGTGGTGTATTTATATCAGCCAAAGAGGAAACTCTAGTAACCCTTCTCTGGCTCCTGTAGCAGGCATTGTCATGCTAAATTACACCACCAAATGGTGTTGAGGCACAGCTTCCTGAACTCATAAATAAGCACCTTGCAAACTGTAGCGAAATTTAAATCCCCATAACCATGGACTGTAAGGCTGTCAATAGGCTGTTTAGAGATAGCCTTCAGAGCTTCGTTTCGTACGAGTATTTTTTCCGGTTTACCATAAATATTTTAAGAAGAATAGCCTCTAATTCACTATTTACACCCGGGTGCAAATAATCACTCCGATATTTTAATGAATCAATTGATTAATTAATCATCCCCCCACCATAAGTTTATGTATTGAGGCGACAACTACAAAAACAACAGTGACATTAATGCAGATAATTGGGTCAAAATAATTGTGCCAGCTGTTCTTTAACCAGTTCTGTGGAACACTTGTGCAAGGCATTGTTTAGGAAAGGTTAGGTTAGGTTATCCCACAGGCTATTTACTAAATCACAATGGCTTGTATAGATGTATGAATTCTCAAAAACACTTTCTGCTCCTTAACATCACAAATACTTTTGGTTTATTCTATGTAAGAATAACATCCTGATAGGTGGAATGGTTAGTGTTAGAGCTATGGTAGCTATGTTAATCACTGTTGCTTCTCACCTGCTGGTAGGGTTTGTGTACTCCACTTCCAAGCCTGGGCTGGTGGTGGAATATTAGCTGTTCTTCTTCTAGACAATGGCCCTCGGGGCCCCTGTGTCCTCTTGTTGTACTGGCTTGTTAACATCTGAACCTTACTCTGAATATTCCTTGTTCTTTCGATGACATGCTCATCATGTATTTCTCCAAAGGGTCCTTGTCCATGGAGCACTGCCCTGTCCTCGCACAGCATCCCTTTACTCTGGGGAGCCCTTCCATTGGCTTGGACCTGAGTGGGAAGGTCACTTCTCTGACCAGACAATGCACAGTATTTACTGTTTTCAAATAAAAGCACATTACAAGCTTGAGGTTGGACAACACTTTCAGTTTGTAGATCCTGGTTGGAATCAGTCTGTCCGTCAACTAGATTTGACTTAGCATGTTCACCAGGCCTGCAGGATAACTGTGTTGTTTTTATTCCATGGCATTCTTCCTCAGAAATGTTGGCACTTTTGCTTGAGTGTATAATCTCCTGGTTCGTCTCCTGTTCCCTCAGTGAGGTTGGGTTTGGCTGCACCATGCCGCCATATTCTTGACAGGGGGTCAAGCATTCGCTAGCATTCTCTTTTAAAACCAAGGGCTTGGCATAGTTTGATTTTACAGGACTAGTTGTCTTTAGTAACTCATCAGATTCTTTTGGTTCTGAATTCAGTAGGTTATCATCTGAATGCTCAGTGATAGAGTCACATGCGCTGTCTTGAGGTACACAGTCCTCAAACTGGGCGATATAATCTGTTGTTGCTACGGACTCAGCTTTAGAATCTGTGGTTGCTACAGACTCAGATTTGGAATCTGTTGTTGCTAGGGACTCCGCGTTAGGCAAAAAAGTACTCTCTGATGTTGGAATGATGCCAGAGTGGAGTGTGTGGGGAGAATTCATCCGTTCAGATTTTCTGTTAGTCTCTTCCTGGCGGTTTAATGAGTAGGATGTTCCACCGTCTCCTTCAGTGGGGGTTTCAAAGGTCTTTCCCTTCAGATCAGGTGTGGCTCCATTAACCCCATGTTCATGTGCAGTCTTCTTCTGGTCAGCTGTTGTTGCTTCTATTTGATTCCCACATTGTACATCTGAAGGAACATCCTTGACTGAAGACAATAACTGTGGCTGTGATTCAATAGCCAAACATGATGAAGGACTCACATCCTTTATTGTATCTGTAATCCTTTGAAGTCTGAACTCGTTTTCCTCTATCTGCTCTGTCTCGGTTTCAAAAGGGTAGAGTGAGGTTTGCATATCGGGTGCCATTACGGTTAAGTGGCCCTAGGGACAAAACAAGAGCACATTTTGTGGAATTGTTATTACAATTAAGCTTTTTACCATAAGGCCTATATTTGTTCAATGTAATACTTTTTCCAGAGATCTCTGAAACAAACCCATCTTGACTAACACAGGAAAATAATCTAAATAAACCTTTCCCTAGTGTTCAAAAAACAGTTGAACAGCAATTAAACAGCATTAACCTTTTCTAAAATGATTGGCAAAATGAGTAGCATCACTCTGTTTCATACACTGGAACTTGAATATTTAGCTCTGGTTCGTAATCACCATATCCCACACACTGTTTAAGTGAGGCCAAATCACCATATCCCATACACTGTTAATGGGCTATTTGAGCTTTTAGGGCAGAATACACATCATAGAACATACACAACAAATATCAGGTTCATATAAGCTGCAAACCTGACTGATGTTCTGAAGATAAAACTCCAGATTAGCTTCCCACATAAATGTCCCTCTGTTAATTGTTAAACAGTCCATCTTGAACACCCCCATCAACATTGTATCATGTGAAAATCAATGTCAGAATGCTAATAAAGGGAGCACTGAATCATTTGAATATAACTAGTTCGGTAACATGTTCTGCTGCAGTAATAGTGTGCAGGTGTGTTCATTTAAAGCAAATTAACTATTACTACTGGAACTGTATCTATATTTAAGGCTATAGTTATTAAGTGTGCAGAAACCCCATGGTTACACTCAGGGCCGCTGACAGGTTTGGCTGGGCCCGGGACAAAATTCTCTCAATGCCCCCCCCCCCCCCCCCCCCCCCCCCCCCCAACAAAAATCTAAGGTTTTACGCCGAAACACAACCACAGAATTCCCTTGTGCAGCTCCCAAACACATGACGTCGGGATGACAAGCCCATTTATTACGGATAAACCAAAAGGATTATTTACAACTTTAATTGGATAGGCTATGGATATGGACTGAGTGAAGTTATGGCTTTCAGAATCATACTACAATAAAACTCACGCTATTGTATTCACTTAAAGCTCATTAACTGCACATTTCATCGACCATTTTTCACTTGACCAAGGGGAATCATGTCAAGGGTACTTTTATTTATCGCCAGACCCGCGTGTATGTCCGCTGAACTTCCAGAGAATGTTTGGGGAACAAGGCGGAGCCCATTCATCTGGCGAGTTTCAAGTTAACAACAATCAGAAACTAAGTTACAGGCTACCCCAAAACGTCACGTTTATAACCCATTTGTTACATCCAACTCTATCTAATGGCAATTTCACATGTTGCCATGCCACTGGTTTATTTTAAACCATGAGCCGCGTTACACTGGCTGTAATTCAGCTGACGGGATGATTCTCAAATCAATTCAGCCGGATTGGAGTGCGCAGCGCGTGCCTGCCTGAAACATTTGATTTGGACATGGGCCTATTTGCGGGGTAATGTGCATATTCTAAGATTCAATTAGATATAGGCGTATGAAACACAATGTAATAAAGCCGTTGTGGTTATCAAATTATTCAATGCCCCCTGTCTGTCTGATATTGATCTCCGTGTGACTTGCTCATGTGGTGCTGCGCTAATATGTTTGACACGCCGCCTGTGCCTGTGTTACTTGACGGCGGGACTAAAGGCTGATTTAGGGTCGTTTTAGATGCAGAGCCGTAAGCACGTAAGATTCATAACCCCCCCTTGCGCGGTAAAATATCCCCCCTTACTGGAAGCTGTATATATATTTAAGGCTATAGTTATTAAGTGTGCAAAAACCCCATGGTTACACTCAGGGCCGCTGACAGGTTTGGCTGGGCCCGGGACAATCCATCAATTGCACCAGCGAGTTTGATAGAATGAGCCCGGTCTGCTCATATACAAAAGTTAACAGTAACCTGCCGTTACCTTGTGGCCAGCACCATTGTAGTTACAAGCATTGACAACATGATGAGATTCTCTCGCCGTTTACCACCTCATCTTTAAATAATGTAACTCATAAACACATCGTTTTAAAGCCTGTCGCAGTCATTAAAAGATGTGTCAATGAACAAACTTTTGCGTCATGTGTTGTCTTTTTCGCCACTGGTACTGAATTGCCAACATTTGTATTTTGTGTAACACATGTATTCATAACATCAAGCCAGGCCAATTTAGGGTCGTTTTAGACGCAGAGCCGTAAGCACGTAATTTACACAAGGAACTTGTTTTAGACAAGTTTTGATTTACGGTTCCTTAAGGTTCGTTTTAGACGCAGAGAAGTGTTGCAAGGCTTGTGAGCCTTGTTGCGTGTTGCAAAGCAAATTGACGCCAGAACTGTAGATTTATTTTGAGTTAAGTAAGCGTATTTATTGCAGCAGGACAAAGGAAAAAAACTTACCGGAGCATGAAAGTGTAGTGGGCGAAAGGCTTGATGTTATGAATACATACACAAAATACAAATGTTGGCAATTCAGTACCAGTGGCGAAAAAGACAGATCACATGACGCAAAAGTTTGTTTATTGACAGATCTTTTAATGACTGCGACAGGCTTTAAAACGATGTTCATGAGTTTAGATTATTCAAAGATGAGGTGATAAACGGCGAGAGAATCTCATCATGTTGTCAATGCTTGTAACTACAATGGTGCTGGCCACAAGGTAACAGCAGGTTAATGTTAACTTTTGTATATGAGCAGACCGGGCTCATTCTATCAAATTCGCGGGTGCAATTGATTGATTCACGTCAATATGAACTCAATGAAAGATATCACCATGACTCACAACTGGCGGAAAATGAATATGAAAGTACCTATTTGTTTGTGAATTACCACATTCTCTCCAAACAATCGCGGGTGAGAATGGGATTCTCTCAATAAATTTGCGGTAATTTGAGCGTTCCTATAAGTGTTTAAAGAGGATTTGTAAAGGAGTTCCTGTCTTCGGACCTCTTCTGTTATGTTTGTTCCTAATCCATAAGAAAAGGCTTGTGAGACGGTCTGCAGGGTATTCATGATTAAAAAAAATGTCTGGGTCTAAAAAAGACTGTAGTATGCTATTAACCCGGAAACGTGAGACTCTGTGAAAGGTGAGGTTAGCCGGCCAATCACACTCTTTGCGAGCTGCGTAGGGCCGTAGTGTTTTAGTCGCATAGTCAGGAATTTTGGGCGACGCACTTAAGCACGTAAGGGGGGATATTTTACCGCGCAAGGGGGGGTTATGTATCTTACGTGCTTACGTCTCTGCGTCTAAAGCGACCCTAAATCGACCTTAAGTTGGCCGTGTCTTACCTGGCTCTGCTGCACAGCTGCCTTTACTGGTACCTGCAGCATCACCTGAGTCTTTTCTGAAATATTTATAAAGAGATCCCCTCAGGCTTTCGGCTTCTTCCTCTCTTTTTCGCCTTTCTTTCTTTTTCAGGGCTCCTGACTTGTGCATGTTGAATCGACTCGTGCACTGACCACTAATGGAATGATGTCGTCTTTTTTCTTCTCCAAAGACCAAACCATTTTGGCATAGGGGTGATAGGGGGTTATTGGCCGTTTTTTCAAGGGCAATGAAGGCAAACAATCTAGGAGTCATTAATTGAATGCAAATAAAGCACTTTTCTTCTCTAAATCAACACATTTTGAAGTATACATACAATAATTAATCCCAACTTCATGGGGGTCCAGTTATGGGCCCCCCCCCCATTCCAGGGCCAGTCCAGGGCCCGGGACAACGTACCCGTTTGTCCCCCCCTGTCGGCGGGCCTGGTTACACTAACGGCATTGCACACTATGACGTTAACCATTGATATTACATACCCCATCAGGCTGTAATCCTGTCATATCCTCAGAAAATGTGCTTTGGTTGATGAGCTGCATAATTTCATCAGTAATGGACAGGGTTGGCAGGAGCAGTATGGTGTCCTCATCCTGACCTAGAGCTTGGTCATGCTCAATATCCATGTTGATGACAGAGGAAGCCAAAGTGCTGGTACTCCCTAAAGAATCCAAGCATTCAGCCTGTGTGTGCCGTTCATCCACACTACCTGCCTAAGAGCCAAATACACACAAGAGAACAACGCGCATGAAATACACAGAGGGTTTCAAAATCCAGGAAATGTTTCTGGACTGAATACTGTGGCAAGTGCTAACTGGACTTAATGTAGATATGTTTTGAATTGTTCTTACCTTCAGAATGACTGTGTAAAGGTATGAATGAAAAAAGAACACAGTATTAGACAAGAGAAACCTGATGATGAGGAGAGTCACACTTAAGCATATTCTAACAACATAACACTGTCTAATAAGGCTGCACCACAGCCCAGTCTTCATGTAAAACTATGGATGCTACAACCCAAAAAAGGGATTCATTTGGGGAGTGAAATGGTATCTCTCCTAGTCCTAGACAGAATTGTTGTTCATGCAGTGTGTTTGTATGTGAGCTCACCATTCTGTTGAAATGTGTCGTCAATATGTTTGTCAGGGGCTAAGCACAGAAAAAAAAGTTGAGTTAATGTAACTGGCATTATGACAAGACAATGTGCACAAAAGCTGTTTATCTGCTTTTTTAACTGGCCTTACTCACTGACAGTTGTTTGAGGAATTTATATGTCAATTTCCTGTTCCTCTTTCTATCTGCTGTGAAGTCTAGACTAAGACAACTGCTAATTACTTCGGAACGTAATTATTTTAGTGCCACCTCTCATTACAATTGCTCATGACATCACATTGACTATTACATCGTAATTTAGGGAGATCCGGCACAATTTGAACAGTTAACAGTGAGCATCATGTATGTAACAGCACTAATGGGACAGTGAGCATCATGTACAGTGCCTGACAAAAGTCTTGTCACCTATCCAAGTTGTAGGCACAACAGATGATAACTTGACTTGTAGTTGATCAATTGGAATCAGAAATGGCTTCTATGAAAGGCGAAGGCCTTTAGATTATGCTTATTATACCAACATAAAGTTGTGTATCATTAATTGAGTTTTATCATGTAATAAGGACAGACAGGTCAGATTGGGTTTGGACAAAAGTCTCGTCGCATACACAAACATATTTTTTTTAATTTTTAATTTTACTTTGATAACACAAAAATGCTACAATAACATCAGAGCATAAAGTCATGGTGCCTTGGAAAAAACAAATAATATTGTGTATGACTCCCATGAGCTTGGAGGACTGCATCCATATGTCTCGGCAATTACTCAAATAACTAATTGATGAAGTATGGAATGGCAAAGAAAGCAGTCTTGCAGGACTGGTTTCATCTTCCAAGCCTCCTCCTTCATCCTACTTCAGACATGCTCAATAATGTTCTTGTCTGGTGATGGGCTGGCCAATCCCGGAGCACCTTGACTTTCTTTGGTTTCAGGAACTTTGATGTGGAGGCTGAAGTATGAGAAGGAGCGTCATCCTGCTGAAGAATTTACATTCTCTTGTGGTTTGGGATGTAATAGGCAGCAATAATCTCTTGATACTTCAGGCTGTTGATGTTGCCATCCACTCTGCACACCCATACTGGTTGTAACCCCAAACCATTTTTTTGCCAAAACGATAGACAGTGGAAAAGTTTCAGAAGGTTGATTTTTTTTCTGATGAATCATCCATCAAACTGCATTACGATCGCTACGAATACTGCAGAAGACCTGTTGGAACCCGCATGGACCCAAGATTCACCCAGAAAACAGTCAAGTTTGGTGGAGGAAATATCATGGTTTGTATGGGGGTGTGCAAAAGATCTGCAGAGAGGATGGCAACATCAGCAGCCTGAAATATCAAGGGATTCTTGATGGCTATTACATTCCAAACCACAGGAGACGGCAAATTCTTCAGCTTCGGGGGGTGGGAGAGCCCTTGGGATAATGAACCCAGGTAAGGGGAAGGGAAGGAAGCGGGATACAAACCCTGGTCATCAAGGCACCAAAAGAGAACAACAAGTAACATGGCCACTTCATCTGTATCAAGGACATAGGGCAATATGAGATGTATAGACATGAAGAGGTAGAAGGACATAGTGCAATATGAGATACGTATATGGACAGGAAGAGGTATTAGGAGAGGGAGAATTGGCCTAGGATGGTCATTTTTCATTTAAGTTATACACAGGAAAGGATGTTTAATTCCTAAATTCCCAGGTTTGGGTTAAGGTAGACTGTGTAACTGCTCTCTGAACCTGACCGCTGAATTTGTATCAATGCCACTGGTAAATAAAGGACTTTAGTACACGGCTCTTCTTAATGCTGTAGAATGCTCCATTCACTTGAATGGGGCTTCCCAACGTTCTGCGGTCAACTATTTTCCGATAACTGACCGTTGCTATGCACTTAATGACCGCTGTCAAGGAAAGTGGCCTTTTTGCCTCTGATTCACATCTTTCGTAGCACTCCGCAAGTAGTACGGTAACTTATCAAGGGAGTTTCAGCGGACGGTTGAGCAGCTGTGTTCTAAAGAATGTTCAACTGTCTTTGAAGTTCAACGTCTTTGGCGAACTATTTCTCTGCTTTTTAACACTACGTATAGTAACAAAAACAAATACATTGTAAAAAGACACACTGTGTTAAGTTATTTTTTTTTAGTTTTAGCCGTATAATAAGCGGGATAATGTAAAGAACGCCGGTCATTGTCGGGAAAATAAGCCCCTTCACGGTGAAGCAACACCCCTTCGCGTCGGGGTGCTGTTCGCCCTGTCTGGGCTTATTTTCCCGACAATGACCTGCGTTCTATACATTATCCCTTACTTAATCACCACACTGACCTCGTTAATCAGAAGGAGGAGTAAAGCAGGTAAGCGAGAGCAGGAAAGCAAGCCTGTCTCGAGACATCTCCAAAAAAGACTAAATACCCACGCTGTTCTGTAACCAATACTTCGAATGCTGGCCCTCACCCTTTTTTCACTATTTATTGTATATTTCATGGAATCATTTATGTACCATGTACATATCCTCTGATACGTGTATGAATCCTTTGGCTTGCTCCTGATTCTCTCTTCTCCTTCTCTCGTCCCTTCCCTTCTGCCCTAAGCAGATGGGTTCCCCCTTTGAGCTGAGGTTCTGCTCAAGGTTTATTCCTGTTAAAAGGGAGTTTGTTTCAGTTGCCTTAAACCTAATTTATACTTCGGTGGACGACACTTTTGAAAAAAAAAAAGTGTCGTCCAGGCTTGTGTGTTTATACTTCAGGCGAACAGTCGCCGAGTTCGTCATAATGGGAGAGGCGTTTTTTTTTTTAACGTAATTTTTGTTGGAAATCAGCTGTTGACCGCTCGAGGAAAATTCAAACAACGAAGTCAACGACGCGTGCCGTCTATCTAGCCAATCACACTTGCGCGTAACTTTGTGACGACTTCAGCGCCAGTAGAAATTTCTCCATGTAGCCGACACTTCAAAACGACGATTTAAAGTGTCGTCCATGATTTTTGTCGGCGACCTTTTTTAGTGCTTGCTCTAGGAGGTTCAGGCTTTGTAATTCAGTTGTAATTGTCGCTATTTAAAAAAAAATATATATAATTGAATTGAATAAGTCACACAGAGGGGAGTCATTATATATTGTTATTGTGGTGGGCAGGAATTACTTCCAATACTGGTCCTTATTACAGCAGAGTTGAAGGAGCCTCTGACTGGAAATTCTCTGTGAAGTGTTGCAGCACGGTGGCTCAGTGGTTAGCACTGTCGCCCCACAGCAAGAAGGCCCTGAGTATGTGGGTTCGCCTTCCAGGTCCTTTCTGTGTGGAGTTTGCATGTTCTCCCCCAGACTGTGTGGGTTTAATCTGCGTACTTCGGGGTCCCCCACCATCATAAAGACATCACATAGTGGAGCCCCTCAAAAGAAATAAGTGTTGTCCATTATGTTGAGCAGTCTGTGCAACACCCATCTATCAACAACCAACTCTAGGGGGTCCAGAGCAGCCCCAGCCACAGACCAACCAGCTTTCTAAATCTGCTTGCTCAGTTTCTGAGTGTCGCTCAGTACGTTTACATGACGGTATTAATTTGACCATAGCTTTAGTCGGACTATGCTATTTTTGGAGGCAACTGCTATTATCTCAATATACATGGCAGTGAATAATTCGAATCATTGGCCGAAAGCATGTCATATCCCGTTACGATAGGTAGCGCTGTTTTCATTTCAGCTGGTGGTGATACAGCCATTTCCGCTTGACCTCTTCACCACCATAGACATACTGTATATTCATTCATGTCTATGTTCACCACTACCAACAAAAGCAGTTGAATTAGCATGAATCGCGTCTGTTCAAATCAAATGTGGAATGTTTTCAAGCGGGCACCCGCTATCGTTGATTATACAGTAAATAAGTTGTGAAATGAAACACATCACAGTTAAAGTTGTATTAGTATTGATGGATTCACATCGATATGAATGGATGACATGACTAACTAACAAGTGGTGAATAAGCGCGTTCTGTCTAAACAGTCGCAGTCAAAGTTTTTAAAATGTCAACGCAGTGGTATACCAGGTAAGTAGGAGGTAGGATGTTGCAATGCATGTCGATTCTTTGCACAAGTGACACCCTTCACCTCTCATCTTTCATCCTCAGATTCATAAAGTAGGCTACTTTTATCGTTAGGTCGTATTTACAATAGGACTTTAGGCTAAACCAGTCGTAAATGAATTGATTTCAATTTGTTTTGTGGTATGAAGGATTCTGCATTCATTTAAACTGTTCTATCGCGGCCATTTGAACGTCCTTATACGTGTTTAAGGAGGTGTTGTAAAGGTGCTCATATCTTCGGACCTCTTGTGTTATGTTTGTTCATAATCAACAAGAATAAGCTTGTGAGACAGTCTGCAGGATATTCATAAAAAACGTGTCATTAGTATGAACAGTTGAGACCATGGACATATATAAATGTCTCTGGTTGAGACAAAACCTTTCCTTTAGCCATGTCTGATATGCAGTTGCTATTTAGATACTAAAGTTAGCTTTGTTTATTGTTTCAGGAGCCGTCAGAATAATTCGCTTTTCTGTTGGCCATTTCTGATATGCAGCACATGAAGGTTCGATAACGGAGGGCAAAGAAAATTGTGCATGGTCTTGGTCATGCATATTTCAAATGGCTGCAAAGACAATTGCAACAACATACTGGTAGAACATGCTAAATCTTGCTGCACATATTAAAGGACAGTGGCGGTTCTACATGGAATTATGCCCTGGGCGAGACCCTCTCCGACACCCCACACACATAAGACACACTTACATTTCTCAATTGACCTATCGCTTAGCCCGGTCTCCCTTATATTAGTTACTGTTGCTAACTCGGACAAACTAGAGGAGCTGACTAGAGTTCACAAAAGCAGCTATCATATGATATCCCAAGAGGCTCTAGGCAACTTTTTGAGACAGAAGGACCTGATTGCGTCTTGGAGCCTTCAAAAGGGACTTCATTATGCAATGAAGGGATATGTACAAAATGTAAAACTAGATATGATGGATGACAAGCTTAAATTGGAGGCGAGAATTTACAGATCACATTGCAACAAGGAGAATCCATCTCGGTCATCACGATTGCAGATAACAACATCCCATACCAGCATTGTTCATGCACCGCAGGGAAAGATTACATTATTTTACCTTCAGTTAATTTAAAACTCATCTGGAGAGAGGCACTGAGATGTAGACCTACGTTTATTAACTAGCATTATTACCCTGTCCCTGACAGGGCAGTGTCCCAGCATAGCTGCTAGGTCAGTTATCTGACAGTGTCAAACATCGGCCATTCTGTTAAACAATCAAAATGCTAAGTTTAATAATGGTTTAACAATCAATGTGCTAATTTTAGTAGCTAATGGATTAAAATGACAACGTGAACGTTTGCCCAAAACACACGCAGTACGATAATTAATACCATAACGATAACTGTCTAGCTAGCTAGCGAATAGCTAACGTTAGCTAGTTTTAACCAGAGATAACTTGCCTAAGCCTAGCATAACATCAGTGGTGAAAGTAAGATGGTACTCACAATGAAATGTGAATTATGAGTATGCCTTTGACCATGCAGGCTTAGTTTATTACTTTAGCAACGGAAAATTCCAACCTAACAAGTTCATTTGGGAGACCCAGAGGTAAACTGTCCCCCACGCCCCCTCACCTTCCCCCTCACACAGGATCTGTGCAAGGCACCTTCTTAGGGAGCAGGGGCGCCAATTTGCCTATTCCCCACAAAGTGATATGGTAGATAGATAATAGAAAACCGCTTTGCGGCCCAGATGATTTTTATTTAATTTTTTTAAGTGCTTGTGCCACCCTCCACGTGTCATGAAAAAGTGCTTCTTTAACTCCACAACCATCTCCTTCGTTTTGGCCACATTTTAGACAAGGTGGTTGTTTTCACACCACAACACACAGTGGTCCACCAGTTCAGTTAAAATCAGCTTTTAGAATAATGTCTTCACTCATGAATTACATACTGTGACTGGGTAAATGTACACACAACCTATTTTTGACCTGGGCTGTATGTGTAGAGAAGAGGTAAGATACATACCCGACTGTCTCCTGCCACGCCTGTGTGGAAAGATTTGTTCCCATAACAGACTCCCAAGACTCCCCCTAGTCTTGTCATGGGTGCAGGTATACTCTGGGGGCTCTGGGGGAAAGAAACACTGTTAGAGAACCAGCAGATCCACTCATGTCTTTTCAGAAGTGGTGCTGCCTTCACTGTAGAATACTGGGTCCATAAATGCACTCACCAGATTGTCTCCTGCTCCGGTTGTAGCCATGAACATCATTCACATGGGAAGAGAGGGAAGATTTCCTAATGACCTCATGGTCTAACTGCAGAGCTATAGGGTAGAGAGCATGTTAACCTGAACAGAATGTCCATAGTCATCATACATGTATATGCAAGGTTATACAGATGTATTATCCATGTTTAGGACTCAAAGGGCCACATTGCAAAAATATATACAGTATGTACAAATATCTTAAAATATATCTCAATAAATACATTGTTACATAAAGTGTCAATAAATGCTTAAATGCTAAAATAAGGATTCATTGATTTTGTGATTTATTGATTTTAAAATACAGAAACTTCGATCAAACTTTGCTGCGTCAGTCTTGTAAATAAGAGGATGGCTGCAATGTGCACACATTACGATACATAACATTGACTTACATTGTGGCCTCAAGAAGACTGACATTGACATTGTTACATTATATTCATGAGCACTTGTGCTTAATTATCTATTTATCTATCTATATATCTATCTATCTATCTCTCCCTTCCTCTCCAACTCCTCTTTTCACACTCTATAGCTGTGTTCGAAATGTCCACTCGATGTGTCTGAGAACAGAGTCCACTGCAAATGGTTTTGGTTTAATTTTACTTTTAATTATGCTCTAATTATTGTACAGTTAAGGAAATCAATAAATAAAGCAGCTCATAGCTCAGCATACCTCTCCATTTTCTCTTTGTTCCATCTTCACTCTTTTCACTCGTTCTCTTTCTTACCCTGTCTTTATCCACTCTTTTTCTCCTTCTTCATGTCAGCTCTTCAGTTACTCCCTTTGTCTCTCTCTCCAAAACCTCCCTCCACTCTATCTATATATCTTTTTTTAGTTATTTTCCCTGTAATAATAATAGGAAGTAGCTTGCACTGTAACCAGAAATATGCTAGCTTGCCAGATAGCTAGTGCTAAATCTTCTTATTATGCTTGCTAGATAGCTCTTAAAGTCAGCCAACTTTGGCACATTTGCAAGAATGATTCTGCCAACTTAAACTGTGATGGATAAATTATCAACAAAAGAAGTGAGTGTGAAGGTAAGGAGAAAATAGAATAGACTGGTAAATGGTAGCTTGTCGACGAACTGTAGACTACCTCTGACTGTGTTGGATATAAAGTTACTGACGTTTAGAGTGCTGCTGGGGGTTATTTAAAGTTGGTCACAGATTGGTGTATAGATGTAGACCAGCTGTCAGAAATCATGATCTCACTAGGAGACATCACGAAAAGCACAGTTACTCATAAGTGTTGTATCATATAGCACAGTTACTCATACATAAGTGTTGTATCATATAGACTATCATCCTCATAATCTCACTGGAAGACATCACGCAAAGCACAGTTACTCATAAGTGTTGTATCATATTGACTATCATCCTCATTTGCAGGAATGATACATAAACATCACATTTCATTCTTGGAATTCTCCCAGAAAGGCAGGAATTCAGATTCTAGGTTGGGCAGTAATATGATGGGGCAGATGGCATCCTCACTGAATGACCTTGTGTTAAAGGAAACTGTAGCACCCCAGGTTGTTCACACAGTCGTTCGTACAGTCGGCTGAATCAAATGGCATAAAGGACGATGTTAATTTTCTTCGCCTATTCAGCATTTTAAGCAAGTCAACAAATCAAAATATATCTCTTTCTGTAATTTCAGTTTCTAATTCAGTTTGGAGAATGAGGGCTGAGGTGTGCGAGTGGTGGGGGATGGGTTGAACAGAGTTGCTTCACTGAACATTTTGATCACCAGCCACCACTGCCTGTGAAGCATCTGTTTTTCAAATTAAAGATTCAGAGTTTTTCTATCGTCCTGCACCTGGGCCTCCAGCTTCCCTTTCTAAACTGCTTGAAGCCAGTTTGCATTCTCCTGTGAACCATGTGCTGCACAACTTGGTCAGATATCTGTAATAGACTGGGTTTATCAGGTTAAGTGTTATCAGTATTGTGATTGGTTCTCGAAGTCACATGTCTTAGTGTAAAAGCGTAAGCTAGAAAGTAGTCCTGGAGCGGGAGACTTGTATGTATGCTAGTGATTCCTATCTGTCTAAGAAAACGTGTTCAGTTTTATAAACCACCGCCTGAGTGCTTATTATAAACCCACCAAGATATTACAATATCTGTTGTTTGGTTGACAACTCCTTCAATCCCTGAAACAATATCAATCTGATTCATTTCTTTACAAAAGATATTTCTGTCTGACCATCTTTCTGTCTGACCACTTTTCTGTCCATTTATCAATTGAATCAAGTCCATAAGTGCTGATGTTCCTGATACTCAAGTAGGCCAAAGAAGGCCAGTTTTATTATTGCTTCCTGCAACAACAACAGCAGTCTTTAGCCACATAGACATGATTTAAAACGGGTTTTCTAATTATGCAAAAGCCTTTACATTTTACATTTAGTCATTTAGCAGACGCTTTTATCCAAAGCGACTTACAAGGATGTATACACATTTTACATTTACACTGATGGCACACTGCACATCAGGAGCAATTAGGGGTTCAGTTTCTTGCTCAAGGACGCTTCGACAGGGAATCGAACTAGCTACCTTCTGATTACTAAACGACTTCTCTACCTCCTGTACCTCCTGTACCACTGTCGCCCCTTTGAAACATAATAGTTTAGGATTAGCTAACATAATGTGTCATGGAAACACAGGAGTGATAGTGGCAAAAATTGGCCTTTTACTTTAGATATTCTATTCAAAATATGGAGTTTCCAGCTGTAACTAGTCATTCACAACATTACCATTATTTACACTGTATTTTTTTTTAAGATTCGTTTTTTGGCGTTTTGCCTTTAATCAGATAGGACAGTCAAGGTTTGGACAGGAAATGAGGTGGAGAGAAGAGGTAGGGAGTGGGATCGGGAAATGATGGCGGGTCGGATTCAAGCCCGTATATGGTCGGGGCTACTGCTTGCGCCACAGTGCGCCTCTACACTGTATTTCTGATCAGTTTAAAGAGAGAGAGAAGCACATGTCAAGTGTATAATGAGAAATTGTAGATTTCTTATAAATCTGTATGAAGGCTCCTGCAGTACACATGACACAAGTTCTGCAAGGTAGAGAACGCATTCGATTAGTATAAAGACTTGTTCAAACTTACACTGATAGAAATGGTTTCCAAGAACCTGGCGTGCCTGCAAATAAATCCAATCATGAATGAACTAATAAATAAATAAACAAACAAACATCACACACAAGTAAATACTGTAAATATGCTGTACTATACAGCCCTTCAGAATGCTGCAGTATATCCCATTGATTTGGAAGGGCAACCGCAACACTCTGATATTTCTATATAATGACCTCTGCAAAAATTGTTTGACTGCTGCCATTGGCAACCAGTTTTGGGCTTCTAAGTCTTTCATATCATTCTTTAATATTATTCCGCAACTAGTCTATTTATTTTTCATTACTGAAATTATTGTAACTTGAAGTCAGCAAATAATATGTTGGTACGCAACATCTGAAACTTTAAAGTTCTATTTGTTTTTTCTAGTTTTTTTTCTGGTAACAAAATCATTCAAAAGAGATTTTTTGGAGGAATGTCTTTTATCGTTTTGACAGTTAACCATACAGTATAACCATATCATAATAGGGTGACAGTAATATATAGTTGTTGTGATATTTTGTTTTCAGTGTTTTTTACTGCCAAAGCGAGGTAGCTGGACATTTTATATTCATAATGTCAAAATGTCTGTTCATGCAGTGAGTTTTTTTTGTCTGTGTCCATTGGAAAATGACATTTTATTCTGAATTGATAGGCTACATTTCTTCTTTGTTCCTGTGTAATAAACCAACAGATTTACTATGGCCTTTTATGAAATATATGTATTTGAAGGTAAGCAATGCCACTTTTGTACAATTGGCTTATTTCAATTTGTAATAGAAAATGAATGAACAAATGTAGTTAAGAACTGAAATGTATTGTATTGTATCAAATCGCACCAAATCGTTCTGCATTGAAATGTATCGTCCCTGAATCGTTACCCAAGTGAGCAATCTAGATACATATTGCATTGCACATTATTTTAGAAAAAGCCTAACAGAATACAGTACTTCGTAGTAGTTAGTAAGTTAAGAGAACTAACCCTGATGTGCTATGATGCTAAAGATGAAAAATTTAAATAAATATTAAACTGTTCCAACACCTGTAACTCACTCATTTAAAAAGAGTTTACTTTGAACAACCCCTCACTCTTCACTAAAGGGTAGTGATTCATTTATAGAAGTCCTTGCATACTAACCTTCTGTGGTAAGGAAGCTGGATGGTTTTCTACTATGAGTCTCTTGAGATAGTGCAGCCAGAGACGCCTCTCTTCCTGGTTCTTGGCCTGCAATATTGAAAGGTTTTCGGAATGAAAGAAAAAAATAAAAATCTCGTAGTAAAAAATATCTCGTAGTCAAGTTCATAATTAAGTCAGCATCTAAAATTCCCATCCAATCATCATATCATTGCTAAAAGTAATGACATGATTAACAAAAAGGCATGACTTAAATTATCCGTAATCATACGTTTTTTCTTTGCGCCCCGCCAGAGGTGGTTGTTCTGGAGGCATGTGCTCTATGGGGTTGGTGAATTTGTCCAATTTGGTTTCCCCCTTCACCATGACTGCAGTTTGGGAAAGTGACAGTGCTCTGTGTATTGTCTTACACTTCAAATTCTTCCTGTCACATGGCTGTAGTCGTTGTCTCTCCACTGGCGGTATCTGCACTTCTCCAGTGTTTGATGGACAGTCTTGACTCTCAACAATTATCAGGTTGTTAGGATTGAAGCCTTGGCCCTCCAAACCTACAGTTCTCTTCATGACTTCCTCAGCTTCGCCTGCATCTTCCACTGACTCCGGTGATATGTGTGTTCCCACGTCTGGAATCAATGGCTCCTCAGATTCCTGTGCCTTTTCTATAATCCCGCAGTAACCTGGCTCTGGCCATTCGACATGGCGCAGCTCACTGTCAACTGGGGGTATTTCATCTTGCACCGAACCTAGACCATCTTTATCATTAGGCACACACACATCATCTTTGTCAAGCTGCTGGCTTTCAGCCACCGTAAGAGACCGTAAGGAGGGCAGACTTAGTTTCCCGGAATCGCCGACATAAGGGTCTGTCTCTGATGATCCGTCAACTTCGCAAACCTTCTGAATATGTCTTCATCATCATTACTCTCCTCATCACCCTCTTTGTGATGGTTATAGCGAGCTGTATATCTGCCACGTTTCTGAGTGTTGCACTGTTTCGACCAATGGCCATGTTTCCCACACTTATTACATGTTTCATGGGATCTGTTTCTTGGCGGATATTGTGATCTGAACTGTTGATGTTCAGATGCTTTTCCAGGACCTTGTGAATTTAGAGGTCTCAGCATGCACTCCTGTTCATCATCTGGACCACAGGTGTTGACACATCTGAGCTTTTGTTCAACACCACGTTCCACCCTTCTCGCCACATTGATTAGCATTTCTAAGGTAAACGTGGTGTCCTCCCAAGTCGGAGTAGTCAGCTTGACAGCCTGCTTCACTTCTGGATTCAGGCTATGCAGCAGGTTAGCCTTAAGAGCACCATTGTCACTTATTCCAATGTTCTCCTCTGTCAAACCACTCATGCCTGAGTGTCTTAAAAAGGTTTCAATGAATCTTTGTGAAAAGTCATCAACAGCCTCATTAGTCCTTTGTTTGCAGGCGGCTATCTTGGCCCAATCAGTGGTGGCGTTTGTGGAACTTTGGATGTAATCACGTAATGCCAGCCAGCCCTCCTCCATCTTCTGTTGACTGTCTCCTAGGCCTCTTTCAACAGCCCGCCTTATTTTGCTTGATTCAGAGGCATTGAGTACGGTACACATCATTGCCACGCCGTCTAAAGGATGGAGTTGGTAGATGTTTCGCAGACGGTTGATTTTGGACCATGCCTCCATGCCCGACTTGCGAGGATGTTGCAAGTCTTTAGTCCATTGATCAATATCCTGGGGTTTTGCCGGTTTATATCCATACGTCACATTTCCACTGGCATGCCTGGTCGTTAAAGGTCTCAGCTTGATTGGATTATCCGAGTCCATTGCATCATCACTGTCCTCACACACGTCGCTGTCTGTGTGGGGAGCCATTGCTGATTGCAACAGTCTTCGTGTTTCAGACTGAGCTGCTTCCCTCATTTCCTGAAAGGGGTACAAGGTCTCGCCAGGTAGCGTCAGTTGATCAGAAACATTAATCCCAGCCTGAGTTGTTAACATTTTCTCCGCCTTCAGCGATCTCACATCTTCCGCTAGAGCTCTGGTTTTATTCTTTTCCACAATCAATTGTCTTTCGGTCTCAGATTTTTCGGCCTTCAACTTTGAAAACTCCGCCTCTCTCTCAGCCTTCTGGACAGCTTTTTGCCTACGTGTGACTTGACTCAGAATTAGCAAAGCGTATGGCAATTTGTTTTTATCCGACAGTCGCTGCATCTTTCCCCATGCGCGTTTTGCATCGTCAATCGGCCATAAATTGTCACTGTCAGGCACAATGTCATATTTGTTTTCCAGCTTCTTTTGTAGCACATCTACCTTCAAATGGTCATTGATGAAACCTCTTACAGATGAAATTATGGTTTCTTCATCAATTTCAGGAACTGCTCGCCCACCCCTTATATTGGTGGTTTTCTGCTTAACTTTTTCGTTCTTTCCGATCATTTTGGCTTTTGCCAAAATATGGATCACAAAAACAACAGCTGAAGCCTTCTCTTCACTGAGTTAAAATAAGCAATCTCTCGATTGCAATTATCTGCAGTCTACTCTGCATTCGACGTGCACTGTATGTTTTTTCCGAAAACGGTTTATCACCATAACACATACACACCATACGGTAACTTCTGTCCCGCAAAAACCAAAGTGCATACAATTAAGTATTAAAATGTATCACTTACTCATAAATGATCTGTCTCGGAAAAAACAGGTTCACTTATGGGCCCAATCTTTACAAGTCCTTATATCGAGTGCATACAATTAAGTATTAAAATGTACCACTTACTCATAAATGATCTGTCTCGGAAAAAACAGGTTCACTTATGGGCCCAATCTTTACAAGTCCTTATATCTGTTAGATGGATCTGACGTACACAGCTTTTTCCGTTCTTTTTTTCAGCAAAGGAAAGATGATTATACTCCGTATCCTATCTTCTTCTTTTTCCTTCTTGAAACTGGGTGGAAACGCCAGATGAAAGAAGTCTGTCTCAGTCTTGGATCCAAGGTTAGGTTTGCAGATAGTCAGGAAACTTGGGAGAGTGTCCAACAGTAGAAATATGTTTATTTCAGCGTCACAGGACAATCCGAACGCATGTTGCACGAACGGTTCTTTCTCAACATACTGAGAGGAATAACAGATATTTATACAATCATCCAGGATATGGGAGGGAATGGGTGTGTACTATTTCTGAGTGGATGATTGAACCTGATTTAATCACAGTGAATGAGTACCTCGATTAAATCCCATTGATTACAAAAGGGTCAGGAGGCCAGCTTGATCACGTTAAATAGACTGATATCTAACAGGAATCAAAGGCAATTCATCTGTTTGTGCTTACAGTATGTTTCATGGTGTAAGAGTTTACTAGTTCACGGTGTTCACAGCTAGTTCAGCTTGGATTCAGATTTCCGAGGCAATTCATTTGTTTGTGCTTACAGCCATTTTCGCAGTTAAATAGTTTTCTAGTTCCCAGTGTTTACAGCTAGTTCAGCTAGGTTGCCAGATCAGCTAGGTTGTGAGTTCAGCTAGGTTGCATATTCCCGGTGTAACAGGACATAGTATACCTCCGGTCCTGACTATACCTGGGGTTAAAGGGGCCTAGGCTATATTGTACCCCGGTTATATTATGGCCTAGGCCAATTTATACTCCGGGGTTTAAATTGGCCTCGCCAATTCATACCCCCTCAGGCCAGATTATACCCCCATGATTTCAGTAGTGTTGAGTGAGATACACAAGAATTACTTAATACAAACATAAGACTTTAAAACATAAGACTCTAAAACATAGAATTTTATTACTTCAAACCGAAAAACTGAAAAAATATTAGACAAAGATCCACAAAGATCAAAGATTACTATGTCCTGAAACTTCAACTTCTAAGACTGTCACAACCTTAGCTGCACGCTCCTCTGTTTCTGTTCCTGCTCTTGCTCCATATGCTACTCCAGCCCGTTCATCCTCTCCTGTGTTTAGTATTTCCCTCACAATTTAGTTTTTCCTCGATGTTTTGTTTCCACGATGTTGGCTTTCCTCGATGTTTTGTTCACCTGACTGTAGCCAATGTGTTAATTGTGTTTAGTTCTCACCTGTAGCCTTTGTGTTAATTAAGTTTAGTTCTCACCTGCAGTCAATGTATTAATTGAGCTCCTATGTAAGCCTTAGACTATTCCTTTGTCTTTGTGTGTAATTGTTTTTGTGATCAAGTCCTGTGAACTTTGCCTTGTTTGCCCATCGTGGCACTTTGATTTATTTTAGTAAAACACGCCTTGAGCGTTTGCATCCTATTTCTGGTATCAAGTCTCCAGTTTGTGACAAAGACTAGCAAGTCCTCGCTACAATATAAATGTTCAAAGTTAAACACTGATAACAACATCAAAACATCCACAGAGATCAAAGATTACTACAACACTTCACATAATTTAATCATTGACAGTTAATAGCTAATTTACCGTAGCATAAATTACAGGGTTGTGCACTTTCAGGTTTCTCTCGATGTATGTTGTGTTCTTCAAACCTATTTTTGAAGCCCCACCGTTTATCTCCCGTTATTGCAGTGTGTTGTGTTTTATTTTCTGTCAAGTTATAATAAAGAGTGTCCAGATATCTATTCTTTTTCTTCCAGTACCAGAGTCCAGAGTGCTCTATCTTCATCCATGATCAAACATTTGTTAGGACGTCTCTTGCATGTCTGGGCATCTCAGGGAGTGGAGGAGGGATACAGAACCGGGCAACATTCAACAAATGATATTAACAATGTACTGCACTAGGTGCATGCAAGTTTGAAAAAATGATGTATTACATTTGGTATTGTTCGTTCGACCCACACGCGACCCATACCCACCAATGCGCTAGCATGTTCTGACAACACCCCTACCTCTTTAGATTTTTGGCAAATGTTCCCCTTATGTTAAATATATTTTTTAATGTCAAAATATTGGTCAGAGAAATGGAAGGGGCGCAAAAAACTCTACCAGGACGTAGTAATCTTTGATCTTTGTGGAAGTCTAATATTTTTTCAATTTTTCTGGTTGAAGTAATAAAAGTCTAGGTTTTAGAGTTTTGAGATTTAAGTCAGTAAGCTTTCTCACTTAACCTACCTGACAAAGCTGAACCCCCAATAAAATGTTGAAAAATTAAGTAATTCTTGTGTATATCACTCAACACTACTGAAATCATGGGGGTATAATCTGGCCTGAGGGGGTTTGAATTGGCCTAGGCCATAATATACCCGGAGTATTAATTGGCCAAAACTTTTTAGGCCCAAGATCACCGACCTTAGCCTTGGTGAAGGCAAGATCTCCCTATTGAGGCGTTGAGAGAAAAAGACTGTCCAGACTCAAAACTGCACTTACAGCTTGTCTTTGTATTGGGCCTAGTTGTATTTGAATTAAATCAAACACTTTGGCCCAGCTTTGAAATTGATGTGACCAAGAACACATTTA
The DNA here is from genome assembly GCF_963457725.1 of Sprattus sprattus. Classification (NCBI taxonomy): domain Eukaryota; kingdom Metazoa; phylum Chordata; class Actinopteri; order Clupeiformes; family Clupeidae; genus Sprattus; species Sprattus sprattus. The sequence continues at coordinate 32,215,597 of NC_137928.1, read as the reverse complement.
ACCAGGGGCTCTCAATTATATCAATTATCAATCCATCTCAAACTATAATTTTTCTAAATTATTTCCACAGCCCATATAGAACCACAGACAGCAATTATTTGACTAGTTTAACGCTGAAACTATGTGTCAGATTTCATCTTCATATCCAATTTGAAATCTCTATCTGTCTGCAATACAGCTCGCGGCCACTATGCAACATAGGTGCTCTCACACTTGCCATGCATACATAGTAATAGAAAGCACACGCAGCATCTACTGTTTGGGCAAACCTGGATACAGGGCTGTTAACGATGTGTTCTTCGCCTGGAAGTCTCTAGAAATCTGGCACCTTATTCAATTTCAAGTTCAATTTAAGAATCCTCCTGAGAACACTTCAGCTGTGTTCAGAGATATTTTCTGACTATGGTCTTTCGAAGTCCGTAAGAAAACAGTTCGAAAATGATTATTTTTTTTTTCTTTTTGGAGATCGACAGGGAAAGGCCATAATATACCCAGGGTATAATCTAGCCTAGGCCCCTTTAACCCCAGGCATAGTCCAGGCCGGGGGTATACTATGGCCTGTTACACCGGCGTGAAGGAGTAGCCTCCCCACTCATTCAAAAACTTTTTTGTGAGCCATCGTCAAATAAGCTGGTAGAAGAATATTTACCTAAAATGTGTACCAGCAGGATATGATGTAGACCTCAAGTTAATTTAAAATTAATTTTCATACTGGGTATTTTCCTTCCCAAAATCTAAGTCTGGGATCCTAGCCTTTATGGTAGGCTATTGGTTACTTTCAACATTGAGTGGAGTATAGCCTCAACCTTATGTCTGAGTGGAGTATAGCCTCAACCTTAGACCTGAGTGGAGTATAGCCTCAACCTTAGGTCTGAGTTGAGTATAACCTCAACCTTAGATCTGAGTTGAGTATAGCCTCAACCTTAGATCTGAGTGGAGTATAACCTCAACCTTAGATCTGAGTGGAGTATAGCCTCAACCTTAGATCTTAGTGGGTGCTTTTAAAAATAGGGGCACGTTTTTCACAATCAGCGCAAACAAGCAAGAATAGAAGTAGTTCTAAAGCACATATTTAACATTAACACCTACTTCCCTGAACTACTAATGGGGGGGGGGGGGGCATACTTCTATACCAAGCCCCCATCAGATCACTGACTGTTATTGGCATTTGAAAGGCCAAGCCATCAACTAATGAGTCAGTATGTTTACATGATGGCATAAACCCGATTTCGGCTAAAGCCCGGCTTCTCTATCCATGGGGGGCTAACTGCTTTATCTCACGGTACATGGCAGTGACAAATACAGAACTTGGCCGCGTCTGTTCATATCAAATGTGGAATGTTTACAAGCGGGCATCTGCTACCGTTGATTATACAGTAAATAAGTTGTGAAATGAAAGAAAAACACATCACAGTTAAAGTTGTATTAGTATTGATTGATTCAGATCAATATGAATGGATGACATGACTAACAAGTGGTGGAAAAGTAATATGAAAATATTTGTTCAGTGAATTAGCGCGTTCTGTCCAAAACAGTCGCAGTCAACGTTTTTCTAATGTCAACACATTGGTATAGGCTACCACATAACTATCATCTGAAATATCCCGGTCGCAACAAACATGTCGCAACAAACCTTTGATCTAAACAGAATATTCAGTATGGATTGGGAATAGAGCAGTATCTTTTATGACATACAGTACTGTGCAAAAGTTTTAGGCAGGTGTGAAAAAATGCTGTAAACTAAGAATGCTTTCAAAAATGGAAGTGTTAACAGTTTATTTTCATCAATTCTTCATAAATTAACAAAATGCAGTGAAGGAACAGAAGAAAATTCTAAATTAAATCAATATTTGGTGTGACCACCCTTTGCCTTCAAAATAGCATCAATTCTTCCAGATACACTTGCGCAGTTTTTGAAGGAACTCGGCTGGTAAATTGTTCCAAAAATCTTGGAGAACTAACCACAGATCTTCTGTGGATGTAGGCTTCCTAAAATTCTTCTGTCTCTTCATGTAAACCCAGACAGACTCGATGATGTAGAGATCAGGGCTCTGTGGGGGTCATACCATCACTTGCAGGACTTTCTGTTCTTCTTTAAGCTGAAGATAGTTGTTAATGACATTGGCTGTATGTTTGGGGTTATGTTCCTGCTGCAGAATACATTTGGTGCCAATCATACGACTCCCTGATGGTATTTCATGATGGATTAGTATCTGCCTGTATTTCTCAGCATTGAGGACACCATTCATCCTGACCAAATTTCCAACTCCACTTGCAGAAATGCAGCCCCAAACTGGAAAGGAACCTCCACCATGCTTCACTGTTGCCTGCAGACTCTCATTATTGTACCTCTCTCCAGCCCTTCGGCGAACAAACTGCCTTCTTCTACAGCCAAATATTTCTAATTTTGACTCATCAGTCCAGAGCACCTTCTGCCATGTTTCTGCACCCCAGTTTCTATGTTTTCGTGCTTAGTTCAGTCACTTGGCCCTGTTTCCTTGTCGGGGAAGAGCTTTTTGGCTGCAACTCTTCCATGAAGACCACTTCTGGCCCGACTTCCCTGGACAGTAAATGTCTGTACCTGGGTACCACTGGTTTCTGCCAGTTCTGAGCTGATGCCACTGCTTGAAATCTTCCGATTTCGAAGGTAAATAAGCTTGATGTGTTTTTCATCAGCTGCATTAAGTTTCCTTGGCTGACCACTGCGTCTACGATCCTCAACGTCTTCTTCAAAAGAGCTTGAACTGCACATTTTGAAACCCCTGTCTGCTTTGAAATCTTTGTCTGGGAGAGACCCTGCTGATGCAGTATAACTACGTTGTGTCTTGTTGCTGTGCTCAGTCTTACCATGTAAATGGATACAAAATAAACATTTATTGTTTACATTTTTCAAAGCATTCTTAGTTCATAGCATTTTTTCACACCTGCCTAAAACTTTTGCACAGTACTGTATATGATGCATGTACGTATATATGTCTATGGACGGGATCTCAACCATGCGCAAAAGACGTCATCTCCAGTTGTTATCTAGTTTCAAAGGTACAAGCCCGCGTTGTCAGATATACAACCAAATCTGATCGAGTTGTCTGGGGGTGTAAATCGGACTTCAGTCGGACACAGCAAATCTAGATTTGTGGAGTTACATGAAATAGATCTTCGATTTAAACCCAACAACGCCAGAAATCTGGACACATGTAACCGCACTGACTGTGGTCAGTCAGTGTTATTATTATTTGAGTTGAGACCTCAACCATTTGGACTACTCATGAAGATGTCATGAAGTGTTATGACACTGTCAATTTGACCTCAACTTCAGCGGTCAAATTTGGACCTGTCATAAAGATGTCTTCAAGTTTTATGTCAATGTCAGACAATTATATAAAGGTGTCATGATTAATTCTTCCCAACTATAGTGGTACCATTTGTCATAACAAAGACATTTACAGGTTATTTTGTCTTGGCTAATATCAAGTTGCCACAAAGACATTTACAGGTTGTGTTGTCTTGGCTAATATCAAGTTGTTACAAACACATTTACAGGTTGTGTTGTCTTGGCTAATATGAAGTTGTCATAAAGATGTTGGCAGGTTGTCTTCTTGGTTAATGTCAAGTTGTCATGACAAAGACATCCCAAGCAATGTCAACTTGACATCAGAAATGACAACATTTCCAGAATAAATACATTTAATGAGAACAGTCATAAACATTAATAAATGTTCATGAAAGTGTCATGTCATGGTTATGATGTTGTCATGTCAGCCTTTAAAAAAAGTTTAACCTTACAACCGTGTTACCTCAGAGTGTTTCATTATTACCTGAATGATATGCTGCTGTTTGAAATAGGCCTAGAAGGCGCTACACCTTATAACCGGGTTACCTTAACCCTTATTATAGTATGTCTATTTTTCATTTTTATCACACTTGCACTCATGGGTCATTTTTGACCCATGTGTGTAAACTTGATGTTATAATACAAAAAACATTTTAGTTCATAAATTAAGAAAGGAAAAAAAAAAAACAATGATTTGTGGTAATCAAAAACAAGATATTTAATGAATACTTGTAATATTAAATTATGAAATCAATAGATTTTAAAAGATATAGCTAAGAAACACTCAGCCATGCATGAAATAACATTAAAAGTCAATAAGGGTCATTTTTGACCCATGTTGTGTCTTAGAAGGGGTATCCATAGCTTGTGTATCAAAGGGTTAAAGTGTTTCATTATTACCTGAATGATATGCTGCTGTTTGGGTATTGTCTGATCTGAAATCTTGAAGCATAGGGGGTCCTTCATGTTCTCCATCAGTAGAAGGTTGCAGCACTAGATGGAGGAGGTGAGGGTGGAGAACAGAAGAGAAGACTTCAAAACGAGAGAGACAGGAAACACTAAAGATTCATATTCACACAACACAACTGAAGCAGAGAGATGGACTGTGAGAGAGGAGTTGGAGAGGGATACAAAAAACTGAGAATAAGAGAGAATAGGTGCAAGTAGGAAAGAGAATGAACAGAGGGGAGGAAGGAGATGTTAGAATGATCAATGGATAGAGTGAAAGACAGACATGGCATGGAAGAAAAAAGGAAATAAGATGGAAGGGAGGATAGAGGACTGTAAAGTCTTAGAAAGTTGAGGCAGAGAGATGGAGTGTGAAGAGAGAGACTGAGAGGGATAGATAGAAAGATGGAGAGATGGAGAGAAAAAAGTGGAGTATTCCTAGTTATATAGTTGAATGGAGAGGGACAGAGAGAAGAGGAGCCTTGGAACCTTGGCGCAGGTGTCAGTGAAGCACAGGTGCAAGCCAGTTTAATGACCCTTTTATAATTTCACAATGGCCAAATGTAAATCTATGGGAGCAATTGTGTTCATTTTTCTATTATAAAGTATAAAGAATAAAGTTAAGAAAAATGAAAAATACATAGCTGAAGTGTCCTTTACAAGACCTACGTGACAAAGTCTGAACGATGTTTCTACATTAATTGGTTCAATTTGAAGACACATTTTCTCAAACAATTTGCCATATCCTCAAACTACACACATTCTTTATGTGACTGCTTGTCTGTGTTGCCAAGGGCGAATTTTGAGTTTTGAGAAAATTGTGAGTTATTTCAAGAACTGTGTCTTAGCAATCATGAAAAACCTACCTTTGTGTGCATGTACCATTGGTAATGCTGTGGAACAGCTATTCAGATAATCAGTGTCATTTTAGGAATTAACTTACAAAAATATGGGTGCTGTAGATAAAATGCCCAAGCTTCTTCTTGGTGATGAGAAGCATCTTGTCAAAGAGGAAGAAAGCCCTCTCTTTCTTGAATCGCTGCACACGAAACAGCCCCTCGAGAAGCAGATCGCCAAAAGCATGGAGATCAGGACCCATCCAATTTAGCAGCAGTCTCTTAATTTCCTACAAAGGCAACAGAAATGGATGTCATAGCTCTACAATGTTTCAGCTTTCAGCAAATGTTGCCACATAAAATGTGTTGTTTTAACAGTGTTCTTCATAACTAGCTAGACAAAGAGGTGATATACTTAAAGAAGCATTACAGAGTTTTATCCAAAACTAGTGAGCTTAATAGCCAACAGACGAACCTTGCTAACTGCGACAACAGCACAGTTGGCACTGATAAAAGCTACTAGCTTCCTAAATTATGTGATCTGCAACATTAGGGGAAGAGGGAATTTAAACACAGTACAGCAATGAGCTAAAAGACACCATCATGATAACAGACAGCAATGAGCTAAAAGACACCATCATGATTACAGACAGCAATGAGCTAAAGGACACCATCATGATAACAGACAGCAATGAGCTAAAGGACACCATCATGATAACAGACAGCATGAGCTAAAGGACACCATCATGATTACAGACAGCAATGAGCTAAAGGACACCATCATGATAACAGACAGCAATGAGCTAAAAGACACCATCATGATAACAGACAGCAATAAGCTCGAAGATACCATCATGATTACAGACAGCAATAAGCTCGAAGACACCATAATGATTACAGACAGCATAATAGGTTGCAGAGACCAACCACCTTCTCAACCGTATTCCTCTCTGGACCTTAGGTTAATGTCTTTGTGCATGCATTTATTAATGTTATTTTTTGTTGAATCAATACATATGTTTTGTTTTGTGTATAACTTGTGTTATAAAACAATTGGGTTCTATTGCGTTATTTAGCTGTTTCTGATTGGATGAGACTTTCCATGAGTTGGATTATCAGTCAACATACCAACAGTTTGGAACTTTTCACAGCTAATAATTAGTGCTGTCAAACGATTAAAATATTTAATCGCGATTAATCGCATTTTTGTCATAGTTAACTCAAAATTAATCGCGATTAAATTACTTAAAATTAATCGCGATCGCAAATTGTATCTATTCTAAATGCCCCTTCAATTATTTTTTTTCCATCATTTTTATTTTATTTTAATGCTGTTATCAACATGGAAAAGTGGATTGGCTTGCTTTAAGCAATGTTTTATTTTATTGAAAAACAACATAAAATTATAAAGTGCACATTTAAGATAAACATGGACTCAGCCTATAGTGCAGTTAAACCATGGCTTAATATTTTTTGCTGCCAGCTGCCTGTTGACATTTTCAGCAGTGAAGCTCGCTTCTTTTGCACAACACAACTTTTAAAGGTAAACTTTCTATTCAGAAGCTTTTTATCATCCATTTCTTTGTATCGCGCTCATCATTCACTCAAACGTGACGTTAGCCTACTACAAAGTTTGGGAGGGCAAAATAACGTTAATCTAAAAAAAAAAAAAAAAAAAAAAATGTATTTATTTTTTTTTTTTTTTTTTACATCGCGTTAATCGCGCGATAGAAAAATTTACGGCGTTAAAATGGGTTCGCGTTAACGCCGTTAATAACGCGTTAAACTGACAGCACTACTAATAATAAATCACTCCGCGATGAAATGGAAACTTGTGGAAAGCGCGTTGATGATAACCGTTAATTCAAAGTTCTTAAAATTCCAAACCAAGACGTTGACAATGGAACTTTTTTTTGTTGCGGAGAAACAATGGCGAAATAAACCATTTTTAATCAATAACTTCGTGTTGAAATGTTAATTTGTTGACGGTAGAATTGTTTTATAAAAGCAATAGAGCACTCGTGGGGGTGGGATAGGTAAGGGATAATCCCACGGGTGTTCTTGCCTACGCCACTCGGCCTCCGGCCTCGGTGGCTACGGCCGAACACCACCCATGGGATTATCCCTTACATACCCCACCCCCACTTCCACTCGTGCTATATTGCTTAATTATAATGGTATTCTACAACAACAGATCTGGGCTTCTAATAAACGTGTCCCACCTGAAGCCGTACTGCGTGTTCCTGTTTCCTCTTCATGTCATTGATGTACCAGGCAACCTCCGTCATGGTGATGATGGCATCCTCCACCACCTCATATCCTGGGTCACTTTTGTCAAATTGTTTTGACAGCTCCTGCCACAAGGAATACCATGAACCACATCAACTCATTAAAGGGATATTCACAACATGAAAGAAGAGATTCTATTAGAAGCTCATTTATTTCATTAGTTGACATGTAGTCAATCTATGTTAGTATCTAATGTTCTATTAGTTAGGTTAGTGAGTTAGCTTGTGTCTCTTCAAAATCATGCAAAGACAAAACAATAATGCAACTCTTAAAATACATAATTACTAGCGAATAATAAAAATAAAAATGAATACAAATAAAAACAAAAGTTGCAGATGATATCTCACTGAGAAGATAAACACCCTCATCCTCAGCCACATCCCCTGCTGCACAGGTCAGTAGCCTTGGTGTTATTCCTAAATTGCACACATAAACAATGTTTCTCACAATGCCTTTTGCATCTGTGAAACATCCAGAACAATGCTGTGCCCTCACTCAGCACAGCACCAATGTCCTGCTCAATTATTTTGTTGCGTTGCAAATAATCCAGGACAGTGAGCTAGATAACAAGAGGTTTGGGTTAACAACAGAGAATTTTGGTCAAAAGCAGTTCAACCCGTGACAATCAGGCTCATCAGCTTACTGTATCTTACCAAATACTATTCAGTATACTACTCCTTAAGCCTTTTAATGCAGCCTTTTTACGCAGACACGCAAAAGCCCCTTGAGCCGATTGCGAACCCCCTCCCAAATTTTGCAAGCCGCACTACGACCGCAGGGCTGTGAAAGGTCCAACCCATTGCCGTTTACCTTGTGGGTAGTACCATGCTAACCTTTTACATACGTATATTTCTATGATGCTAACATTAGATAGCTGGCTCAGACACCTCGCAAATCCACTCAGACGTAATTTTCAGTTTCAAAAACAGGGTTTTTACATTGCACAGTGTCTATTTCTCGGTAACATAAAAAAATATCTAAGCAGTCTGGAAATGCTGTCTGCAAGCTACTCCTGCAGTGCCAAGCCCTACTCAATATGGATGGACAGGCAAAGATGGCAAGTTGGACATTCACTGGTTGCGTTCCCCACCTGCGGTCTTGGAGCTCCTTTCATGCAAGTGTGTGCGGTCATGCAAGCTGCCAAATTGCACATGTCTGTCAAATGGGCTGACCTGCACAGACCTGTGCAGGTAACAGATCTGTAGCAACCAAAAAGTATTAGATGATACAGAACCAGAATTTGAACTGATGGGGTCAGATGATGAGAGCGATGACCAGTTTAATGAATAACAGTGTGTGTACAGTGTAATCATTTTGATTATATTACTTGCAGTATGGATGTATTGTACATTTTCCTGTATCCTTTACCATTTTTGAAGTAAAGACAAGTTTGTGACCTGACTGACTTTTGTTTAGTAACTTTCAGAGTAAAACGGCACTTTTGATATAAGGCTGGAAAATCACCCCTCAGAATGAAGCAGTATGGGTATATTGTACATTTCCTGAATCCTTGGAGTCATGTGAGTATTCTACTGCTAGTGAGTTGTGTCTCCATTGTTCCTTGATGTCACAAGACTAAAAGAAACAATATGATTAAGGCGGAAATTGTGGAAAAATGTGTGTGATTAAAAGTTTGAAGAGCTCCAGTGACCACTGTACTTGTCATACATAATCATACAAGGGCTTGAATGAAAGCTTAGAGTGCGCTTTAAAATGATACCAAACAAAATGTTTTTAAGCACTGACAAATATCCTGAACTTGAGTCTAAACCAAGATATGTACCAGCGTCTAAAATGCATTTTTTCCAGCTGATAACTCTAATTTAGCTTCGACTCAGGAAGGGTTATCATACTAAAATATCATCAACAGACATGGATGTTTTCAAAAATTATAAGTAACCTTTGCCCCCTTGAGTGGTACCGACAAGTACAATTTTGGCCTCTGGCCCATGGACTAATTACAGACAGCATACGAGCGGCCTGCTTCTTCCCTTTTTAGTTCTTGCATAATTTGGAGGTACGCTTTGGGTCATTGTCCTGTTGTAGGAGGAAATTGTCTCCAATCAAACGCTGTCCAAAGGGTATGGCATAGCGTTGCGAAATGGAGTGATAGCCTTCCCTATTTAAAATCCTTTTTACCTTGTACAAATCTCCCACTTTACCAGCAACAAAGCAGCCCCAGACCATCACAGTACCTCCACCATGCTTGACAGATGGCAACAGGCACTCTTCCAGCATCCTTTCACCTGTTCTGCTTCCACAAATGTTTTTCTGTATGATCCAAACACCTCAAACTTTAAATTTGTCCAGAACACTTTTTTCCAATCTTCCTCTGTCCAATGTCTGTGTTATTTTGCCCAAATCAATCTTTTCTTTTTATTGGCCAGTCTCAGATATAGCTTTTTCTTTGCCACTCTGCCTATAAGGCCAGCACCCAAGAGTCGCCTCACTGTAGAAGGTGACACTGGTGTTTTGCAGGTACCATTTATAAAGCTGCCAGTTGAGGACCTGTGAGGCGTCTATTTCTTAAACTAGACACAATAACTTCGTGTTGAAATGTTAATTTGTTGACGGTAGAATTGTTTTATAAAAGCAATATAGCACTCGTGGGGGTGGGATAGGTAAGGGATAATCCCACGGGTGTTCTTGCCTACGCCAACACGAAGTTATTGATTAAAAATGGTTTGTTTCGCCATTGTTTCTCCGCAACAAAAAATAGTTCCATTGTCAACGTCTTGGTTTGGAATTTTAAGAACTTTGAATTAACGGCTAATATATTTGTCTTCTTGCTGAGTTGTGCACCGGGTCCATCCACTTCTCTTTCTACTCTGGTTAGAGCCTGTTTCTGCTGTTTTCTAAAGGGAGTAGTACACACCGTTGTAGGACGAGTTCAATTTCTTCGCAATTTCTCACATGGAATAGCCTTCAGTTCTAAGAACAAGAATAGACTGAGTCTTCTAAGGCGATTAGCAAACACAATGTACCATTAGAACACCGGAGTGATAGTTGCTGGAAATGGGCCTCTATACACCTATGTATATATTTAATTAAAAAACAGATATTTCCACCTAGAATAGTCATTCACCACATTAACAATGTATAGAGTGTATTTCTGATTATAATGGCATCTTCTTTGAAAAATCAGTGCTTTTCTTTGAAAAATAAGGACATTTCTAAGTGACCCCAAACTTGTGTACGGTAGTGTAAATAGTAAAGTAAAAAGTACAGTCTGTCCAAGGGGCTAGTATAGCCAGTAAAAGGGTGGGCAGTGGGATGGAATATAGTGAGGTGAGAAGAGGAGGGCAGACTGAGGTAGACTCATGCAGAGAAGTCCATCTCCCTCCCCCTCCCCTTCTGCGTGGCGTTGTAAAGCTGGATGGCCCTGGGGACAAAGGACTTCCTCAGCCTGTCCGATGAGCATGACAGTGACAGGAGTCTGCCACTGAAAATGCTCCTCTGTCCATTGAAAGTACTGTCCATTGAAAGTACTCATGGTCCATTGAAAGTACTCATGGTCTCAGAGGACTAGTAGTTATCACTTTAAAATGACACTCATGGTCTCAGAGGACTAGTAGTAGTCTTTGATCCCTTCCATTGAGGCCCAGTTAAGATGACACTCATGGTCTCACAACCAGCAACCAACAGCTGCACCTCCAGTCACCAGTCCGTCAAGCTCCTCAAGTTTGCTAACGACACCACCCTCATTGGGCTCATCTCTGGTGTGGATGAGTCTGTCTACAGGTGGGAGGTTGACCATCTAGTGACCTGGTGTGGACAGAACAATATGCAGCTCAATGTGCTGAAAACAGTGGAGATGATTGTAGATTTCAGGAAGAACCCAGCCTCACCCACCCCCATCAACCTGAGTGACGCCCCAGTTGACAGTGTTGAGTCCATCCACTTCCTGGGCACCATCATCTCCCAGGACCTCAAGTGGGAGCTAAACATCATCTCCCTCACCAAAAAGGCACATCAGAGGATGTACTTCCTGCGGCAGCTGAAAAAATTCAACCTGCCAAAGGCAATGATGTTGAGCTTTTACACCTCCATCATTGAGTCCATCCTCACCTCCTCCATCACCATCTGGTACGCTGCTGCCACTGCCAAGGACAAAGGCAGACTACAGCGTCTCATTCATTCAGCGGAGAAGGTGATTGGCTGCAATTTGCCATCTCTCCAGGACCTGTATGGATCCAGGACCCTGAGGTGTGCGGGAAAGATTATGGCCGACCCCTTCCACCCTGGTCACAAACTCTTTGTGACGCTCCCCTCCGGCAGAAGGCTGCGGTTCCATCAGGACCAAAACCCCACGCCACCAGAGTAGCTTCTTCCAGTCTGCGGCTGGCTTCAACAACAAGGCCTGGGACCCCAGCCACCCAACACGGACTCTAATCCTGAACTCTTAATTGCACACTCCTGCATTTTCCATTTAACACATTCTGTATTTTTTTTATATATTTAGTATTTCAATCAATCAATTTCAATTTTACATAGCGCTTCTCTATATACCTGAAGACGCTTTACAGAGTAGTCCAGTCCAGTCCATTCATTCAGACAGTCATACCAGTGGTGGTAAGCTACATCAGTAGCCACAGCTGCCCTGGGGCAGACTGACGGAAGCGTGGCAGTCAATCAGCACCAACGGCCCCTCCGACCACCACCAACATTCATTCAGATTCATACGATGTATTGTGATGCATGTCTTTATGATGGTGGGGAAAACCGGAGTACCCGGAGTAAACCCACGCAGTCACGGGGAGAACATGCAAACTCCGCACAGAAAGGACCTGGAAGGAACGGGATACGAACCCCAGAAACAATCAGGATACTAACCCACGCCCTCAGGGCCTTCTTGCTGTGAGGCGACAGTGCTAACCACTGAGCCACTGTGCTGCCCGTATTTACGTTTAATAACTTAATATGTGTATAATAACTTAATATGTGTATTGTTTATTGTTTATTGTGTATGTTTATTGTTTGCACCAATGTTCCACAAAACATTCCTGGTAGGTGAAAACCTACTTGGCAGTAAAAACCTTTCTGATTCTGATTCTGATTAGAGGACTAGTAGTAGTCACGTTAAGATGACACTCACTGTCTACTAGTAGTGCACAAAGAATGGAGTGAAGGGTAAAGTTGAAACAACTGTGTCTGAGGACAAGCCTGCCAAGGTGGAGACAGGTGTAAAGAAGTCTGAAGAAAGTCTGGTGGGAGATTTGGGGTTGGTTTTGTGTCGCAAAAGAACAAGTGTACACTGTGGCTATGGCCAACAAAATAAACTATTCAGTAGAAACAGTGCATAATTCCTCATAGAACAGAATTGTTCTGACTGTAGACAAAGGGAACAAACTTTACTGGTTGCAGTAAACAAGATGCGCATAGAAAACACATGTATTATAATTATCATGAAAAATGAAATCTATTGTCACCTTCCCCTTCCACCAAAACAACACGTGCTCACCTGCAGTAGGAGGTGGTACTTGAGGATCCTTTGCACAGGCTTCAACAGATAGGTCTCCAAGGGCAGGAAGAGATTCAGAGTGGACTGCCGCTCCTGAAAGAACTGGACCAGGTAGACATTCTTCATGCAGTCCTTCAAAACCGCTACAGCACTGGGAGAAAAGCCAAATAATATGTGTATGTGTGCAAAGCCAGTTTCAAACAAATCAAAACTTTGCAAAAGAATCAAGGAGACTGCTTCCAACAATGGCATTTTTAAATGTCACTTTAATTTATTTTACCTGTACAACCATTGCTAAGGACTGTTTAGAAGTTTATAGGGTTAATGTTCTTTGTTTGCAAATGTCCCCAATATAACAACTCCTAATGGAAACAAAAGAGCAAGGCTTTTCTACTGTTTATTTCATGGTACTTAAGCCCAAGGAAAAGCCTTGGCTGGCCCCAGTCTTAAATGGAAAAAGGCCACAGATGTATCTGAACCAACGTTATTCCTAGTGTCACCACAGTTTTACTGCTGTCATTATTAATAAAGGTTGCAATCTCATGGTTATCAAGAAATCTCCCTTTTGAAATGTTTTAATACAATTTTGCAAATAGTTTATCAGAGAGGACAATAACACTTACTTGGGATAGTTCATGCAGTAGATGGTATAAATATCAAAGGCTTCACTCTTAAAAAAAGTAAACAGACAACATTACTGGTGTGTACAGGAATATGATGTACAGGAATAGCAATCAAGTTCAGATACCCTTGCGTTCTGTAGATTACATACGAAATATGTAATTGTATTCTATTTTGATATATTAAATACAATTTTAATAAAATTAATATAGCTCCTTTAAACCAGTTAATACACAAATTAGGCCCATGAAACGGCATATAAACCCAACAAACACCATGGAATCCAGGTGAGTTTGCCTTACATCTGAGACCGAGATGCATAGTTTTGTTGCATGAATATACATTTTCATTTCTGTTTCATCTGTTTTCTACTCTGGTCTCAGCATGCACTCCCTGAGCATTGCCGGATGAGGAGGCCAATAATATGAGAAATAGCATGTTGCACACAAAAAAACATCTTATTTCATTTTCTTCTATTGACTTGTACTCCACTCAATGGTGTGTACAGCTTTGCTGCAAGCAGTGATGACTGGCCAGGCAGCCCAGCAGGGCATCGTGGAAACATGATGTCACTTTGTCGCGGTCTTAAGCACTCACGCAAGTTTTGAGTTGAATGACCAAACCAACCAATTTGTGCTTATTCCAGTGCCCCTTAGTGGTCGATTGACACAAAATCTAGAGTCCTGAGTCCATGCATCAAGTTTGGTTTTGAGATATCAATGCATTGCTGAGATGAGACCTCACTTCCTCTTTAGCTGCTGGGAAAACGCTTTCAAAAATAAAAAAGCCGTACAGATACCTTTGTGAAGCATGGTTCTGGGGATTAGCAGGTTTAGTGCTAGCATGGTTCTGGGGATTAGCAGGCTTAGTGCTTGGAAACTGGGAAACTGGCTGAAAGCGAAGCAGATCCAGTCTGATCACCTGATCCAGTCTGGCTCAGACTCTTGATCTGACAGGGATCTAGCAGGATAGTGCCTTGCTGACTCAGGAATGGAATCAGGCAGGAGACTAGCAGGCCTGAATTTAGCTGATTCAAGAGCAAGACCAGGCCGGAGCTAGCAGTGCGGAGGCTCTTCTTGAAACTAGCAGTCTGTAGAGCTAATTTATCCAATTATGCAATTTGAGAGCTCGGGTTTAGAAGAAATAGTTCTCTCGAGTAAGGTTACTGCGGCTAACATGTACTCAATGTCCATGGTGTTGGCAATGATTGAATTCTCTCTGTCAAAAAAGTTTCTTACCTGCTCAATATCTGTCAGTGTCATCTGGGTCCATTTATACTGTCACGTTTACGAGAGAGAGGACCCAAACACATGACATGACACATGACTATTAATTCAACAATGCTGTAATGACCAGGCAAGGTAAAACCTGTTGAGGAAGATTGGAAAATTCTGCAGTAATTCCGCTATAAAAACTCTCGTAATGAGAGAGGAAAGAAACTAATGGCAGAGGTGGAGGTTTATGGGGACTCTTCAAAGTAAAAAAGAACTTCCTAGGTTCTGTGTCATTGTTAACCTTTCCTTGGAAGAATGCCGATCATTCTCATCTCTGGATTTACACCTTTTCTGTTGACAACTCTTAGTTCCTTTTGTACATCACAAATATGATCAGTAAGCCATGGCTGACGTGGTCAAGACAGGAGCTCAGTGTAGCTCAGAGTGTCCATAGCATCATAGCTAACCCTAACAAACCTCCAGTGATGAGAATCAACTTGGAGTAGGTAGACTGTATGCAACCAAGGAGGAGTACTCATTGTTTGAGAGACTTCTGAGGTCACAACAAAGCAGAGCCACAAGAGAAGGAACAGTAGGACTCAAATGACAGGGACTTCTTTGTTGCCATTGGAAACTGTATCTTATCACAAACATCCATAACCTGTGGTGTCGCCTTGAGTCACTTTAAGGACCTTATTATTCAGGCTTCAACAAATCATTTAAGAATTATACTCATACTCGTACATCATATTCTTGCTACTCATCTTGACACCAAATGAGCGAAGGACGTTGTTAAAAACCCTGGTGTTTTAATTGATTGCAACCTCAGTTTCAACAACCATGCGAATGTCCAGATCACTGGAGAGAAATCTGTTGGTAAAAACCTATTCACAGAACTAACCATGATGAAGCTGTTTTTATCTTTTATTGATAAAACCATGTCTCCTCATAATAACATATGTTTTAATCATGGCACTTTCATACGGGTATTCGTCATTGTTTATATATGTTAAGCTGAGCAGCCAACTCTCCCGTTTTTCCCGGGTTTCTCCCGTTTTCTGATCCATCTCCCGCCACCCTCCCATTTTGTCATTTCTCCCGGTAATCTCCCGTATTTAAGTTACAAATGAAGTGTATTAATAATCAAATCAAAATGTGTGTCAATGTTCTAAAGTTGCCAGATCATGTATGAAACGCAATCATGAGAGCCAATGCAAGCGTCCGCCAATCAAATTGCCTTTAATGCCAAGACAACACAGGCTCTAGCCAATCAGATCACGTTTATGGTCACGTCTCAAGAGACCAAAGCAAAAAAAAAAAAAGATGGCGGACCAATCTCCGTAGATGGTCGTATTTGTACCTATAAGTTGTTTGTTTGACTTTTTTTTGCTTATATTTTTAGAAAGTTACCGAGAAATAGACATTGTACAATGTATAAACCCCATTATTGTAACTGAAAAATACGTCTGGAGGATTTGTGAGGTGTCTGAGCTAGATATCATTCACTTTGAATGGGGATCCGTCAACCTTGACGGATCAACACATTCCAACGCATATATAGTCAGAATATGAGTCTGATACTGCTCCATTGGGCTGTGATTGTGGGGCGTGTTTCAACTGAACCAAGAAAAAAAATGCCTTTTCGCTATATATACAGTGGGGCAAAAAAGTATTTAGTCAACCACCAATTGTGTAAGTTCTCCCACTTAAAAAGATAAGAGATGCCTGTAATTTTCATCATAGGTTAACCTCAACTATGAGAGACAAAATGAGGGGAAAAAATCCAGAAAATCACATTGTCTGATTTTTAAAGAATTTATTTGCAAATTATGGTGGAAAATAAGTATTTGGTCAATAACTAAAGTTCATCTTAATACTTTGTTATATACCCTTTGTTGCCAATGACAGACGTGAAACGTTTTCTGTAAGTCTTCACAAGCTTTTCACACACTGTTGCTGGTATTTTGGCCCATTCCTCAATGCAAATCTCCTCTAAAGCAGCGATGTTTTGGGGCTGTCCCTGGGCAACACGGACTTTCAACTCCCTCCACAGATTTTCTATGGTGTTGAGATCCGGAGACAGGCTAGGCCACTCCAGGACCTTGAAATGCTTCTTACGAAGCCACTGCTACATTGCCCAGGCGGTGTGTTTGGGATCATTGTCATGCTGAAAGACCCAGCCATGTTTCATCTTCGATGCCCTTGCTGATGGAAAGAGGTTTTCACTCAAAATCTCACGATACATGGCCCCATTCATTCCCTCCTTTACACGGATCAGTCGTCCTGGTCCCTTTGCAGAAAAACAGCCCCAAAGCATGATGTTTCTAACCCCTTGCTTCAAAGTAGGTATGGTGTTCATTGGATGCAACTCTGCATTCTTTGTCCTCAAAACATGTAAGTTGAGTTTTTACCAAAAAATTATAATTTGGTTTCATCTGACTATCTGACATTCTCCCAGTCCTCTTCTGGATCATCCAAATGCTCTCTAGCAAGCTTCAGACAGGCCTGGACAGGAACTGGCTTAAGCAGGGGGACACGTCTGGCACTGCAGGATTTGAGTCGCTGGCGGCATAGTGTGTTACTGATGGTAGCCTTTGTTACTTTGGTCCCAGCTCCCTGTAGGTCATTCACTAGGTCCCCCCGTGTGGTTCTGGGATTTTTGTTCACAGTTCTTGTGATCATTTTGGCCCCGTGGGGTGAGATCTTGCGGGGAGCCCTAGATCTAGGGAGATTATCAGTGGTCTTGTATGTCTTCCATTTTCTAATAATTGCTCCCACAGTTGATTTCTTTACACCAAGCTGCTTACCTATTGCAGATTCAGTCTTCCCAGCCTGGTGCAGGTCTACAATTTAGTTTCTGGTGTCCTTTGACAGCTCTTTGGTCTTGGCCATAGTGGAGTTTGGATTGTGACAGTTTTAGGTTGTGAACAGGTGTCTTTTATACTGATAACAAGTTCAAACGAGTACCATTAATGCAGGTAACGAGTTGAGGACAGAGGAGCCTCTTAAAGAAGAAGTAACAGGTCTGTGAAAGCCAGAAATCTTACATGTTTTGTAGGTGACCAAATACTTATTTTCCACCATAATTTACAAATAAATTCTTTAAAAATCAGACAATGTGATTTTCTGGATTTTTTTTTCTCATTTTGTCTCTCATAGTTGAGGTGTACCTATGATAAAAATTACAGGCATCTCTCAACTTTTTAAGTGAGAGAACTTGCACAATTGGTGGTTGACTAAATACTTTTTTTCCCCACTGTATATATATACAGCCGCGGAAAAAATTAAGAGACCACTTCAAAATTATCAGTTTCTCTGGTTTTACTATTTATTGGTATGTGTTAAAGTAAAATGTACATTTTAGTTTTATTCTATAACCTACTGGCAACATTCCTACCAAATTTCAAATAAAAATATTGTCATTTAGAGCATTTATTTGCAGAAAAATGACAATTGGTCAAAATAGCAAAAATGATGCAGTGTCTTCAGATCTCGAATAATGCAAAGAAAACAAGCTCATATTCATTTTTAAACTACACAATACTAATGCTTACACTTAGGAAGAGTTCAGAAATCAATATTTGGTGGAATAACCTTGATTTAAAATCACAACTTTCATGTGTCTTGGCATGCTCTCCACCAGTCTTTCACATTGCCGTTGGGTGACTTTATGCTACTCCTGGCGCAAGAATTCAAGCAGCTCGGCTTCTTTTCATGGCTTGTGACCATCCATCTTCCTCTTGATCACATTTCAGAGGTTTTTTATGGGATTCAGGTCTCGAAATTGGGCTGGCCATGACAGGGTCCTGATCTGGTGGTACTCCATCCACACCTTTACTGGCCTGGCTGTGTGGCATGGAGCATTGCCCTGCTGGAAAAAACACTTCTCAGTGTTGGGGAACATTGTCAGACCAAAAGGAAGCAAGTTTTTCTTCCGGGACAACGGTGTACTTTGCCTGGCTGAGGTTTGTAAAAGACCATAAGGATTGAAAAAGCGGACTGGAGGTTCTTCTAAGTTCGTCTTCTCTGATGAGTCCGATTTCACAGTAGGTGCAAGACTCTCTGGCTTGTAGGCCTCTCCAGGTCTCCGTCTAACCATCAGACGACCATGTGTTGGGCAAAGCTGAAAATTGGACTCACCAGAGAAGACGAACTAGAAGACCCTCCAGTCCACTTTTTTCAATCCTTATGGTCTTTTACAAACCTCAGCCAGGCAAAGTACAACGTTGTCCCGGAAGAAAAACTTGCTTCCTTTTGCTCTGACAATGTTCCCCAACTCTGAGAAGTGTTTTTTCCAGCAGGGCAATGCTCCATGCCACACAGCCAGGCCAGTAAAGGTGTGGATGGAGTATCACCAGATCAGGACCCTGTCATGGCCAGCCCAATTTCGAGACCTGAATCCCATAAAAAAAACTCTGAAATGTGATCAAGAGGAAGATGGATGGTCACAAGCCATGAAAAGAAGCCGAGCTGCTTGAATTCTTGCGCCAGGAGTAGCATAAAGTCACCCGACGGCAATGTGAAAGACTGGTGGAGAGCATGCCAAGACACATGAAAGTTGTGATTTTAAATCAAGGTTATTCCACCAAATATTGATTTCTGAACTCTTCCTAAGTTAAAGCATTAGTATTGTGTAGTTTAAAAATGAATATGAGCTTGTTTTCTTTGCATTATTCGAGATCTGAAGACACTGCATCTTTTTTGCTATTTTGACCAATTGTCATTTTTCTGCAAATAAATGATCTAAATGACAATATTTTTATTTGAAATTTGGTAGGAATGTTGCCAGTAGGTTATAGAATAAAACAAAAATGTACATTTTACTTTAACACATACCAATAAATAGTAAAACCAGAGAAACTGATAATTTTGAAGTGGTCTCTTAATTTTTTCCGCGGCTGTATATGGATATACCTAGATCCAATCAGAGCAACGTTGTATGACCATGGGGCCAGCTGATACATTAAACTTTTACCGGATCCCGTAGGAAGGACGGCAAAAACATATTTTCGATCGACAAATGCCTTGATCGCGTTTCTCTGTTCCTCTTTTAAAATGATTGCGCTGTCAATTGGCCTCATTTATAAAAAGTTGCGTAGAAACCATCCTACATTTTGTCTAAGACATTTCCTGAAATGAGCGTAAGTGAGATCCACAGTAAACAGACGTACACACAAAAAACACGTGTACGCCAATCCTTCGGTTATAAATCACAAATGGTCGTGAAATTGTGCGCAACTGAATCTCCGCCCTCAAAACGCCCCTATTTAATCTAATCAGCATATTATCAATGCACAAACAGAGCGCATCCTCAATGCACAAACTCTCTGTGACAGTGGCAAGCAAGAAAGAAACATGTAAACAGAAGAATTAAAGTGAGGCTGACATCGACGTTCTGCTAATGGAACAGCAGATGCGGGCCAAAACATCGTTAGAAAGCCTGTCTGGTGGCGTAATGGCAAAAGCAAAGTATTTGACATGTATTAGACACGTCTCCGAAGCACCACCAGCACCTGCGGCACGAGCAGCACCAGAAGCCGCATCTGCGGCAGCAACTTCAAGGCTCTGGTGCACTCCATACCGACCTGTGCTGTATTGAAGTGGGCTTCCTAGGCTTTCTGAGTGTGCGAAATCTGGATGAGAATACATTGGGAACACTGTTTTACGCAGGAAATCCTCTTTCACATTTTGCTGGGCACTGTATGGAAATCTAATAAATTGCGGGCATATGTGATAGTATACTGCGAAGAACATCGGGCAAAATTCTGCTTAATGATGACGGGGATTGCTCGACTGGTCTCATCGGAACGTTACTGTAGCCAGGAATCCAAGAATGGACAATACCTGAACGTGCATGGCCTGGTTGCCTCTGGTGCGCCTCTCTAGACGAGAGGCCATTTGGGCACAACCAGTGGTGTAATGGTCCCTGGAGAAGTGGGTATACTCTTTATTTATTTTTAAGCAGCCCATACAGCACATGATAAACGCCCTGTTTTGAGAAGTGGTTAATCCAATGCTGACTGAAAAATAAGTGGGTATACCTGGACTACACCACTGTGCACAAAGCTCTCGGCAAGCGGTACCTGCTTATCAGACATACATCATCCTGTGTCAAAAAGTCTGCGCGATCACAAAAAAACCCTCTCTCTCCTTATTGCGCAGTTGGCAATATCCTCTAATAACACCAATGCAGCCATATCTCCTACTGAAAACTAAACCACTTTTAGTCTTTTTAAAAGCTATAAGTTTGAGCGAAATGTTTTACACTTGTGAAATTAAAACGGAATACCTATAAGATGTGAATCTCATTCATGTGTAAATTATTCTAATAGTTTATTTGATTTTATTGAGCGAAACATTAATTTGGCCTTTCACCATTAGCCCAAATGGTGACGGTGGTGCTGACGTTGATGAAACTGCGTGTCGGAGAGTCCTGAATTCCTGCAGTACTCCAGTATTGCCGCAAGGAAATGTACTTACAAATCTGTACTTAGACGTGGATTTGATCGCACGCACAGTCTAAGATCAGTTCTGTGCGTAAGTACGTTTTATAAATGAGGCCCAATGTCTACTAAAACAGACTCAAAATTCATCTGTCCATCATCGTATTAAGCCCTCCCTGACAATTTGATTGGTCCGGGAGATTTTTGACTTCTGATAATTTCTCCCTAAAGGAGCAGTACCAGACCGAAATCCCAGACCTCAAATGTTGTGGGCGGGGCTAAATTTGGTATGGCATCCAGGCTAAAGCAGATTATGAACAGTGAGAAAGTGTAAGTGCACTTGACAACCCCTATATAATACCCATTGCTGTGCAATGCTGTATGACATTTGGATTGGTTGGTTAAGCTGTTGTGAATGGGCCTTACTCAACAAAACACTGACGAAGGAAGGTGCCCACTTGACAACCCAGGTGAAATGAGTATGATGGCGTCTTTGTTTTTGTTGAGTATTGTTAAGTATCTGTATCATGGTTGTGGTGCATTCTATTCTAATACTTGAGTATGAGTACTTGCATGTGTGGGAAGTCCGAAACCAGAAGTACAAGGAATTTAACATCTTTTCCTGTTGTACTGTGAAGGAGTGCCTGAATGGATCCCAGGTACACCATGTGGCGCGTGTTGCGGCTGTCACCAGCCAGTTGTTCGTTGGTGTATCCTGCTGCTAAGGATCTATTGTTGGGCAGTTGTTATATTGGTTAGGTTAGGTTTCTGATGTTTCTAATTGATGGTATCACCCAATTTGAATTACAAATCAGGGGCCGTATTCACAAAGAATCTTAGGGCTAAAAGTAGCTCATAAGTGGCGAATTTAGGAGAAACTCCTAAAAATAATGGGCGTGTCAGTCTTAACTGTCTAAGGTCTATATCCCTCGTACGGGATATTTTTATTTTTTTGTCAAAAAAAATGTAAAGCTCCGTGAGTTTTCGTCTTAGAGACATAAAAAGAACAACCACGGAAACATTGAACCCTTTTCTTTTATAATATATTGTAGAATGTTACATGTTATGTTAATGAGCTGGTACTACGTGAACGTGATGCCCCCCGGTGGATTGTGGGATTACGGAATAGCATGGTAGATGGTTTAACTGAGTAGCACATGCTGGTTAATAAAAGTACATAAATAGAGCCTCTGTTTGATACTTGCTACATGGTGTCAGAAGTGAAACATTATATCGTACTGTACATAGTTAGCAAAACGTGTTCCGTAGTTAGAGCGTCAACATTTCATGTTTGTCGACCGGTGTTCGGTGAGCACGACCGTTAAAACATGGCGGACGGATTTCGTCGTCCAGACCCGCTGGTGTTCGACGACAGAATTGCGGAAAACTGGCGAGTATTCGAGCAAGAGTACAACATCTTCATAGCTGCAGCCCACAGCGATAAACCAGACCGAACAAAAGCCTACATACTCCTCAATCTAGCGGGAAGTGAGGCTATCGAGAGAGAACGTACTTTCACCTATGCTCCAGCCCAACTAGCCGAGAATGGCGATGTGGTTCGTCCAGCGGAATTACGGGAGGATCCCGAGTGTTTGATGCGCAAATTCAGAGAGCTTTGCAACCCACAGACGAACATTACAATGGAGAGACATTTGTTCAACACAAGGAACCAAAAACCTGGTGAGACAATTGAGTCATATTTAAGTGCACTAAGAAATAAAGCGAGGACATGTGATTTTGGAGCCCTGCTAGATGACTTTATCAAAGATAGGCTAGTATGTGGCATCAGCTCCGATAGCGTGCGAAAGATACTCCTAAGAGACTGTGAGCTAACGTTAGCAAAAGCCATTCAAATATGCCAGATTAACGAGCTAACTGAGCAACGCACCAAAATGTTAGCTGCTACCCCGCGCAGCTCTTCAATGAGCGTGGATGCTATACACCAGGACAGGAGAAGATACAAGCCTGCTCATAAGCAACAGAAATATCCAGGTGCCGCTGAAAACATAATCAACTGCAGGAACTGTGGTAATGAGCATCCAGCGAAAAAAGAACTGTGCCTCGCATATGGTAAGCAATGCCATTACTGCAACAAACCAAACCATTTCCGAAATCACTGTCGAGCTGCACTCAGTGCTAGGGGTAAACAGCACAAGTCTGTACATCAGATAGCCCAGACCAACTCTGACAGCAACAGTGAGGATTCTGAGTCATTTGACATAGATGGGCTGTCACTAGATAGCAGTGAAATATGTGCATTGAATGACAAGAATATCAAAGAAGAACTGAACTGCTGTGTTACTGTCAACAGGAAGACACTCAAACTTAAAGTTGATACGGGTGCAAAGTGTAATGTCATCCCTTTGGATGTTCTAGAGCAGGTGAGAAATGGCGAAAAAACGAATAGCAGCAGGAGGGTGAAGCTGGTAGCATATGGAGGTACTGTGATTAACACTGAAGGGACTGTGCTGCTAAAATGTCAATTGAGCAATAACAGAGTCTACAGCCTACAATTCCACGTGGTCAAAAGGAACGTCCAACCACTTCTAGGGCTGCCGGACTGCTTAAGAATGAATCTGATGACTCTGAAGGATGAGGTCTTTCATGTGGATCTGAAAGAGGGACAAAGCCCACTGCACAACTGGTTTGAGGACTATGCTGACTTGTTCAGTGATGAACTGGGGTCACTCCCAGTCACCTACCACGTGAAGCTGGACCCGAGTGTCACACCTGTCGTCCGGCCGCCTCGCCGCATCCCAGTAGCCATGATGGACAAGGTAAAGGCGGAGTTACAAACCATGGTAAAACAAGGAGTCATCACACCCATCTCTGAGCCCACAGAATGGGTGTCCTCAATGGTCGCCACACACAAAAAAGACACTGACAAGATCCGGGTATGCATTGACCCAAGAGACTTAAATGAAGCAATAATGCGTCCCCATCACCCAATGCGCACTGTTGAGGAAGTGGCTGCCCAGATGGCAGGTGCAACTGTGTTTTCAGTGCTTGATGCTAAGAGTTCATTTTGGCAAATCAAACTGGACAAAGATTCCTCTTTTCTCACAACTTTTGCCAGCCCTTTTGGGCGTTTTCGCTACCTTAGGATGCCATATGGTATCAATGCTGCCTCTGAAGTGTTTCAGAGATCAATGGAGCAGATATTTGCAGGTCTCCCATGCGCCATCATCGTCGATGACATCATTGTTGGTGGAAGAGACCTCAATGAGCATGATGAAAATCTGCGAAAAGTGCTAGACAGGGCGCGCAAAGTCCGGCTGAGGCTGAACCAGCAAAAATGCAAGTTCCAGTTGAAGGAGGTCAGCTATGTTGGACACATCTTCACTGAACATGGCCTTAGGCCTGACCCTGCAAAGATCCAAGCGATCGTGGATATCCCGCCACCAGAGGATAAAGTGGCACTGCAACGTTTCCTTGGGATGATAAACTACCTGGGGAAATTCATTCCCAACCACAGCAACACTGCAGCACCTCTCCATCAGCTCCTACACAAGGACACAGCATGGACATGGTCAGAGCAACAAAAGAATGCATTTGCCACACTAAAGCAATGTGTGACATCACCACCGGTACTGACGTACTATGATGTGCACAAGCCAGTCACTCTCACATGTGATGCTTCACAATACGGCCTCGGCAGTGCGTGCCTCCAGGATGGTAGTCCTGTGGCCTATGCCTCTCGCACCCTCACAGAAACAGAACAAAGGTATGCCCAAATTGAAAAAGAACTGCTGGCTGTGGTGTTTGCCTGTTTCAAATTCTATGATTACATATATGGCAAGCCCGTGATCATTGAGACAGATCATCAACCCCTGGTCTCAATCCTGAAGAAGCCCCTTCTCTCAGCACCGGCACGCCTACAACGAATGATGCTTAAACTCCACAAATTCAATCTGACATTGGTCTACAAAAAAGGAAAAGAACTGTACCTGGCAGACACGCTGTCACGTGCACCAAGGGAGTCCACAGCACAACACCTCACAGAGCAGGAAGACTTTGAGGTGATGTCAGTACAACATGTCTCATCCTCGCGCCAAGAGGAGCTACGCGTCCACACGATGGAGGACACAACTTTACAAACCTTGACTAACATCATCAGACATGGGTGGCCAGAACGACTGAGCAGTGTCCCAACTCAAGTGAAACAGTTCTTTCCCTTCCGAGACGAGCTCTCTGTGGAGAATGGGATAATAATGAAAGGCACAAGAATGGTCATTCCACAAAATCTTCACAAAGAATACCTGATGCTGCTTCACAAGGGCCATCCAGGCGCAGAGGCCACCAAGCGACGAGCGCGCAATGTGGTTTTTTGGACGACAATGACAAGAGACATAGATGGCTGTGTACAATCATGCAGCATCTGCAACGCATTGAGACCACATCAGCAAAAGGAGCCGTTGCAACTACATGCAGTCCCAGAACTTCCCTGGTCGACAGTGGCAACAGATCTGTTTGAATGGAATGGCCAACAATACCTAGTTCTTGTCGACTCCTATTCAGGATGGTATGAGATAGATAAACTCAAGAAAACCTCATCACAGTGTGTCATTAACAAGCTGAAACGGCATTTCTCTGTCTATGGAATTCCCCACAAGCTGATCTCTGATAGTGGCACACAGTTCACAAGTCTAACTTTTCGTGACTTTGCCAAAGATTGGGACTTCATCCACATCACCAGCAGTCCAGAATACCATCAAGCAAATGGACTGGCAGAGCGAGCAGTGCGAAGCGCAAAGCGCCTTCTAGAAACATCTAAAAGAGATGGAACAGATTTCTTCCTCAATTTGCTGAGTGTCAGGAATGTGCCACGAGATGCCACGCTAGGCTCCCCTGCACAAAGATTGATGTCCAGAGAAACACGCACAAACATGCCTGTCAGCAAACACCAGCTAACACCAAAGCCAATGAACTCTGGGACAGTTCACAATCACCTGACAAAGAAAAGAGATGGACAGAAAAGATTCTACAATCATGGCAGCCAGCCTCTCGCTCCACTCCACAACTCCCAGGTAGTTCGGCTGCAAACAAAAAAAGGACATGACAAAGTCGGTGTCGTCAAAAGGGCTGCTGATGAACCGAGATCTTACCTGGTCGAGTCAGGCGGCAGAGAGTACCGCAGGAATAGGCGACATCTGTTGCCTGTGGCAGAACCACATCCTCTGGACGTAGAGAATGATCCATTGTTGGCAGATTCAGCAATCAACAATGAAGTCATCCAGAGTCTTCCCAGTGTTCCAGTGTCTCCAGAGAGGCAGCACCCCCCACACAATGAACACTCACCTGGCCATCCCAGTGAGAACCCTGTCCAAACACCTACTGAATCTTCAACCCCCCGTTCCAGATACGGCAGGCCTTTGAAGCCTAACCCCAAATACAACATCTAATCTAATCTTACAGCGGTAGAACCGCTACTTTTGTCTGTTAAAAAAAAAAAAAAAAAAAAAAAAAGCAAAAAGCATGTTGTCATATATGTTGTGAATTGTAAAAGGTCAATGCCGTTTTTTTCTAACACATATTCAGAATGGTTATCTCTGATGTATTACTGGAGGTCATGTTAATCCTAAAGATGGTTTTAAATAGCTGTTATCCTGCAGACAGTATTGCAGGACATGTTCTTGTTATTAGTAGTGTTAAACTAAAGAAGGGGGATGTAGAATGTTACATGTTATGTTAATGAGCTGGTACTACGTGAACGTGATGCCCCCCGGTGGATTGTGGGATTACGGAATAGCATGGTAGATGGTTTAACTGAGTAGCACATGCTGGTTAATAAAAGTACATAAATAGAGCCTCTGTTTGATACTTGCTACA
The DNA here is from genome assembly GCF_963457725.1 of Sprattus sprattus. Lineage (NCBI taxonomy): Eukaryota > Metazoa > Chordata > Actinopteri > Clupeiformes > Clupeidae > Sprattus > Sprattus sprattus. The sequence goes on along the minus strand of NC_137928.1, from coordinate 32,188,625 downwards.
TATATACAGTTCAAAATTTTAAAATAAATAAGCACTTTGTCAGGGGAATAGAACTGATGTGGTGCACTTTCTAGTATCTGAGTGGGGTTTCTGCTGCTAAGGACCCACCCATTAGCAAATGACAGCTATTCATATGATAAGGAGATGGTGATTCAGTGATCTCCATTGGGTCATGATGTGGCAAGATTCACTCCGGGGGGTTTGGGCCACAAAGACATTCTAGGGCCATTAGGATATGGCCTTTGTCTTTGCGAGAGGTGTCACAGGTTTGTTCACACCAACTCATCAATATGCATTTGTAGGGGCACAGATTTAGGAATGGTACAGGACACTCTGAAATTATAAATATGTGGTAGTGAAACAAGACATACTTTCTGAATGCTAAACTAACATGTGTTTAGCCAACACCTATGTTTACAAGGCTCAGAAATAAAAAGTCTTGTGAATAAATCTTTACAATGTGTTTATGTACAAAGTCTGAGCACCTCTGAAACAAGGATTTTCCAAGGGTATGTTTACATTTGATTTAAATTAAACTTTTTTTTACTAAATTCCTTTTACTTACATGATATTATTGCTGAGGTCGTCTAGAATAGAATCATATATTCCATTTGTGCATCAATGTTTTAAGTTAAGCAAAATGTACAAAAACATCAAGGCATGTCAGACAACTTAGAAAAGTCTAAAAGGCCTTGGACCTTAGAGTGTTAAATTTAGGACTCCTATTTTTTTTTACTAAGAGCGATTCACAAAATATTTTATCCCTAAAAGTAGCACCTAAGTCTAGGACAGCTTAAAACTCCTCATGAGGACTCCTAAGTCACTAAGACCTATTCACAAAAAGTCTTAAAATGGCTGAAGCCAGACGTAACGTGTTGGAGACAATGAACGACTCTGAATTGTTGAGAAGATATCGTTTAAACCGTGAAGGCATCAACATTTTACTAGCTTCTTACTCACGTCTCCAACTATCCGAAACAACCCAATCAGTCCGGAAGTTAAATGTTTGATAACATTACGATTTTTGGCTACGGGGAAAATGCAACTTTGCAACGCAGACGACTTCAGAATATCGCAATCATCAGTAAGCCGATTCATTCATCAAACTATCACCGCACTCTGTAGACCACACATTGTACAACAGTTTATCCGGTTCCCTTTGGACAATCGCCTACTTCAAAGGATCAAGGTCAATTTCATGGCGTTTGCAGGAATGCCCGGTGTCGTGGGTGCCATCGATGGAACACACATTAAAATAATTGCTCCATCCAGAGATGAGGACGTCTTTGTAAACCGCAAAAAGGTGCATTCAATTAATACACAGATAGTGTTTGATCCAAATTTCACAATCATGGATATTGTTGCGAAGTGGCCTGGATCTACTCACGATTCGCGCATTTTAATGGAGAGCGCGGTCTGCGCCAGCTTTTTGAGCGGCACCATGTACCTGCTTGATGCCACTTGTTGGGTGACAGTGGCCATCCATGCAAGACATGGCTTTTGACACCCTTCCTCAATCCACAACCGGGAGCACAGTTGAACTACAACATGCAAGTATACGCATGAGGCCTATTTTGATGACACAATACCTGTAGCCGCGACGGCTCTTTTAAAGTCCACTCCGCAATCTCCATCCTACATTGTGACTGGAGCGCATACCACCGCTTCTCGCAGTCATCGACAGAGCGACACACGGCAGGGAATGAAGCATTTATGTTAAGACATATGTCCTCCCATGCCTCACGCATAGTTTGCAGGGTGCTTTAATTATTACTTCTTTGATTTCATGCAATTTCCGTGTTTTTTTCGGCAATTTCTCTTTCTCTTAACGTGCAAAGCGTCATTCTCGTTGGATGCACAAACTTGTCATCATGCGTGTGCATTCTGCTAAGTGCACTGTCCATAACTATTTAATATGACTTCATTTGAAGCCTAGGTTATTCTCTTATTTTCTGTTTATTTAGTGGGATCGTTAGGGGGATGTTAGGACTGAGTTTTTAATGAGAGAGCCTGTCAACAACCAATCACCGTCCTCACCCCTTCTAAACTCGTGCATGAGAAGCGACGTCATCCATAGCAACGGAGTTTTTATCTTAAGCTTAGGAGTTGGTATTATCCTTAGTATGAGTAGGTCTCAGAGCCGTTGTGAATCACTTTTAAGAAATTACTCCTACGTAAAAGGTTTTAGCGCGAGTTAGGAGCACTCCTAGAGGTAAGATAAAAGGCTTTGTGAATACGGCCCCAGAACTGTACATTTTGGTTATATGTTTGCCACCTTACCTAACACCAAACTGCATTGACAGTATATATACATTTATTAATGAAAATGAGATTTTAGTTTTTCCTTCATCTGAATTTCTATTCCAAAGGGGTCTTGTTGAAAGTCATTGACTGAGCAGGGAAGCTCATTTCCTGATTTCTGAATAGAATTTGGCTGGCTGCTCATCGACATCAAAACTACAGAGAACATTACCCAGACCACTGCACACAGAGAACAGTACACAGACCACTGTACACAGAGAACAGCACACAGACCACTTTACACAGAGAACAGTACATAGACCACCGTACACAGAGAACAGCACACAGACCACTGTACACATAGAACAGTACACAGACCACTGAACACAGAGAACAGAACACAGGCCACTAAGCAGTGTAAGGTGAGTGGACCTACCCTCCGCACAAAGCATTCTGCAATGGCAGCTGCACTGGCACTCTGCTCTAAGTCGTCCAGCAGTTCTCTGCAAGATGAAAATACTGATGAGTAGACAGTTGATCTTCAGGAAAATGTAGGAGTTCTATGATTGTTATAGGAAGGCCATATGGCCATGTAATAAAAGTTTATGTTAATGAGCGGATGCAGCAATACCAGGCATGAGAAAAGTAGAGACAAAACAGAAATGGTAACAAACACCTACCTGCTAAACTCATAGATGTCCTCGATGTTGCAAAAAAGTGTGCTGATCTCATCTGACTTAAGGGGCAAGTTAGTACTACCATTAATATACCCCAAGTAATCCTAGAATAAAAAAACAAGAACAAATAACTTAATACATTTTGCTAATTGACTTAATTGCAAACCTAGTTAACTGCCTGAAATGACACAAAGCAAGGATTTATTATTCACATTTAATGTGTTCAACTATGTACTTAACAGACTACAATGTGATACAACTTTACCAACACATTTTAACTTGTATTAACCAGTCTTGCCAGCATAGTACAAATGAGCTCTTCTGTTACTCAGGGCCTCCCTGCAGCACAAACAGGCCCACTGACCTGAGATTCCAAATAAGACAAGTTTGAAACAACAATTAACTTCTATTGTAAGATGAGAACTGCATTAAAAATAATATATTTTCAATTGTTTTTCATTTAAGAAAAAAAAAGTGTCCGCAAAGTGGAGGACAAAAACAGAGAAGCCAAAGAAAAAAACCTCCAAGCACATTTAATTCTCATGGAGAGATAGTTTCATGTTTATAGGTTTTCTTACTGAAGGCACCAGTTATAGTTTGTTAGCAATCAAGCACAATTGTCATGTTGTGTGATGTAAGCGTGGTCGAAAATCTAAATTCTTGACATTTGAAATGATGCATCTAATACATGGCACACCAGAGAGGTGTAGTTATGCATGATGCATCACAGCATCATACATAGGAGGAAAGAATTGTCAGAGGCATTTTGCACAGCACATCCAAGTGGTTGTGGTACTATTGCAGGTTACATGACTAAAGTGTAGACTAAAGGTGTTGTCTAAAGGTGTGTAAGTGTGGCGTCATTGAGCTTAATGAAATGCATGTCTAAAGATGTGTTAGTGTGGCGTCATTAAGCTTAATGAAATGCATGTCTAAAGATGTGTTATTGTGGCGTCATTGAGCTTAATGAAATGCATGTCTAAAGAGGTGTTAGTATGCCGTCATTAAGCTTAATGAAATGCATGTCTAAAGATGTGTTAGTATGCCGTCATTGAGCTTAATGAAATGCATGTCTAAAGATGTGTTAGTGTGCCGTCATTGAGCTTAATGAAATGCATGTCTAAAGATGTGTTATTGTGGCGTCATTGAGCTTAATGAAATGCATGTCTAAAGATGTGTTAGTGTGCCGTCATTGAGCTTAATGAAATGCATGTCTAAAGAGGTGTTAGTATGCCGTCATTGAGCTTAATGAAATGCATGTCTAAAGAGGTGTTAGTAAGCCGTCATTGAGCTTAATGAAATGCATGTCTAAAGATGTGTTAGTGTGCCGTCATTGAGCTTAATGAAATGCATGTCTAAAGAGGTGTTAGTATGCCGTCATTAAGCTTAATGAAATGCATGTCTAAAGATGTGTTAGTGTGCCGTCATTGAGCTTAATGAAATGCATGTCTAAAGAGGTGTTAGTATGCCGTCATTAAGCTTAATGAAATGCATGTCTAAAGATGTGTTAGTATGCCGTCATTAAGCTTAATGAAATGCATGTCTAAAGATGTGTTAGTGTGCCGTTATTGAGCTTAATGAAATGCATGTCTAAAGATGTGTTAGTGTGCCGTTATTGAGCTTAATGAAATGCATGTCTAAAGATGTGTTAGTGTGCCGTCATTGAGCTTAATGAAATGCATGTCTAAAGAGGTGTTAGTATGCCGTCATTAAGCTTAATGAAATGCATGTCTAAAGATGTGTTAGTGTGCCGTTATTGAGCTTAATGAAATGCATGTCCTAAGGTTCTCCTTTTTCTTTCAGTTTTATAAAGAATCATTACACTGATGTCTAAATGGCCTAAAGACACACACTGTTTGTCAATACCTCAGCAAGTGGGTTGAGCATATTTTGTGGTTTTGTTATATAAGTGAGTGTGATGTACCCGCATTTATATTTCATTTCTACTTATTTGTTTATTTATTTTCACACGATTATATATCTTATATCGTCATGTCATCAATGGGGGGTTATTTAGAACAATGGGTGATTAACAACGTGTCGTTTTTCATGAAGAGGTCAACCGGGGAACTCGGAAAGGGAATAAAGTTCCCGGAAGTAAGGTGACCGGGAGATGGAGACGAATGGCGTTGGAGAAACAGAAACAAAAGGGTTTTGTTGCGGAAGAGTTGCAGCGTTTTGAGCCACAGGCTATTGACAGCATACGGAGCCGTTGGCGTACCTTTTCTAAAAAGGTTTCCTTTCCCGACAGTAGGACCGTCAGAGTTGTAGTCAAGCACACAGACTGGGGAGCGTGGGTTTCCTGCATCGTTGGGCTATTAAGGACTAAACCTTTTCCGCACGGAATACTCCGGATTTCCTTCTTTGGATGGACGTAAGAGGCCGTGGACAATGGACAATACGTATGTGGTGGTCAGTATTTTGTGATTAACGCGTGACAATTTGTCACCGCAATTTTTTTGTTTGTTTGGTTTAAGAATACAGAAACGGTTGCGGCACTTATGAGCGTGAGACTATGTTTATTATGAAAGACAATCTGAATATATAACAAATTTGGGGGCTCGTCCGGGATTTGTACAATTTTTAATTAGTTTATTTGTGCATTCTGTTTAATACTCTGAAACTGTCTGAGAAACACGTGTTTGCATAAGTGATTTTTTTTTTTTTTTTAGTCATGGCAGAGGCTGTGCAAGAGTTTTGTTTGTTACCAACTGCTAAGGGTTTGCAGGGGTTTAAAAAATCAGAGTTATTGGAGATTGTTAAGAAACTGGAATTAGTTGAGGTTAGTTCAAGGTTAACAAAAGTTAGGATTGCTTGCTGAATTGATAGCCGAACATTATCATGAGCAAAATGTGTTTACAAGTGAAGATTTAGCGCTGTTTACAGAGGGTGAGCCGCAGTCTCCTAAAACTAGCTCAGACATTGAGTTGAACATCCAACAGTTGCAACTGGAGAGGGAAAGAGAAAAAGAACGGGCTGATGAGCGAGAAAAGCAGAGAAAATTCGAATGGGAGAAATTAAGAATTGATGGTATTTCATTTTAAACCATATATTGGAAGACTCAAGCGTGGATTTGTCAGTCATGTTTCAGGTTTTAATCTTGTACAATGATGGCCACCATTGTGAGACAGAGCTTGAGCTCCACTCACCCAGAGTTTCGCCTCAAGATTATCTGCCTGTCTCTTAAAAGGACAGGGTCTTATATACATAATGTTTAGGGGTGTAACCATCTATTCAAATAGGCCATGGCTGCAGACTCTCTGTCCTGACCCGGAGGGGGAAGGGGTTTTCTCACCTCCGTCCCCATGTCAAATCAAAGAGTCTCACCCAGGAATGCTTACATGCTAATAAAAGTAACATTTATACTAGGTACAAATAAGATGGATATTGACTATGGCATATCCTTATTAACTATGGATATCGACTATGGCATATCCTTATTAACTATGAATACCGGTCCCTTCAGAATGGAACGAGAAAAAGAAGAAAAAGAAAGAGAACGGGCTGATGAGGGAGAAAAATTCGAATTGGAGAAATTAAGAATAGAACGAGACAAAGAAGAAAAAGAAAGAGATAGACAGGAAAGGTTAGAGAACGCAAGATTAAAATTGGAAAAAGAAAACTGGAGGCGCAAATTGAGTTAGCAAAGCTGGGGAAAACAGACACATGTGAGATTGTTTCCTCCATTTGATGAGCCGGAAGTTGACCAGTATTTCCAACATTTTGAAAAAGTGTCTGAGATTTTGAAATGGCCCAAAGAGTATTGGCCATTATTGCTGCAAAGTGTTATTAAAGGAAAACACAACAGGCATATTCAGCTCTGTCTGTTGAAGATGCTTTATCGTATGATGTGGTTAAACAAGCCGTTTTGACAGTGTACGAGTTAGTTCCAGAGGCCTACAGACAAAAATTCAGAGGCCTCAGAGGAATTGAGGGACATGAATTTGTGCATGATAAAGAGGTATACTTTGAACGTTGGTGTACATCTAGAGCCGTCATGGGCGATTTCAAAATGTTGAAAGACTTGATGTTGGTAGAAGAATTTAAAAGGTGCGTTCAGAATGATATTAAGTCTTATCTGGAGGAGAAAGACGTGTCCACACTCCACGAAGAAGCTAGGTTTGCTGATAGGTATTCATTGACACACAAGTCTAAGTTTGGGCCTCATGACCTGCAGTATCCACCTAGACCCAATTCAGCACAGACAACAGATGTTAGGAGTAGAATTAGTGATGCCAGGAGAGAGGTGCCTGCGGGTCCTACGTGTCATTACTGTAAGAAACCAGGTAATTTGTTGTCCTAGTGCCTGTATCTTAAGATAAAGAGAGAAAAGGAGGCCTCACCTGTTTCTTTGGAGAAGTCTGTTGCAGTAATGCCTATGGGAATTGATTCAAGAGAATCATCCTGTCCTTAGGGGGGCCTACGTGAATTATTTGTACTTTTTATGTCATAATTATTGTTTCATCCTGTTATTAGGGGGGCCTACGTGAATTATTTTTACTTTTTATGTCATAATTATTGTTTTTTTAATTTAAGTTTCTTTGACTGTGTTTCAATTTAAATTCTATTACTGTTTGTTTCTGTAAAGGTTGTCATGGTGATGGCGCCTGGTATGGCTGCCTCGGTGTGATGGCCCGCACTTCTGTGAATGTTTCAGTCATTAATTCAGTTAATTATGAATCAACTCGGTTTATTTTGATTTATTGTTAGTAACTGTGTTTGTTTTTATCTTGAATTTTTATTTATTTTTTCATAACGTCTCAACCCCGATTTTTTCCGTATTTTTTTGTGTTTCAATTTAAATTCTATTACTGTTTGTTTCTGTAAAGCACATTGAATTGCAGAATGTACGAAATGTGCTATATAAATACATTTGCCTTGCCTTGCCTTGCCTATGATGCCAAGCAGGCTGAGTGGTGTGATCTTTTGAGGGAAGAGTTCCTTCCTTTCGTGTCACAGGGATTTGTGTCCATAAATGAACGTTCTACTCCTCAACCCATCCGAATTCTACGCGATACTGGGGCTTCCCAGTCTCTCTTGTTGAGAGAGGCATTGCCCTCCTGTGAAGGGGAAGATACTGAAATCAGTGACTTTACCCTTGTTAGGGGTATTGAGGGGAGAATTATAGCCGTACCTCTGCACTCTGTATGTTTGAAGTCAGATTTAGTTACAGGACAAGTAAAAGTGGGGCTTATGTCCAGTCTCCCCATTAAAGGTATTTCTCTCTTGCTCGGAAATGACTTAGCTGGTGGTAAAGTCGTCCCCTCTGTTCAGTTGACTTCTCAGCCGAACCCTGAAGAAGAGTCTTGTTTGGACTCTGAGATTTTCTCTTCATGTGCAGTGACTCGAGCTAGAGCTAGACAGGCTGGAAAAGGGGAGGACTCTGTGCAATCTAGCACTTTGTGGAAAAACGACCCTGATGGTTCTGGCAGTAAGTCTAGAGAGTCTTGTTTGGATGAATTGTCAGACACTTTTCTGGTACCAGTCTTTAAGCAGGACTTGGGTAGTTCGCCGTTAGAGTCAGGTGAGGAATATTCACATGTGTCTGACATGTCTTTATCTAGAGAACAGCTGATCAAAGAGCAAAGCTGTGATCTTGAAGTTTAGGAGTTGGGAGAGAAAGCTCTTCCTGATGACGAGATTGCCAAAGTGCCTGATGACGAGTTTGCCAAAGTGCCAATGGGTTATTACCTGAAAGATGGGGTTTTGCTATGGAAGTGGCGTCTCCTGATATTCCTGCCAATGAGGAGTGGGCAGTCGTCACTCAAGAGAGATGTTGCCAATTTTTGTCGCTCTTGCCATGTTTGCCAGATGGTGGGAAAATATCAGTTACACCCTCCTGTGGCTCCATTGAAACCTACCCCAGCCTTTGGTGAGCCTTTCTCTTAGGTGATTGTGGATTGTGTGGGACCGTTACCAAGAACCCGAACTGAAAATTTGTACATGTTAACTCTGATGTGTGCTGCTACAAGGTTCCCGGAAGCAATTCCACTTCGAATTATCAAAGCAGCAACAGTTGCTAAAGCCCTGATCAAATGTTTCACTTTGTTTGGTCTGCCTAATGAGATTCAGTCAGATCAAGGTAGTAATTTTACTTCAGGATTGTTTCAGCTGGTTGTCTATCTGTTAGGAATGAGGCAGATCACTTCGAGTGCCTATCATCCTGAAAGTCAAGGAGCGTTGGAAAGATTCCACTCCACTCTAAAGACTATGATTAGGACGTACTGTTTTGAGAATGAGAAAGACTGGGATGAGGGTGTTCATTTGTTGTTGTTTGCGGCCAGGGAGTCCGTCCAAGAGTCTCTGGGATTCAGCCCCTTTGAATTGGTCTATGGACACCAGGTTAGAGGACCGTTAGCCCTGCTGTGTGAGCAGTGGACCAACAAAAAGACTCAAGTGAACTTGCTGGATTATGTCTCGAAATTCAAAGAGAGACTTCACAGGGCCTGTGCGCTGGCCAAGGAAAACCTTGAGTCTACTCAAGAAAAAATGAAAACATGGTATGATCGCAAGGCTAGGGCTAGGACATTCACCCCAGGAGAAAAAGTACTGGTTCTGTTCCTCTTGCAGTCAAACCCACTACAGGCTCGGTTTCATGGGCCCTATGAGATCCACTCTAAGATTAACGACCTAAATTACACCGTGACCACTCCAGATAGAAGGAAGGCCAGACAGTTATGCCACATCAACATGTTGAAACCCTACCATGACCGATCTGTACAGGCTGTCTCTGTTGTTCATCAGGAAGTTAGTAGGAGTTCTGTGGATGACGAGTTACAGGAGGAGAAGCCCTCCATCAAACATGAAATCATTCCCTGTAGATTGTCAAACACTGAGATTTTGCAAAATCTTGATGTGAAAATGTCTTATTTAGAACCTTGGCAACACGCTCAGATGACTGATTGTTGTTGAAATATCAAGATTTGTGTCCTGATGTTCCAAAGAGAACCCATGTAGCAATTCATGATGTTGATGTTGGTGACGCTCAACCAATCAAACAGCATCCATATAGGATGAGTCCTGAGAAATAGGCTTTCTGAGAAGGAAGTGGCTTATATGTTAGAGCACAACATTATCCAGCCGTCATACTCTGATTGGAGCTCACCGTGTGTACTTGTACCAAAGCCGGATGGCAGCACGCGGTTTTGTACTGACTATAGGAGAGTAAACGCTGTCAGTAACACTGATGCTTTTCCCATACCAAGGGTAGATGATTGTGTTGACAAGGTAAGGCAAGCAAAGTTTCTCACAAAGATTGATCTGTTGAAAGGTTATTGGTGTGTTCCGTTAACGGACAGAGGTAGAGAAATCTCTGCTTTTGTCACCCCTTCTGGGCTGTATGAATACAACGTGCTTTCATTTGGGATGAAAAATTCACCAGCCACATTCCAAAGAATGATTCAGTCCGTGTTTAGGGACTTGCCAAACACAAGTGCTTACATTGATGATTTGGTGACAGGGAGTGAGACTTGGAAAAGTCATCTCGAGGACGTTGCAAATCTGGTAGAGAAACTGTCCAAGGCCAATTTAACAATCAATCTGGCCAAGAGTGAGTTTGATTGTGCCCATGTGACCTATCTTGGATATGTTATTGGACAGGGTCTGGTGGCTCATGTTGATGCTAAGATTCAGAACATAGTGGCCTTCCCTGTTCCCACCAGTAAGAAAGCCATGCGGCGATTCTTGGGAATGGTGGGGTATTACCGCAAGTTCTGTAGGAACTTTGCTGATGTGGCCCTACCCCTTACTAATTTACTCTAGAAGAGAGAAGTGTTTGTCTGGACTAAATCCTGCCAAAAGGCATTGGAGAAACTTAAGTCCATGTTGTGTCATTACCCGGTGCTCCGTGCACCTGACTTCAATAAACCATTTTCAGTAGCTGTAGATGCTAGTGATGATGCCGCTGGTGCTGTGTTAATACAGCTGGATGAGAGTGATGGTATTGAGCATCCTATTGCATTTTTTTTGTATTATTCAACCAACACTAAAGGAACTATTCCACAATTGAAAAGGAGCTTTTGGCCTTGATTCTGGCTCTTCAGAACTTTGATGTTTACCTTTGTACATGCCAGAAACCACTAGTTGTATATACTGATCACAATCGTTTAGTTTTCTTGGGGAAAATGAGAAACAGCAACAGAAGGTTGTTTAACTGGAGTTTAATTTTGAGTATGACATTGTGATTAAGCATATCAGGGGTAAAGATAATGCCATTGCCGATTGTCTATCCCGATGTTAAGAGTTGTTATGATTGATGACATGGTGATTGATAGACTTATCTGAAAATTTTGATCTATTGGATCAAATATTTTCCATTCCAAGGGGGAGGTGTGATGTACCCGCATTTATATTTCATTTCTACTTATTTGTTTATTTATTTTCACACGATTATATATGTTATTTCGTAATGTCATCAATGGGGGGTTATTTAGAACACTGGGTGATAATCAACGTGTAGTTTTTCATGAAGAGGTCAACCGGGGAACTCGGAAAGGGAATAAAGTTCCCGGAAGTAAGGTGACCGGGAGATGGAGACGAATGGCGTTGGAGAAACAGAAACAAAAGGGTTTTGTTGTGGAAGAGTTGCAGCGTTTTGGGCCACAGGCTATTGACAGCATACGGAGCCGTTGGCGTACCTTTTCTAAAAAGGTTTCCTTTCCCGACAGTAGGACTGTCGGAGTTGTAGTCAAGCACACAGACTGGGAAGCGTGGGTTTCCTCCATCGTTGGACTATTAAGGCGAGACACGGCAGGTGAAATATCGATTTTTTTCATGCCCTGGTCAAATTTGAGATTTTGGGCTAGTTTGCCTCTTTAACTTGTTATCTTTCATACTACCATAAAGAAAACGTCAAAATTACACATTTAAGTGTCTGTTTCACTGCATTTAGTTCAGCCGCGGCATCCATTTTCTCCTAACTTTACCAAGAATTCTCCCTTGAACCACGTTCAGCGATTCGTCTTTTTACACGTCATCCGTCATGTCTGGAATGACTTTAACGCTATGAGTCTCGATCAGAAGGCTGTGTAATCCAAATATGGGCATTTCCTTTCTTTTCAGCAACCAATCCTGACTTTCTGAAGGGATTCATTGGCTGACGGCGCTTTTCTGCTAACGTGATTCGCTCAGTGCCCCACGTGTTGTCTTTAAATGCGGTTTTCTCAAAATGAGTGTTTTTTCATTTTTAGGTACACATTTCTCAGCCTATGTAGAACCTAGGTACACCACACTTCCCAGTTTCACACATAGCATTGTTATGAAGACTTCTACAGATGGATTTATTTATAAATTGTTCCTGGCCAGATTTATGGGTCATTTTACCTGGAAATCATGGCGAAAATAGGGTTTTTAAGGCCACAGATAGTATATTTTGATTTCCCAGGTCATAAAAGCAGATATCCTAAAATCCATCTGAGGATTTTTTGTCATTTGATATATAAACAAAATAAAAAAAGAATTTTGGTCCTGGCTTTATCACAGTTTAAGATTCATGTACCTGAAATATATGCAAAAACGTGCATATTTAATGAGATCCAGCCTAATTAGCATAATTAAATATGCAGAATTCAAAAACTTGTAATACATTTTTTTCTTGTAATGATGTATGTAATCAACTGGTAAAGTTTCATGGTGATCCCTTGTATTTAAATGTTTTACCCTATTCACCTGCCATGTCTCGCCTTAAGGATTTAACCTTTTCCACACGGAATACTCCGGATTTCCTTCTTTGGATATTTCTTCTTTTGATGGATGTAACGGTGCAAACCCATGCCAGCGACGCGACGTGTCGCATCAGAATTCCATCGCTTTGAGTGGGCATGGTGTAGCGTGTGGAAATAGCATACAGTCCCCAATTTTCAAATCGTCAAAGACGACACCAAACAATCTCATTGGCCGCTGCCGGGAAAAATCGCTCCTCATTTGCATAAGTTTCAACATGTTCAAATTTTCATCGATCGCGTCGCTCAGATCGCTCATCTATGTCACAATGGACTGGCTCCCGTTGAAATGCATTGGGTTTAGAAATCGCGTCGCTCACAAAGGTGACATGGGTTTGCACCGTAAGAGACCGTGGACAATGGACAATACGCATGTATGGGTCGGTATTTTGTGATTAACGGGTGACAATTTGTCAACGCAATTTTTTTGTTTGTTTGGTTTAAGAATACAGAAACGGTTGTGACACTTATGAGCGTGAGACTATGTTTATTATGAAAGACAATCTGAATATATAACATGAGAAATGTAAGGAAATCATCTACTTCGGACATACAACAATGTTCATAACTATATGTAACCTTCAATCTTCATAACTATATGTAACCTTCAATCTTCATAACTATATGTCACCTTCAATGTTCATAACAATATGTCACCTTCAATGTTCATAACTATATGTCACCTTCAATGTTCATAACAATATGTCACCTTCAGTGTTCATAACAATATGTCAGCTTCAATGTTCAGAACAATATTTGTTCACCACCATAAAGGTTGTTTTTTAAACTTGTAGGAGTTATGAAGTTATAAAGAGAGTTTTGAAAATGGCTAGAAGATGTCGCAGTTACAATATATTTCTGTTTTAATTTCTCAGAATCAGAATCAGGTTTTATTATTTTACTTAAGTAAGTTTGCACAAACAAGGAATTTGCCTTGGTGCAGTGGCTCTCATCACAACACAAAACAATACAACAGTGCAAAACAATACAACAGTGCAATGGTCTAACAGTCCAAGAAGTCTAAAAAAGTATATACAAGGAGTATATATACAATAGTGCAAAGTGGAGTCCAGGAAGAGCAGGACAAAAATAAATACTACACGGTATGAGTATGACGGTTATACTTCGCTTTACTTTGTGATGTACACTGACATAAGCCTTTAAAGCCTTCTAGTGAAGGGTCCGTGCCATGTTTGTTTATGCCTGCAGAGCATGTTAGCGGTGTTGCTAACTCAGCATGGACAGGACTCAGGAGGCCTTTCAGGTGACAGGTCACTGACCACCGCTCGCGGCTATATTACTATAGATAAATATAATTAACACTTCCAACCCCAAGGGCTTTTTTTGACTCTGTTAGGTAGTTTGCCATGCCTGATATTTTTGTATATTTTATCTAACTAAAAACCATGAGGCAAAAGTGGCATTTATGATTGTATTCTAGAACAACTCAGCAATAATACATGAGAGTAAAAGGAATGTAGTAAAACAAAGTTTTGTATTACAGTTTTTCACTATTGTTAAAAAGTATAAAGCAAAAATTCGGCACAATCTGCACAACCTTCACGTCATGTATCAATCGCTCGCCCCAAGTGGGAAATACTTAAGATTCCCTTATCTACATTAGAGTCCGATTTTCCTTGTGAACACACTGATGTCAATTACACATCACGTTGTTGTCAAAACAGTGTACACAAAGTTCTGTTGTTGCACACAATTTTCAAGTAAAATCTCAAAGCATCAACCTGCAAACCACAAATAGTCAAATCTCTAAACTTTCAGGTCTTTTGACCAATTTGCAGTGAGGACTGCTACATAAAAGTGTCTTGAGCCTCTGTTTTGTTGGATAAACTATTGAAAACTTTGAAAAGATCCACAACCAGAGAAGGAGAGGGGTAAGAGTGAGAGGAGGAAGAAGAGGAGGACAAGAAGGAGGAGGAGTAGGAGGTTGAAGAGTAGGAGGACAGAGAGAAGGAAGAGGAGGACAAGGAGGAGGAACAGAATGAGGACAAGGTGAAGAAGGAGGAGGATCAGGAGAAAGAAGAAGGAGAATGGTCATATCTAATGAGATTTGGGCCGCTGTGGTAGACCATGTTTTCATGGTTTTTCATTAGAACCTTCAGGATGGAGAACAAGTACGAAATCTGATTGCCTTGTGTACTGTAATACTGCATATCAATATAATATACGTAGTGTGCTCACAGTATTTGTATTTTGCAGGACTGAAAGAGAACCACACTGTGGAGGAAGAAAACACACTTTCAATATTTTTTGAAAGCAAAGTAGCATTTTCCAGGAGATATAAAGGGTTTTGCATTTTCAGTTAGTTGCTTTGGAATTTGTGTTTAGAGTTTTGAGACAGGGCATGCTTTCAAAAAATGTGTGTAAGCAATTGAGAAAAACTATAAGCATTTTGTATACAATTTTATGTCAATACAATCTGGTGGAACAGGAGACTAAAATTGTAAATATGGTTTGTGAGAACAACGGTATTGCTGTTTTATGTTTGACTATGAAAAATGTAGGCCTACACTGATACATTTTACAAAAGGAGAAAGGGCTCAATGAGACATTGTCATTCATATGGTGTGTTTCGATGATTGTGTTTTCAATTTTGCACTTCTGTGTGCTGTAAATGCTTGGTAGTGTGCAGCTAATGCTTAGTTGTGTGTACTAAATGAATGTATGTGTGTGTGTTTTGAAAATATGGCTGTGTGTACCAAATGAAAACACGAGTTCCATTTTGTGAACAGTTAAGAGATTTGATAGCAAAGAGTCATCTTGCAAAGGGAGTGTCAGGTTTAGCATTTTGTGTGTGAGGTTTTCAATTTTCTGTGTGCAGTTTTGAGAAAGACGTTACTGTTTTGAAAAACGGGTTTTAGCAACAGTGAAAAACTGTAAAATGAAATATAAAGACACTAAAATGAAATCTAGCTTTAGAAGTGCTCAGACTTTGTACACATTGTAAATATTTTGGAAGTTTCCTGTTTTACTCTGAACCCTGTAAACAAAGGTGTTTGCTCCAAAAAGGTGAGTTTAGCATTCAAAAAGTGTGTTTGGTTTCTATACTAATTAGAATATAGAAAGTGACAATTTTCTTCACACCACTATGCATATTGATGAGAGATGTGTGAACATTCTGGGACACCTTGGTCAAAAGACAATGGCCAGCACGTAATGGCCCTTGAATGTCTTTGTGGCCCTCTCCCCCCTACAGGTTTTCTTGACACATCATGACCCAATAGTAATCACTGAATTAGCATTTCTTTATCATATGAATGGTTGTCATTTGCTAATGGACGGATCGTATGCTCCTGAAACCTCACTCACAGACTGAAATGTGCAAAGGATTAGTTATATTCTCCTTACAAAGTGATTATTTATATTTGAGTTTCAAACTGTAAATATTTTAAAAGAAAAGGGTTTAAGGTTGCTGTAGGTGTTAGTTTCATGTTTGTAGGACAAAAACTCACAGAGATTTTTAAATATCTCAAAATACAACTAAGTGCCCCACGGGGCACCTTGGGGCTAGAAGGGTTAAACAAATCATTTACAAATGAGTTTTATAAATAAAATAAATTAGTCCAAGTTGATTTTTGTGATAGTTGTAGGGTTCAATCCTACACCACCATGTCCCTCTCCTTGACAGTTCAGGTCAACATTCTCTCTGTTGTCTCTTATTCTCTCTGTTGTCTCCTATTTTTCTCGGTTGTCTGTCATTCTCTCTGTTGTCTCTCATTCTGTCTGTTGTCTATCTTTCTCTCTGTTGTTTCTCATTTTCTCTGTTGGCTCTCATTCTCTCTGCTGTCTCTCATTCTCTTTCTTGTATCTCATTCTCTCTGTTGTCTGTAATATTCTCTGTTGTCTCTAATTTGTTCATTCCACTCTTCATTGAATGGCTCCCTATGCCTCTCACACAGATTGTTGAGGATAAGCTCCATCCCCTATAAGATTGTAACCTACCCACAAATCATTTTATTTTTGTATTGTGAAGGTTTCTCTCTGCCATGTAATGTCCCAAATCTTTGATTGGTGCCGTGAGAAGGTAAAATCTCCTCTTCACACCATGGCATGAAAAAGGGAGTTTTCACTCATGTTGCCCTGCAAGAGACTTGGTCTCCCCCTCTACAATGGTTGGGTCCGGGCTCCCCTGTGTCAATGTTTGGATGTAATTGGACCAATTAAGCCCAATGGGCTGCCTTATTTAAAGGGTGCCTCATTGCTTAGTGGCAAGAGAGATGAAAGAAGCATTGAGAAAAATTGGAGAGGCATGAGAGAAAGAACACTTACCTGCTGTTAGGTCAAGTGCAAAGACTGTTGAGATGCATGTTGAGAACAGCTAGTATTGTTGCCTAGTTCTGGTGCCTAGTTTTGGTGCCAAGTTCAATGTGCCTAATTTTGTTGCCTAGTTCAATGTGCCTCGATTGTGCCTGCTTAGTTTTGCCTTAGCCTGAGGCTTCAGCGTGTCCGTCAGCGAACCACCAGTACACTTGGCTGAAAAACCCTCTTCTCCTGATAGTCCTTGCTTACAAAGAGTGCACTACAAACTTGTAGTATCACAGCTAACTGGACTATAGTCTCGTTTAAGTGGAACTAGCCAACAGTGAACCGCCTGCCAAGTATGAACGTGCACAATTTTTGTTTTGTTTACCCTATTAAATGAATTGCTGCAGCAAGGGGAAATACAAAATGCTTCGTTAGGCTTTTCTTATTTACATCGTCAGTGCTATCACTAGTTAGCTAATATAATGAAATGTAGAATTTCCAAGCCAACCAACCTCATGACATCAAGTTCTGCAGTAGGACAATATGATGCTTCACTCATTCTTTTTAATCTAGTCTCATTGAAAGTGTTTAACTGTACTGTGCAGCAGTACAGGATGCGCAGGAGCAACCATGTTCCATGCCAATTTAGGTAAATCCTCAGGACCTGAATTTAAATTTCAATCATTTTAAGTTATTGTACTTAATCTTACACACCCAAACTAGAAAACCACCCATTCAGTTACTCTTGTGACACTATACAGACCCTCTGGCTTCTACACTGAATTTTTATCCAAGTCACTAATAGAGCCTACTGGGTTTTCCCAACATGGAAACACACCAACTCATTGCTGCAACCATGTCATTGACCTTGTATTAACATATGGCATAGAAAATGATCACCCCATAGTTCCACCTCAAAATACTCTCCTTTCAGATCATCACCGTATTACACTCAACATGCCATTAGAACTCTGCACAACATAAGAATGAACCCACTTCTACAGCCATGGTTTTATCTGACAAAGAGAGTAACCAAGCAGGAGACTGAACTAAAGTCTGTCTCAGAGATGAAGAGAAGAGATGTCAGATGCCGATCTGGCCTTCTTTCTGTTGAAAAGTCCGTGCTGTCTGCTCAGGGAGTCGAATTGCGAAAATGCACGAAATAGACGAAAGATGAAGGTAGGCAAGGTCTTCTGCACTCATTTGTTTTCATCTGCGTTTGAATACCTGACTCAACAGCCATACCTTCAAAAGTACGTCACTTTATAAGAGACGAGTGAAACTAAATATGTTTTCAGATGCCTTCTTTGTAATCCAAAGAAAAAGTTCCTGTCAACGTCAATGACATCCAACACAAACATACGAACACACGAATTTCATCCATTCAACCGTTTTTATCTGACTGACAGTTGTGTTGATCCCTAAAATTGCATTGACTTGGCATGCAGTTTGTTTAACTGAAAGTAGCTTCTAATGTATCAAACTACTTTTGACAGGTTTATGTAACTTAGATTGCTACTTTTTTTGTTGAGTGGTAGCTTCTGTGTAGTGAAGCTTAATTTATTGTAGAGTAGCTGATAGCTTAGCACACTACAAATATCAAGTAGCTTGCCCAACATTGCAACTCGGACACTTGAATTCGAAGTTGAGAAAAAAAACCTCCCCTGCCTCCTATGACTGCACGTCCCTGGTCATCTCCCTTGGCAACCTCCATGTCTGTAGTAGAAGCAGGCCTGTGCAGAGTTCTGAACTGGTTTGAGCTGGTTTAACCTGGGATCATGAGGTCAATAGCTTTACTCAGCCATAGATGCCCACCATCCCCAAGCAGCCTGCAGGTGGGTCAGGCCACATCTGATCAGGACTGGTCTTTTAAACACGTCATGCACTGAGCCAGGGTACCCAACCATGATTCGAGTCGTAGAAGTACTAATAGGTTGAAGTTCGACATGAATGGATTTTTAGATTTACAACTTTGTTATTATGCTGTGGAATGTTTGCTTTGCTTGATAATAACATAGCTGGTGTAAATGTCCTCGCTTGTTTTGCTGCAGAGCATTTGTGGTGGAGTGCGTCCTTCAAGGCAAGGCCTCAAGGAAAAGGAAGCGCATGGCTCTTCCTGACCTGGTTGAGGTCATCAGGGAGATGGATAGAGAGAGGGAGGCCCTGGCAAGAAACAGAAAGGCGTTGCTTGAGCAGGGGGGAGAGGGGAGAGGCGAGAAGCGAAGGAGACAGGAACTAAAGGCACAGGAGGGGTAATGGAGAAAAGGAGAGAGACATACACAGAGAGACACACAGACACAGACACACAGACACAGACACACAAACACACGCACACACACACACACACACACACACACACACACACACACACACACACACACACACACACACACACACACACACACACACACACACACACACACACACACACACACACACACACACACACACACACACACACACACTTGAATATACACTGTCTGACTGTACATAGAAGTGCATCTGTTTAAGCCATAATGGTTAGGATGTGTAATTTTTGTTCAGAATTTGGCAGCACTGATTGCATAGGGGAGAAACATTTCATCAAGGCTGTGAGCCTATTTCTCCCACAGTCTTGTCACGTCACTGCACCTTGAGCTCTTCATGACTAAAAGTCTGTCAATGAATAGTTGTATTTCAGTTTCGGAAGTTTCATTTTGGAATTTGTTTTGACAAACCAATGCATAAACACGTAATTGTATATTTTTCTGGTTTATTTGCATCTTTAACACATTACAGACATACAGTCTCAGCTCTGACAGTTTAGATGTTTTTAAATGTGAGATAATCCAACCTCTGCTCTTTGATCTGGCAGCTTCTTATGTATACTATGCAACAATTGAGGTATGGTTTTACAGGCAACTCGTTTTGATACCACCTCCAATTCATTGTGATAGAATATGGCCATCTGAAAGACATATAAACACCTGTGTCTTTCCCACTAGCCATCCAAGATATGCCCTATGTAGTTCAGTGTCTTTCTCACTAGACATCCAGGATATGCCCTATGAAGTTCAGTGTCTTTCTCACTAGCCATCCAGGATATGCCCTATGCAGTTCTGTGTTCTGTGCTGAATGGTTGATGCCTGTCCAATCGGGGGAGATCATCAACATATTGGTGCCGTTGTCAGGATGGTACCGATGTGTCTTGGTGGCTCTGACCTACATACTCTGGTGTTCCCATGTGAGACTGTGACCAATTGTACCTACATTATTTTGAGCCCTGCGTGAGGACGGTACTGATTGAACCCACACTGATGCTCTGCCTTTATTTCCAGATGTTTTTAATGAACTGAAAGTTCCGAATTTGTACAGGTCCTGTTTTAACTATTTCAATTCTCTCTTTATCTGTTAATTTGTCACGCCATATTGCTGGGTCTTTACTGATCACTGTATGCCATTGCTGTTACTCGCATTGGTGACATCACTGCTCCCGTTATCATCCAGCTGTGCTTTATTGGAAATATTAGCATTGACTCAGCCAACATGACCATGGATCTCCAGCTCATCACCTGCCCACCCTCTGCATCAGTGGATGAATTAGTGGAGCTCTATAATACATCCTTGAGCTGTGTTTTTGATGCCCCTGTGAAGACACGTGAGGTCAATTTCTCACGCTCTGCTCCTTGGTTCACACATGAGCTGCGGAAAATAAAAACAGCTGGGCGTGTCCTGGAACGACGCTACAGACACTCTGGGCTGACTGTGCATAAACTGGCCTTCCGTGAACATCAAAGGGCCTACTCCAACTCACTTAAATATGCTCGCTCACAGTTCTATTCCAACTTAATTAATAAAGACCCTGGCAACTCTAAACAGCTTTTTACCACCATAAATCATCTCCTGAAGCCACAACCATCCTCTTCAACTGAGGCTACAGAGGAGCAATGCAACAGCTTCATTGACTTTTTCAGATCCAAGGTCAACAACATTCGCTCTCAGATGTCAAGACCCCCAGCTCTGCTTCCCTATGACACCAACACCTCATCTGCGAGTGTGCTGTCTCCTCTACATCTCGCTGAGGTTGGGGAGAGCCATGTTGAAGAAATCCTCAGAAAAATGAGATCGTGTACCTGTGCCCTGGACCCCATTCCCACTGCCCTGCTCAAGTCACACATCCCCACTCTCAGTCCTTTCATCACCAAAGTCGTTAACCTTTCCCTTCAGTCTGGCTGTGTCCCACCTGCCCTCAAGGTTGCTGTCATCCGTCCCCTTCTTAAGAAGCCCACCCTGGACCCGGAGGTTCTAGCCAACTACAGGCCTATCTCAAACCTTGCCTTCCTGTCCAAGGTGTTAGAGAAGGTAGTTACTTCTCAACTTCAGGACCACCTCAAACACAACAACTTGTTTGAAAAATTTCAATCAGGATTTCGTTCAGCCCACAGCACTGAAACAGCTTTGCTCAGGGTGACAAATGACCTGCTGATGACAGCCGATGCAGGATCACCCTCACTCCTCATCCTCCAGGACCTGACTGCTGCATTTGACACAGTGGACCACACTATCCTGCTAGAGCGCCTCCACACCACCATTGGACTATCAGACTCTGCACTCAAGTGGTTTCAGTTCTACCTTTCTGGCAGAACTGAATATGTCTCACTGGGAAGTTGCAAGTCCAGACAGCTCCCTGTCTCCTGTGGTGTTCCGCAAGGGTCGGTCCTCGGCCCCATCCTCTTCATTATGTACATGCTCCCCCTCGGACGCGTCATCAGCAGACATGGGATGTCTTTCCACTGTTACGCTGATGACACACAGCTTTATATCAAAACTGCCCCAAGCCCCACTGCAGCCATGTCATCTCTCAACGCCTGTCTTGGGGAGATAAAGGCATGGATGAGCAACAACTTTCTCCAGCTTAATAGTAGCAAAACTGAAGCCCTTTTTGTTGGTACCCCACACCAGGTTCAGTCATCCTTCTTGACTCATCTCACCTTCGACAGCCAGGTCATCCCCCTCTCCTCCACAGTCACTAATCTCGGAGTTAGGTTTGACTCTCACCTGAACTTTAATGATCATATAAAACACCTGTGCAAAACCTCTTTTTATCATCTAAGAAACATCTCCAAACTCCGCCCCACTTTAACCCTATCAGATGCAGAGAAGCTTGTCCACGCCTTTATCTCCTCAAGACTGGACTATTGTAATTTCAGTTGGCTAGAGTGGGTGACGTCACAATGACGTCACCATGTTAGTCTATGAGAGAAAAAGGTGATGAAAAAGAGGAATAAAAAAGGAGTGGCAAGGAGTACCGCCACGAAAAGATATAGCAGGTTGCACCGGATCGGGCCGGACGTTTCGGTGTTTGAACGGCGTCTCTATCTCAATCGGGCGAGGCGTAGTTAGCTACAAGAAAAACGGGGAGAATAAATAAATAAACTAGAATGCGTTTCGTGTGTGCTTGCTCTGTTGCGGCCATGACCGAGAGAACAAGTGCCTTGGAATTGGGGCAGGTGTCAGCTCTCCAGCTCTCCCTGCTGGATGAGCATGCACAAATGAGTATGCATGAGTGAGTATGCATGAGTGAGTAAACATGAGTGAGTATGCATGAGTGAGTATACAAAAGTGAGTATGCACGAGTGAGTATGCATGAGTGAGTATGCATGAGTGAGTAAACATGAGTGAGTATGCATGAGTGAGTAAACATGAGTGAGTATGCATGAGTGAGTATGCATGAGTGAGTAAACAAGAGTGAGTATGCATGAGTGAGTATGCACGAGTGAGTAAACATGAGTGAGTATGCATGAGTGAGTATGCATGAGTGAGTGTGCATGAGTGAGTGTGCACGAGTGAGTTAACATGAGTGAGTATGCATGAGTGAGTAAACATGAGTTAGTATGCATGAGTGAGTAAACATGAGTGAGTAAACATGAGTGAGTATGCATGAGTGAGTATGCATGAGTGAGTATGCACGAGTGAGTATGCATAAGTGAGTATGCACAATTGAGTAAACATGAGTGAGTATGCATGAGTGAGTAGAGCCCTGGTATGGAAGGTGTCTCTTAATATTCCTAGTCATACAGTTGAATGGAGAGGGACAGAGAGAGAAGAGGAGCCTTGGGACCTTGGCGCAGGTGTCAGGGAAGCAGTCCAAGCCAGTTTAATGACCCCATTATGATGTCATAATGCCACAGAGTTCTGCCATGCAAGTCTATGGGGAAAAAAGGTGATGAAAAAGAGGTATAAAAAAAGAGTGGCAAGGAGTACCGCCACAAAAAGATATAGCAGGTTGCACCGGATCGGGCCGGACGTTTCGGTGTTTGAACGGCGTCTGTACCTCGAACGGGCGAGGCGTAGTTAGCTGCAAGAAAAACGGGGAGAATAAATAACGGGCAAGCACACTAATAAAGAAAACTTATGAAGAACAATACTGTGCTTCCCTACGGGCAAGCACACTAATAATGTGAGAAAAAAAACACAGTAGTTGATTTTCTACTTGGGCCTATAATGATTACATTCATAAGAGAATTGAAGAGAAGAGAAAGAAGGAACATTTCAAGGCTTTGAGAGAATTTGCAGTCTGACTATCAAACACGAAGGCCTCTCCATTTCTCCCTCCGTGTGTGTGTGTGTGTGTGTGTGTGTGTGTGTGTGTGTTTGTGTCTCCGTGTGTGCCTCAGAAGAGAGAAGGCCGCTCCATGTCTCCCCTCCGTGTGTGCCTCAGAAGAGAGCAGGCAGCCAACTTTTTACCCAACCCCCAATTTCCTGTCCTATTTGGCAGCAATACGAGAACGAGGGGGAAACAAATTCTCTCACTCTTTTCTCCCATTTTGTTCACAACAGCTCCAGTATTTCTTTGCAAGTACAGTCGTGACCAAAAGTTTTGAGAATGACACAAATATGCATTTTCACAAAGTTTGCTGCTTCAGTGTCTTTAGCTATTGTGAGATGTTACTATGGAAGGCTGAAGAATAATTACAAACATTTAATAAGTGTCACTGGCTTTTATTGGCAATTACATGAAGTTAATGCAAAAAGTCAATATGTGCAGTTTTGACCCTTCTTTTTCAAGACCTCTGCAATCCGCCCTGGCATGCTGTCAATTAACTTCTGGGCCACATCCTGACTGATGGCGGCCCATTCTTGCATAATCAATGCTTGGATCCTCCGAGAGCCACTTCTCCCAACCATCCAGGAACAGTTTGGTGATAAACAATGCCTTTCCCAGCATGATGGAGCACCTTGCCATAAGGTAAAAGTGATAACAAAACATTGAAATTTTGGGTCCATTGGCCAGGAAACTCCCCAGACCTTAATCCCATTGAGAACTTGTGGTCAATCCTCAAGAGGCGGGTGGACAAACAAAAAAACATATTTCTGACAAACTCCAAGCATTGTTTATGCAAGAATGGGCCGCCATCAGTCAGGATGTGGCCCAGAAGTTAATTGACAGCATGCCAGGGCGGATTGCAGAGGTCTTGAAAAAGAAGGGTCAAAACTGCACATATTGACTTTTTGCATTAACTTCATGTAATTGCCAATAAAAGCCAGTGACACTTATTAAATGTTTGTAATTATACTTCAGTCTTCCATAGTAACATCTGACAAAAATATGTAAAGACACTGAAGCAGCAAACTTTGTGAAAATGCATATTTGTGTCATTCTCAAAACTTTTGGCCACGACTGTACAGTCACGCTTAAGTACATACAGTCACGCCAACCATGAAGTAGTTCCATGAAGAAAGTCCTTTCAAGCCAAGGTATAACTCAGAATTATTAATTTTGTTTGATAACATACACTTTCACTGCCTCTCCTTCCTTCACTCCTGTCCCCCTCTTTCTATCTCTCTCCCCTTCCAACCTCAGGCCAATGTGTTCCCTCTTTTTGAACTGGGTTTTGCTCAAGGTGACACTCTCCTCAGACAGGATTCATGTCTGTTCCTTCCTAGGATGGTCTAGGGCAGGGGGTCCCAAAGTGGAGTCGAAAGATTGTGTGAGAAAAAAAAACATTAAAACTAGATAGATTTGCAGTTCCTGATGGAAATACCAGTGCATGTAAAGGGAAACATTTGAATAAATAAAGCGTAAAAGATTAAAACACAATTTAGAAAAAAAAACAGAGAGCAGCAAAAAGACTGATAGAAAGAGAGGGGGAACAGGAGAGGCAGACAGTATGGAGTGTATGCAGGACAAAAAGATAGAGTTAAAGAAAGATAGAGAGAGAGAGACAGAGAAACAGGCAGATCAAGAGATAAAGAATGAGAGAGGATATACAGTATAGATACAAAGAAATTGTTAAGTTAGATATTAAGATAGAACAAGAGACATTTAAATAATTTAAGACATTTAAAAGACATTCCATATTTGAGACTTCAGCATGACACTTACAAACGGTGTGCTGCAACGGCCTGGATGATCGCTTCATTCTTTGTTAAAGTAGTGTATAGCAGTGCTAACTGCAAAATGGAGTAGGCCTACGTGAATTACAAAATATGTGTGTCGGTAAGAATACATTGTACATCTATAAGTTTACCATTTATTTTATTTAGCATTTCAGTCTAATTTCACTTCCAACAGAGACATGACCCTCCTCATATACCCCCAGAATGCACAGCAAGCAAGGGCGTCAGTTTGTTTTTAGAAGTGGTGGGGACAATAACCATAAGCTTGAGTGTGGTTTGAAAAGTGCTGGGTACCCTTATGTAAGCTATTCATCAATTCAACATTGCATTACAATATGCTCTACAGTGTATTGTCAGGTGTTGAAAATCCCATTCAAACAATAAAAGTTGAAAACCACAGATTGTGTTTTGGCTTGTTTTGCAAAACGGTGTTGGAAACACCAGGGTATTGGCTCGGGATATGTTATACTAATACACATAGGACAAAGACCAGTGTTGGCAACTTAACACTTCTCTTGACATCAACAAAGTTTACCAGACAAACAATGTCAGACTGCAAAGGGTGTACGAAATGAAACGAGGTACTGAGCATCAGCCAGCGGCGTAACAATGTCTTGACTTCCCCCTTACCGTCGTTACGTCACAAACAATGATAATGCAATTTAGCGAGACGCAGGCCAATGTACTTATGATGTACAATACACATTAAGGGTTGCTACAATATGTTGTCATGAAAACACCAATGAACACAGTATTTCATCGATCAAACTGATTTTGGAGAAACAGTGTAAAATGAGCAGTAGACAACACATGGGGAAACATTAATACAACTTCTTCAGGGGGTTATCAAACATTGTTGTGAATTACGAACATTTACATGGATTTATTGGAACAGCCGCTCGACAGCGCCTGCGGTAACAAAACAAACTTCCTCCAACAATATCTTATTAGGCGTATTATAAAACGTAACATGCATGACGTTTAGAATGGCATTCTGCGGTAAGAAACAATAGCAGAGCCATGCACACCTCGCCAAAGGCTGATGTAACAAAGTGGTTATCCACAATCTGAGCTTTTGCTATTTGTTGCGCTCATGACTGCTGAGAGATCGCTGCTTGAGAAGCAGGACGTAAACTATAGGAGTTGACAGTATATCAGACAGTAAACGGTATGTGATTAGCCTACCCTGGTGGGCCTAATTTCCGTTGGGCTGGGGGTCAGAGACGTACCGTTCTCCTGAACACTCTTCGCCACAAATCCAATTGAAGATAATTTTGGCAGTTTTGCCACCCTTTCATCCTGCTCGTTGCGTTCATGCCGCTTTCTACAGCCACTTTTGTGTTTGAAGGGCATGGGGTAGCCTACTTATCGCTTATTCAACACGCAATGCAACACAACACAGGGTGGGAAGTTATCGCAACAATTGTGGGTGGGCTATAGAATATTTGACAACAAAATAACCCAGACATCCTTGTGATTTTTCGATGGCAATATTACTTAAAGGGGCCATATTATGAAAATTCCACTTTTTTTAGGGCTTCTACTCGTTAATTTGGGTATCTGGCATGTTTAGTAACCCAAAAACTGCGGGAAAAAACAACCCCCGCGATTTGTTATGGTTCTTGTACGCCAGAAACGTCATGCTTGAGTGACTGCGAATGAGATTCCTGTGAACTCTCCCGTCACAAGACAATGGGAGGTTCCCTAGAATCCCTACATGGCCTTGGCCCACCCCCAACCTCACACCCCAGCCACCCCCCCCCCATTTGTTAGATATAAATAATTTGCCAGAGTGAATCATACCGTTCCTGCAACGCTTGGATATACTTTGAATAGCTAGCTAGCAGCATGGCGAAAAGTTCTGGAGCAAAGTTCTCAAGATGTGCTGTGGTCGGCTGCACAGATCCGCACAAATCTATACATCACGTTCCAGCCTCAGAAGACACAAGAGCGAAATGGATTAATTTCATTTTTGAAGGCAATGTCCCGGAAAGAGTTGGGAAACTGTTGTTTGTGTGCGCAAACCATTTTGAATTGGACTGTTACCAACCTGGGCCAATATAACGCTGGACTCGCAACAAGACTGACCTTGCAAGCGGGTTCAGTACTATCTATCCGTCGCATTTCAGACGAGGGGAATGTAAGTATTTTTAAAAATAATTCTTGTATGTGCATTGACCATTTAGTGTGGGTGGTTGGCAACGTAAGGAGTGTAGTTGGGGAGACGTTAGCATTAGTTCGCTAGAAATGTGGGCAATGTGTGGAGGCTTTTCGTAAAAGTATCCATGACATAGGGAATGTATTTCACGTATGTGTACAACCTATTTAGAATGGCTGACCATACTTAAAACGGCAGTGAAAGAGACTTGAGCCAACAAGAACTTTTGCCACTATGAGTGGTGCGTGCGAGAGGATATTAGCATGCTAACGTGTTACTTTTAGCTACAAACTCGAGAGTTGGCGTATGCAGTTAGTAGTTCGCTAGAATGTGATACCTTAGGCTAGTCATGTATGCCTTGTACAGCATTTAGTTTGAATTTGCCTACGGCAAACAATAAGAAGATTTCTGTGAAGTAGTTTGTTAGGACTTCGAGGTGTTGACACTAAAGAAACCTGAGGGGCTTTGTACAAGTTAGCAACATTAGCATCTTGTAGTGTGTAGGAGCCAGCTGACAAATCAATTGCTAAAGTGGCCAACGAATTTTTGTGTGAACAGTTAGGCTAGCCTTTTTAATCTTGGTTAACAGTAGATGGTTCGTTTGGATGTCTATGAAGGGGAATTTGTGTCAAAGTATATAGTGTCTATAGTTTTCTCATCCATAACATTCCCTTGTGAAAATGCTTTGTGTTGGGGCGGAGGGAGGTTAGTCACCTGCAAATACGAAGGCAATTAGTCCTGCTGGTGACACCTTCGACACAACAATGATGGGGTCATACATGTTTAATGGGCACTTAATTGTTCATGAACGACGTGATTAGCAGCTAAGAGACTCACCTGCATTTACCAAAACATGCATAACATTGCTGCTCTCTTATTGTTTAGGCAAGCACCTCTACTCAGGGCCAGAGAGAAAGGCAAAGTGGACCTCCATCCTGAACCATCTCCAAGACATCCACTCCCATGATGACCCTCTCTACCCACAGTGTTTGCATCAGCCACGCATTTCAAGGGACAAAAGCAAATGGTTGAAAGCAGGTATGTTCACCCAATTTGCATTGTAAATGTGAGGCTTGTTTATCTATGTACATGTATAAACAAACCAAATAACCAATGCCATAATCACTTTGAAGCTATAGTTTTTTTTTTTTTTTTTTAAAGGGACACCAGCCTTCTTCAAGTTAGAGAAGGCGTTGACTAACAGGAGGGTCCTGAAAGATGTGGGGAAGCTGAGCCCTCACTACCAGACCTCGTCGTTGGAGGCTTTCCACAGCCTCATTCTGCGTTTTGCGCCCAAAAACGTAGTCTTTCCTTTTCTTGGAATGTTATGCAGGTAACAGTACGATCATTTTTTCTAAGAAATGTATACCTATTATGTATTATACTAACTATTATACACCCATACACACATGCTCTTATAAGTATTATTTTCTCCCCAAAGACTCTACCTGGCAGCCCTGCATTTCAATGAAAATACTGGGCGTCCCCAAGCAACAAGTTCAGCTGGTGAGCCGCTATTTAAAGTGAACTTCCCAAAATATAAGAAGGGCGAGTGCACTGCAAAGCCTGTGAAAGCAGATCCAACCTTCCGTGAGTGGCACAGGCTTTATTTCAAATTCCACAAAATCAAACAATGTACAAACAGTATGTGAAACATAAATAACATAACATTGCCTTTTTAAATAGTCTTCATAATAAATAGAATATAATTATAAAATAAAATATACAAAAATGTGCAACAATGTAAAAGTTTTGGATTGTTTTTTTGTATTATAGGGTACGTGGATAACCTCTTGGACCTCATCTTTGACGATGTTTATCAGAACCCGGCCCCATATGTGAATGCGCTGCTGAAGATCCCAATACCCCCGTTTCTCTCTGCCCAGTTTGAGAAACCTGACAAGCAGGAAGTTATAGGCCGCTATGTGTCCAGGTTCAATCGAGGGCAGGTCTGACCCCGTATACCTTCCCTGTGCATCAGGGAACACTCTGCGTATCTGGAGCACAACGCAAGAGGGCAGGACCACTCTGATTCTTCGGCCCAGATAGCCCCAACACCAGCTAACAAAACTTCTGTACACCAAATACCTGTAACGTCTGAACAAATGTTACACTGTGTTTAGAGAATAAAAGGTTACACACATAAAGTGTTCCTTTGTTAACAGTATGGCAATTGATGGCACAAATTATTTTTAAATTGTAATTTTGTAATCAATGTTTTTAATATACCTTTGTATTTATAATATACCTTGTATTTATTACCGATGTACCAGCCATTACATTTAATAACTATGTTTAAAAAGCTCTATGGCATTCATTCTAGCAATCTTTCTGACAATAAAAGTGTGTATACACAGTTTTGTGTGCCTTCAAAAATTGACACGTGTAAGATGAGCAGTTAGCAAAGTAATACAGAGGGAAGGGTAATTTATTGTATTTTTATCCTCTGTCATATTTGTATTGCAGAAATGACTGATAACTCATGCATACAAAAAAAAACCGTACTGCTCTATTCCTCTTTCACGTAAAGGCCCATAATCTGCCCTATATATGTTAAATGCATTCTGCAAAGAATAGACATTCAAACACACAGGTTCAAGGCCTGGATGGTCAACCATGCATGCTGTCGGGTTCTCAAGCTGAAGTATTCTTCTTGTAACCTTGAATATTGAGAGTAGGTGACATGGAATATAAAACAGATGATGACTGCATATTTACAATGTCAATGTAATTCACAAATACTTCAACCTGTGGTATCTCCCTGCAGCATACATTTTCAGGCTCCGTAGGCATTTTAGCACACTTGCCACAAGTACACCTGTATAAACAAAGAGTATTATAAAGTGACAACCTTGCAGGTAAACTTTATTTGAACGTTGTGTTCATATTACAGACATAAGTCATCAAATACAACGATGTAAACGCTAATAAATCCAGGTAAAACGTTAGAGAGAGTGCTTTTATCTAACCTGCGAGGACGTGGGTGGGCCCATTATACATCTACTATATGCAACTCCGGAGTCCTGAGGTAAGTTGAGTGAATGTTCACAACAGAACGTACTCATGTAGCAATTATATCTTTATGGCGTTCCCGTTACTTGCATTTACATAAACACTTACAAACAGTAACTTATAAACACACTGTATTTGCTACGCACCATTATGCTACCAACACCGCAAACTAGACTGTGGCCCATTAACAAACAAATAAAGAAATGTAGAAGCGACAAAGTTTACTTACCATTCAGAAACGTTTTGTTGAGCCCTAACTTCTTGAATATGTTCGGAAGCCTCTTGTTCTGCTTCTGGGTCTGACTCTGGCTCAAACAGATACGGTTGTACGATTCTGTCTTCTGCAGTAGCCATCTTTCTATATTGTAGTTAGCTGCGTAGGCTATGCGAGCGCATTTCTTGGAGGAGGGGGAGGAGTGAAGGGGGAGGGGGGAGCTGGCTCATTAGCATTTAAAGGAACAGGCACTCAATACAGGGCAATCTGTAGGGAGCTGTTTTTGACAGGGTGAAAAGGGGGCTGTATTAAATTATTCTTGTGGTATTTTGACCAAAATATGTTACTGGCATTTCATAAATACCCCAAGGAACCATTTCAACTTGTGATAAAAATGGGCATACGATGGGTCCTTTAATAAAAACGAGACTCGTTTCATTCAGCAAAAGGAAAATGAGGCTTAATTAATTATTTGCTGTTGTCAAGACTGACTATTGTTAAAATGGTTATTGGGCAAGTGATAGCTCATAATTATGAATAACTGTCACCGTTATTGAGAAATGTTTGCGAATTGATGGGAGTGGATCATACGCAAGATTTAGATTAGACAATTTCGGTTGAGTATGTGGGGATTTTTTCGGTCACAATTGGTTTGCACATTTTTAAAAGTGGTGGGGACAAAATTCAAATTATGAATAGTGGTGGGGACATGTCCCCCCCGCCCCCCCCGTAATTGACGCCTATGACAGCAAGAGTATTTCAAGTTCGTCCAGAGAGGCACGCCCTCCACTGGGAGGTATACCTGGAAGATGGACCTGCTATAATCTCCAGTTGACGTTAAGCACGTTCATGTGCACAAGATTTTACACTGATTTGACTTTGCTCAGATTTATGAAGGGAATTGGGTGCATGTTCTGCATAAAAACATGAGAATGTGCATGGTCCTACAGAAAGGTGCACGCAAAAAGTGTAAAAAGAGAGAGGCTACTCAGAATGGTGGAGAAACATCTGTGGGGCTAACATCTGTATGGCAACAGTTTGGCTATTGTGTAAACTTAACTATGACAGCAAAGCCAGTGTCAAAGACCTGCAACAAATAAGGCAGCCCTTTCCTGAGGGCTAAACTTCAACCCAACGACAGTATAAAGGGTGTAAGATTCATGATCAAGTAGCTGCTGTGTCCACCAAAAGTTGGCCAGCAGAATATCAAAAATGGTTATCTTATAATGGTCACAATGGAAAATTCCCCACACTGGATTTGCTCAGACACCTGGGGTCAGGAAGCAAACTGAGGTGTGAGTGACTGCAATTAATCATAGTATGGGAATGGGGGAGGCCATTGAGAACCATCTCAGACAGAGAAACCAGATTATCATAAACAACAAAAGGTTGCCAGACTTGATTGCATTTCAAGCCTAGCTAATTTACATTAGAAGCCTATAGGAGGGGTCTTAAAACAGTATATATGACTAGAATTGTGGAGGCTTGTTATTCAGTCCTACACGGCTGAATCCGGAGTAAGGCTGCTTCGTCACTGCACATTACTGGCATAAAGATTACTGCATCAGAAACAAAGAAACGTCCTTCATTTCTTACAAGGGTAAACAACAGTCATTTACTAAAAACATGTTTGACTGAAAGCCTGCGCTCACAGCCACTGGGTGTCCATTTAGAAAACAGAGATGTATTTAATCTTGTGTTTAAATGGACCGAAATTAAAGAGGTTATGGTCAAGAGTAACACCAGTGTCTGAGTGTAGTGTAACTTAATGGCAAGAAAATGCCTTTCATAAATGCCTGAGGTCTACTACTATAAACCATGTTTTATCCTCTGGACTGTATGTGTGGATTTAAAATAGACTTGCAGTCCTTACTTCAACAATGCTCTTCAGATCCCGTACGTAGGCCTGCTCTGTCTCCACTATCTCCAGTGCCACCCTCTCCATCCGGGAGAGTTTAGGTATCAGCATGAAGGAAGTGGAGGCTTGTCCGTCATGGCTGCCACCCCCAGCTGCCACAGAGGTGCCCATGGCAGAGTCAGGAGCACAGTCCTGCAGCAGCATGGTCACGGGCATGAGGTCCAGGCTGATGTCAGAGTCTTGACAGGAGGGACCCCCCCCAATGAGCAGAGAGAGGGAGGAGGAGGAATGACTGTCCTGCAGGGAGGCTGAGGAGGTGGAGGCGCAGAGACTGATAGGGCGCTCATTGTCTGAGCACAAAGTGTTGACAGAGGTACAGCTCCCCAGAGAGGTGCGCTTGGATGTAGCCATGTGGCTTATAATGCTACTGAGAGAAGACATGGAGCACGGCCTCTTCGCCACTGAAAAATTAAGAAGATAAAAAAATGAATTGAATTTCAATCAGGGATAGGGATCTAAATAAAATACAATAGACAATACAATGATAAACTACATCAACAATCATAAAAAACAAACAATATCACTATGGCAAGTGGTCATATACAGTATATCATTCAAATATGACACATTTGTGTAAATATTGATAGGAGATACTGTTTGCAATGACTTTTGATATGAAGTTTTATGGTGGTGCTCCGTTTATTTATGTATTTGGCACAGGCATTCCACAGACCTCACCAAGCCTCTGAAACTGATCAGATAAGACACAGAACACAACTTGCTCTCGATCTCAAAAGTAATAGTTGGAAAATGGGAGCTCTGCCAAAATAGTTCATTTCAGTTTATGAGTTTAATTCAAATTGAAGGTCACTATGACACTGTGTGGAAAACCATTTATCATGGCTTTTAATTGTAGCATCTACCATTAAAGATGACATTCATTCATGGCTTTGGGTCTATAAAGTGTCTTGAGCCCATTTTAACCACAGAGTGTAAAATTCTAGATCATGAAACAAGACGGAATGCAGGGCCAGAAGTACATGAGACTCTGCAACATGTTTTGGCAATAAAACTAAGCTCGTTTTATGTTATTCATATAATTACTTTTAGCAATGATATGATGATTGGATGGGAATTTAGTAATGATTTTTGGTAATGGACTTGACTATGAGATATGGGTTAATGATCATAGTCTGAACCCTAATGTTTAGGCAGTTTTAATGTTCAATGTTATGATAAGTTTGCTTGTTCTTGTCCTATGAATGAAAAGCCACATGCTATGGATTTTGTGATACTGCCAAAGTTTTTTTTTTTTACCTAAGATTAGAGGATATTTAAGGGTTGTTCACTTTAACCTGAGAGCTCAGGAACTTGGCATGTTGTGGTTGCAAGAAACACCCAATTTAAAACATGGTGATGTTTACAACTACACTATAGAAAGGCGTGTTTTGTTTACATCTGGGACAACGTTTGATTGTTTGATCATGAATATGTCTGATTATGTTTCATTATGGTTTCATTAGGTGTTTTTTTATTTATGATCAGATGGGGAGATTGTTAGATATAGGTCGGTTTCTCATACAAAACCATATCAATTGATCCCCTACACAAAGTGGTTTGGAGTCAGGGCCATTAGACCTGATTGTCGGCCTTTGACAACAGCCACGACAAGATGTTTGGAGCCAGGCATATTAGCATTTAGATAACCATGGTCAAGCTAGCCATAGGCACCTGTCTGGCTTTCACACACCCATATTCCCTTGCCCCACACCTCACACCTTGACCTCAAACTCCCCCATGGAAAGACATGATGTTCACCCACACATCAGAGACCCCCAAACACTTGAACCCTCCTCCTGCCAAAGGGTCCAGAATGCTTCCCCCTAGATGAACACCTGTGGCTTATCTTTATGCCATTGTTTAGTATGTCAAGTCATATTTATTTACATAGCACTTTTAAAAACAGCTCACGCTGACCAAAGTGCTTTACAAGTAAATCACAATAAAATAAAAATATCAAAACAAATAGAAAACAAAAATAAGATCACACAAAAACACACTCAACTAAGCATATATATACACATCAAAAGAACAGAAACACCTCTTACAGAAAGCAAAAATACGCTCTTCCGGTGTAGAATCACTACGCGTGGCAGAATCAGCTACCGAAATGGCAAAGTCAAAGAATCACACCACCCACAACCAGTCTCGCAAATGGCACAGAAATGGAATCAAGAAGCCAAAGTCTGATCGTTACGAGTCATTGAAGGGGGTTTGCCCTATGTTCCTGAGGAACATGCGTTTTGCCAAGAAACACAACAAGAAGGGGGCACCCAAGGCTGTTAAACCATGAACAGCAGACATATTCCAGAGGCACCACATATACCATCTTTCCAAAAGGACTGTGTACTACCACAACAATAAAGCCATGGTTTGTTGAGGACAACAAAAACAAACAAAAAAAAAAAAAAACTTGTAACTGTTGCTGTGTGTTAGAAATTCTTAGGCTAAAACTTTGTTGGAATAAACTGATTATTTCGCTAAGCTGCCTTCCCGAGTTACCTCAATCACTACCGGCTAACTCGAACCAAGGAAACAACTTTGGCATTTCATCAAAGACTGGCAATGAACAGCATACTCCTTCACCCCTATTCGACTAAACTCACTACTGAGAACAAATGACCATCGGAGAAAATAAATTACTAATGGAAAACTGTCTGAGCTCTACATGTTATATGGCAATGACCATGCCAAATGTATTACTGATATGCGTTAAAGACAGTACCTGTAGCACACCCACACCAATCACGCCATAGACACCTAACACACCCTTCTAAACCCAACATACCATCTACAGACAATACTGGCCCTGGAAGAGAAGTGATAAAATGCCAGCTTACACACTGTGAAGATGACCAAGGTCTTCTGAAATGAGCAGAATACCAACATTGAACCCCCGGGTCAATCTGTGGATATCATAATGTCAAAAGTGTTCAAGGCCAGAGAAGAGAGTCTTGAGCACTTAAGTAAACACCCACAAATTACCTTTGAAATACTGTGTTCAATGCTTTGATTTGGAATTGGAATATATACAGTATATATTGAAACTGAAGCACTGAAAGTTCTTTAAATGATCTAGGCAGACAGACTATGGTAATATTCAAAATGGTCTCTGGCGGCCAGTCACTGAAGGTCGACTTCATTAAGCACTGTTGATGAGACATGCACTAAACTCATAATTACTGCCTACTCACAGAATGTTAATGAATCCTGTTTGCCTGCTGGTCTTACTGTCACCACAGTCTACCAGCACGGACCACTGACCACAGACCACAGACCACGGACCACTGACCTTCATTGCTATGCTTCTTCTGACTGCCGTGTCCGCCCCTCTCAGGCATGGTTTGATGATTTCACAGGAAATGAAGAACTGGAAAAGACCAATTACCAGACACAATTACAAATGATGGTTATGTATACATTGATGAGCCAACACTTTATGAAGACCTGCCTAACATTCTGTTGGTCATCCATATGCCAACAAAGGAACTTGATGAGGCAACTTGCTCAGTCATACTGTATACTTCTACATTGTGTCAACTCAACTCAAAACACCTTTGGGGTATTTTAAAGAGAAAGGATGAGCAACACAACCCTCAAGCACAGAGCAAAGACCAAAGTCACTTTTAGATTATAACAGTTATTTTGTTGACCAAACAAGGAAATATTGCTTGTGCACTGCACAAATGGTAAAACTATCCTTAGGATTTTGCAGTTGAGAAAGACCTGACACATATTGTTTGTGTCTAGCTAGCTGGCAAATATTAGCTGAATTGGCATTACACATTATCAAATGTCAGGCTTAAGGGTGTAGGCGTAGTCCCACCGAAGACTTCATTACCCACAATTCTCTTATCACCTTAACTTTCTTATCTACATTTCATTGGGACAGCATTGGCTTAAACAAGATTGTAAAAAGGTGATGCATTTTTCCCTTTAAAGCCCCAATATGCAACAATTATACTTCAGGATTAGGGTTAGGATAAGCAGTTTAACCTTAAAATAACAGCTTCAAAAAAATTGGGGCGCTACAATGCCTTTAATATGGAGAATCGTGTCCGTGCCATTGCGATGGCAGGGTCTATAAGCATATAACTGCGTTCTGTAGTTTTGCCTGCCGCAGCCCGCCGACCTGACTTGTTTACTACTAGTAAGTAGCTTATTTGCCTTATCCTGCTTTGTCTTATGTTGCACTTGCTTGATGTTTGACAGTGTAAGGACAGTCGTTGAGTAACTAGTTTGTCATAATGCCAAAGTCAGCACATTTCAAGGGATTTCGTTAGTTTTAGCTGCTAGCATACCTTTAGGCGATGGTTTTACAACAGTGAACTCCATTCATAAAAGAGATATCACCATCTGCAGGAACCAAGGACAACCCAGCCACGACTTCAACTTTTTGCCAAGGATACTTTGACTCGTTTAGTTGCAACCTAAGTTTATACCAGTAGAATTATACTGCAGCCCAGCAGTTTCTGAGTAAGAGAAGGAGACAGGCTCCCTTTTTGTTTCTCCACGTCGAAACATTAACTTTGCATCCTGGGAGACCCACAGGACATCCAACAGGCCCCCGTTGAAAGTTTCAGCTGACGAGCTGAGATGGACACGGAATCTTCCTCAAACCTGCGTTCATGGGAGGTTTTAGGCACGGGCGAACCAGGCAGCCGGGCAGCAACTTTTTCATGACACGTGGGGGGCAGCATGAGTAGGGATGGGAACCGAGAACCGGGTCTTGTTGAGAACCGGTTCCCAATGAGCCGAATCTTTGGAATCGTTAGCCAAATTCATAAACCGGGTCTGTTAACGGGTCTCTGTGCCGTTTGCGCATGCGCCAACTCTTATAATAAAGTCAGAACGCAGCAGAAATGGCAACTCGACAGAAGCGATCTAAAGTGTGGCTTTATTTCACCCGAACGGATGCGAACACGGTCACTTGTAACCTCTGTAAAAAATGTATTTCCTCAAAGGGAGGAAGTACATCTACCATGAATAAGCACTTGAGCACACATGGTATAAAATTACAAGAATGTCACGTTTTCGATGCCAGCAGCAGCTCAACTAACGTCGGCGCTTCATCCCTTACTTGCCAAGGTAAACTCCTCAAAATGTTTTATCATAAGTCATAACGGTGTTACTCGTGTGTTATCAGCAAACGTTTGCGTTTTCGTGTTAACCATAACTAAACTTAGCATTGAATTGCTTAACAGAATGGGCGATGTTGGACATTGTCATATATTATATATAACTTACATAACTAGGCTAGCTTAACTGTATAATCTTCTATTTTCAACCGTTGGCTAGAGGCAGGGGCAGTGCTTGCCTCCCCTCTGTTCCCTAGGGTAGAGTTAGGCTGTACAAAAGACTCTGTTTATAAGCAAGCAACGCGTGCAGCTCCCTCAGTTTGACAGTTCGATATGGATAAGTTTCTCGTAGCCAATTCAGTGGCAGCAATAGCTAAGTGTTAAATATACTGAGTGCCTAGTTTGTACATGATACAAGTAATTATGTTTCAGTACGTTATTGTGTTTGTAGTGGACTCTACATTGCTATTAGAAGCGTTTAGCATAATAGTTCGCTATTAGCAATACAACCAAGCAACCTAAAAGAAAATATAGTCCTTTACCTCAATAACAAGGGCTGTATGTCAGATCAGAAAATTCAGCGATTTTGTTAGTGAAATTTTTTTCATTGTGCAAACCAGCGTTCGCTCTATAAATAATCTCCATTTCCATCCAATTAAGCTGATGAAGAGGTTCTAAATCAGACGGGCTCAGAGGCTGCTAGTCTGTCATCATTACAGGCTGCAGTTAGTACGTCTTCTGTAAGGAAGGAGCATTGTTATTTGTATGAACGTTTATATTAAACAGAACACATTTTATTTAAGTTATGTAAGTTTTATTTAAATGTGTATGTAAACATTCTAGAAATGTATATAAAAGAACATTAATGTAAAAAACCCGTTTGTGCTCTTTTTTCGCCCCTTACCAAATTATAAGAATCGTTAAGAGAATCGATAAGGAATCGGTTCGATAAGCAGGAATCGATAAGGAACTGGAATCGTTAAAATCTTATCGGTTCTCATCCCTAAGCATGAGGATTTAAAAAAGAAATAATAATCATCATCTGGGCCGCAAAGCGGTTTTCTATTATCTATCATATCACTGTGTGGGGAATTGGAAAATTGGCGCCCCCTGCAGCTGCAGACGCCCCTGCTCGCTAAGAAGGTGCAGTGCATAGATCCTGTGTGAGAAGGGGGAAGGGGTGGGGGTGCAGGGGACAGTTCACCTCTGCGTCTCCCAAATGGAACTTGTTAGGTTGGAATTTTCCTCTGCTAATGTAATCAACTAAGCCTACATGATCATCGGCATACTCATTATTCACATTATTGCCATTGACAGTACCGGCTTACTTTCACCACTGATGTTATGCTAGGCTTAGGCAAGTTATCTCAGGTTAAAACTAGCTAACGTTAGCTATTCACTAGCTGCACTAGCTAACCAGACAGTTATCCAAACGGTGTTTATTTTCAGATTGCGTGTGTTATTGGCAAACGTTCACGTTGTCATGTTAATCAATTATTAAACTGAGCATATAAATTGTTAATCCTTGGAGAGAACAAATCTGACAGTACAACTTTAAGACCAAATGAAATATTCGTGAAATATTCATGTTACACACTATGAGGTGCGCGCAAATATACTATTTCACAAGTAAAGCCTTAATTCAATATTTTTGTGGGAGCTTTTGTTTCTTTCCATAGTCACTCACGAGAGTGAATGTAAACATGTCAACGCTGAATGTGTCCGATAATTGACGCGTGCCGGTATTTGATTTTAAGCTATTAAACTTAGCATTTTGATTGTTTAACAGAATGGCCGATGTTTGACACTGTCCGAGAGCGCTCAGAGGGGGATTGCCCGGGGCGTAATTCCATGTAGAACCGCCACTGCCTGCGTTCCACGCTGTTCATTGGAGGACTGCAAAAACACTGCTGATCGCTAAGAAAGAGCGTTTCAAGTAAGGCTGACATCTGGGCAGGGATTAGTCTTATGTGTGTGTTTAATTTATGTGTGAGAGTAATGTTGTTTTATTTAATCTACGATTTTAATGCAATCTGTAATTCACAGTCTACATGGCCGTTGATTTATCTTGCTTTGTTTTATTTTGCTACTCTGTTCTCTTTCTCTTTAACTCCCTTTCCATCACCATCTGAACATAAACACGTCCACATTGCAATTTCAGTGTTGTAAGAGATATTGCGTTGAGTAAAGGGCCTAGTTTGGATTCAGCCCTCAAGGCAAGAATCCTTTGTATAGGTATTCTTTACATTCTGTGTCCATCCCCCAACTCAATTGGCGCCTAAGAACAGATAGTTCAGGTCTCGGACCCGCAGTCCGGTGACCATTCCCAATCTAATTGGTGCCTGCCGCACTATGTCCTTCACGCACACACCATCTATCACCTATGCGCATGCGCATAGCCTCCCTTTCAATCCTCCTCTCTCCATTAAGTATGAGACTGATTTAATTAAACTAATATTTTAGTTAAAGGGCATTGTAAAATAATAACAGGTATCAACTTTTCTTGATATCATTTATATTACTGTTTTGTGTATTTTGTCAGCCCCTTGACTTACAGATAGCCTTGAATATATATAATGATATGCCATCGCCGTGCCTAATTGAATGGTTATATGCCATCACCATGCCTTATTGAATGGTTATATTCATCATTATCATTGTTTATTCAGGGAGAATTGACTGAGCACAGGGCTCTTTTGCAGCAATGCCCTGACTGAGGCTACAGAATACAGAAGAACAATAAATAAACAAACCATAACAAAACAAAGCAGACAAAATAAATAAACAAAACACATAAAAAAAACTCAGAAATTAAGTATAAAATATACAGTATACACGATGGGGAAAATAAGTATTTGAACCCCTGGCGTTTGGCCACTTGCAAAGAAATGTGTGATTTATAATTGTAATGGTAAGTGTATATTAACAGTGAGAAACAGAATATCAACAAAAAAATCAAGAAAAATGCATTTTATAACATTTATGACTTTATTTGCATTTGATACAAAAAATAAGTATTTGAACCCCTAGCAAAACTGACTGACAAAAATGACCTAGTACTTGGTGGAATAACCCTTGTTGGCAAGCACAGACGTCAGACGTTTCTTGTAGTTGGTCACCAGGTTTACACACATCTCAGGAGGGATTTTGGTCCACTCCTCTTTGCAGATCCTCTCCAAATCTTTAAGGTTGCGTTTTCAATGGGAGGGAATGAGTGGATGAGGTTCAAGCCCAATATTCCACGTTATATGGCCCCATCCTTAGTCCCCTTGATGTGGTGGAGTCGTCCTGTACCCTTGGCAGAGAGTCCCAAAGCATAATGTTTCCACCTCCATGCTTGATGGTGGGTATGATGTACTCTTGGGGTCATATTCAGCACCCCCCCCCCCTGTCAAACACGGCAAGTCGAGTTGATGCCAAAGAGCTTGATTTTGGTATCATCTGACCACATTCTGTCTCCCAATCCTCCTTAGAATCATTCAAGTGTGTAATGGCAAACTTCAGATGGCCCTGTACATGCGCTTCCTTGAGCAGGGGGACCTTGCGAGTGCTTCAGTACTTAAAAAAATTACGATGTGGTGTGTTGCCAATGGTTTTCTTGGTGACTGTGGTCCCAGCTGCCTTGAGATCATTCACAAGCTCCCCGTGTAGTTCTGGGGTTATACTGCACCTTTCGAATGACCACTGATACCGCACAAGGGGATATCTTGCATGGAGCCCCAGACCTAGAGCGATTGACATTTGTTTGGTGTTGCTTCCATTTACGAATAATCGCACCAATAGCTGTTTGCTTCTCACCAAGCTGCTTGGCAATGGTTTTGTAGCCCATTCCAGCCTTGTGCAGGTCTACAATCTTATCTCTGACGTCCTTGGACAACTCTTTGGTCTTGCCCATGGTGGTGAGGTTGAAGGTGTGAAGTATGATTCTTTGGACAGGTTTCTTTTATAAACGTCACCAGAATCAGGTGTACCTTGTTAGACCTAATGAGGACTAATCTGTAAGTCAGCTGCAAATATGACTTGACCCCCAAAAAATTCTAACAAAAGGTTTTTCAGTGGTTTACACTAGTATCAGATGTACTTAAAAACATACTAAAAGTTTACCAAAGTTTGACTCCAAGAAAGGCCCCATTTTCAAAATGGCGGCCGTCAGGTCCTTAAAATGACCATTAGTCCTTTGTCT
The DNA here is from genome assembly GCF_963457725.1 of Sprattus sprattus. NCBI lineage: Eukaryota > Metazoa > Chordata > Actinopteri > Clupeiformes > Clupeidae > Sprattus > Sprattus sprattus. Next base: position 32,146,783 of record NC_137928.1, on the reverse strand, counting down.
ACCTTTCTTCTGGATGAGAGACAACTTGGATCACCAAGTCACATAATCATCCACACTGGCACAAATGACCTAAGGAGTCAGCAAGACAGACCGGCAGTTTCACTGAGAGCAGTAATAGAACAGGCCTCTAGCACATTTCCACAAGCAAGGATTGTGATATCCACATTGCTGCCCAGAAAAGATGCCAACCCCCTCACCATCCACAAGATCAATGCCAGCATCTCAAGGGACTGTGCACTTCGGTCAAACGTCCACCTCGCCCATAACTCTACCATAAACACAAAATATCTCTATGACCACGTCCATCTGCATAAACGTAGTCCCTTTGTTAGCTAAAACCCTGAAAGATGCTGCCTTCACACAGACAACCACCCCCCAAACACACAGCAGGGGAAACACAACCACCCCTCCACCAATAACACACCGACCACACAGTTCGCCACGCCCCGGAAAACAGAGGAGGCCCCAGGAGAGGCCAGGACCACCTTCTGTGGATGGACATGTGCCTACACTGTCACATGGTGCAGCTTCACCACCCCATCGACTCCGGCCCTCTCGACCAGGGACACTCACCTATGCCCAGGCGCTCAGTGGTACAGGACGCTCTGCCGGCAGAGAACTCAGAGAGATTCAGCAGATGCTCAGCCTCATCTGTGCTTCCCAAATTGGCAGTGGATCGTGGCCAGACCAGCAACAAAAAACAATAAAGCCAAATGGATTCTCTTTCAATTAGTATGTGGAACATACAGGGGTTAAGTTCATCAACCTTTGGTAAGCCCCAATAAGGACCTCCAAAACTATGTTGAAAACATAGTAAGTTGCAGGAGAAAAGGTACTCACTGTCCTCCTCACTACAGAGAGATCGTACTACCCTCTCAGAAATGAGTACAGTGCGCAAAGGCAGGGCCTCAGGGGGATTAATCATTTGGTATAAATCCAAATTACATTAAGCACCTAACCCTTACCCTTTTAGTGCTAACCCTAACCCACCAATGAACGCATAGAAGACGACTATCTAAATTGCTATTAAATCCGGTTAGCATCATTAGCATTTGTTTAAAACTCTTGCGTTCAAGTTGACTGATCATCTCAATATCAATGTTTTTCAAGACTCAAAAGTCTTGCACCCCTTGCCAAAATCAAGGTAGGCCTATGTATCGAACCGTGGGTCAAACATTGTTATACAAACCAAATTGTGAGTTTGGTGTACCGTTTCAGCCCTGCTAATCTCATAAAATAAAGTATTCCATAAGTATGTAATTATGCCAGTGCAATTTAGACAAGTCCAATGAATTCATAGACCCAGAAAACAAGTTACAAAGGCAACAAGTAAGAGAACATTATTTCAGAACTATTACCATGGGCTGTTAGCCTAACATTGTTTGTGGCAAATGTGTATGTTAATGGATGTTTCAGAATGTTGGTCAATGTGTAGGCTAATTAGAATAGATACGAAACACATCGCGATCTGAAACATTCATGAACAATTTCCATTCAGAATGTCAGCTGAACGTGAACAGTCAGACTAACAATAGGCATATTAACGATTTAAAAACAAAACAGTACAGACGATTGTTTTTTTATGGTACCAGTGAGCTATACGTATTTCGCATACCAGTTAGCATTACGGCAGCGGTTTTACCATTGGGTTTAGTGACTTGGATTTTTAGAACATGTTTCCCTGTTGTTTTGATACTAACCTTCTCTCTGTAGCTCAATGAATGAAACGTTTTGTTCAATAAAACATGAACAATATCTTCGTTTTCCATTGCACATCCTCCTTATTTGCCATCTTTCTACAACAATCTTTAAGGGTGACGTGTTATCGATATCCTTCTGCAGAGAATGGTATTAATGTCTAATCCCCTCCCTCCAACGCCAAATCCGTTGTTTATTGGTTAAGCGATGTTGGCGCAGACTCAGACGCTAGGGAGGTCTTTCCTCCCCTGGGCAATGTAAGTGAATGAGCCCCAAGAACCGCCAGTATCAGAGACAGATTACATTGATCTCAATGGGAGCCAAAGGGAGGACGTCCTCCATGCAGTAATTTCTTGTTACGATAGGGGGTGCTTATGTTATTTTAACTCAGGGAAACAAATTATAATATGCATAGTATTAAATACTGATATCAAACTGCATTTTTAAAGGAGTTTAGTCAGTTCAATTACAAAAATAGATTTCTCAAAAAGTTTGGGGAGGTACTTCCTCCGTTTCCTCAATGGAAGAACCTCCTCTGGTATGCATATCTCACAGATATTGACAGCGCATTCATTTTGAAAGGGCAACAGAGAAACACGATTAAGGCATTTGTCTATCGAAAAGATGTTTTTGCCGTCCTTCCTACGGGATCCGGTAAAAGTTTAATGTATCAGATGGTCATACTACGTTGCTCTGATTGGTTCTAGGTGTCCGATTGAGCGAAGAGGCATTTTCTTTCCTGGTTCGTTGAAACACGCCCCATAATCACAGCTCAATGGAGCAATATCAGACTCATATTCTGACTAGAATTATGAGTATGTCATCGTCAGGCTAGCATAAATTGAGTTTAAAGATAGAAAAGAGCTGATCTGCTCATTTACAAAGGATTCCAACATTTTGGCTAGGCATGGGAGCTTAGAGATCGGCCTATAATTGTTCATATCATTTGGGTCTCCATCTTTATGAAGGGGCACCACTAATGCAGATTTTCAGATGCTAGGAATGTAGCCAGAAAAAAGTGACATATTAAAAATGTGGGTCAAGGGTCTGGTTATAATGGGGGCAGCAAGCTTCAAGAGACGTGGGTCTAACTGGTCTGCACCCACTGAGCCCAGGCCTTATTTCTATTTAGAATTACGAAGAGCAGAGAGGACTTCATGCTGTTATATTGGTCTAAAAGAGAAGGAAGTGGTTGGGTCAGTTCCCAGTGACCTGGCATCATCAGTGAAGTTATCCAGCACTCTAGCATCAGGGAAATTAGAAGGGTCAAACAAAGTGCCGCATTGGATAAAATGATTATTGAAAGCATTACAAACTTCCTTAGGATCATTAATTGCTTAATCTTCCAGCATGATCTGCTGGGGTAGTGTAGGTGGGGAAACCCCTTTAAGAGATTTTACTGTTTTCCAGAATTGTGTTGGATTATTACCACAAGCAGACAAATGATTCACAAAGTAGTTGGATTTGGCCATTTTCACCAGATGTGTGCATTTGTTTCGAAGCTGTTTAAAAGATTGCCAAGTTGCAGAAGAGCCAGTGGCTCTTGCTAATGTCCAGGCCTTATTTCTATTAGTTGTGGCCTCACTTATGTCATGAGTAAACCAGGGATTAAAATTATTTGTTTATCCTACATTTCTTAAAAGAAAAATGTTTGTCAGTGACAGCATGAAAAAACGACTGGAAATGATTCAAGGCAACACTGTGAGTCCGTGAAATGCCATCGCCATGCCTAATTTAATGGTTATATGCCATCACCATGCCTAATTGTAGCCAAGATCCAATATGGGGTACATCATCTGACAACAGTTCTGGAAAAGTGCCTCCAGTTGCTCACTAGCAGTTTGTATTTCAGCCAGGGGATTTGAGGCCAAGTCATGACTGAACCATGGAATTCAGTATAGGCCTCAGGATTGCCTGTCTTCCCACATGGGTCATTGTGGAAAACACAATTAACTCTCAGGCTCTTTTTTCTCTTTTGCAGATTTTTTTTTTTTTTTTTTTTTACAACTGCTTGTTTTCTAGTCTCATGCATTTAAAACTCCTGCAATTCCTTTTCAAAATCAAATGTTTATGTCAAATGGCAAACACAACTATTTGAGGCTTATTTAATCACTAACCACACACCATTGGGATGAATCTAAAACACCATCTTAAGCCTAGGCCTTTTGCAGTTGCAGTGTTCTTTATAGAGCATCCTCAGACAAAACCCATTACTAGAGACTGCAATATATGGACATAGAAATACAGAACATGGACTGTGGACTACTATTGCACATAGACTGTGGACCATCTGCATTTTCAGGGCAACAATGTAGAACTATACAAAATATTAGAATTATACAAAATATGACATTAGTTCATCACAGGAAGTATAGTAAGTCAGCACATAATTGCAAGGTCATGGGATGGAAAGATAACATAGCCATTTTCAATATGTTACCAACACAGAATCTCCACGTGCTCTGGAGCATTACACAATACTCCGCAATATTGAGGATATAAAAAGCGTAATATACCATTTTTAATAATATTATAAAGAGACTGTTTGACTGTATCTGTCCTGTATTATAAAAAGACTGTGTCTATCTGTCCTGTATTTTAAAGAGACTGTTTGACTATCTGTCCTGTATTATAAAAAGACTGGATGTCTATCTGTCCTGTATTATAAAGAGACTGTGTGACTGTATCTGTCCTGTAATATAGAGACACTGTATGACAGCGTCTGTCCTGTATCTCGTCACAGAAACACATTTGCAACACAGCCAAAGTTCTCCTTTGGAAGTGGCACATGTGTGTATCATTTTGAAGGGCATTGCCCTTAGAGTTTACATACCAAAAGGGAAGAAAAAGTTGTTCTGTGGTTAATATATGGTGCAGATTATTGATGGGAAATTACAGTATAGTGTACAGTATATTGTTGCTGCAAAAAGATGTTAAACAGACAGTATATTAACAGTCAGTTAAATGAACAACAGGTGACCTTAACTGCAGAGTTTTCCATGTGTAGCATAGCAAAACTGACCTATAGCACTTGAACAAGATGCTGTCCTCCTCAAGGGTGTCGAGGAGGGCAATACCAATGACCCAAAACAAAAGAGACTCAAGAAGGACTTATACAGTACATTAAGCAGAAAGATGGTTGTGGTCATTTGTATTTTCAATCAATGGCCCTCCACATATTGCCCCACGCATTAATACATTTGCTGCATTAATACATCATGATGCTGAGAATGTAAACAGCAGTATAATGTATTGAATGAAGATGAATTCAACACTGTTTGTCTGTGCACACCCCATCCACGGTAACCCTCTCTCTCCCTGGATTTCACAGAGAAACAGGAATTCTGGGTTTGTGAGTGGCCCAGTTATCTGGTGAGTGACAACCTGACCCATGCTTCTTAAAGGTGTAAAAATATTCACTTTGCTCAGTTAACACTGGCAGGACCATGACAATAAATGCAATTCAAATTGTCACACTTTATTTGGATGGTCCCGTCTACAACTGCTCAGATCATAAACAAACGATCTGTTCAAACAATGTATGTTTAAGGTTAGGGTGTGTACAATTAGAAAGACTGAACTTGAATTTCAACAAACCATCTGAACGTGTTTAAACCCACCCCCGACTACAGTGACAGTTTTGCATCTTACCGATTTTATCTGAACACACTATCAACTAAGAAAATTGATGTCATCCTCACTTGGCTCAGCGTTCAGGTCCATGACACAAAACGAACAAGTCACCTGGACCCAATCTGTGCTGGGGTCGCTTAGGCTCATTTCCACGATTAGTGTGTGTAAGATACAGAATTAGGGTAGACCTATTAACCAATTAGGAGGCGAACAAATCAGACTCAGGCTAAATATTTTCTTTCACGTGTCGTTAGCCTGTGTGCCAAGCTCCCACTTAAAGAAATTAAAAAAAAGAATTCAGTTATAGCATTAACATGAGAAATGTGAAGATAAGGCTTAGCCTGTAACCAAGCCATCGAACTTGGGCTACTCATACAAAATGTTAAACTTTGAGTAGCTCAGTCTATACCACCTTGTTGGCCTACTACAGGCAGCGTAGACTGTCAGGTATAACGGCAGATTTAAGGTTTAAAATTATTTATAAATCGCCCGGGTTAATGAACTGGGCTGCTGTCGAAAAACCGAGGAAACAAGCAGCAAAAGAAAGCTGTGTGTTACGAAATGTGTTTTGAGAAAAAATTTCAAATTGGAGGCTAGTGAAATTACAAATACAACAGTGTCTTAAATTAATAAGGGTCTAAAACAATCCGGTCCTACCTGTACTAGAATGGAGATTACAGTCATCAAGCCCAGAACCCAGGCTGTCATCACGCCGCTTCACACATTATAAAATCCTTTTACACTTCTCTGCCCGCCGAGAAGGGCGTAGTGTTTGTCGAACGAACTTGCGATGAGTTCGACTAACAATGCAAATAGTTAGTTCGATCTATCATATAGCATTGGTGTTTGCTCTTTTTTTAGCGTTCATGCCCTTTTTAAAATAACGTATTACCATTCAATAATGAGTCCCGACCAAAAGGCACAGAAAAGGCGAGTTTTCCCTGACTTGCCGACTGCAGTCCTCGAAAAGACGCCTACTGGGGTCTCGCCTACTTTACTAGATGACGTTAGCACAAAAAAATCCAGGAATATTGTGCGTGTGGGTGTAGGTTGGTGGTATGGTTGGATTGTTGGAGAGGTTATAATTTCCGCCAGCTGTTGAGCACTTAAAGTGTTTCTTGTTCTGTCACTGCCAGATAGCAGTTCCATCGGTATCCAACTAGCACAGGCATCTTCTCCATCACAAACAGAGTTCATGAACTTCAAATATTTGTAACAGGTAGGCCTAGGTTTTTTTGACACATGTAATATGCTATTTAAAGTATCCTTTTCCAGCCAAATAATAGATAGGTATGGTTAGGTTGTGTATGAACGTTCCAAAAATGGAACCAGTCACCTGAAAAGACTTTTAGTCAGTAATGTTGTGCGTTCAGTTAATCATCTTTGTGAATCGTGTGGTTTGTGATAAGGTAAGCACGTGAACAGGTAAACCCCAGGTGGTGCTCAAGTACCTTCCCCTTGCCCTCTGATTTGACAAGTGCCTTTTTTACCACCAAGGAGGTTGTTTTCATTACTGTTCATTTGTTTGACTTTCAGGACAGGATTAAGACAAAAACTATCAGGCCAGATTTCAACAAATTTGGTGGAGGGTCATAGCCAGACGATGTCATTCTCATAATTCTAGTCAGAATATGAGTCTGATACTGCTCCATTGAGCTGTGATTATGGGGCGTGTTTCAACGAACCAGGAAAAAAAATGCCTCTTCGCTCAATTGGATACCTAGAACCAATCAGAGCAACGTAGTATGACCATCTGATACATTAAACTATTACCGGATCCCGTAGGAAGGACGGCAAAAACATCTTTTCGATCGACAAATGCCTTGATCGCGTTTCTCTGTTCCTCTTTCAAAATGAATGAATTTTATCTGTGAGATATGCATGCTCACGTAATACTTATACTATTCAATGGATTATACTATTCAATGGATTTTTGGTCTAAGCGTTAGCAATAACCTAACAATAATGGTCTACAGCTTTAATTAAGACCTACAATACTCTGCAACATTCGTGTTGCACATACACAACTAGCCGAGTCAATGTAGACATAAAAAAAGTTGTGTAGATTGCTTAATTCACATAAAATATTTCCCACCAACAGGCTCCCAAGACGCTGCCATTTTGGTATGATTTCGAATCTACCGTTAATTCAACTCAAGCATTAGTTGATCATCTGTCCATCATCGTATAAACCAATTTGATTGGTTAGATCATTTTTCTGAAACTGATAATTTCTCCCTAACGGAGCAGTGCCAGACCAAACTTCCCAGACCACAAATGTGGTGGGCGGGGCTAAGTTCAGTCTGGTATCCAGGCTAGGAGGGTAGGAATATTGTTGTCTTTGGCAGAGATCTTACTCAATCTAATATCATTTTTAAGACCTTTTAGTTTAGCCCCCCCCCCCCCCCCCCCCCACACACACACATTCCTCTCCCTTATCAAGGCACGGACTAACCGTCTTGAATTTACCCAGATTGCCAGTATTTTTTTCTCTCCCTTTCCCAAGCCCTTAGATACACAACCAATACAGATATTCAATAGGTAGTCTTAGCTGCAGCGACATGGTGCAACCTGGAATACCTGTGAGTGCTGTTGCCATCACAAAAAAAAAAATCTAAACGGTTCGTTGTCGGAACCCACGCCTTGCAGTGCCGAAAAGGTTGACGTCGGCTGGCTGACGACGAAGTATGCAAAATATCTGACTTGCAGTGGTCTGCTGCACGTGATGAGAGTAGCGGATAGGAGGACCAGAGAGTGAACAAAGAGCTGGTGATGTGGCATGCTATGTTTTTGTTGACCTTGAAAACTGCAGGTTTGATGATTTCCAAGGAAATATGTATTTGACATTACTATTTGTAACACACAGAAAACAATCCACAAATGTGTACCATGATCCACACATATTTCACTTTCTACAAAGGAAAGTCACCTGGGCCCAACATAAAACGAAAGTCACAAATATCACGCGGCCCAATACATTCAGGCTAAACAAATGTGATTGATTCACATGGCAAAACGGTCCATATTTTTTAGATAATAATAAGAAAAAAATTATGTTTGTAGGTAGTGAAATATTTGTGGATCATGGTAAATATTTATTGCTGGTCTTCTGTGGGTTACAATAAATGGTAAATGGGCTTCATTTATATAGCGCTTTTCTACTCATAAGAACAATCAACGCGCTGTACAGGTTAATGCCTCACACACACACATCTACCAATTCTCAAGGACACTTCGACACATGGAGACGGGATAAACCTGGCAACCTTCCGATTGCTGACTCACTTCCATATGTGTGTCAGTGGAAGTGGAGTGCTCCAACTTTAAAATAGAGCACAAAACATACACTGTAAAAAGGCTGATGAAACTTGTACGGTTTTATAATAATATTTTCATTTACAGTACTCAGTACTATTACTGTATTTTCTTTTACAGTATAAGTTGTGGTTCTCAATTACAGCAATGATTTTCAGTTAGATTTTACAATAACCGATATTATCTAGTGAAGGCTTTTTCCTTCCCGGAAGTCCAAACATCCCCAGTTGAAGTCCACTATCATCTACACAGTTTTGAGCGAGTTCAGCTCCAGGTTGTTACGACCGCACCACAGGGCCAGCTGTTCAACTTCCCTCCTGTATACAGACTCATCTCCATCTCTGATGAGGCCGATGACTGTTGTGTCGGCTGCAGATTTTAGGAGTTGAACAGACGGGTCTCCTGAGGTGCAGTCGTTGGTGTAGAGGGAGAAGAGCAGTGGGGAGAGCCCCTATTAGTCTGTCAAACCACTACAAATGGGCAAGGAGGTGCCATCTGGGCATGCGTCTGTTTCAGCGTGTGCTGGTGAAGGCTCACGGTGCCAACTTGCTTGTCTGTGGCTCAGCATGTATTAGTCAAGTCCTTGTTCCCAGCTGTGAGATGCTGTTGGACCACTTCTTGATTCACACGTTTGTGTCTTGGATCGTCGTACGTTCACTGTACACTGCTTGCAGGTGTGTTTGTAATATCTCACTCTGTATGAACCTGTCTGCCCTTTAAGGCCAGCATATTACTCACCCTCCTGTATTGTTTTAGTGAGTTGATGCTCACGGTTCTGCCTTCTGTGCCACACACACAAACTACGTCTCTGTCTCCTTAGTAACGGACCTGTGTGCCCTTATTGGGCTAGTTTGATTGTATGCTAACTATTTCCCTGTTTGAAACTCCAAAGTTGGCGTGGTCATGTGGGCCCTTCCTAGTCCTAGCTCTCTACCTCCCCGTTGTCTGCGTGCCATTCTGCAATCTCCCTGCCTCTATCTGAGAAGTGGACGACCCTCCCATCTTTAAATCTAGACTAAAGACACTCCTCTTCACGGAATCCTATTGTCAGTGTTGTACCTGAACACGTTCATTGAACGAAAGTTCATGAACTCATTCATAATTTTGATGAACGTGAACTGAACGTACTGTATTACTGCCTGACGAACGATACAGTGAACGGGTTCATTCTGGTGTCTGTGAACTCATTTTAATTTCGTTCAATATGGTGCCAGATTTTTAGAGACTTCCAGCTGAAAAACACGACGTTAACAGTCCTGTATCCAGGTTTGACCAACCAGTCAATCGCTGCGTGTGCTTTCTTCTACTGTCCATGCCTGGCAAGTGTGAGAGTGCCGAAGTTGCGTAGAGGCTGAGAGCGGTATTGCAGACAGATAGAGATTATGAAAAAATATAGCTCACAACATATTGAAAAATAAAAAAATTAACTAGTTCATTTTTTGGAGCTGTGAACGTAATTCAACATTTTTAATTATGAGCTATGAACTGAACTAGTTCATTTTAAAATTTGTGAACTATGAACTGAACTAGTTCATGTAGAAAGTGAACTTTCCCAACACTGTCTATTGTCATGAATAATGCATCAAACCCAGCACCTGTTGTGACCCCACCTCACACTTCTTGTCAGCCATGTAGTTGTGTTTAGCAGCAGTGGGCTACAGACAGCCATGTTGTTGTGTTTAGCAGCAGTGGGCTACAGACAGCCATGTTGTTGTGTTTAGCAGCAGTGGGCTACAGACAGCCATGTTGTTGTGTTTAGCAGCAGTGGGCTACAGACAGCCATGTTGTTGTGTTTAGCAGCAGTGGGCTACAGACAGCCATATTGTTGTGTTTAGCAGCAGTGGGCTACAGACAGCCATGTTGTTGTGTTTAGCAGCAGTGGGCTACAGACAGCCATGTTGTTTTGTTTAGCAGCAGTGGGCTACAGACAGCCATGTTGTTGTGTTTAGCAGCAGTGGGCTACAGATAGCCATGTTGTTGTGTTTAGCAGCAGTGGGCTACAGACAGCCATGTTGTTGTGTTTAGCAGCAGTGAGCTAAATTGAGTGTTTTTCTTTGAGTTTAGACTATTCTAACCGTCTAGGTGGTACTCATGCTTTAAGGATGGATCTGAACCTTTAAATATCACTCGTCGCCATGACACGTTTGTGTTTGGACTACAGCATCTTCAGTAAACCCTAAGTATTAATTGCAAAATGACGAGCTTAAAGGCCAGGGTGTTCATTTTATTATCAGTTTCTGGAAATGTGCCTTGAGCTTCACAATGACAGCAACACATGACTGTGTTTAGCAGCAGTGGGCTACAGGCAGACATGTTGTTGTGTTTAGCAGCAGTGGGCTACAGGCAGATATGTTGTTGTGTTTAGCAGCAGTGGGCTACAGACAGCCATGTTGTTGTGTTTAGCAGCAGTGGGCTACAGGCAGACATGTTGTTGTGTTTAGAAGCAGTGGATGTAGCCAACCTGGGCCCTGTTCGGCGTTGAACTGAAGCTAAGTTAATCAATTGTCATTTTAGCACGTCAGGTTTAGCGAGCTAAATGAGAACAGGCTATACCGGTCTGCCGACGGGTGATCAACATCTTAATAATGAAGCTAATGTCCCCCAGGGTAAACTTATCAGCTAAATTGCGCGTGCACGTCCTGCTTTAAAAGGCAGAGAGGTCGATCAGCAAAACCATGATTTTTTTTAATGGTACAATAGTCTAAACTCAAAGAAAAACACACATTTTTTTCTCCGCTAAGGCAGGAGATGACCATGAACGTGTTATGAAGAACTCAAGACCATAATCATGGCAAAATCCAACACCGCCGCCGCTGCGAGAGTAATACAAAAACTGTCTATGGGCTGTCTAGGACGTGATATCTTTTGTTTGTTTGAATATGTGACTTTGGTGGTAGGTGGAGCTCTTAGTTTGCATGCTATAGATTGCTGTTTCGATTCCCCTCACCTCATTAATAATTGTAGTTTTAAATCGCTTTCAATAAAAGCGTCTGCTAAATGACGAAATGTAAATGTATTAATAAGAAATTCAATAAATTGAAGCAATGAAAATAAATGGTGTGTATTCCTCTCTTCTTATCATGCATCCACCTTAATCATGTTCTACAAAAATGATATGCTATGGTGAAGTAGACAGAGTTCTTTATTCACTACTGCACAAAAACTAGACATGTTTGCAAAACTATACGTTTGCAATGATTAAGTTTCATTTGTTGATGACGTATGGTTAATAACATCGTCATTGTAGAAGGGACATGATTAAATCAAGATCTTAGGTAAAACAACTTTTGCCGATATCTCTGTAAGGGAGATGGGTTATGTGCTCAAATTATCTGGGATCAAAGACGTTATGCATCCACTCGCAAAAAAGCGCAAGACATTCAATGTTCGACTGTGGTGTTTGCAATAAATGACTCGAGAAGGTCTTGTAAATTAATTATTCCTTTTAATCGATGTAATCGGTAGCGCTTATACAAGAACTGATCATGATGGAAAAATGGATCTTGGCGATCGCAAAGAACTCTACTAATCAAACTACCTAATATGACTCCTTGGTCAATGGGATCCCTTAGCTACGCCGAACAGGGCCCAGTTGTGCACTCTCACCCTACCACCTTAACCCCCCCCTCACCCTATGAGCTGAGGTTCTGCCAAAGGTTTCTTCCTGTTAATAGGGAGTTTTTCCATGGCCTTGTCGCCTTTGTGCTTGCTCCAAGGCTCTGGGCTCTGTGAAGTACCTTGAGACAATTGTATTGTTTTGGCACTATACAAATACAATTGAATTGAACTGTTATATAGATAGTTGTACTGTATATCTGCTGTGAGGTTGCATGCCCTTGTTGATCATAGTTTGGAATTGATACATATGCCCTTTTCAAACAACACTGATTACAACTGTGGCTGAAATTGAGGTTGCTTCAGTCTCTGATCAGCAAGTAACTAACTTTGACTATGTGACATTGGGCCTCATTTATAAAAAGGTGCGTAGAAACCATCCTACATTTTGTCTTAGACATTTCCTGAAATGATCGTAAGTGAGATCCACAGAAAACGAACGTACACACAAAAAAACAGGTGTACGCCAATCCTTCGGTTATAAATCTTAAATGGTCGTGGAATTGTGCGCAACTGAATCTCCGCCCTCACAATGCCCCTATTTAATCGAATTAGCATATTATCAATGCACAAACAGAGCGCATCCTCAATGCACAAACTCTCTGTGACAATGAAAGAAAGATGTAAACAGAAGAATTATAGTCAGGCTGAAGAGCTGATGCGGGCCAAAACATTGTAAGAAAGCCTGTCTGGTGGCGAAATGGCAAAAGCAAAGTATGTCACATGTAGTAGACACGTCTCCGAAGCACCTGCGGCACGAGCAGCACCAGAAGCCGCATCTGCGGCAGCAGCACCATGGCTTTGGTACGCTCCACTACCTACCGCACACGGGCATGTGCTGTATTGAAGTGGGCTTCCTATGCTGTTTGAGTGTGCGCAATCTGGATGAGAATACATTGAGAACCCTGTTTTACGCAGGAAATCCTCTGTCACATTTTGCTGTTCCTGGGCACTGTATGGGAATCTAATACATTGCGGGCATATAGAGGGATAGTACTGCGAAGAACATCAGGCAAAATTCTGCTTAATGATGACGGGGATTGCTCGACTGGTCTCCAATTTCTCATCGGAACGTTCCTGTAGCCAGGAATCCAAGAACGGACAAAACCTGAACGTGAATGGCCTGGTTGCATCTGGTGCGCCTCTGTAGACGAGAGGCCATTTAGGCACAATGCTCTCGGCAAGCGGTACCTGCTTATCAGACATACATCCTCCTGTGTTATAAAAGTCTGCGCGATCAAAAAAAAAAACCTCTCTCTCCTTATTGCGCAGTCGGCAATATCCTCTAACAACGCCAATGCAGCCATATCTCCTACTGAAAACGTAGCCACTATTAGACTTTTTATAGGCTATAAGTTTGAGCGAAATGTTTTACACTTGTGAAGTTAAAACGGAATACCTATAAGACCTGAATCTCATTCATGTGTGAATCATTCTAATAGTTGAATTGATTTTATTGAGCGAAACATTAATTTGGCCTTTTACCATTAGCCCAAATGGTGACGGTGGTGCTGACGATGATGATGATGAAACCGTGTGTCGGCTGTCGGCGCTTGGAGAGTCCTGAATTCCTGCAGTACTCCAGTATTGCCACAAGGAAATGTACTTACACGAACTGAAACCAGACGTAGAGACACGTCCTTTTCTACGTCTAAGACGCTTTTTATAAATCTGTACTTAGACGTGGATTTGATCGCACGCACATTTCTGTGTGTAAGGACGTTTTATAAATGAGGCCCATTATCTAATTTGTTAGGCAATGTACAAATAGGGCCCTTAACACTAATTGTTGCCAACTTTTATTTTTGCTATTCTCAGGGATTCTTCTTATAAGACAGAAAGCCCACTGTGCCGTCTTTGTCCTCTTGGCCATGTTAAGATGAAACTGCCAGACTTGACCATTTATAGATATGGGAACAGGCCACTGCAGCATGCCTGAGAGGGAGGGAATGAATAGGTCAGGTGGTGTCGTGGGAACAAAGAACAGGCTGGATTGCAAAAGCTGTATCTCCAGAGAATTTTCAACTGCTTTCAATTTTAGACTCAAATTACAACCATCACAACCGACACCACATTCCTCCCCCCACAACATGTCCTCTCAGTACAAGAGCCAAAGCCATGACATCATCTTTAACACTACAGTGATAGCGCCCTACTTCTCTGACTGAAGATTTCATTCCTTTTCCTATGTTGGAACTCTATTGTCTTTTCCTATGTTCTAACTCTATTGTCTTTTCCTATGTTCTTACTCTATTGTCTTTTCCTTTGCTCTAAGTATATTGTCTTTTCCTTTGTTCTAAGTCTATTGTCTTTCCTATGTTCTAACTCTATTGTCTTTTCCTATGTTCTATCTCTATTGTCTGTTCCTATGTTCTAACTCTATTGTATTATCCTATGTTCTAACTCTATTGTCTTTTCCTTTGTTCTACGTCTTTTGTCTTTTCCTATGTTCTAACTCTATTGTTTTGCTTTCAAGCATTGAATCACCCTCCACTTTTATGGTCTACTCTCATTGGTGATTTACAACTAACCACTTTGAACCACCAATAAATTCCATTTATGTTAGTCCGATTAATATGCTTCTAAAATGCTGTTTAAAGGAAAGCAACAACTGTGGGTACTGAAAGTGCATTCTGATGTGGAGTGTTCTGCAGCCCGTCTAGGTGAGTGTTTAGATGAAGTGGGTTCTGATGTGGAGTGTTTTGAGTGTTTAGTTAAGTGTGTAAAGGACGGGATAATGCTCAAGTCCCAGGAATGTTGAGCATTCCTCCAGTCTATCAGGCAGCTGCGGTGTGGGGAGGGAGTGAGGTAATTCCTAATAATTACACACACTACTGCTCTATGGAAAACAGATGACCATGGACCCTCCTGTAACATGGAAAGATGAAAGCCTCAGGCTTTAACACTCACTCCTCTGACTGGAGCAACATGCTGGAGCTGTCTGCACACATGAGAGACCTGCTGCCATAGTGGGTTCAGACCTCCATCCTGAAGGCCTCCTGAGTTCCATCCTGGATTGTTTACGTGCCCTGTCAACTACAGGTGACTGTTTCCTCTCCAACAGATAGAGAGGGTCTAAAACAGCCTCCTGCTGTCATTGTTCTGGCCAGTGCTTGGCATGTTCCTCTTACCAAGGAAAAATACTTCAGTCCCACTGCACTCTTGTGGCTTTTAACTAGTATTACATGAAGAGGCATTTCAATAGAATTGATCCAAAATATAGTGTAGACTTTGTTATAATGTAAATTACTTTTGAATGGAATATCTACATAGGTGTAAAATACCCATTTTATGTAATAATCACTGTAATCATTGTGTTTCAATGGCACAGTTAGCTAATCATGAATCTTAAAACAGACTAAATCTTCTGGTCTGGCTTTCTTTTTGCTCGAAAAGATGTTTATACTGGTTTAACCTAGGTTTAGTGTGTTTAAAGGTTGGTGATTTCCTTTCCACTGTATGAGGTTTGCCCGTGAACTTCAGCTGTCGTCATCATTTGGTGATCATTTGCTCTAGGTGGTACTCATGCTTTAAGGATGGATCTGAACCTTTAAATATCACTCGTCACCATGACACGTTTGTGTTTGGACTGCAGCATCTTCAGTAAACCGTAAGTGTTAATTGCAAAATGACGAGCTTAAAGGTCAGGGTGTTCATTTTATTATCAGTTTCTGGAAATGTGCCTTGAGCTTCACAATGACAGCAACACATGACACCCATAGAAACAACCAAAAAACACACATAAAAGACTTAGAAAGAAATAAAATACATTTAAAAAGCAAATAATAGCTCCAGATAACCGGATATAAAGCAATTCAATAGTCCCAGATAATCTGATATAAAGACATTCATTCATCTACCTCCAAGAGGGGAAACACATTCACCAAGGGGATTTGCCTGTAAAATGTGTGTTTCATAGGAGTAAGTGATTATACACATGTAAGCGATGCTTGTTAAAATGATGTGTGTTTTATAGGAGTAAGTGATTATACACATTTAAGCGATGCTTTTAAAATGTATGTTTTATAGGAGTAAGTGATTATACACATTTAAGCGATGCTTGTAAAATATGTGTTTCATAGGAGTAAGTGATTATACACATGTTAGCAGTGTATGAGAAAGATGTACGAGTGTAGGTGACATGGCTCAGTTATGGTGACTAAGCGGTGTCCAGATGAGATGGAGGCCCTTCAAGAAGCTCTTCCTCTGTAAGCAAGCCCTCCTTATCATCCCGAGAGGAGAGCTGGCTCATCTTGAACTTGCGCACAGAGATGGAGATGAGGGCCACCACGATCAAGGCAGAAATAACTGCCACTGTGGCCACTAGGAAGAACCCTGTGGGATGGGGGCACAAACACAAACAGATATAACTGCCACTGTGGCCACTAGGAAGAACCCTGTGGGATGGGGGCACAAACACATACAAGCAATACTCATGCACTGGCCATTCTGTTTAATGTTGCAACTTTTTTGCAACTGGAAAATGATCCCTTTACTAGCTCTAACTCAAAGCCATTACGATAGATCTAAATCTTACATGAGGGTTTCATCTAGGGGTGCAACGGATAAAAAAAACTCACGGTTCGGATCGTTCCTCGGATCAGAGTCACGGATCGGATCATTTTTCGGATCAGCAAAAAAAAATAATAATAAATAAACAAGACAAATAAACATGTGGAGGAAGGGGCTGTTTAAAGGCACCCAGTGCAACTTTCGAAGCTTAAAAATAAACATTCAATTTCTAGTCTTTTTTACACATAGTAAGTTTCAATAACTCCATACCATTACATATCGACATTCAAGGAGCAAAGATGAGACGTCGTCGTGTGGTGAGAACTGATAGAAAATTGATAACAACAACAATCGCCGCCATTTTCTTTATTTTTTGTAACCTACAATAAATACAGCAGGATTCCAGTCAATGGAAAAATGGCCTCTCCCCACCGGCGATTGTTGTTGTTTACGATTTTCTATCAGTTCTCGCCACACAACGACGTCTCATCTTTGCTCCTTGAATGAGGATATGTAATGGTATGGAGTTATTGAAACTTACTAAGTGTAAAAAAGACTAGAAATTGGATGTTTATTTTTCATTGAATGTTTACATAAAGTTGCACTGGGTGCCTTTAAATGCCGCGGTGATGAGCGGTTGTTGAGCCGCTTTCAGTTTCACTCCTGTCAGTGAAACACCGGGGTGATGTCGCTGTAAATGCGTGGCCATGCTCGATGTGTTTCCACTGTTGTATGGCTTTCTTGTGCCACAGTGCCTACACACTGTCACGGTTTTATCCACCAACCTCTGTCCTTCTGCATTCAATTTGACAGGGAAGCCAAAATGCTCCCAAACAGGGGATTTAAATGTGGGGCGTTCAAGTTCTTCTGTTCCTCCGCTCGCCATGACCACGCTGTGTTGCAGGTTTTTCTTTATGTTAGCAATCGCTATGTCAGCTACGTGTTACGTCTGTGTGGTAACCTAGGCGACAGGTTTGTGTGGCAGCGCGAGTATATGGAAACAGACGTAGCACTAGAGGCAGCAGTTATCGTTACAGTGAACCGAAGTCTAGCCTACTTTTATTTTCCATGCCCACTGTTCTACATGTTGTACGCTGAGGACAATAAATCACAACGAGCCATAGGACTGTTTGCTTATTGAAAAGGGAACTGTTGCAGACTTTTACCCAGAGCGTGTTAAGTAGCTCTGTCCCTGGAACTAGCAGGAATGGTTACGGCTGTGTGTGGACTGAACATGCGCACAATTTTTTTTTTTCATAAATCAATCCGCGGATCATGCGTGTGCCGAACCGAAATAGATGATCCGAACGGATCACGGATCAATGATGATCCGTTGCACCCCTAGTTTCAATTGACCCTAAGGGTTTGAGCCGCTATGCACATGTTGCCTCTGGTGAACTGCTGTCCTGTACAGCTAAGATGTCATTTCCAGATCATTCCGGAACCACTGCCCAAAGTGAAATTCAGCCATCAATTCCCATTGTCTTTTGGGGCATTTCTTTCATGTCAGATATGTTGAGAATACTGTTGCTAGATGCCAACTGGTGGTAAACATATAACGCCATCTGCTGAGGGCACATACATTTTCCTACCCTCCAAGATGTACAATCTGTCTAATACAGACTTCAAGATAAAAAAATAAAAAAAAGCAAGCAAGGCTTACCAGGAGTCCAGCTATCGCGGGCTGGGCCATGCTTCTGAAAATGCCCTGGAGCAGATAGAACAGTGATCACTGAAGCAGCTGAGATGAGACATGACATTGAATAGCACATAATCTGCTATGAACGATACTATGACAGATCAAGAAAACCTGTTTAGAGTTAAGAGGGTCTTAGAAATAATCAGGGCTAGTTGTTAACAAAACGATGAGAGATGGAAGGCAGCTAAAATGGAATAGACCAATGGAAACAGAATGTCGAGGAGAGAGAAAGCAAGTGTGTTCCTAGAGGTAAAAAAAAAAAACAACACACACACACACACACACACACACACACACACACACACACACAGTTCCCATTTGACTGAAGAGGGCCGAGCTCTTAAAAGACTTAAAAGAAAGAGCGAGCTTGAACATGAGCAATCTTCTATCGGGTCCATAAGGGTGTTTTTAAAATATATCTAAGATGAATTGTTTGCCATCAAACTCATGCAGCACAGATAGACGTCTTGGACGTTGCTAATGCCTTTGGCTCAGTGTCACATGATCTGCTGTGAAAGGCATACAGTTACTTTCAGGTCCCAGATAGGGTTACAAAATGAGTTAAGGCATATTTGAAGATATTTAGTTGCACTTTAGTAAAAGTAGCTACACGACATCCTGGAGGCATTTGGAGACTGGTATGAGGGATTGAGGCACCATTTTACCATTAGCTTTCACCATGGCAATGGATGTGATGAGGGCCTCTAAGTGGGTTGTTGGTGGTACACTCTTAGAAAAAAAGGGTTCATAGGGGTGCTATATAGAACCATGGGGTTCTTAGCCAAGGAAATAGAACCCTTTTCCTAAAAAGGGTGCCATTTCATACACGCCAGGCAGGGCTGTAGTGGAGGGTAAACGCACGTAAACGCCGTTTATGCACCTCTGGAATTTTGGAAATAGTGTTTACGCACCTATTAAAAGCATTTACGCATCTCAAAGTGACATATACGCATCTCAAAGTTCTCTGCGCCTAGTATTCTGCCGTAGTAATAATCCGAAATAAATTTGGTTTCATTTTAAATCCCCTTAGACTAAATTTCATATTGTTGAACATATGAACACTGTATTCTGAATAATTTTTATCTGCACTGTATTATGGTCTGTGACCCTCCAATCAGTGCCTTGCGGCTGCGGCAACACCAATAAAGATCCAGGAAGTATGTAAACACATACACGTTGTGGATAAGCCTTTTCGAAATGGATTCATTAGCCATGGACATCAGGCGATTTTTGAAGAGACCATTGAGTGCTTTCATTCACACAGATGCCCACAAAAGGCCTCAAGATCAAAGCAAGGCTGAAAAAGATCAATTCACATTTTTTTTTACGTTGCTTTAGTTCGCACAACATCGCATTAAGACAGGGTCACACGCTTTTAATAACGTGCTTTCAAATACGATGATGCAGGTAACAAGGCAACCTTCCCTGTTCAATCTAAATACGCCTAATAAAACGTAAATTCTTTCAGCAATTGAAGATGCATGAGTAATTCTCCTCGCGCAGATCACGCTAATTCATTGAAAATTGTAGACAGGTTTTTTGCAAGCCAGTTAGACATAGCTAAGTGAAATGTTTTAGCTTGGCTATAGAATCTTCCATTTTCGCAGTCATGGTCAAATATAAGTGTTAAAGAAGAGCATACATGAGTGTTCAATCCAACACAGTATATGAAGTCCTGGCTGGTGAAGCACAGGAGAGGCATGAACCCCAGAACATGCCCATGCAAGGCAGGTTTCTCCAATGGTTAAAGAACAGGGGAAGTGTTTAATTGCAGCATGGTTTCTTTTTATATTATACTTTTCAGTTGTAACACCCTGGGCCTGTTTCCAGAGGCCTTCATTTTTTATTTAGGTCCTATAGAGGTTCTTTCTTTTGTCTCCCCCACCACCCCCTTCGTTTTTGTGAGGCCTACACCTACTTTTCTTAACTGTTTTCTTGACATTTTATCACCTACAAACTCCAAACACATCTATTCACTGTCATTGATTTAATATGACTAACTGACTGACAACATAATAAAATATCATTATAGCCAGGTCAGCCTAACAGAGTTGCAACGCTTTGTGTTGTGTTGCTTCGCGCCGTGTTTCATCGGGTCGAGGACCGTCTGATCTCAAAATTCATAGTTTACCCACCTCTAATTTTACCACTACAGCACTGACGCCAGGGTTATTTGAACTTCAACGAACACTTATGGAACCTTTCTGAAGACGCTCATTCTGCACTTGCTGAAGCACAATCCTAATCCCTTTCATTTCAATCATAATCCTTACCCGTGTTGTCTGCAAATCAAAACAAGAAATGATACCTCTTAGTAAAAAACAAAGGCGTTCTTCGTAAACGTCCGTGGGCGTTAACCGGTCAGCTGTAGAATCTAGAAGTTCGTTATTTTTCAGCAGCAGCTAGCTATCCTAGCCTGTCACCCTACTGGATCCATCATTAAGATTAGTTTTCTACTTCCTTATCAGGCTGACAATAAAATCAACTATCGATTATATGATTTTGAGATTGTATCCACTATTCTTGTTCATCGATATTCACTGTCCTCCCGATAAGTTAAGCTAACTAAATTTAGCGTGCTAGCTAGCATGGCGAGTTGCCATTAACTAGCGAGCTACAAACGTCAGCCAACAATGCAAAAGAGCATCTATTATGATGGATGGCGTCACCATCATAAGCGACGAGATGGATGTGGAACATGCCATTCAATGTCTGCTGGAGGTGTACTTCATCAGTGGCTTGGAGTACACCCGGCAGATCAAGCATACCCTTAGCTTTTCAGAGCATTATCTTTTCAAAATACAAAGTTAAAAAAGTGTCCATCCCTGTTCTGAAAATATGATTTTAAAAACATCGATCAAAGGTGATGGGAGAAAGAATAAACCTTTTAAAAGGTGCTGTTTAGAACCCTTTAAATTTTTTTAAAAAAAAACCAAGGGTGCCATATATGTACCAAGCTATAGAACCCTAAAAGGTTCAATATAGAACCTTTTGTTTTTAGAGTGTATAGAGGACATAACTGCTTACGACAACAGCCCCATGTACGATCCCATAGCAATATGTACATTTTCTGGATCTGCTTTGCTTTTTTTCTGGTTTTCCTAGGTTCATTTCCACAAATGGTTAAACATATCGTCGTATTATAGAAAATCTATTTATTACCTGTCCTCCCCATTAGGTCACTCTCATTCAATTTATGGGAACTGTGAATACCTTGAGGAAAACCTTTTGTTACACGCACATACATGTTTACATGACTGAAATACATGAGGTGTCCAGTGTGCAAACTCCACAATGTGAAAGGCAACGGTGAAGCAGAGCCTACCCTTGTCAATGAAAGCAAGCAAGCTTGTGATAGATTTATAGATACTTTTAAGAAAAACAATACATTACAGTTATATATCTGAGTATACTTGTAAATAGATTTAGATTTGGATGTAATTTAAATATTTATGTTTAAGTATTTTAGTATACCCTTTCTAAAAATTCCAGGGGCTCTTAAAGTCTCAGGGCTTAATTTAAGGGTGAATTTAAAGAAACAACTATAGCTGAGGGCAAGCATACATGTATATTTGTTCATGGGCCAAGCACCCCAACACTCAACACAAGTGTTTTGTTAACTGACCAAAAAATGAAGTTATGAGCTTACTTCTTGTTTGATGGCAATGCGGCCAAATTCTTTGTGTTGTATTGCATTGCCCCCCAGTGGTCAAGTGGTGTTTAAATGAAAATAAAATAAAACTTTGCACAACCTACAGAAAGGGTCCAAGTCGAAATACCTGGATTGGTATCAATCAATCAAACAGCTGCTGAGATATTGGCTGTAACGTACAAACAGCTTAGAAAATCCGAAATTCATCTGTAACTCTTGCGAGGCTTGGTCTGAAGACTATCTGTGCAAATTTGGTGAAGATTGCAAAACTTTGTGGTCTGTTAAAAATATTGAAACTTTTTCATAAAACCCATTATGGTGGAAAATCTAAAATGGTGGAAATTGACATCATAAAGTAGGGTCACAAACCTCAGTTCCGTGACCATCCTCTGGCTAAGTTGTTTTGATTCGACTTCTATAAACCTTTTATAAAAAATGTAGCCCCCATGTCCCTCGCAAAAATGTCGGCATTTTTTGCTAGAGGGCCAAATCAAAAATGGCGGCAGGGCCCATCTTGTAAAAGTAACTTTTTTACCAGAGCACCTAGAATAATGTGTGAATACACTTATTGTGGTAAATTGACCATAAGGATTGTGATTCTGACATCATTTAGACATTTAGACATCATCTTGACCCAGATATCCAAGATGGCCGACATGTGTTAGAGCGAAAAACTTAATTTTTGATACAAAAATGTACTATTTAACCTGAGCACCTAGAATAATGTATGAAGACACTTTTTTAGGTAAATTAACCATAAAAATTGTGATTCTGACATCATTTTGAAATTGAGACATCATGTTAACCCCAAAATCCAAGATGGCCACCATCCAGGAGACACAAAATATAATGTTTTATACACAAATCAGCCCCCGGGTCTCCAGGAGATGGGTGATGTATGGCATTTATACATTATTTATTATGGAAGGACAAAATCAAAGAATATCTGTTCAGGACAGACCGAACACCGCTCAAGGTCATGCATGGTCCAAACATCACGCAGGAGAAGCACATTTTCGTAATTGATCCCCATACCCAGCTTTGTAGTAGGAGTCGACAAGCTCCTTGCTGCGAGTAATCCCATGACGGGTGACAGTGGCATTGATGGTTGTTGTGGTAGGTCACTTTACAATGTACTGTGTGATAAGAGAGGCAAGGTTTGGGGACAGATCTACTACCCCCTTCTTCCCCTGCAGACCAGATAGCAGTTGAACAATAAGTGGTGAGAGCTCTTCCTCCTCCTCTAGTTGCTCGACTCTCGGAGGCCATGCAAGGAGTTTGATGGACTTGACATCATATCTGAGCCGCTCAGCTACATTGTACACCAATGGAAGAGAGCGCTGCTTCGACATACAGTCGTGGACAAAAATGTTGGCACCCCTGCACTTCTGTCAGATAATGCACCACTACTCCCAGAAAAGTGTTGCAATTACAAATGCTTTTGTATTCATATGTTTATTTACTTAGTCTGCATTGGAAAAACACAAAAAATCTGAGAAATAATGCCAAATCTGACTTTATTCCTCATAAAACTCAAAAAAGGGCCGGACAAAATGATTGGCACCCTTTCAAAATTATAAGAAATAATTGTAATTGTTTAAGCATGGAATGCTTCTTTAATCTTTATTTAAACTCACCTGTGGCAAGCCACAGATGCTGGTAATATATAAATCACATTTGCAACCAGTTAAAATGGAGCAAAGTTGACTCAACCTTTGTGTTGTGTGTCTGTGTATACCGCACTGAGCATGGAGAGAAGAAAGAAGAGCAAAGACTTGTCTGAGGATTTGAGAACTAAATTGTAGACAAGCATGGACAATCTCAAGGCTATAAGTCCATCTCCAGTAGGGCTGCCACTAACGACTATTTTTCTATCGATTAATCTATAGACTATTTTATCGATTAGTCGATTCATCTAAACCAGGGTTTCCCAAAGTGTGGTGCGCGCACCCCTGGGGGTGCGTGAGCTGCCTCTAGGGGGTGCGCGAGAGGAAAAATGTAATGGTGGTCTAATGGTCTAATAATTAATATTATATGTAATTTTCAAAAATGTAAGTAGGATTTTTCACAAAATGAAGCCATGAATTATACAAATTTCCTTTGTAAGATTTAAATTTAGAATATAAAGACGTACAATTTAATAAAGATATGCACTTCAGCTCCTGCCGCCAGACTGTCTTGTACGTACACACTAGCTAGCCCTTGCATGTGCCGCTAAAGTCAGCTAACTTCATTCATTCAGCAACATTCACGCAAATATGCTTAACTGGCTAAAATGGGGAAACTGTCAGGTGGGAGAGATTCCGCTAGAACATTTTTTTGCCGGTCACTTTAGTTTTAATTTTCCAGACATTTTAATGATAAGCCAGTCAAATATCTATTATTGCTTCTAAATGAGCCTATTAAATAAAACTGACGGCAGGCTGTGTAGCTTTAAGAATGACATAATCAGGTCGTGTAGAATGCAACAGGTTTATTTGACAAAGTTTACAATGAAAAAAACAACAACAACATGATTGTCTGATGCACCTTATAGCCAAGGGAACGTTACTCCATTCCGACCTAAACGCCCGAGACTTCGGCCTTTTCTATGAACATATAGCCTATGGCTTCAGGTAGGCTATTACTGTTTCATTCTCATCAGACGGTTCAGTTGCGTTTGGCCTCCGAAAAAAGCTTATAAGGCTAGTCTGCTTGGCCATGTTTGATCCTTCTCACTCAGTTCACTATAACCGACGGTTTGCGCTTTATTTAAAATGCAGCATGCGTGTTATTGAATTACTTTCAAACGGCAGATAAGCCTGTTCCTTCAAACATAATAAGGGCAGGGCATGTTTGCTTTATGAGCCTTTGTTCGGTTTGTGTACATACTGCAACATTTAACAGCGGACTAAATCTTGTAAACAAACGCCAAGCGCGAGCAAAATGTCTCATAGGTCTTAATGCGCCAAAAGTAGGCTCAGTTGCTTTTTTTTTTTTAAGGTGTGGGTGATTGGGGGTGCGTGAACACGGTCGGGATGTAGAAGGGGGTGCATGGCCTAAAAAGTTTGGGAACCGCTGATCTAAACGATTAATTTTCCTCCCAAAAAAAAAAGAAAAAGAAAATTCACCATTTCAGCTCAGTTCATTCATTTTATTTTTACATAATGCAGCACAAAACAAAATGTAAACAAAGGCTGACATATTAAAGTGACAAGTTTAAACTAACTTCAAATAATGGCAGAAATTAAATATTTCGATATGGTAGGCTACATCCTCAACAAGCACGAACAAACACTGGCACCGTCAATCAACGTAGAATAAGCCCAGATCTAGCCTACACATTTTCTGTTATTTAAAACGTAAAAACGTATTCAATGGAAATTCTAAGGTCGCAGGCAGTAAACTTACGGCTATTTAATAAACATGAATAGACAATACTTGTGGCTTTTCTGGCGGTCTATCGTCCACAACGGCGCCTGTATGTTTGAGGTGTTCGCGCATAGCGGTGGTGCTGCTCTGATAAGCCATCGACACTTTGCAGAGTGCACAAACCACCCTTTTGTTAGGTGCTTGTTTGAAAAACTCCCATACGTTTGACGCCTTTGGTCTTTGGAAACGTGTATATTCCGTCTCTTTCCCCACCAAGTCGGACTCCGCTGCTGCCGCCATGATTTCTCCAAAACTGAAGCGTTGACTGAAGGCGACCAATGACTGGTGCCAAAAAAGACTGACGTCAGGCACGCAGCAATTACGTAGTGATACGGAAGACGCACATTCGTTATACTGAACTGAAGCGTTTTAGAAATGAAAAAGGTAAATTCATAAAATAAAAAGATGCATCGACTTAAATTATTGATGCCGACGCATTTTTACCGTCAACTTCGTCGACCACATCGACTAATCGCGGCAGCCCTAATCTCCAGAGATCTTAATGTTCCTGTGTCCACTGTGCGCAGTGTCATCAACAAGTTTACAGCCCATGGCATTGTCACTAACCTCCCTGGATGTGGAAGGTAGAGAAAAATTTATGACAGAATGCAACAAAAGATTGTTTGAATGGTGGATAAATAACCTAGAACAACTTCCAAATAAATTCAAGACAAAGGGTACAACGGTGTCAGCTCGAACTATCCGTCGCCTTTTGAATGAAATGGGATGCTGGTAGGAGACCCAGAGGACCCCACTGCTAACACAGAGACATAAAAAAGCCAGAATGGAGTTTGACAAAACTTTCTTGGGGAAGCCAAAATCATTCTGGGAGAACGTCCTGTGGATAGATGAGACCAAAGTAGAGCTTTTTGGTAAAGCAGTTTACATGCAACGAAATGAGGCCTTAAAAAAAAAGAACACGGTCCCTACAAGCTAATATGGTGGAGCTGGACCGATGTTTTGGGGTTGCTTTGCTGCTTCTGGAACCTGATGCCTTGACTGTGTGCATGGCATCAGGAAATCTGAGGACTACCAAATAATTTTTGGGCGCAATGTAGGGCCCACTGTCAGAAAGCTGGGTCTCCGTCAGAGGACATGGGTCTTCCAGCAGGAAAATGACCCATAGCACACTTCAAAACGACCCAGAAATGGTTAAGACAAAACACTGGAGAGTTCTGAAGTGTCCGAGATGAGTCCAGATCTTAATCCCATAGCACAACTGGGGCATGATCTCAAATCAGTAGTTGGGAGATGGCACCCTTCAAATGTGAGAGACTTGGAGCAGTTGGCAAAAGAAGAGTGGTCCAAAATTCCAGTAGAGAGGTGTAAGACACCTCCTTAATGGTTATAGGAAGCTATAGATTTCAGATATTTGTATTTCTTTATTTTTAAGGGTGTTCTACCCATTATAAAGTTGAGGGTGCCAATAATTTTGTCCGGCCCTTTTTTGAGTTTTATGAGGAATAAAGTCAGATTTGGCATTATTTCTCAGATTTTTTGTGTTTTTCCAATGCAAACTAAGTAAATAAACATGTGAATGA
Source organism: Sprattus sprattus (assembly GCF_963457725.1). Classification (NCBI taxonomy): domain Eukaryota; kingdom Metazoa; phylum Chordata; class Actinopteri; order Clupeiformes; family Clupeidae; genus Sprattus; species Sprattus sprattus. The sequence continues at coordinate 32,119,707 of NC_137928.1, read as the reverse complement.
AAAGCATTTGTAATTGCAACACTTTTCTGGGAGTAGTGGTGCATTATCTGACAGAAGTGCAGGGGTGCCAACATTTTTGTCCATGACTGTATATACCTCCCCCACATGTATCATAGACTACGTCACTCTGGTTCCTCTGCCGATCTTGCCCCCAAACTGATGTAAGATGACTTTACCCCCGATCTTGGGAAGCCGTATCCATATATTATGGATGTGTAGTCATGGAGGAGGCTCTGTATTGACCTAAGTTCAGGTTCCACAAAGATAACTGTTTTGACGTGGTCAAAGAACATTTCCTGAGCATCACGGAGAGTGACATTGTGCATCAATGGAAGCTTGTCATCTTCACTCATTTTCTGGTATCTACGCACATGTTTCAACCAGCATTTGAGGTGATATCTGATCTCAAGTGTGTAGGGTTGGTCAGCCACAGAATCTATTAGACAGTTCAATCTGTTGCGCATTACTTGATCTTCCAGGGCCACTGTGTGGCTCTTGAATGTTGTCCATGCTTGATCACATGAAATCAGGTACAATTTTGATTCTGTGTGCTTCTTCGACTCTGGAGCACAGCACCAGACACATTTTGTTTTGTCATGGATCGGCCATAGGCTTGACGGCTGAAGCCACAGGTGAGGAACAAACATTAGACATACACGAAGACTGACATTGTCTTTCTCCAAACTCTTCTTTTCTCTGTCTTTTGTTGGCTTTAGTTTTTTGGCGTTCGATAGGTAAATATACAGGTGCTATGGACACATTGTCCATTGTCCACCTCTTCATTGAGGTTACTGAATCGGTGTCTTTATTGCAAAGCCTACCACACTGAAGGACACATGGAATGCCTGGCATGTTTGCAATTGTCAATTGTCTTTGCTGTCTCGCATACACAGGAAAGACTGGAAATAAGTTTTTCTTAATAATGTGTGACTTATGATATGATTGTAGGGTGTTGGATGTAAAAGAGCCTTCGAGAACTCAACCAAAACCTGTCTGTGACCACCTGCAATGAAATTACATCAAAAGAGAACCTCATGTAATCTGTGTATAAATCTTGGATTTTGGGGTCAAAATTATGTCAGAATTACAATCCTTATGGTCAATTTACCACAAAAAGTGTGTTCATGCATTATTCTAGGTGCTCTGGTTAAAAAGTAAATGTGTGTATTAGAAATTACGGCTATGTACGAAAACTCTTAAAATGCTGTCTTTTTTTTACGACGTTTTCTCTCTTAGATTTTTCGAAAGTTACCGATAAATAGATACTTTACTATCCAATAACACCGTTATTGTAGCCAGCAATAATGGTTGATGTGATTTGCGAGGCGTCAGTCAGCCAACTTTTTAACATTAGCACGTTAGCCTTAGTCAGATAGCCTAACGTTTCAGCTTACCAATGTCACACATTATCGTACACGCTATCTTAAAAAGGCTGTTCAAAAACATTATTTTTTTTTAGATACCTTCACACGTAAGATATCTCGGGTCAGACACCTGTCTTAACGAGATATCAAGGATTAAGACGGCTATTAAGACGGCTACAATTTAACGAACATAGCACATGTTTTCACTCTACCACATGGCGGCCATCTTGGATTTCGGGGTCAAGATGATGTCTAAATGTCAAAATTATGTCAGAATCAATCCTTATGGTCAATTTACCACAAAAAGTGTATTCATACATTATTCTAGGTGCTCTAGTAAAAAAGTTACTTTTACAAAATAGGCCCTGCTGCCATTTTTGATTTGGCCCTCTAGCAAAAAATGCTGACATTTTTGCGAGGGACATGGGGGCTAAAGCCTGAGGTTTGTGACCCTACTGATAGGATGAAGAATTTAGAACTTAATTAAGCATTTAGAAGGAAGAACATTGTTGAATGCTATCAGATAGAAGAAGGATTTCTTCAAACACATCAATGGTTATAAGCAAAAATATGCATTATTCGCCAACTTGAACTCATGATAAATGTTTTCGATCTCTTTATTTTTCCCCTTTCTGTAACAATGCCAACAAGCTGGCGCCAGGTTAGGTAGCATTTAAATGGTGACTGAAGCACGGAGTGAGGAGGAGACATCACTGCCTTTGGAAGACAAAAGGACACAAAGCCATTGCAGAAGAAACACCCACTTCCCAATGGACGTAATCTCTCCATAGCCTGTTGTGTGTTGGAAACCAGTCACATGGAATAGGCAGAGGAAACCTACACCCTACAACCTCCATTGGCAAGTAGTTCGCTCACGGTACATGAATTCCGGTTTCCGGAACATCTAATGTTAATTTTATGTTCGTTCCATATTGTATTATTTGAGGAATGCAGTGTGATTGCATCTAATACACATTACAATTTGTTACATTCTTACTGCTGTCAGATTATTGTTGCCGAGTTTGTGCTAAATAATAGCATTCAGGCTGCAGTCCCCAGATGGTTATGGGCTTCCTCAACCCATGATCATACATTTACAAAAATCCAGTTGACTCACCTTCCTGTCCTGAACATGTGCTCATACATTCCTCCTCAGAAGTGAAGCGGTTACCATTGCCACCACAGCCACCAAAGATGAACAGGCGGCAGGACCTGGTGTTGGAGTCGTAGGCAAACATTGAGAAGGCAGCGCGACACCTTCCTGAATCCGAAGGCATCAAGCAGTAGTCTTTAGGGAGAAACAAGAAATACAAGGGTCTCTCATTTCATTTAATTTGTTTACTTTCCACCAATTGTGAATAAAATGAAAACTGCCAGTTGCCAGAGTCAATATAGTGTGACCATTGGATTGGCTGTTATTGTGTGCATGGAGTCATACCAGCAGGGTCCTTGTGTACAATATCAGTAGACTTCCTTGGGCTAGGAAGAACCTTGGCTGCGCAAAAGAAAGTAAAAGTTTACACTTACAAGACAGAACACTAGAGAGTCATTCCATTCCAATCTAGAGAATTACAGGTCCGATCATGGACTTAAATTTGTGTTATAAATTCAGTTTCAAGTTTTTTTTATTGGGTGGACAGTTTTAAGATTTTGCACAGCAACATTAGCAAGAAAGACAAATGTACGAACTATGACATTTTACATAAAAATTACCTGCAAGGCTCTATGAGAGAAATGACCCTTTAATAAAACCATATCAGATACAACAGAAAGACTGTACCATGTCAGTCATGCCAATCAAACAACATGAAGAATGGTATGTATAGGTGTGGTGGGTATGAGAGAGAGAGATATTTACTGTTGCAGGTAGCCTGGCACATTTCTGCAGAAGCATAGTTGTTCTTATTGCCACGGCAGCCGCCATAGATGAAGGTCTGACAGGAACCAGCAGAGCTGTTGTAGAAGTGGTGCCTGAGGGAGGCTCGGCACGGTCCAGCCTCTGGGGCAGCATGACACCTCTCTGAGAGAGAGAGAGAGAGAGAGAGAGAGTGAGAGTGTGTGTGAGAGAGAGAGAGAGAGAGAGAGAGAGTGAGAGTGTGTGTGAGAGAGAGAGAGTGAGAGAGAGAGAGTGTGTGTGTGAGTAAGTGAGAGAGAGTGTGTGTGAGAGAGAGAGTGTGTGTGTGTGTGAGTGTGAGAGAGAGTGTGTGTGTGTGTGTGTGTGTGTGTGAGAGAGAGAGTGTGTGTGTGAGTGTGTGTGTTTGTGTGTGTGTGAGTGTGAGAGAGAGAGTGTGTGTGAGTGAGTGAGTGAGTGAGTGAGTGTGTGTGTGAGAGAGAGAGTGTGTGTGTGAGTGAGTGAGTGAGCGAGCGTGTGAGTGTGAGAGAGAGAGTGTGAGTGAGTGAGTGAGTGAGTGAGTGAGTGTGTGTGTGTGTGTGTGTGTGTGTGTGTGTGTGTGTGTTTTGCTCCTAAGTTTGGGAGTAATTAAATATCTTATTATATTCTTCCAACAGTGTTCTCTCCAGTACGTGATGATGCAGTAGATTGCTGGGTTCTCCATATATGCAGCTAATCCTCCTCAGAAATACTCACACCCAACTATTTTTCCCATTTCTGCTTGACATATAGGGTTGAATTTCCTTAACTGTCCATTAATCGCTGATACAATGCAGATATAATTCTGTATCTCCCTGAGTTGTATGTTCCTATTACAATTGAAATTACACCATTTTTGTCCTGGTTTGTATTTGGTTTTACCTCCCTCTCAAAGTAGTCCCTTAGTAGAAAATATCGGAAATTATCCTGGTTATGCAATGCAAACTTTTCTTTCATCTGCTGAAAACTCATGAAATTACCATCTTTTGTTACTGTACACAGTGCTGTTATTCCATTTGGTATCCATTGTTTGAATCTCTGGTCAAGAGTGTTTGGAATAAATTGTTTGTCATAGGCTGCCCACCTAAGTAGTCTGAGATCACCCTCCAATGTATATTTACGGGTGGTGTCATACCACACTTTGAATGTAAATTGGGTGATTCTGTCCATCTGTTTAATTAAATCTTTAGCGTCCTTTCCACCCTCAATGAGACTTTGGATTTCCCTTCCTTGTACATAATTGTTCAAGGCTTTTCCATTTAGCTTCATACAGTGCCCTCCACAATTATTGGCACCCCTAGTGAATATGAGCAAAACAGGCTATAAGAAAATATGTCTTTGCTGTTTATCCTCTTGGTCTTTCACTCAAAATATTCAAAAGAAATCTTACCTTTTCATTGAAGTAAAATTATTGAAAGAAAAAAAATATATATATATATTTTTCCTCAAAACATGTGTGCCACAATTATTGTCACCCCTAGAAATATCTTATAATTAAAATCTAACTGAAGTATATTTCCAGTCATGTTTTACATTTTAAAGTTCACCTGTTTGATAAGGAACTCTAAAGAGGTCAACCATTACTTCCTGTTCCACTGGCGTACAAATATGAGGTGATACAGGCCAAATTCCATTAGACATTCATCACTATGGGAAACCCAAGAACACAGTAATGATGTGCGACGAAAAGTGGTTGAGCTGCACAAATCAAGAAATGGACACTCTTAATCTCTAAGCAGTTGAAAATACCCATTTCTACCATCATTGAAATATTAAGAAGTTTAAAGCGACAGGAGATGTTGAGGATCAGCCGGGAAGAGGATGTGTCTGTACATTGACCCCACACACCGTGAGGAGGATGGTTCGACTGGCAAAAGAATCTCCAAGGATCACAGCTGGAGAATTGTAGAGGTTAGTTGAGTCTTGGGGTCAGAAAATCTCCAAAACTACCATAAGACGCCACCTTCATCACCACAAGTTGTTTTGGAGGGTTGCCAAAAAAAAGCCTCTGCTGTCAATCAACAACAAACTAAAGTGCCTACAGTTTGCCAAATGTAAGTCAGACTTTATTGGGACCGAGTTATATGGTCAGATGAGACCAAAATCAAGCTTTTTGGCAACAAACATCAAAGGTGGGTTTGGCGTAGACAGAAAGCTAGCCATACAGAAAAGCACCTCATACCCAATGTGAAGTATGGTGGCGGATCTTTGATGTTGTGGGGCTGTTTTTCTTCCAAAGGCCCTGGACATCTTGTTAGGATACATGGTATCATGGACTCCATCAAATACCATCAGATAATTAATGAAAACCTAACAGCCCCCTCCAGTAAGCTTAAAATGGGCCGTGGTTGGACCTTCCAGCAGGACAATGATCCTAGGCACACCTCAAAATCAACACAAAAATGGTTCACCGACCGCAGATTAACGTTTTTTCCATGGCCATCACAGTCCCCCAACCTTAACCCCATAGAAAATCTGTGGGATGAACGGAAGCCGAGTCTGCAAACGTTGACCTCAGAATCTGAAGGATCTGGAGTGATACTGCATGCAGGAATGGTTTCAGATCCAGTTCCATGTGTTCACCAACCTCATCACGCATTATAGGAGAAGACTCAGAGCTGTTATCTTGTCAAAGGGAGGCTGCACAAAATATTAAAATAAGGGGTGCCAATAATTGTGGCACACATGTTTAGGGGAAAAATATTTATTTAATGTCAACAGTTTTTTTTTCTGTCAATAATTTTACTTCAATGAAAAGGTAAGATTTTTGTGAATATTTGGGTGAAAGACCAAGAGGATAAACAGAAAAGACATGTTTTTTTATAGCCTGTTGAAGGGACCGGTTATTTGCAATAATTCCACCTTATTTATACCTAGTATAAATATATTACTTTTATTGGCATTTAAACATTTCTTGGTGAGGGCTCTTTGTTCAGACCTGGGGATGGAGGTGAGAACTCCCTTCCCCCCCCCAGGTTTAGACAAAAGTGTCTGCAGCCATGGCCTATTTTGAATAGCTGGTAACACCCCTTAAACATTATGTATATAACAGCCTGTTCTTCAAGGAGTAGGTTAGATAATCTTGAGGTGAAGCTCTGGGGAGTGGAGCTCAGGCTCTGTCTCACGATGGTAGGCCGCCATCGTTCAAGAATAAACCTGAAACATGACTGACAAAATCCATGACTGTGTTTTCCGATATATATAGTAGAAAACTAATTTCTATCACTGTTTTGCTCATATTCATTAGGGGTGCCAAAAATTGTGGAGGGCACTGTAGCTTTCATCACACCAGCAAACTATAGGTCTAATCTGTGCAGCATGAAAATATTCCTTGAGGTTTGGCAACGCCATTCCCCCTTTATGTTTCCCAAGTTGAAGAGTCTCAAATCTGATTCTCGGTCTTTGCCCATTCCATATGAACCTTGAGATCATTTTGTCCCATGCTCTAAATTGTTTTTCAGGTATCTCAATAGGGAGAGCCTGAAAGAGGTAGAGGAGTCGCGGGAGAATATTCATCTTTATGGCCTCTATTCGTGAACTAAAGTCCAGGGACAGGACAGCCCAACTATTTATATCATTCTTGATTGTTTTGTCTATTTGAACAAAATTGGCTTCATATAAGATATCCATCCCCCTTGTTATCGTTACCCCAAGGTATTTCATTGTTGTTGTTGATTTCCAGTTAAGATTGTAATTTTGTTGTAGAGTTTTGGATGGAAGAGTTCAATGTTAGTATCTGAGTTTTCGCCAAGTTCACCTTATAACCAGAGTAAAAACCAAAAGATCTCAAGTTGGTTAATTAGTACAGGAAGACATGTGTCTGGGTCTTTTAGGTAGCATATCAATTCAATTAAATTCGATTTTATTTGTATAGCGCCATAACAATACAATTGCCTCTGCGCTTAATCACATCGTCAGCAAAAAGCCCAATGGTGTGGTCTTCATTCCCAACCTTTATACCTTTAAGTAGGGATGGGAACCGAGAACCGGGTCTTGTTTATAATCGGTTCCCAATGAGCCGAATCTTTTGAATCGTTAGCCAAATTCATAACCGGGTCTGTTAACGGGTCTCTGTGCCGTTTGCGCATGCGCGAACTCTTATAATAAAGTCAGAACGCAGCAGAAATGGCAACTCGACAGAAGCGATCTAAAGTGTGGCTTTATTTCACCCGAACGGATGCGAACACGGTCACCTGTAACCTCTGTAAAAAATGTATTTCCTCAAAGGGAGGAAGTACATCTACCATGAATAAGCACTTGAGCACACATGGTATAAAATTACAAGAATGTCATGTTTTCGATGCCAGCAGCAGCTCAACTAACGTTGGCGCTTCATCCCTTACTTGCCAAGGTAAACTCCTCAAAATGTTTTATCATAAGTCATAACGGTGTTACTCGTGTGTTATCAGCAAACGTTTGCGTTTTCGTGTTAACCATAACTAAACTTAGCATTGAATTGCTTAACAGAATGGGCGATGTTGGACATTGTCATATATTATATATAACTTACATAACTAGGCTAGCTTAACTGTATAATCTTCTATTTTCAACCGTTGGCTAGAGGCAGGGGCAGTGCTTGCCTCCCCTCTGTTGGTCCTAGGGTAGGGTTAGGCTGTACAAAAGACTCCGTTAATAAGCAAGCAACGCGTGCAGCTCCCTCAGTTTGACAGTTCGATATGGATAAGTTTCTCGTAGCCAATTCAGTGGCAGCAATAGCTAAGTGTTAAATATACTGAGTGCCTAGTTTGTACATGATACAAGTAATTATGTTTCAGTACGTTATTGTGTTTGTAGTGGACTCTACATTGCTATTAGAAGCGTTTAGCATAATAGTTCGCTATTAGCAATACAACCAAGCAACCTACAAGAAAATATACAGTCCTTTACCTCACTAACAAGGGCTGTATGTCAGAGCAGAAAATTCAGCGATTTTGTTAGTGCCATTTTTTTCATTGTGCAAACCAGCGTTCGCTCTATAAATAATCTCCATTTCCATCCAATTAAGCTGATGATGACGTTCTAAATCAGACGGGCTCAGAGGCTGCTAGTCTGTCATCGTTACAGGCTGCAGTTAGTACGTCTTCTGTAAGGAAGGAGCATTGTTATTTGTATGAACGTTTATATTAAACAGAACACATTTTATTTAAGTTATGTAAGTTTTATTTAAATGTGTATGTAAACATTCTAGAAATGTATATAAAAGAACATTAATGTAAAAAACCCGTTTGTGCCCTTTTTTCGCCCCTTACCAAATTATAAGAATCGTTAAGAGAATCGATAAGGAATCGGTTCCATAAGCAGGAATCGATAAGGAACCGGAATCGTTAAAATCTTATCGGTTCTCATCCCTACCTTTAAGATCCTCATTCTGTTTAATTGCTTGCGCTAGAGGTTCTATAAAAATTGCAAAAAGTGTTGGTGATAGGCAACAACCTTGTCTGGTAGATCTCTCTAATTGTATGCTCTCCGTCAGGCTGCCATTAATTTCAATCCTTGCAGTTGGTTTTTCATAAAGTGTTTTAATGCATTGAATGGCCTTCTTGTTCAATCCAAATTTTTTGAGGACCTGATAAAGAAATTCCCAATTTACACAGTCAAAAGCCTTTTCAGCGTCAAGGTTTATCACTGATGTTGTTGTGTCCAACATGCTCAAGGATATGTAGTGTTCTTCTTATTTTATCATGGTTTTGACGACCCTTAATAAAGCCTGTCTGGTCTTCATCTATAATGCCATTCATAAAGTGCTCAAATATTTTTGTAATAATTGAGGTATATAGTAGGGATGCACAATATTGAATTTTAGCCGATATCCGATATGCAGATATTTATTTTATTTACATTCTTTTGTGCACAGAAAGCAAAACTGATGAATGATGTTGTGCACTGAATTGACTGTTGCACGTTTCCTTTCGTGGACAAAATGCTGAATGCACTTCTAAATCAGCTTCAAAACAAGTGAAACTTTAAAAGTTCAAAATAATTTTCAAATATTAGCGATGCACGATATTTAATTTTATCCGATATGCCGATATTTACAAGTTAATTTTGGCCGATTGCCGATGCCAATACCAATATATACACCTCTGCTTTTTAATTATTGAAAAGTCTCTACTGTACTATAATTAATGATATGGTACTTCCTGTAGATAAGGGACATTACAAATTTGATTTGTATCATTTCAGAAATGGACATTCACTCAGGAAAACTATTGAAATGATTTCAAATATGGCAGATCTATTTATATTTTCACGTCACAATTTTCAAACTTGAACAGTACCTCCTTGAATTTGAACAACTACACTCTGGAAATGCAGCTTGGCTTACTTGGCAAGCTAACGTTGGTTAACTGACTTACAGTTTAATAACGTCCCTTCTAGGATTTCTATCTATGTAACTTTATTGCCAAGTTAGCTCTATAAATTCCATATGCAGAAGTAAGCCATGTACAGATAGCGTGGGCTCGTGACATAACGTTTCACATCCCGTCAAATGAGGCATCATCAACTTATCTGGTGTCACGTAGCATGCTTGGCTAACTTGGCAAGCTAACGTTGGTTAACTGACTTACAGTTTAATAATGTCCCCTTCTAGGATTTGTTGACTAATCTAAGTAACTTTATTGCCAAGTTAGCTGTATAAATTCCATATATGCAAAAGTAAGCCATCTACAGATAGCGTGGGCTCATGACATAACGTTTCACATCCCGTCAAATGAGGCATCATCAACTTCTCTGGTGTCACGTAGCATGCAAGCTAACAAGCTAGTGTTGTCTAGCTAACTCCATAACTTATTAACATCTATTAGCGTGGCAGGTAATGTTGCAAAGCATTGCACGCGGGTGGCTTGCATCTTTGCATGCAACCTACCTTACGGCCAAGCTGTCGTCTCCTCCTCCATCTCCTGAAAAGTTTCCTGACAAATAGGCATCGTCATCATCCTCTGATACTGTGAAGTACTGCCAAACAACCGACGCTCAAAGTAAACTAAACATTTTCTTCGCGTGCGCATAATTTGCACGTCACCTTATCGGCCAGGTACATCGGCAGAAATTCTTCATATCTGCAGATGCCGATATTTAAGTTTTTAAGCTTTTATCTGCCGATACCGATGTCGTGCCGATATTATTGTGCATCCCTAGTATATAGTTTATAATCTACATTGAGTATTGATATAGGTAGGGATGAGAACCTTTACGATTTTAACGATTCCGGTTCCTTATCGATTCTTATTGGGTAAGGGGTGAAAAAAGAGCACAAACTGGTTTTTTACATTAATGTTCTTTTATATAAATTTCTAGAATGCTGCACACACCATAAACAGAATGTTTACATAAATAACCAAAAACTTATATTAAAAAACAGACATTCCTGCCACTAAATATAAAACAACAATATTTAAATGCATATGTGGTGAGAGTGTCAACTCTAAAGCTATACATTGACATTGCAGAGCACTGTTGATTGCTATTTCACTCATTCACTCATCTATACTGTATAGATGAGTGTATGAGTGAATGAGTGAAATAGCAAACAACCCCTATACGACCCTTCCTCTGCTACCTACTGATCTTTCTTTTCCAGAGCAGATATACCTCAGGAAATGTCTCATAATTGTTGGAACATTACATGCATCCAGGTTTAGTTTTAGTTAGTCCAATCTAAACCCCTCCCTCATTGCACTCTTGAGATAAACTAAATCTGGCAATAAAATGGCACTAACAACATCGTTGAATTTTCTGATCTGACATGAAGCCCTTGTTATTGAGTAAAGGACTGTATATTTTCTTGCTAGGTTGCTTGGTTGTATGGCTAATTGCGAACTATTATGCTTAACGCTTCTAATATGTAGAACCCACTACAAACACAATAACGTACTGAAACATAGGCTATTTACTTGTATCATGCACACAATGCCTCACATACGTATTTGAACAAAGATGATTCGCAAACTAGGCACTCAGTATATTTCAAACTTAACTATTGCTGCCACTGAATTGAAAGAGAAACGTATCCATATCTAGGGAGCTGCACGCGTTGCTAGGCAACGCCATTATTAACGGAGTCTTTTGCGCTTCATCCCTGACTTACCAAGGTAAAGTCCTCAAAATATTTTATCATAACGGTGTTACTCGTGTGTTATCAGCAAACTTTCTAGAACCAACAGAGGGGAGGCAAGCACTGCCTCTGCCTCAAGCCAACGGCCGAAAATAGAAGATTCTACAGCTAAGCTAGCCTACGTTATATGACAATGTCCAACATCGCCCATTCTGTTAAGCAATTAAATGCTAAGTTTAGTTATGGTTAAAATGACAACGCAAACGTTTGCTGATAACACACGAGTAACACCGTTATGATAAAACATTTTGAGGAGTTTACCTTGGTAAGTTAGGGATGAAGCGCCGTCGTTAGTTGAGCTGCTGCAGGCATCAAAAACATGACAATCTTGTAATTTAATACCATGTTGTGTGCTCAAGTGCTTATTCATAGTTCCTCCTCCCTTTGACGAAATACATGTTTTACAGACGTTACAAGTGACCATGTTTGCATTTGTTCGAGTGAAATAAAGACACACTTTAGATCGCTTCTGTCTAGTTGCCATTTCTGCTGCGGTCTGATTTTTTAAAGGAAGAGTTCGCGCATGCGCACACGGCACAGAGGTCCGTTTACAGACCCGGTTTTAAATTTGGCTAACGATTCCAAAGATTCGGCTCATTAGGAACCGGTTCTAAACAAGAACCGGGTTTCGGTTCCCATCCCTAGATATAAGTCTGTAACCTGAGCAGGATTCATTGTTATCCCCCTTAGAAATCACTGATATCACAGCTTCTTTCCAGGATGGACACTGCATGAAATGTGGGATTTACGACAGTCTTCAACCCTGTGTATTGCCGTAGAAGCCCACATTGGTGTGAAAGCCCCCCCACCCCTTCCCTTGGCCAGGCCTTGGTTTTGTTATGTTAATTGAATTGACCTGGATTGAAAACAACCCCCCCCCCCCCCGCCAGGGGAGGCACCCGTCACTGCTTCACTGATTTAAAAAACCTGAAAGTCACAGGTTCGATCCCCACTAGTGGCAACCATGGCCCAAGTTGCTTAACGACTGTTAACGACTCTTAATGACTGTTATCAGAGTAAGCCTGACTGTATAATTACATGCCAGAAACGAATCTCAAGAACATTAAGGTTAAATAATAATATATAAGTTAGGAGCATTACACATAGCCTAAATTAAAACTTTTAAACACATACCACCATAAACATGTGAGATAATTCGACAAGAGACATTGAAAGACAGCTAACTCACTGCTTCGTCAAATAAGAGAGATCAACTATATATATATATATATATATCTGGAAACCACTTACAGATTCCGATTAGCTAAATTTGCGTCTGGATGGAAAGGTGTTATCTTTCCCCATCCCACCCATGCTAAGCCATTTCTAGCATAACATGCGATCTACCGTGGAAAACAGAAGGCAGGCGATTTTTTTTATCAGTTCTCACCACACAACGACGTCTCATCTTTGCTCCTTGAATGTCCAGTGGTGTAGTCCAGTGTATACGCAGGTATACGGAGTATACCCACTTATTTTTCAGTCAGCATTGGGTATACCCACTTCTCAAAACAGGGTGTTTATCCTGTGCTGTATAAATAAATAAAGAGTATACCCACTTCTCCAGGGACCACTACACCACTGTGAATGTCGATGGTCGAATGGTATGGTGTTATTGTAACTTACTACGTGTAAAAAAGACTAGAAATTGAACGTGTATTATTCGAATCTAAAGTTTCTAATGTTGCCTCGGGCGCCTTTACGTAAACATAATTAAAACGTCACATTAGTCCACTAAACAATTCCCAATTTCGCTGGCTCCAGTAACAGAAGAGAAATACCCCAGAGGCGGGAGGAATGATAAACCAGGTACTTAGTCGCACCGACTAGCTAAATCCTTACCAGAAAAGGTGGGTAAGCGGTTAGTAACAGCACCATTAGGTACATCCTACCACTAACCTGAAGAGCGCAGGTTCAAATCTCACGAAGCTCGCATAAAATCTACCTGAAAAGACACAGGTTGGATATGTACGAGTGACAAACATGTCCCAAGTTGCGAAATGACTATCTCAATATCAGAGTAAGCCCGACTCTGTATAATTACATGCCAAAAGTGAATCTCAAGAACATTACAGAGAGGAAGCTCCGGAATATGAGTGGAACAGCCTCGAAAGTACATGGGAACACTCGAACTCTGAAACTGAAAGGCAAAGCAAGAATCGTGATATCCCCGAAATCAAAACCCTAAAAACAGAAGTCTGAAAACGGAAGGTGAATCAAGAAATGTGATAACCCCGGAGCAAAACCCTTAATATTAATTAAAATTATTATCGTGTACATTTTAATTTCGTTTTTATGGGGCAATAGCTGTAAATGGGAGGGGATACGTTTTGTCAGTTGAAAGCTGACTTATAGACAGAATCTCATTCCGTCTCATCACAAGACGTTTTAATTCAATTCCTTGTCGTTTTCAACCAATGGCTGCAGCAGGGTGTGTGTGGCTAGACTGCTGACAGTCAATATGCTAATAAGAGCATTTCGCACCTCTGTCAGCGGGAGGTGAGAATGCTAAACACATCGGCCCCCCTCCCCTCGCAGGTTCCTTCCCGGGAAATTCCGTCCGTATGCGGCAGACGGATATTTCGGGGAATGTCCGCGATCAGCCAGGAATGGTGATCATTCGCGGCTGTATCACAGCGTATACGGGCCCGATAATCTTGCTTTTCGTGCAGTGGGAGTTAATTCCCCATTCTCAAGTGTGTGATTGAACGTTGCCTCAAGTAGTGGTACAAGTTGTTCATTGAATGTTTTGTACCATTGTGAGGGTAGACCGTCACTGCCAGGAGATTTATTTTCCTTTAGTCTACTCACTGCTTTTTTTATTTCTTCTCTTGTAATTGGAGAAGACAAAATACCATTCTGTTGCTCCCCAATTGCTGGCAAGTCCAGTGTCTGTAGAAATGCCTTAATTTGCTCAATATTAGCCGATGGAGGTTGGCTATAGAGATTCTTATAATAGTTCTTAAAATGAGTTTCGATCTCCTTAGGCTCATAGGTCATTTGATTTGTGGTTATATGCCTTATCTTATGGATCGTCTCATCAGCCTGTTGTTTTTTTTAATCTTATTGCTAGTAATCTAGTGGCCTTAGGCCCCACTTCATAATAAGATTGTTTTAAGAATCTTGTCTTCCTTTCAATTTCTATATTTAGTAATGTATCTATACTAATCCTAGCTTCTTTAATTTAAGGAAGTAGTGAAGGATCGCCTGTTCTCTTGTGAAGATGTTCAATCTCAGTCAGTTTCTCCTTTTCTCTCCTATAGGTTTCCTCTTTAGCTTTTTTGATAGATGCCGTCTTAGCTATTAGCCTCCCCCTTAAGACTGCTTTAACCTTTCAGAACGTATTGTCACACCGGTGTGACAGCAGCTAACTTTCCGCAAAAGCGTATTGTCACACGGGTGTCTTAGAATCTGGCAAAACGAGCGTTCCAATAGCAGCGTAACAATTAGCCTGTGTGTGGGTTACTACTAACTACGCTAACGTGAGCTTACATTGTACATTCAGCCACCTTCATCCATTATGCCTCTTAAAATCGTCTTGTCACTATCATTTTGTTTACTACATTTAGTCTTATGATATGTGTGGTCCACGTCCAATTGTACATGACAAAGTTACAACGTTCAGTCAAATATCATGGCCAACGACACCTCAATATGAAAACCAGCATCGCAGCGGGAATATACCGTACATGAAATGCTTCACATAAAATTCGGGACATCTTCACCGTCGATCTTGAATATGCTTATGTTGATGCTGACTAAAATGACGAGCCTGAATCTGACAACTCGTCTTATGAGGAGCTGTCAGATAATTTGGCAGCCTTGGATGAGGAAATGGAGCAGGAGGACAGACTCCACTCCCCTCAAGCACCACCTCAACTGATCCCCTCCTTTTCCACCCCAATAATTAACTCTTTTTATCAGATTTTTTACCCCATTGTTATCACATTGACTAGTCCATGATGAATTGGAAAGGAAGGCTGTCCTTCAAACACTTTATCCCCTCGAAGTTTTGGCATCAAGCTGGCAAATGTGAATCATGCTTAACCAGGCAGAAATCTTCTGCTCTTCAATTCCTATTTTGCTCTATTACAATTACCTCACATACAATTAGACAATATATTTCTGGACAATAGTTTTAAGTGAAACTTTGCATACAAAAATGCTAATATATTAGATTAGATTCAACTTTGTCATTGCACAGCGTACAAGTACTGAGACAACGAAATGCAGTTTAGCATCTAACCAGAAGTGCAAAATAGCAATAAAAGTGCAAAGAATGTGCATATGTAAAGTGGAATAAGTGAATAAATAAGATATATACAGTAAGAGTTAGGTATGAAATATGAAAAGAATTGGGACTAGCAGCAATTGAGGTAGGAAGTGTAAATAGATATGAACTATATAAAGTGCAGGTGTAAGTGGTGGTAATAAGTAAAGAGAAGTGAATGCGGTAGTAGTAATATATGTTGTATTGTTGTAAGGTGTAAGTACAGTTAGTACAGTAATACAGCAAAGATAGATTGTAAGTACAGTTAATACAGTAAAGAGTGGGCCATATACTTATGTTCCCCTTCAACTATGCAAACAAAATAACAGGGTATGTCCACGACATAATTGTGCATACTTGCAAGTCAACAGACATTACAATGGTCACAGACCTGGGGATGTCAGGGTCAGTCGTGACCACTTTAATGTAGCCTTTTCTTGGCAAGGGTCATGTTTTGTATGTGGACCACTGGTACAGCAGTCCCACCCTTTTTCATCATTTACTGACACACAAAACTGGTGCCTCAGTGACTGGTTAGATCAAACAGGAAAGGGATGCCAAAGTTCAGGGAAAAGATGTCCATGGGTGACCTGGAGCATTTTAATAATGGACAAATGTTGGCCAATGCCAAGATGCCCTGTGACCTTCTTGTGACAGGAACTGGAGTACTCCAGGCACTCTGTGTCCATGAAGTACCATTCCTTCCGGACAAGCTTATAAATATCAGCGCCCATAAACTTGCCCCCAAAACTCCTGAACAGAGCCCGGTCCAGCCCAGCCCACTACTGCTGCTCTAAAGGCAGCGTCTGTCTCCAGGCCCGTGGCAGCAGCTGAAACACACAGAGATACCAGTCTGTTAGTGTAATGGCCAAAATGTAAAGACACATACATGCAACATATGGTACACACACTGTTCATTGCTAAGCATAGATAAGTTGATGTCTTAACTCAAAGTAATCAAATGAAAACTGTCATTGTTCATGAGTGAATGTGTGTCCATGTGTGTCCATGTGTGCTTGTGTTTGTTTGAGTGTGTGTGTCCATGAGCACGTAAATGTAATTGGCCTCTTTTAAAAATAAATGTTTCTGGTTTCTTGAAATATTCAAATAGTTTACTATGGAGTTGTACACACTGTCATTTAGCCAAACTTTTACTCAAAATCACTGTTTGACATTTATCATGTTCCCCAAATCTACACTAAATTGCCTTCGTTTTGATATTGACTACAATAACTTCGCAAAGTAATTCACTCATATGTGGTATCTGTTCACTTATAAGGCAATTTCACCGTAACTTCTCATTCGCCTCATCTGACTAGCTCTGGATTTGTGCAAAAAATAATTGGCTATTGTTGTTGAATGGACGGAATGAGACGTTCACTTTCTGGAGTATATTTCCACATTATTTTCATCAAGCTAGCTCTATTGGCCTACAATCTGCTCGACATCGATTGTATTCACATTTGTATTGTTTCGCATTCATGCGATTGCATTCACACTTGTCATATACAGCTAGCTAGCATTCACATGTGCCATATCCAGCTAACTAGCTCTATTGACCTACAAACGGTTTGACATCGATTTTTATAGCCTAACTTACAACTCTGACGTTTTCTGGATATCATAAAGAAATAAATTATAAGGTCACTTACCCTTTGTTGAATCCATGTGAGGAAAGGAAATAGTCGCTGACAATCATCAAATGTTGGGCGAGGTGATGACAAATTCACGTGAGACTGGCTGGTAACTGATCAGTGCCACGACGTTATCATCGCTACAAGCGAGCCAGACCAGCCTAGGTGCAATGACGTCACACGGTTGACAAAGAACCACTTGTGGATTAGTCTGATATTTTTAATGAATACACTACTGATAAAAATGTCTACTGTAGATAGCAGATCAGGTCAGGCAAACTCTGCATAATAATTTCCTTGAAGCCTTAACAATGACTAGAATGTTCCCGTAGAACATTCTGTAGAACATTCGTGAACCAGCCAGAAAAAAAAACTCACCCACTGCGGTAGGGTTGGTAAAACAAAAAACCTACGTTCTGAAAGGTTAAGAGCATCCCACAAAATAACAGGGCTAACCTCTCCATTGTCATTTTCAGTTAGATATGTTTTAATCTCTTCTTTTATTTCTTCGACAAGTGCTTTATCATTTAAAATGCCAACATTTAGTCTCCACAATTTTCTTCTCTCTTGTGGTTTTAGTTGGATTTTAAGATACACTGTACAGTGGTCAGAGACATCAGCTCCTTCTATTTCACACTCCTTTTACAAAAAGTCCTTTTTGTTAATAAAAAAGTAGTCGATTCTGGCATAGCTATCATGCGGGGCAGAGTAGTGTGTATAGTCCCTCTTAGAGGGGTGGAATTCCCTCCAGAGATCAGCTATACCAAATTCTTTGAATGTAGTTTTGACCATTGAAGTGACTTGGTTGTTTTTTTGCTTTTTGTTTGTTGTATCTAGTTTATTATTCATCACAATATTGAAATCACCCCCACAAACTAACATTCCTTCTGCTTCCAATATTATGATGTTGAGCAAAGATTTAAAGAAATGTTTTCCACTGTCAGGTGGGGCATAAACATTAACCAGTGTCACTATTTCATTCCCTAATTTTCCCTTTACAATAATAAATCTTCCCTTTTTGTCATTAATTATTTTGATGCATTCAAATTTGACTGAATTTGATATCATTATGATTACTCTTCTTCGACCACCCTGACGGAAGGAACTATGAAATGTATTGGAATAGCCAAACTTCTTAAGTTTCTCACTTTCCTGCCCAGACAAGTGTGTTTCCTGTAGGTACATAATTTGAGTTATGTCTTTTTTTAAATTGGTCATTACCTTTTTACGCTTAATGGAATTATTAAGGCCATTAACATTCAATGACAGTATCTTAAATGATATTCTCTAACATTTCTGTGGTTGTAATACTGCAATCCAGACCTTAACATAACAACAATAACAGTGAACAGTGAACTCTGAAACATAAATTGAACATAAAACTTTGTGACTTCCAAAGAAAAGGATGAGTTTAGCCATCCTCTATGTTCCCTGTTGGTTGGAGGAGGGAAAGGTGCCTCATGCTCGTAGGGGCCCTCCCTAGTCGTGAGAAAATACTCGTTCCTACTAGAAATGTCCAACATTCGGCGCTAAGGCCATTTCCTCAATCGGTTTTCAAAGCTAGACTTGCTAGAGTCATTAGTCTTTATATATGTCGCCCTGAATCAATTGCAGTTCGGATCAAAAGGAAAAATAAATCACAATAATAATTAAAATCAATAAAAGAGTAGGCTAGCAATAGGTGGAAAACCTTGCCTTAAAAATTATATATATGATATGCATAGATTGTAACAGAGACTAAACTCGAATGGTAATCTAATTCAATGTAGATTTATGTGTAATAACTAATCTAATAACCAAACAATACCTCTACTTTTATGTCTCTTCAAAAATGAGCTTCTGATTTCTTCTTTGAGCGTTTATCTCCCTGGTCCGTCAGTCATGGTCCCTTCTGAACTCTGTGAGTCTCTCCCTTGCACGTTGAGCTGCTCTGTCTGAAGTGGTATTTTTCCATCGAAGTAGCTCATTCAAACGATCCTCCACGACCGTTGCCGTGCTTGTCTTCTCCACAGTGACCTGGTATCCGCGTCTAGTCAGGTCCTCGGCCGCCTAGTCAGGTCCTCGGCCGTCCCCGATCCCCTTCTCCTTCAATATGGTTCTGATCGGCCCGTATGCCTTGCGTTTCTTCACGATGTCAGTTGCATAATCATTATCAAAGTAAATTCGCTGTCTGTCGATCTCAAACTTCGTCTGCCAGGCTTTCTGAAGAATAAACTCTTTGACTTGGAATTGAAGAAAGTTCACTTTCATCAATCTAGGCGTTGCTGTCGCTGGCTTAGGGATCAGTGCTCGGTGCGTCCGCTGGATCTGAAGTTCAACTTCAGGCGGCAGACCGAGATGTTTTTTGAGCAGTTCACTAACAAAGAGAGCGAATGATTTTCCTTCTTTGCCTTCTGGTATTCCATAGATTCGTAGGTTATTTAGTCTAGAGCGGCTCTCTAGATCAATCATCTTGTCCCGCATCTCCGTGCTTTGTTTTACCACTGTTATCAACGTGTCTTTGAATTCCAGGCAGACTGACTCCAGGTCTGCTATGCGCGTTTGCGCCTAGGTAATGCTAGCATTCTGACTCTGCAACTCACGCAGAAGTTCTTCTTTGAATT
Organism: Sprattus sprattus; assembly: GCF_963457725.1. Taxonomy (NCBI): domain Eukaryota; kingdom Metazoa; phylum Chordata; class Actinopteri; order Clupeiformes; family Clupeidae; genus Sprattus; species Sprattus sprattus. Next base: position 32,099,850 of record NC_137928.1, on the reverse strand, counting down.
CAGCAAGGTCATCATTCATAGATTTAGCAACATCCCTTTTAAATTCACTTAGGTCCTTTCTCATGTCTTGTTTGAAATCTTTGAGCTCTTTAGATAGCTGTGACAGACTTTCTAGCACATTGTTAATGCTAGTTTCGTTTTCCCTACTCGTGGCCATTTCTTCTTCTCCTTCCTTCACATTTCCTGACTTTTTAAGACATCTTTTTGTCATTCTTTTGACTCTTTAGCATCTCCCTCACATTGGATTTTAAGTGTATATAATTCTGGTATTTTGTAATAGGAGGTATGTTTCGAAAAACCGATTAGAGGAGCTCTCTACTCTGCGTTCATCTCGTTCTAGCGCCACACAGGAAGTCCTCAAAGTGTTCACTTTCATAAACTCCAGATGCATTTCTGTGATGACGCCACAGGAGCAGCCAGCCTTGTATACTGTTGTGGGATAATCTTTTGTAGTTTACATCATGTTCAAATCGTTTTGTTGTCTTGTTACTGTGTGTACGTTTGGGAAGATACGCCGGAGTTCTTATAAATGCAACATACATTTTGTTGCACAGTTCCTCTCTCTAATAAGTAACATGAGGAATATATTATCAAGACTGAGGATTTCCCTGACAGACCTGTGACATTCTGACACACTTTGCAATTAAAGCACCACTGCAACATTTGTATACTTTTAGAGGTATGGTTTACTAGTTTTGGTAACATCCTAAACTTAATTTGGATAGCATATGGATAGCATATGGTCATGTGAAAGACACACCACGATCTGATACTGTTAGAAGTGTTTGAACAGATCATTTGACCACGATCTGATCCTGTTAGAAGTGTTTGTTAGTGAGTGTTTGACCACGATCTGATACTGTTAGAAGTGTTTGTTAGTATGTTTGAGTGTTTGACCACGATCTGATCTGATTGTGCATAATGATTTGGTTGTTTTCCCTTTACTTTTTTTCCCCAAATCTGTTTTGAAGGTTATTTAGCGGATGGGCTAGGTTTTGTTAACACAAACTATGTGTGCGCATGCGTGTATTCTCAAGATAGTTGAAAATGACAGCAATATTATTATAGGGAAACAGTAAGCAAGTTGAATTGAGTTAACTACATAGTAGATTACATAGCTGTTGTATTTTAGACTACAAAAAACACAAGAGGGTTTATTTGTCTGATACGTCTACATCATTTCAACGTTTTACCAGATATATGAATTCAATAGAAATCTTGATTCTTAAAGCTGCAGTTACTCTTTGTTTAACTGTTAACATCAAGGAAAACTGTAAACATGCAAACTTGCCATCAAGGTCCTCTGATGTCTTCTTAAGGAATGAGACTGGAGCTGGTGTTTCCAGATCAGTGTCTGTGATCAAATTGTAACATCTGATATTAACTCATGGCAATATGTGATGATATATATGATTATACGGCTTGTGTTACATAAAGATTATACAGTGCAGCACTAAACACACATTGACTTGATTCACATTCACACATGAACATGCTGTTGAAATTTCAAATTAATATACACTTGAAATACATGATAGGTGAAAGCGAAACTTAGACATTAGCAAACGCCCATGTACTGTGCTGCTGAGATCTCTACTAACCTTTAAATGGGCAAGGCTGTCTCAGCTAAGGACATGTTGTCTTTAATTCTTATTCTTGCATGAAATGTGATTATAAATCAAACTATCAGCCAATTGTATTTCTCTCATTTTTTCATATTTATGTCTAAACCATTAATTTGCACATATATACATAGACTAGAATCCCAAACTTCACCTTTAAATAAATCATAATGGCAGATGAAATGGTAAAGTAAAATGTAAATCACCACAATGTTTGTAAATTAGGGATGCACCAATCCGATATTTGTATCTAGATCGGATATCGGTGACAATGGGCCGATCCATATATATATAAAAAAAACGGCTATATATATTTTTTTTATGTTTATGTATATACTTGAATCCTATTCCTACTACCTTGCTGCTTTGATAATTCAATTTCCCCTCACGGGATTAATAAAAGTTTATCTATCTATCTATCTATCTATCTATTGGCTGATCTATTCAGTGTAATTCTTTGCTGTGCGCTGTGAGTGACGTCAGTGTTTCCCACACATTGACGAGACTATGGCGCACCGCCATAGTCTAATTTCGGCCGCCATAGTCTCTGCGTGCACATGAAGTTTTTTTTTTTTTTTTTTTGCTCAGACGAAGTTCGTGTCGCTCTCATTGGGATTGCATGAGAGCACGAAGTTCGGCTGTCTGCCTGCGACTGTGCCGAAAACAAAACACTGTTGAGATATGTTAGTGTTTCCCCTACCATTGTATAAGGGGGTGCCCCGCCCCCCCAACGGCACCCCCCCTGAAAGGTCAAGTTAACTTTGCTCAATTTAATTTTCTATAAAGCGCCAGATCACAACGGAAGTCAGTTAAGGATACCTTTCCTATAGAACAGGTCTATACTCTATAGCTTGTTATTTTATTAAACACAATAAATAGCTTTGTGTTATTTATCTTATTCGCACAACGGCATGTCATTTTTGTCACTAGATGATCGCGCGTTTACAATTGTCCTCTGCGGACTTCTGCCCCGATGCGCACACGTTACTTTCTGTTTGAAGATAAGATAGCAGTTAGTAGTTGCCGGCCATCTAAACCATCTAAAATGCATATTTTGCTCGCAATATATTTGGAAATACAGTCAAAAAGCTGTCCGATTCGAATGGGGGTATTTATTCATGTATATTTTGTCATCACTCGATCTTGAGAGATGTCTTCAAGTAACGTTAATGTTCCAAAGTGAAACATTCTAATGTGTGCACCCAGTTTCAGAAAGTTACTAGCCAGACTACCGGTAGCTAGCTACTGAAAGAATGCCATGGATCCAGCAAAGCGTAGAGCTAAACGAATGTATGAATATGAACACCGGGCCTTCTTGCCTGAATGGGAGGAATTATTTGCGGAGCGAAATGGAAAACCCCTTTGCTTAATATGCAGACGTCACGGTCGCATTTTAAAGCCTTGAACTTGGATGCTAACATAGCCCAGGAGTTCCTAAAAGCAGAGCTGGGCAAGCACAAGGTACATTCTTTGATACATCAGTCAGACTCGGCTAAGTACTCTGAAACGGTCACGCTGGCATCGTATCAGGTGTCATGGAATATTGCTCGATCAAAAAAGTAATATAGTGAGGGAGAGTTTGAAAATTGAACAGAGGGTATCTGACATTAACTATAATGAGCACCTTTAGACCATTATAGTCTTCAATATGTTTATTTTTGTGCCATATTTTAAATCTACATTTGTTAATTTCTCTTCCTAAAACAAAGGGAGGCAACTGCTGATATCAAGCTCTTCTCCAGGCACAGTCTGTTTCTCTGCTTTGTTTTGATCAGTCATTGCAGAGAAGGAGGCCTCACATTAATATGTGGAGGCAAAGTGTAGTAGCTGTTCCTAAGCTTCTCTCCCGGGTCAGGGTGCTCTTGCTTCACACAAATCCCAAACAAAATCTCAGCAGATGTCTTCAATATGTTTATATTTGTGCCATATTTTAAATCTCAATTTGTTAATTTATCTTCCTAAAACCCACTAGAGGACACTATTTAACTGTCTAAGGTCTATATCCCTCGTCCGGGATATTTTTATTTTTTTGTCAAAAAAAATGTTAAGCTCCGCGAGTTTTCATCTTAGAGACATAAAAATAACAACCACGGAAACATTGAACCCTTTTCTTTCATAATATATACAGTTCAAAATTTTAAAATAAATAAGCACTTTGTCAGGGGAATAGAACTGATGTGTTGCACTTTCTAGTATCTGAGTGGGGTTTCTGCTGCTAAGGACCCACCCATTAGCAAATGACAGCTATTCATATTATAAGGAGATGGTGATTCAGTGATCTCCATTGGGTCATGGTGTGGCAAGATTCACTCCGGGGGTTTTGGGCCACAAAGACATTCTAGGGCCATTAGGATATGGCCTTTGTCTTTGCAAGAGGTGTCACAGGTTTGTTCACACCAACTCATCAATATGCATTTGTAGGGGCACAGATTTAGGAATGGCACAGGACACTCTGAAATTATAAATATGTGGTAGTGAAACAAGACATACTTTCTGAATGCTAAACTAACATGTGTTTAGCCAACACCTATGTTTACAAGGCTCAGAAATAAAAAGTCTTGTGAATAAATCTTTACAATGTGTTTTTGTACAAAGTCTGAGCACCTCTGAAACAAGGTTTTTCCAAGGGTATGTTTACATTTGATTTAAATTAAACTTTTTTTAACTACATTCCTTTTACTTACATGATATTATTGCTGATGTCTTCTAGAATAGAATCATATATTCCATTTGTGCATCAATGTTTTTAGTTAAGCAAAATGTACAAAAACATCAAGGCATGTCAGACAACTTAGAAAAGTCTAAAAGGCCTTGGACCTTAGAGTGTTAAAAGGTTATTTTTTAAAAAAAATCTTATGGGGGAAAAATAATAGGTTTTATGTAGGGGCTTATCCCCCCCAAAAGTGGGAAGCTCCCGCGAAATCAGGAATTTTAGGCCGAAAAAACATCCCCCCCCCCCCCCCCCCCCAGAGTGGTAAACCGGTAAACATGCGTCCCCCCCATCCCCGGGCATGTGCGCCCCCCCCCCCCCCCCATAGTCTCCAAAAGTTCTGTGGGAAACACTGGACGTCATACACAAGCAACACGTCGTGCGGAGCTTACAATGTTTACAAAATGGAGCGAGCGAAAGGATCTGCTATCTGGAGCTATTTATTATTAAATTATTTATTTTGTTTTACATTGTATTTTGAATCCCTAATTGCACTGTCTGAACCAGTCACACTATATTTATATGATTAAGATTGTTTTACTGGTGCAAAATGATTAAATAAATAAGTAATTCAGTACATTTATATCTGTATTTTGGGTTTATTTTAAATAGGAAAGAAATGTTTAAGTCAAATCTCATGATCCCAGTCTTTTCCCCCCAATGAAACTTACAGTTTGTTACCATAATTTCTCGTGTTTTTTTTTTTATATCGGTATCGGATCGGTATCGGCCGATACTAAACCTCAGATATCGGTATCGGTATCGGAGGTGAAAAAAGCGGATCGGTGCATCCCTAATGTAAATAAAGGTAATGATGCTCTTTTCATCCTTCTGTTGGCCATCGCTCATCATTGAGCACTCCTGATCATATACTTACTCATATAATAGTATTGTCTTCTCAATAAAGTGTCATTTTGCTTGAATTGAATTGTGGAATAAAAACGTAAATCAAGAACTATATCTACAAAACAAAACATTTAAAAAAAAGAAAAGAAATAATGGCATGTTAAAACAGAACTTTGTCACAATTCATTCCATGCTGCGGACCAAAGCAATCAAATTATAGGTCTGAAAACGGCCGTTTTCTGAACGTTTCTGTTCTCCTACAACCCCATCCACACATTTAGCCCTACATCATATGTACAATATAGAAACTCACCATTTACGCCTGTGCATGTTGAATCACACTCCTCTTGAGACTCAAAGTTGTTGGCGTTGCCCTGACACCCTCCATAGATGAAGCTCTTACAGCTACCACTGGTGATGTCATAGTAGAAGCGGGGGAGAGCGGCCTTACATGGACCCACCAGCTGTGGACCTGAAGACACAGAGTTACCATGGTTACCAGATGGGCCAAGCCCTGATACAGTACACTTTCCATTCGAACTTTTTCAAGGCATATTTAACAGTACAGAGGCCAATATTAAAATGTGTTTTGTAATCACATAATTAAAGATAAAAAGTTAGTTTGACTCTACCATGACACAAATGTCACAGCCTGGATGATTTATTCATTCCTTGGGTAACCCACCATCATTGCAACCTGGAACATCAGGACCATGTACACAGCAGGAAAAACGTCAACCATAGCAAGTGAGATGAGGAGGTACAAGATCTCTAATTCAAGAAGAAGGGGCTGACGTGGAAACAGCTGGAGAGGATGGCTCAGGACAGACAAGGGTGGAAACAATTCATCAATGGCCTATGTTCCAAAAGGAATACAAAGGCCTAACTAAATGGGTAAGCAGTATACAAAATGGAGAAGTGCGTGATCTTGATACACTGTAAATATATTCATTCATCCTTTATCACGCATATGAGTCCACAGATGGGACAGATGGTAGGTAGATAGGTGCGCCTTCCATGGGGACGTTTATATGGAATGTTCATCCATAGGTGCGCCTACCGTGGGGACGTTTATATGGAGTGCTTATCCAACTAAGGTGGTCTGGACCCATGAAAGGCTTATTGTGGGAGTAGATATAAGCACGTTACTGGACATGAATTAGCACCGTTTTGACTCATGTCAGATTTATGAACAAAATGGGCTTACTTTGTGTTTGATAACTGACAAAACAAAACATGTACACAACTCTTGGGAATGTGCATACACACAGACCTACAGCAATTTGTATGCAAAGAATAATACAAGTATTTTTCACTGATGACCATGTACTGGACCATCATAACATGTTCCTTTCATGTGCAGTCCACGATTCAAGTCCAAAACAATTTGTCTTATACCCATCTGATTGCTCCTCATGGTCCTTTATATGTCCGTTCTGTGTGTGTGTGTGTGTGTGTGTGGTGACTGTTTCCCATTGACAGAGCCAAGGCTGTGTACAAAGTGGCTCAGACAGATGGGCAGAAGCTCAACCACAAAGTCTATTAATGAACTCATCAAAACATTTGCCTAGGTTTTCTACTACCGTTGTTTCGCGAACACCTTATTTTTGCTGATTTTGTAAAAAGATTTTTTTCTTTGGAGCCAGGAAGGGTTAAAATGCTAAACGCTAAAAACTACAATTTGCGGTTCACTCTCTTCCTCCATGTACATGTGAGCGTTACTTCTAGACTGGTATAATATTTGGGCCAGGTTTGAGGGGAGGTGGGGTGACTAATGAGTGTGTGGCAAAAGGAGAGAACAAAGTGATAGACTACAAAGATTGGCATCAAGCTCCTTGGTATAAATACTTGATTATATGATGACTATGTGCCTTATAACATTTACTTTGTACCATAATGTTACATTGCAATCAAAAAAATCAATCTAAGTCGTATCAGTACTCAGTGTAGTATCAATTCATTGTATGATGGTCCCCCTTTTTGTTGTCTATTTATGTATTATTAATGTATTTATAACATGAATGCATTTCTTGTTGGTGAGTTTTAGCCTGAGGCTAAACCCGATGGGTACAAATGTTAACGTTAGCCATCTGTTTTGGGTTGCAAAAGCTGTTAGTTAGGTAACAGGCTAACACCAGTTAGCAATATATTCGGGTACAGTTCTTGTAAATATCCAATCCTTTCTTCCAAGTTGACTGGCTTATTTGACATGGTAGTTTCGAACCTGGCACATATCATTGCATGCCAGTGACGTGCGGTGGGGTTCCTAGCTGATGAGGCACAGAAACCGCACAGAAAATCTCTAGTTGTTTAAAAAAAATTGAAATGTATACATCATACATGTATAAATGCATATGGTTTAAAATTTGTCATCTGACCAGGACTGAAAAAACGTTATGCTTTATTTTCTAATACTATTACTTTTAAACGATCTTTTTTTTTTATTATAAGAAGTTATGCGGCTCAATACTCAACTGACTTGTTAACCTTACTTTTACAAGGCTATAGGCCTACAGCTAAACGTACAACCGGTGTGCTAATTGAACTTTTACCCTGTCAAATAAGATATTAATAGTATCAAGCGAGCGTATGTAGCCGTCCCACCAATGATGTGGCTTATTTCATTTTGTCCAGGGACAATATAACTACGGTTGTGGGATGCTAATTGAAATTACTCTGACAGAGTTTTGAATTCGCAGTTTAGACAAAAACAATTACACATTTATTTACACAACATATTAACAAGCAAACAGTTTAACCCTTCTAGCCCCAAGGTGCCCCTCTTTGAGTTTTTGTCCTACAAACATAAAACTAACACCTACAGCACCATTGAACCCTTTTCTTTTAAAATATTCACAGTTTGAAACTGAAATATAAATAATCACTTTGTAAGGAGAATATAACTAGTGAGATTTTAGGAGCCTACGACCCGCCCATTAGCAAATGACAACCATTCATATGATAAGGGAATGGTAATTCAGTGATTACTATTGGGTCATGATGTGTCAAGAAAACCTGTAGGGGGGAGGGCATAGACATCATATAGGTAGACGCCGCCTCCAATGCTTCAGCCCGTTGCCTTGGCGAAACGCGTCGCCGCCATATTGTTTCGGGAGCTCTCTGGCGCCAGAGGTCTGTCAGACGTGTCAAACAAGCGCAAGTTGCCAAGAGCTGCGGTTTATCTGGATAAAAATCACAATAACCTTTTACATTTCGCAACCAATTTCAAGGAGTATTCAAGGGTTTATGCTCTACGTGAAGTGTGTGAAAAAGATTTGCCTCTACATTACTTTGAATCTCGCTAGTTAAATCGCCAGTCATACATGTGCATGGGTCTATGATAAACGCTCTCTTTTCTTGCACAGCTCGTGCACTTTGAAAATACTGAGAAGATCTATAAACTATCGAAATAGTGATTCTTTAGTTGTTATTTCTATAGCAGTAAAAATATACACATCTCAATCTATACATACTAGTGCTGTAGCGATGTGTCGATGACGTCGACGCGTCGATTTCAAAATTACGTCGACGCCATGTTTTTACGTTGACGCTTCGCCACATACACGTGGTTGACCCAAACAGAAACAAACATTGCGCAAGGACTGAAAGAGCAGAAACCCAGGGAATTGCTTTGCGCCATTAGTTGACATTGGCGATCTAACGTAGTGAATCATGATACATACTATAAGCTGGCCAACACCATGACTTAGCTCTTTGTGCCGTTTGTTCATGCTTAGTTGCCGTGTTCTGCAGCCGTAAGTTAACGTTAACTAAACTAACTGACACACTAGTAGCTAGCTAACGTTAACTTCTAGCAACCAAGCACGAACAAACTGCACGGATAGCTAAGAAGATAGTTTGCTAGCACCACCGAAGTTCGCAGAGCTCAAGCTACACAACACACTGAACAAACGTTAAATTAATGTAACCAACGTTACTTATTGTCCCCTTCACGAGGGACAATGGGGTGCGTTTCTATCTCCATTCTCAAACGCACCCCATTGTCTCTCGTATTTAACATTTGTTCAGTGTGTTGTGTAGCTTGAGCTCTGCGCACTTCGGTGGTGCTAGCTAACTATCTTCTTAGCTCTCCGTGCAGTTTGTTCGTGCTTGGTTGCTAGTAGTTACGTTAGCTAGCTACTATAGCGGCTAGACAGCTGTGTCAGTTTAGTTAACGTTAACTTACGGCTGCAGAACACGGCAGCCAAGCACGAACAAACGGCACAGAGAGCTAACTCATGCTGTGGTAATTTACGAGTCAAACACATAACATTAGACTAACGTTGGCCAGCTTATAGTATGCATCATGATTCACTACGTTAGATCGCCAATGTCAACTAATGCAGCCAAGCAATGTCCAGGACAGGGCTGCACATAAGGTGGTGCGCAGTGCTCATCAATGAATGAATGTTTTTATAAGCACTGAAAACATTTAAATTAATGAGCACCACATCCAAATGTGATAGGGCTCATTTGAGTACCAAACATTTTTACTGTGCCTCTAGATAAACATGAAATGCATTGTTGGACTTTTGCTGTGCAAAACGGTGCTCATTAAAGTATATTATTAAGATTTTTTGGGGTATTTATTTGAGATGCATTATGGTTTTAATCGAGCAACAGAAAAATAATCGTTAGACTTATCGTCCAATTAGTCGTTAGATTAGTCGACTATTCGATAAAATAATCGCCATTATTTTGAAAATAATCGTTTACCCCCAGCCCTAATACATACACATCTCAATAGTAATATAAATAACATAGCATAATACAATATAATATAATGACTCAGTATAATGTGCAATGGAATAACATATATATGATATATATAATATGTGATACAATATAATATATTTTAAGTATAGGTATATATTCATATTCCACAAAATCAGGCTGCACCACATTGCAAAACTGAGCACACTGCAATTACAGACTGGCAACAGTCGAAAAAAGCTCAGCAAGACGATACTTTTTAAAGGGTTCTAGCCTAGATTAAATTATTATATTATATCATATATTGTGTGAAATTATATATTGTGTCAATAGCACTTCATAGATCTGAAAATGTTATGAGCATGATTGTATATTATGTCAAATTGTACAAATATATATATATATATATATATATATATATATATATATATATATAATAGGAATATATACCTATACTTAAAATATATTATATTATATTATATTGCATCACATATTATATATGTTATTCCATTGCACATTATACTGAGTCATTATATTATATTGTATTATATGCTATGTTATTTATATTACAGTTCAACTATTGAGATGTGTATGTATATATATTGAGATGTGTATATTTTTACTGCTATAGAAATATATAGCTTTTTTTTGTAATGTTGATTTGTGAAATAACTGTGTATTGCCAATTGCACTGTTCAAGGTTTCTTAATGCACATACTTGAAAATGAACTACTAAACTATGAAAAACACACTGACTGCCAGTTTCTCACTATTTGATGTATGCTCTTTCTCTTAATGATGGTCAATACGTAGTAACTAAAGAAGGACTATTTCGATAGTTTATAGATCTTCTCAGTATTTTCAAAGTGCACACACTTCACATAGAGCATAAACCCTTGAATACTCCATGAAATTGGTTGTGAAATGTAAAAGGTTATCGTGATTTTTATCCAGATAAACCGCAGCTCCTGGCAACTTGCGCTTGTTTGACACGTCTGACAGACCTCTGGCGTCAGAGAGCTCCCGAAACAATATGGCGGCGACGCGTTTCGCCGAGAAGCAGTGGAGGCGGCGTCTACTGTTTTCAGGAACAGGAAATGCGCAAATTCAGCAATTTTGATAATAAAAATGCTCGAAATGATCAGAATCATGCAGATATTACACCCATACCACAGAAATATGAATATTAATGTATAATATATATATATATATATATATCAGAGGAGGTTCTTCCATTGAGGAAACGGAGGAAGAACCTCCCCAAACTTTTTGAGAATGTATTTTTGAAATGTAACTGACTAAACTCCTTTAAAAATGCAGTTTGATATCAGTATTTAATACTATGCATATTATAATTTGTTTCCCTGAGTTAAAATAACATTAGCACCCCCTATCGTAACAAGAAATTACTGCACGGAGGACGTCCTCCCTTTGGCTCCCATTGAAATCAATGGAATCTGTCTCTGATACTGGCGGTTCTTGGGGCTCATTGACTTACATTGCCCAGGGGAGGAAAGACCTCCCTAGCGTCTGAGTCTGCGCCAACATCGCTTAACCAATAAACAACGGATTTGGCGTTGGAGGGAGGGGATTCAACATTAATACCGAAAGAAATTTCCCTCTTCAACCATTCTGCAGAAGGATATTATCGATAACATGTCACCCTTAAAGATTGTTGTAGAAAGATTGCAAATAAAGAGGACGTGCAATGGAGAACGAAGATATTGTTCATGTTTTATTGAACAAACCGTTTCATTCATTGAGCTACAGAGAGAAGGTTAGTATCAGGGGAACCTGTTCCAAAAATCCATGTCACTAAACGTAAAACCGCTGCCGTATAATGCTAAATGGTAGGCGAAATACTTATAGCTCACTGGTACCATAAAAAAAAACAATCGGCTGTACTGTTTTGTTTAAATCGTTCATACGCCTATTGTTAGTCTGACTGTTCACGTTCAGCTGAAATTCTGAATGGAAATTGTTAATGAATGTTTCAGAACGCGATGTGTTTCATAATTAGCCTACTTGTAATTTGGGCATTGGCCTCATACTAGGCTACTTTGAGTGATAGGCTAGCTGTAATAATCTGGCATAATCTGATGTTAATGTTAATAGTTCTGAAATAATGTTCTCTTACTTGTTGCCTTTGTTACTTGTTGTTTAATATTGTGGAAAGGATGTTAGTGAATGATTCAGAGCATGATGCATTTTAAATGGCATCACTTTTGGTCTTGTGTCTTATTTTTTTTTAAACAATTTCACCTGAAAATAAAATTAGTCAAATAATAACCTTAATAGCTTTAGTAATTAAGGGGGAAAATAGGCCAAATGGTAGGCCCAACATTTAGAATTTAGTTTTTCAAATCAAGAGTAGGCCTGATTTGACTTATTGGCTTTGCATCCTTTCATCTGGCCTTGTCTAGTCCAAAGACATGCTGCCCACCAGCTTTTTAAGTACAATGGTGCCACACTGGTGGCTTTGTATCAATTGTATCCCTGCCTGCTATTTTGTAGTACTGTAGGCCACAAAAACACTGTGAAACAACTTGTATCTCACATACTTATGCCACCAACGGAATAAGCAGGCCAATGGCAACCAGGCGCACAGTTCTTCCTCCCTCACTTTAAAAACCACCAGCCGCCACTGATATATATATATATATATATGCATATACATTTTTTATTTACTTTTTTTTATTTTTTTACTTTTCAAAATGACAGGCTCTGCCTCCCCTGCCTCCTATGACCGCACGTCCCTGTTGCATGCATATTGTTACACGTTGAAAGGTTTAGTTGATATCCGTTGATGTACCTGTTATGTTTGACATCGCTGTGACGATGCACGTTACGTTACGTAAGTTTCATACACTTTTGATATGAGTCACGCATGCGTGAGTTAGTTAGTTAGCTAGTTGAATAAATGGAGTAAGTTCCAACTAGAGCTCTGTTGCATCACGTCTTTATTTCTACATAACATAGGCGACGAAGATGGCTGACTGTTCCCTACCTCCACCCTCTCCTTTCCTGGCTCTTCCCGGAGAACCAGCCGTGCCATGGATACGTTGGATTGTTTCATTCGAAACGTATCTTTTAGCTGCCGGCTTAGATGATGTATCCGACGCGAGGAAACGTGCATTGCTAGAATAGAATAGACTTTATTTGTCATTGTGCATTGGATACACAACGAAATGTGTTTGTGCAACCACTAACAAAAGTGCAGTTGTGCTGGGTGGAGGGTAGGAGTGTAGTATGATTATTAAGTTCTGTGATGGCCCTGGGGATGAAACTGTTCTGCAGTCTGGAGGTGCGGGCTGTAGTGGCCCGGTAGCGCCTGCCAGAGGGTAGCAGGGTGAAGAGATGGTTTGCGGGGTGAGTCTCATCCTTTAAAATGCAACATGCTCGGTGGAGGCAGCGCGTCCTAAAGATGTCATCCAGGGGAGGCAGTGGAAGTCCAACTATTCTCTCAGCAGACCTTATGACCCGACTGAGGGATTTCCTGTCCTTTTCTGTGCAGTTGACGTACCATGCAGTGATACAGTAAGTGATCACACTTTCAATGCAGCAGTGGTAAAAAGTCTTAAGCAGCTAGGAGACAGGTTGTTTTTCCTCAATATTCTCAAGAAGTAGAGCCGCTGTTGTGCTTTCCTTACTGTGGCAGTTGTGTTCATCACCCATTTCAGGTCCTCTGAGAGCATAACCCCCAGGCACTTAAAGCAGGAGGTCCTCTCTACTTCCTCACCATTGATGATGAGGGGTTGAGGGTTCGCCTTTTGCCGCCTGAAGTCGACTATGATTTCTTTTGTCTTTCTGACATTCAGGGCAGGTTGTTTTTTTGACACCATTCTGTCAGTCTGTCAACTTCGTCTCTGTAGGCACTTTCATTTTCATGGGTGATTTGTCCTACCACAGTGGTGTCATCTGCAAATTTGATCACATTATTTGAAGGATGGGTGTTGGTGCAGTCATATGTGTATACGGAGTACAGCAGGGGACTCAATACACAGCCTTGTGGAGCTCCAGTGCTGAGGGACAGGCTCGAGGATTGGTGAGGACCCAGTCTCACTGTCTGCGGGCGATCTGTTAGGAAATCCTTAATCCACACACACAGGCTGTAGCTGAGGCCCAGATCAAGGAGTTTGGTGATCAGCCGGTTGGGGACGATGGTATTAAAAGCCGAGCTGTAATCTATAAAGAGTAGTCTTACATATGTCTCCTTCTTGTCCAGGTGTGTCAGCGTTGAATGGAGGGCTGTGACGATAGCATCCTCAGTGGACCTGTTTTCCCTGTAAGCATACTGAAGCTGGTCCAGGGAGCGAGGGAGGAAAGCCTTATCGCGCTTCGCCACCAGCCTCTCAAAGCACTTGGCGATGATGGGAGTGAGCGCCACAGGTCTATAGTCATTTAAGGTGCTGATGTTACTTTGCTTGGGCACAGGTATAATACTGGCTGTTTTAAAACAGGTTGGTACGACCGCTTTGGCTAAAGACATATAAAAAATGTCCGTAAAGACATCTGCAAGCTGGTATGCGCATTCTTTGAGCACTCTTCCTGGAATGCCATCTGGTCCCTCTGCCTTCCTTGTGTTCACAGACCTGAGGATGAGTCTTACCTCCTCTGCTGTTACCATGGCTGTGTGGTCTGTGCCAGCAGGTGGGGGAGCAGCTCCATTATCTAGCCCAGGTGTCTCGAAGCGGGCATAGAAGTGGTTGAGCTCCTCTGCTAAGGAGGCATTGATGTTTGTCGGTGGGTTGCGGCTTCCCCTGTAGTTTGTGATCTGTTGTATGCCTTGCCACACTTGTGTTGGGTCTCTGTTGGTGAAGTGGCCCTCAATCTTCTCCCTGTACATGGCTTTGGCCTGCTTGATGCCTTTTTTCAGGTTGTGCCTGGCTATGCTGTACTGTGCTCTGTCACCTGATTTGAAAGCTGCGTTGCGCTCCCTCAGAAGGGCCTGTCCCTCCCCAGTCATCCAGGGTTTCCTGTTAGGGGGAATCCTGCTGCGGGTGATGGTGGTGATATTTTCAATGCAGGTCCTGATGTAACAGAGGACAGCGAAGGCATACTCATTTACATCCTGATTAAAAAAAAAAAAAACAAGGTCCAGTTTGTTCAGTGCTACTGCACTGCCTTGGGGCAGAGGGACAGCGAGTGTTCTGAACTTTTGCCGCAGACACCAGCAAATACAAGGACGCTGTGGAACATCTTCAGGAACATTTTGCAGTTCCTCAGAGCACTCTCCTACGTCGCATTAAGTTTCGGCGCCGACACCAACGAGCTGGTGAGTGTTTCCCAATACGTGGCTGATCTGCGAGGCTTGGCTAGCCTATGCAAGTTTAATGAATTGCAAAATGAAATGATACGGGATCAACTAATTTTACCCACGAACTGTGAGAACATCAGGGGCAAATTGTTGCTAGAAAAGGATGATTTGACACTAGCTCAGGCTATTCAGATAGCTATACAGATAGAGTCGGCATTGGAATGTGCAGCAAGCCTTCAGCCCAAAATGGCACTCCAGCTGATTCCACCCAACCACTGCCAGTAACATCTCCGGTCAGTTCTATTAGTCTCCCAGACTCCAAGTAGCCTCACAGCCCCGAGATCGCTCACAGCAGCAATGTGGAAACTGTGGCTCATCCACTCACAATTCTAGAGCACAAGTCTGCCCAGCACGCGGGAAAACCTGCTCCAATTGTGGGAAGCTAAACCACTTTCATAAAGTTTGCAGGTCTGCTCCAACCAAAGGCCACCGGTTATACCCAGCAGCCCAGCCAACGTTCATTCACAATGTCCGCTCAGAACGGGTCTCATTTAAAACCTGTTCACTAACAGTTGACGACGTTGCTCTGCCTCTACTCCTTGACACAGGTGCCACTGTGTCATTGCTGAACCTAGGGACATGGAAACGCTTCTTCTCCCATAAACCACTGGGGCCTCCCTCCACAACATTACGTGGCTACGGCGATGCTGAAATTGACATTGTAGGTTCACTCCAACTGTCAGTGCGCTATGGTGAAAAGACTCTGCCAGCCTTCACGTTCCACGTGTCACGCCATGGGGCCAATCTACTTGGTCTCGACCTCTTTCACAACCTAGGATTTACACTGCTGGACACTACAGGCTCAGAGATCCACACCGTCGCCAGCCCCTGGCAGCAACAGTGGCCTGCATTGTTTGATGGGCTGGGCTGCACCACAGCCTTTGCTCATCAGCCCCTTGTGGACTCAAACGTCACGCCAATGGTCCAACCACTCCGCCGTTCCCCGCTGGCATTGCGAGATGACATCACAGCGTAGCTAAAGCGCATGCTGGATGACAACATCATAGAGCAGGTCAACGCTTCACCGTGGATATCAAATCTGGTGGTGATTAAGAAAAAGACTGGTGGCCTACGCATCTGCGTTGACCTTAGAGCTGTCAACAAGGCCATAATACCAGACCGCTACCCTTTGCCTACCACAGAGGAGCTCACAGCTCAGTTCCATGGGTCAACAGTTTTTTCTAAACTGGATCTTCGCCAGGGATACCTTCAAGTGCCATTACATCCTGATAGCCGCAACTTAACAGCTTTCATTACCCAAGATGGGGTGTTCCGCTACAAACGCATGGCTTTTGGGTTAAGTTCAGCCCCGAGTTGCTTTCAAAAAATCATGGCCTCCATCCTGGCTGGGGTCCCTGGTGTGGCCATTTACCTCGACGACATCGTTGTCCATGGAATCGATGCCGCAACCCATGATGAGCGCCTCCAGAAAGTGTTCACCGCCCTGGCCAACCACCACCTCACACTGAACACTGAGAAATGTCTCTTTGCAGCCTCTGCAATCGACTACGTTGGGTTCCGCCTCTCAGCAGAGGGAATAAGCCCACTTCAGTCAAACACGGAGGCCATCCAACGCGTACCTGAGCCAACGTCACCAGCACAAGTTGCCTCCTTCCTGGGCATGACTGCATATTATCTCCGTTTCTTACCTCAGTACTGACACCACTGCTCCACTGCGCAAACTACTGAAAACTGATGAACCCTGGATCTGGACTCCAGCCTGCTCCAAGGCAGTCCATCGCCTGAAAATGCAGCTCACCTCACCACCAATCCTGGCACACTTCGACCTGACAAGCCCCACACTTGTGACGTGTGACGCCTCAGCCGTAGCAGTAGGTGCCGTGATGTCTCAACTTCAGCGTCGCGTGGAAAGGCCAATCGCTTTTGCTTCCCGTGCACTCAGCCCTACGGAACAGCGGTATTCAGTGGGAGAGCGAGAGGCACTGGCTTGTCTCTGGGCCTGTGAAGGCTGGCACATGTACTTGTATGGACGTGAATTCACGTTAAGGACTGATCACCAAGCCCTAACCACCCTCTTGGCCACATCAGGCACCGGCCACAAACCACTCAGATTACACCGCTGGGCCGACCGCCTACAGCAGTACAATTTTCGTCTTCAGTTCACACCAGGAAGAGACAATGTAGTGGCCGACCTGCTATCTCGCTCCATCATCGCACCCACACCAGAGTCTACAGCCCTCGTGCATGATGAGGTAGAGCATAACATTATACAGCTTCTCCACACACCACTGCAGGAAACTGTGTCACTGAGTGAGCTGCAGGATGCCTCAGCCGCCGACCCTGCTCTTTCCCTGGTGGCTTCATACATCAGAAATGGCTGGCCTAACAACGTGCCAGACAATCTTTCGGCCTACTTCAGGGTCCGTGAACAACTTGCATGTTGGAACGACTCTGTGTTGCGAGAGGGCTCTGCACTGTGGTCCCAAGTGCCCTTCGTGCACGTGTCCTTGCTATGGCGCATGAGGGCCACTTGGGCATAGTCAGGCTCAAACAACGATGCCGGGACCTGGTATGGTGGCCAGGGATCGACAGAGAAATTGAGACCTTGGTCAGAGACTGCACTGCCTGCCTTCTCAGTGGCAAAACCAGGGCCCCAGGCCCGCCCCCACCCATGCAGCCCCTGGACTGGCCGTCCCAACCCTGGGAGCATCTTCAACTCGACATCTGTGGTGAGCTGAAGGGAGTGCCGCACCACCAGAGATTTCTTGTGGTGACTTACGACCTCCATTCCAAGTGGCCGGAGGTGGTAGCAACCGGCACAGTAACAGCTGGGGTTATGATTGCCATCTTAGACTCCCTGTTCGCTCGCTGGGGTCTGCCTAAGAAAATCACCACTGACAACGGGCCACAAATGGTGTCTCACGAACTTTGTGCCTACCTGAAAGAGAAAGGAATTCACCATATTCGCACAGCTTTCTATAACCCATCAGCCAACGGGGGGGTTGAACGCTTAAATCAGTCACTTAAGAATGGAATTAGGGCTCACCTGGCTCAAGGGTGCACATTCAACACAAGTCTTCACCAGACACTACTGCACTACCGTGCTACACCCCATGCCACCACTGGGGTCTCTCCGGCCTCCCTCATGCTGGGGCGGGAGCTGCAGTTGCCTCTGGACAGGCTTCGCCCTGTTCTGGTCCACACTCCAGTGCACCCAGTCCAAGCAAGGGTCAATGCACGACAGGGCCAGATGAAGCACCGGTTTGACCAGAGACGGCGAGCCAGACCACCAGCCATAGCCGTTCAATTCCCTGCGAAGTGATGCGCCATTGCCTCCTGTCCAGCAAGAGCCCCCGGAGCCTAACCCTGAGGCCAGTGCCCCACCTGAGCCCCGCCCAGTCCGTGCACAGAACCGGCCTGAGCGTCTGCAGGATTTTGAGACTGAGTATCACACTTAAGTTTTTGTGAAGGGGGGGGAAATGTTATGTTTGACATTGCTGTGACGATGCACGTTACGTTACGTAAGTTTCATACACTTTGGATATGAGTCACGCATGCGTGAGTTAGTTAGTTGAATAATTGGAGTAAGTTCCAACTAGAGCTCTGTTGCATCGCGTCTTTATTTCTACATAACAGTACCCTACCTGCATAGGTGTTACTGGGCCCTCACACTGATTAACTTTCATTTGTTAGCATTACATAAACAGCATTGCAGAGTGGATAGGTTCAAACATATGGCACATTGCTGTGGTGAAGTTGTTGAGCAGTCATATTCAAATACATGAAGTGCAGTGATGGCATGTATAGGTCAGTGGTGGTGGTGCAGAAATGCACAGAAGATCTTCAGACCAAGTCTCACAAAGGCATACACTATCATTCAAAGGTTTGGGGTCACTTCGAAATTTACTTATTTTTCAAAAGAAAAGCACTGTTTTTGCCAATGAAGATAACATTAAATGAAAAGGAAATACACTCTTTACATTGTAAATGTAGTAAATGACTATTTTAGGTGGAAATGTCTGTTTTTTAATGAAATGTCTACATAGGTGTAGAGGCCCATTTCCAGCAACTATCACTCCAGTGTTCTAATGGTACATTGTGTTTGCTAATCGCCTTAGAAAACTAATGGATGATTAGAAAACCTTTAAAAAAACCTTGTGCAATTATGTTAGCACAGCTGAAAACTGTTTTGCTGTTGAGAGAGCTATACAACTGGCCTTCCTGTGAGCTAGTTGAGTATCTGGAGCATCACATTTGTGGCTTTCTCTACTCTCAAAATGGCCAGAAAAAGAGAACTTTCATGTGAAACTCGCCAGTCTATTCTTGTTCTTAGAAATGAAGGCTTTACCATGTGAGAAATTGCAAAGAAACTGAACATCTCCAACAACGGTGTGTATTTATCCCTTCAGAGAACAGCACAAACGGGCTCTAACCAGAGTAGAAAGAGAAGTGGCAGGCCCCTGGAAAACTAAGCAAGAAGACAAATATTAGAGTCTCTAGTTTGAGAAAGACGCCTCACAGGTCCTCAACTGGCAGCTTCTTTAAATGGTACCCACAAAACGCCTGTGTCAAAGTCTAGTGAAGAGGCGACTCCGGGATGCTGGCCTTTTAGGCAGAATGGCAAAGAAAAAGCCATATCTGAGACTGGACAATAAAAAGAAAAGATTGATACGGGCAAAAAAACACAGACATTGGACAGAGGAAGATTGGGGAAAAAGTGTCAGACAAACCAAAGTTTGAGGTGTTTGGATCACACAGAAGAACATTTGTGAGACGCAGAACAGGTGAAAAGATGCTGGAATAGTGCCTGACGCCATCTGTCAAGCATGGTGGAGGTAATGTGATGGTCTGGGGCTGCTTTGGTGCTGGAAAAGTGGGAGAATTTTACAAAGTAAAGGGATTTTAAATAAGGAAGGCTATCACACCATTTTGCAACGCCATACCCTGTGGACA
Source organism: Sprattus sprattus (assembly GCF_963457725.1). Classification (NCBI taxonomy): domain Eukaryota; kingdom Metazoa; phylum Chordata; class Actinopteri; order Clupeiformes; family Clupeidae; genus Sprattus; species Sprattus sprattus. The sequence continues at coordinate 32,079,728 of NC_137928.1, read as the reverse complement.
GCGCTTGATTGGAGCCAATTTCCTCCTACAACAGGACAATGACCCAAAGCACACCTCCAAATTATGCATTAGCTATTAAGGGAAGAAGCAGACAGCTAGTATGTTGTCTGTAATGGAGTTCCCAGCACAGTCGCCAGATCTCAACCCCATTGAGCTGTTGTGGGAGCAGCTTGACTGTATGGTATGCATGAAGTGCCCATCAAGCCAAACCAATTTGTGGGAGGTGCTTCAGGAAGCATGGGGTGACATTTCTACAGATTACCTCAATAAATGAACAGCTAGAATGCCAAAGGTCTGCAATGCTGCAATTGCTGCAAATGGAGCATTCTTTGACGAAAGCAAAATTTGAAGAACAAAATTCATATTTAAAATAAAAATCATTATTTCTAACCTCGTCAATGTCTTCACTATATTTTCTATTCATTTTGCAAGTCATTTGATAAATAAAAGTGTGAGTTTTCATGGAAAACACAAAATTGTCTGGGTGACCCCAAACTTTAACGGTATTGTATACATGGTTTTTGAATTGTTTAAGGCATTCACCAGTTACAGCTAATCAATATACATGGTGAAGCCACCAAATAGAAAGTGAGCTCATAGGCTATCTCAGCCAATGTCTTCAGCCAATAAAGATTCAACTTGCCGTGAGTGCTTTTAGCCTTCAGCCAATAGAGATTCAACTTACTGTTAGTGCCTATAGCCTTTGACCAATAGAGATTAAACTTGCTGTGAGTGCTTATAGCCTTCAGCCAATAGAGATTCAACTTGCTTCGAGTGCTTATAGCCATGCCCTTCTTATAATGACATCAAGATCCCATGGCAACTCTGAACTGCTTGGCTCCCTCATTGCTGCTTACTATGGGCTTAGATTTGTCTCAAAAATAACTGCAAATGCACAGAGGGTGATCTACAAATATGCCTTGAGTTGTACACGTGTTTTGCAATCCACAAATACAAATTTCCGATTTGTAACTTGTGTGTTGGTTTTTACAAATACATGTGTGTTTGTTTTACAGATGGAAAATTATATATTTACAAAAAGACATTTGTGAAACTGAAAATTATGTTTGTGGGAAAAAAAAGCATTTTGTGAAACTGAAAATTCAGTTTGTGAATCGTGGCTCAGCATTTGTGCATCCCCATTCACACGTTCGCATTCGAGACAATCGTTCCGCAATTTTGAGACATTCTTTCCACCACAAACTCGTAAGCTCGTGATTCACAAGCACCATCCAGCAGATGGCGCTGTTGTTCACTGATATATCTTTAGCTCGACTTAAGTGGGCCATCATTTCAGTGGGAAAACCTTCGAAACCATGGCCGGACAAGCAGAGCAGCCACCTTCCTTTGTGAGTACAAAGAATTTTCCAACGAATTTTCCTTGTCCTTTATTAAGATACATCTAGTATCATTATTAATCAATCAATCTTACATATTTCAGTAGATGTTTTGTCTAGATTACAACTGGTGCCTTGTTTGAATTTCAACTGAAATGTGTTTTCCGTTTTTTTTATGTTAAAAATCAGTTATCCTGGTTGACACAGAAAATTAATATTAAGTAACATGTACCCCAAAAGCTGTCAATAGGTCTGGGGCTTTAATAGGTGTCGTTATGATGGCTACCTGAGGAATCGGGACTAACGTTAAAGTCTACTATTATGTTGTGCTTCGAGACCAACATTTGAATCACTAACGCTTGGGTGTGCGACACATAGGAGTGACAGAGTAACCGTTTAAAGTAGCCCACTTCAGCTTCAATAGCAAAATCTATTTTCTGGGTTTTCATGGACGCGTACTTACTGTTAATATTTCATGAACGAAGCGGAAACCTGTTAGCTCACGTTAGATGATATTTGGTTGATATGCTTTGATCATTTGGTGGGAATGCTTTAACTTTCCTAGCTTGCTAGATATCCTAGCTAACATAGCGTTGCTGGTGAACATTAGTTAACCATCTCCCTTAGTTGAGTCATTTAGCAGAGAAGTAATGTAATGTTTGTTCATTAACGTTTTTTTATTCAGTTGTCAGTGAGCCATGGTAAATGAGTAGTGGTTTGTTTTGGAGGATAAGACTCATGTACCATTAAAGTTTGCCTTTTATCTAACATTGAAATACTGATAGCAAGGTGGTAGATGTAATTTTTGTAAGTTAATTTTAGCTAATGAGTTACCTTGACAGATACAATATTATATATATAAGCCAAGATAAAAGTTTTCAAGAGTACAGCTGTCATTTGGGAGGGCTTCTCCTGTCGTCATTCATTATAACAAAGAAACTGTTTTTAAGTCTGCTGGTTGCACAGACATGTACCAGTTGGCAACCAAGAGAACAGCTGATGTGTGGGTGTGTGGTGTGGTTTGTGATCTTGTGTGCCTTTCTTGGGCATCTTTGCTGTTAAATGTGCTGTATGGCAGATAGGTTCTAGCCTGTAATATCTTGTACCACCTCCACCACTCACTGCTTTTCATGATACTCCTGTGACTCTTAATTGTCAATGTTTTGTTGTGTTGCAGACAGGATATGTTGAAGAAGAGGCTGACTTTGCAGAGACTGTCAACAGATACACTCGTGGACATGCTACCTTATCCATCAGGAAACCACACAGTCAAGGGAGTTGAGCCAGACAGACAGCGAGACTGAAAAAGGGACAACAAAGTGCCAAACAACACAAAAGAATGCAAAGACACTATATACAGCAGTGTTGTTCTTAAAAAGATATCTTAGTGACAAACTGTTGTTCCCCTTGCACTAAACAATCTAGTTAGCTGAATTATAGGCGCCACTGAGGAGCCAACACTGGATCATAGCCTTACAATTGCAATAGCAATAGCCTTACAATTGCATTCCAATCACTGATAGACTCTATCGGGTTCTCACAGCATGTAAACACACCAACTCACTACCATAATCACACCATTGACCTTGTATTAACACATGGCCTAGAAATTGACCGCCCTATAGCTCTACCCCAAAATACTACCCTCTCGGACCACCACCTAATTACATTTAATATGAAATTAGAACTCCGTCCAACACCGGAAATTACACACTTCTACAGCCGTTGTCTATCCGACAGGACTACTGCTGAATTTATATCAAAACTACCCGTCGCCCTCACCTCAGCTCCTACTGCTGGCAAAGTAAATGGCATATGCACTTCCCCACCTTATATCGACCTACTAACTGAAGGCATCACGCATGCGTTGCATTCAACCCTCGACGCTGTTGCACCACTGAAAAAGAGATTAAGAAAACTGAAAAAACTAGCCCCATGGTAGACTGATCAGACTCGTGCACTCAAACGAACCACACGAAAGCTAGAAAAAAAATGGTACTCCACCAAACTTGAGGTATTTCTCATGGCGTGGAAGGATAGTCTTCTAAGATATAAACGTGTACTCTCTGAGGCGAAATCAGCTTACTATTCTTCATTGATTGATAGTAATAGAAACAACCCAAAGTTCTTATTTAACACTATTTCTAGGCTAACAAAAAACCATAACACAATCGAACATTCGGTTCCCATCATCTTTAGTGGTAATGACTTCATGACCTTTTTCAATAATAAAATCCTCAAAATAAGAGAACAAATCCAAAGCTTCCTCCCCCTCTGTGACCCTACACCCCTTCCAACATGCGCCAAGGCAACACCCCTTCAACCGGGTGCTATCCTTGAATTCTTCGCACCCACCGACCTCCCTGAATTAAACTCCTTGATCCTCTCATCTAAATCATCAACGTGCCTACTAGATCCTATCCCCACAAAATTACTTAAACATGCACTTCCCTTATTAAGTGAGACATTGCTCAATGTAATGAATAACTCACTTATCTCAGGCTACGTCCCACAATCTTTCAAAATAGCAGTGATAAAACCATCTCTTAAAAAACCTAACCTTGATCCCGATAATCTCGCTAACTATAGACCCATATCTAACCTTCCTTTTTTGTCAAAAATACTTGAAAAACTAGTTGCTAAGCGACTTACTTCTTTTCTACAACAAAATAAAATTGAAGAAACCCTCCAATCCGGTTTTAGGGCCCACCACAGTACTGAAACGGCCTTAGTCAAAGTCTTAAATGACCTACTAATCGCATCTGATCATGGGTGCACCTCAATATTAGTTCTCCTAGACCTTAGTGCTGCTTTCGACACTATAGATCATCTGATCTTGTTACAGAGACTTGAACATCACGTTGGCATCAAAGGCTGTGCCCTATCTTGGTTTAGATCTTACCTCTCTGATCGCCATCAATTTGTTCATGTCCATGAGAAGTCGTCAAGTCACACCAGAGTAAGCTACGGTGTCCCACAAGGCTCTGTCCTTGGACCACTGCTCTTTTCCCTCTATATGTTACCCTTAGGTGCTGTCATAAGGAAACATGGCATTAACTTCCATTGCTATGCTGACGACACCCAACTCTACCTATCAATGAAACCTGATGAAATTGTACATCTACCCAAGATAGAAGCTTGCCTCCATGATGTAAAATCTTGGATGACTAACAACTTCCTGCTCCTCAACTCTGATAAAACTGAGGTTATGCTTGTAGGCCCCGATCAACTGAGAACTACACTATCTACCCATTTACCCACACTCAATGGCTTCCCAACACCCAACACTCACATCAAAAACCTTGGTGTAACTATCAACCAAGACCTCCTACTTGACTCACACATAAAACAGATCTCAAAAACATCATTTTTTCATTTACGCAATATTGCCAAAATTAGAAAGGTCCTATCCCTCCAAGATGCAGAAAAACTAATCCACGCATTTATTACTTCCCGCCTCGATTATTGTAATGCTCTCCTGTCCGGATGCAGCATCAACACAATAAAGAGCCTCCAACTTATACAGAACGCTGCTGCTCGTACACTCACCAGAACTAAAAAATATGAACACATCTCACCGGTACTCGCTTCTTTGCACTGGCTCCCCGTCAAAAGTAGAATCGATTTCAAAGTACTCCTGCTAACATATAAAGCCCTAAACGATCTGGCTCCAAACTACCTCAAGGAATTAGTCGTCCCCTATTGCCCTCCAAGGCTGCTCCGTTCCCAGAGTGCAGGCCTCCTGGTAATTCCAAGAATATCAAAGACCACAATAGGAGGGAGAGCCTTTAGCTACCAAGCCCCTCTCCTCTGGAACAATCTCCCTGCCTCCATCAGAGCTGCAGACACCGTGCCTATATTCAAATCAAGACTTAAGACATTCCTCTTTAGTGCATCCTATAGCCAAAAGTAACCGCGCCAACAAACCAGTCTGTACCAGCCACCCAGACATATCCGAACACAAATTAAAATATTACTTGCATTTAGTACCGCAACATCAAATGTGTTTCCTGTTTGCCGAGTGGATGCATGTACGGCCCCGGCAAACAGATCACAACAAAAAACAAATTAAATTACTACTTGTAATTTAGTACCGCAACATCAAATGTGTTTCCTGTTTGCCGAGTGGATGCATGTACGGCCCCGGCAAACAGATCACAACAAAAAACAAATTAAATTACTACTTGTAATTTAGTACCGCAACATCAAATGTGTTTCCTGTTTGCCGAGTGGATGCATGTACGGCCCCGGCAAACAGATCACAACAAAAAAAAAATAGAAATGAAATTACTACTTGTAATTTAGTACCGCAACATCAAATGTGTTTCCTGTTTGCCGAGTGGATGCATGTACGGCCCCGGCAAACAGATCACATTAAAAAACAAAATGCTCAATGCCAGAAAAACTAAACATATCTAAGTACCGCAATATGCAACAGGCAAACCGACACACAGGTGACATGTCCCTGGTTGGTGAAATGATTCATCTGTGTGTTTGTTTGTGCTGATTCCCGACTGACAGACCTGCAGACTGATTAGTCATTTCCTGTTTGTTAGATGGATCAGGAGGAGCCTCCTGGGCCTGATCACTCCCCTCCTCAGCCCGCCCCGAAACGCCCCTGCAGACCGGCTCCAGAGCAACACCAGCATCGCCCACGCCGCCCTGCTCCCCATCCTGGGCCCTCAACACAGTCATCATCCCCTCGACGACTTCTCCCGCTGGATGTGACGACCACCACTCTGGTCATCGGCAGCTCCATGGTCCGAGATGTCCACACCCCCCCCTTCAACAAGCGGCCCCTGCAAGGTCCACTGCCTCCCCGGAGCCAGGCGTGTTCCAATCGCTGATGGAAGTGGAACTATCCCTCCCCACCCCCACCACTCTGCACGTAGTCTCTCTACCTGGTCTACCTAGAGAAACCCTCGGCCAACCGCACCCACCGCCACTGCTTTGCCGTACACCTTCTCTACCTAATACCCTATGCTAGCCTTTATATACAATATACATTATTGCCTCCACCGAAATGTCTCTCTGTCCCTACATCCCTTACCCCTGTAACAGTAACCCTATTGGCACAGTAATCTGGTCTTGTCTGTATCATGTATTTACCACCAGATGTATACATATGTGCAGTGACCAAATGCTGGCTGTGTATTGCCCCTGTTGCTTCCTTTCCCCTTCTGCCACACAACCCTTCCCCTTCCCCCCTTCCCCCCGTCCCACCTTCCTGTCTCCACCCGGCCGACCTCAAGCAGATGGGTCCCCCCTTATGTGCCGTGGTTCTGCTTAAGGTTTCTTCCTGCCTAACAGGGAGTTTTTCCTTGCCCCTGTTGCCGTTGTGCATGCACTAAGGGGGTTCAGGCTCTGGGCTCTGTTAAGCGCCGAGAGGCAATTGTATTGTTATGGCGCTATACAAATAAAATTGAATTGAATTGAATTGAATCATTAAGTCAACATTGCTGATGACTTGCATTTGAAAGTGTTTTCTGTTTGTCAAGACATTGTGTACCTTGCTTCCAAGGGCTGTAAGCAGACACAGTAAGGGCTTTTGTACACTTTTATGTATCATATTTCATATTTTTCATAAAGATTGTTTTTATGGTTCATCAGTGTTGTTTTCATTTGTGCAAGAATGAATGAATGAACGAACGAACGAACGAGCAAATTGTTGGTGTAAGTGCAATAACTGCCTTTTATTGATACAAGGAGGTTTATTTGTCACATACATAGAAATACTAACATAAAGCATGTAGTGAAATTTCGTTTGGTGTTAAGCTTTTTCTGTGCGAGTGTGAAGAAAGAAAGATCAAGAAATATTTTTCATAAATAGTAAGAGGGAATATAAAGTGCAGTGTGTGTACAGTCGATGTGCAAGTGTGAAAGAAAGTGTAATTGCAGTTTATAAAGTCATTTGTGTTCAGGACACAGACTGCTTGAGGAAAGTAGCTCGTCCTCATTCTCTCTGTTCTGATCTTGTAGCAGCAGAGACGTTTGCCTGAACTCAGTATTTCGAAAAGTCCCTGGTCAGGATGTTAGGAGTCCTTTACAATACTTTGGGCCCTGGTACATAGTCTTCTCTTGTAGGTCTCCTGCAGAATAGGGAGAGATGCTCTGATGGTGCGGTGCTGCAGCTACAGCCTGTACAGTTCCCATACAAAGTGATGATGCCGTCAGGACACTATTCACAGCTGACGTACGAAGTACAGTCTTTGCCTTGATTTATTCAGTGTGTGCTGGGTGTTCAGTTTTCACAGTGCATGTTAGATCGTCAGTAAGGTGTATTCCCAGGTATGTCAAACTTGATCTAAATGACTTAACATAAAATGAAATAATCGTATATTTGCCTCATTGTTCTTCTTGGATGCGGCAATGTATACAGCACTATTTAGAATCAATTTAGTCCACTTTTGAGGATGTTCGGATGTTTTCCTCTCTATCGGTAATGTTGAATCTAACCACGCCACCTTTCCATTCTGTTGACAAAAAGCAGCTACCTCATTGGTGTAGATTAGAATGATCACTTGTCGAACCGTGCCACCATTCGCGACCAAGATCCTATTACGCTCTGAAGAAACTGGTTCTGAATAAAATAAAGCAGACCGTAGAATTGACTGAAAATTCAGCGATGAACTTTTTTTTGGTATGTTAGCACAACTCGTTCTTTTTTATGAGCTAAAGATTGTGTAGATGCCAGACAGTGGAGCGGGTTGAAACGAAAACAGGGTTCACCTTATGGCCTATAAGGCGAGGTAAAGATATATCAGTGAACAACAGTGCCATCTGCTGGATGGTGCTCGTGAATCACGAGCTTAAGAGTTTGTGGTGGAAAGAATGTCTCAAAATTGCGGAACGATTGTCTCAAAAATGCGAACGTGTGAATGGGGATGCACAAATGCTGAGCCACGATTCACAAACAGAATTTTCAGTTTCACAAATGCCTTTTTTTTCACAAACATCATTTTCAGTTTCACAAATGTCTTTTTCTTTTACAAATGGAAAATTATACAGTATATTTACAAACACACATGTAATTGTAAAAACCCACACACAAGTTACAAATCGGAAATTTGTATTTGTGGATTGCAAAACACGTGTACAACTCAAGGCATATTTGTAAATCACCCTCTGTGCATTTGCAGTTATTTTTGAGACAAATCTAAGCCCATAGCTTACAGCTATATATTTGATAGGGATGCACGATAATATCGGCATGACATCGGTATCGGCAGATCAAAGCTTAAAAACTTAAATATCGGCATCTGCAGATATGAAGAATTTCTGCCGATGTACCTGGCCGATAAGGTGACGTGCAAATTATGCGCACGCGAAGAAAATGTTTAGTTTACTTTGAGCGTCGGTTGTTTGGCAGTACTTCACAGTATCAGAGGATGATGACAAAATACCTATGTGTCAGGAAACTTTTCAGGAGATGGAGGAGGAGACGACAGCTTGGCCGTAACGTAGGTTGCATGCATAGACGCAGACCCCCCGCGTGCAGAGCTTTGAAACATTACCTGTCACGCTAATAGATGTTAATAAGTTATGGAGTTAGCTAGACAACACTAGCTTGGTAGCTTGCATGCTATGTGACACCAGAGAAATTGATGATACCTTATTTGACGGGATGTGAAACGCTATGTCACGAGCCCATGCTATCTGTAAATGGCTTACGTTTGCATATTTGGAATTTATACAGCTAACTTGGCAATAAAGTTACTTAGATAAGTCTAGAAATCCTAGAAGGGACGTTATTAAACTGTAAGTCAGTTAACCAACATTAGCTTGCCAAGTTAGCCAAGCATGCTACGTGACACCAGAGAAGTTGATGATGCCTCATTTGACGGGATGTGAAACGTTATGTCACGAGCCCATGCTTTCTGTACATGGCTTGCTTTTGCATAAATGGAATTTATACAGCTAACTTGGCAATAAAGTTACATGGATTAGTCTAGAAATCCTAGAAGGGACGTTATTAAACTGTAAGTCAGTTAACCAACGTTAGCTTGCCAAGTAAGCCAAGCTGCATTTCCAGAGTGTAGTTGTTCAAATTCAAGGAGGTACTGTTCAAGTATGAAAATTGTGACGTGAAAATATAAATAAATCTGCCATATTTGAAACCATTTCAATAGTTTTCATGAGTGAATGTCTATTTCTGAAATGATACAAATCAAGTTTGTAATGTCCCGTATCTACAGCAAGTACCATATCATTAATTATAGTACAGTAGAGACTTTTCAAGAATTAAAAAGCAGAGGTGTATATATCGGTATCGGCAATCGGCCAAAATGAGCTTGTAAATTCGGAATATCGGATAAAATTCAATATTGTGCATCCTTAATATTTGAAAATGATTTTGAACTTTTAAAGTTTCACTTGTTTTGAAGCTGATTTAGAAGTGCATTCAGCCTTTTGTCCACGAAAGGAAACGTGCAACAGTCAATTCAGTGCACAACGTCATTCATCAGTTTTGTTTTCTATGGGCAAAAGAATGTTATCAATGTTCCATGAACACAATGTTAACGCCTTTGTAAAAAGGCCTTTTGGTGTTCCATGGTTTTAGAATAAATGAATGCATTTGGTAGCACAGAAAGCGTTCTGTCTATGAAATAAGGTCTGTTACAGTTGGCACCCCGTAACTGAAAGCCTGGTCAGCTGCGCATTGGATCAATGGAAGAGAGTGGACATAAAGGTATATATTTGTTAAACAAAAGGCTACTGGTGACTGTGTAGATATACTGACAATATAGTATATCAAGGTTTTGACCCTCTCATTAGCAAATGACAACTATTCATATGATAAGGGCATGGTAATTCAGTGATCACCATTGGTTCCTGATGTGTCAAGAAAACCTGTAAGGGGTAGTGGGGCACAAAGACATTCCAGGGCTATTACGTCATGGCCCTTGTCATTTGACCAAGGTGTCCCAGAATTTTCACACCACTCTCATCAATTTGCATAGTGGTCTAAGTGAAGAAAAGTGTCACTTTCTATAATACTCATAATTAGTATAGAAACCACACACACTTTCTGAATGCTAAACTCACCTATGTGGAGCAAACACCTATGTTTACACGGTTCAGTGTAAAAAAGAAAACTTCCAAAATATTAATAATGTGTTTTTGTACAAAGTCTGAGCACCTCTTAAACTAGATTTCATTTTAGTGTCATTAGATTTAATTTTAATAAAAAAAACTTGTTTTACTACATTCCTTTTACTTTCATTCATTTTTTGCTGAGGTGTTCTAGAATATAAATCATAAATGCCACTTTGGCCTCATTGTTTTAAGTTGGGTGAAATATACAAAAGTATCAGGCATGGCAGAATACTTAACAGAGTCAAAAAAAGGCCTTAGTGTTGGAAGTGTTAAGCCTGCCTGGATAGGAGTTACCTTTGAGGATAGCCAAGATATGGGTTAATGCAATTAATCTAACACAGGTTCTCATGCTTCATACAGAAATATGCAGGCATAATGTGCCACTCTTCCAATGAAGAGAACGTGATATTTATGCCAGATGGATAAATAAGACTTTGTTGATGGTTTGTTATTGCCGCATTCAAATTGCCTCGGTCAGAGAAGAATGTGTCGTCACACCTATATCAAAAATCCATGTCTCGTGGAAAGTTTTGTTCATGAGGTCATAGAAAAGCCTTTATTATCGGTGTATTTGCATTTGTACACAGACATTTGGAAACAGGTAATTTTCCCTGTCAAAATAGTGCATCTGTATGGGGTGATCCTGGCCTGACGGCTTAAAACTAGAAAAGCGCCGTTTTGAAGGGGCACAAGGTGGCAGTGGCTTGGTTCTTGATTCTGTGGCACATTCTTGTGTCAATTTCAGACAGACTTAATGACGGTGATATTTAAGGGGAACATCCTGATTTCTTCAAAAAAAACTATTCCTTACCCTGCAGTACCATAATGATTAAAGAGCCTCAGCATTTTTGAAAGGGCGCCCATATTTAATATATCTTCATGTATCTGATGTCTGGATGTAAACTCAAGGTGGGTCATTTAAACCCAGGAGCCCTGACTGTCAACTGCCTGAAACTTACAGAAAGTGTCTCTTAATTTGTAACATTAGCCCTACTACAACATATAGACTGACTAACAAAAAACATAATAGTTATAAAGTTTCAACAAACACGCACTTCAAATCATTGACATGGAAACACTAAACCAAAAACTGGTTTGACGGGATTTCTGAGTAAGGCTACTCATCAACAATGTGCACCATTGAAAAGGGAGGGGTTAGAATACCACACAGCTAAGCTATGCTTCTAAAATAGAAGGAAGTTGCAATCTGCTTATAGCCAACAATATTGTGCAATATGAGCTGTAACATTACAATCAAAGGATATATTCGCCATCAGTTCACCATCAGACTGGACTATTAATTTAAAATAATTCAGTCAACTGTTAAAAAAAAGATCTACGTTCATACACAGTGCATCAGTAAAACACAGCCTATGATGTTGTGGTTTGCCGTCATCTTAATGAATGCAGTGCCCTGTCTGTGGGCGCTTTTACAAGTTCGTCAAGGGTGTAAATCAAAATCAATCTTAACATATTTTACAAAACACACGGTCTCGAAGATAGAGAGGGGTCAGTTCCGGATAGCAGACAGCAAACCACTTAGCCTACCTGTACAGGTGCCGTCTCGTGTGTGGCCTTCAGATAGTTGGGCAGGTGACACTTGCATTTTCCGAAAAACTTCAAACTGCGAACTAGGTCGGAGAATGCAGACATTCTTTCCATCTTTTAAACAGTTCACGAGAAAACATTCAGTTGTCCCATCGGCTGGGGTCCCGAGCATGGCAAGCTGGCAGTCTTCCCTAAGACAACACGCCATTTGGCAACCATCGCTGTCGGATATATTCGGCAGGTGGGCAGAGTAGCTAGCGCCATCATCTAGTGACTGCGGATCTAAACTCAGCTCACCGCTCCGATCCCATTTGCATGCTTCTTTCATGGCATACACAGAGCAAATACAGCACATCGACAGGTAGACATCAACTATGGTCCAAAAATGTCCCATTCTCCAAAACAGAGTTCTTACGGTTTGTTATCGGATTTTTCCACGGTTGGTTGAAGTGTACAACCTGTATATTTTTGGCTTTAAACGGTCTTTAAAGACTGCGGATTCTTTACCACCCAACCGAACGGCAACCTTATCAAACAAGTTAGATTAGTGACAGGTGTCCTCTTCCTGCTCAACCGGTATGAGCTTCCTGATTTCCGTCTAAGGTGACGTCAAACGTCCACACAGTCAGCAACCATTTTTATTTAGATGAATTCAATTGCCCAACCAGATAAACATATAGCACTTTACCCATAATTTGAAAATATATATTTGAAATACGTTTTGATGAGCACATTTGAAATCTATTCGAAATATTTAAAATTGGCCCAATAAATATATTTCAGTGAAATATATGCCCATAATTACTGATTCAATATATTTGCTGTATGTTTGCTGCAATATTAAAGAGAATATTGTAGTAGGCTATGTTTACACTAAGCTAGCTAGCTAGCTATTTTGTTAGAAACTGTCCCAGTGAGTGTGAACGAGCAAATTCGAAATACAAGAAATAACAATCGACACTTCTCCATTCTTTGCATTACGTAATACATCTCTCTTATTATACGGCTCTTCAGAACGTTCCAAAAAGCCCCGTTGATTTGAATGGGCCATCCCCAACGTTCGGAGGTACTTATTTTCATTTCTAAACCTGATTGTTCAAATTCTTGATTGTGATTGGCTAAAAGCCGTTGTAAAATCCAGCATTACCTTACAATTTGACCTGATTACATTCCATATTACTGCGCAGCGAATGGCAAGGCATTCATATAGCGCATTTCATACCCAGTGTTCCATCTGGCTGTTGCGTTGCTTCAAGGGTTGCGTGGCAACGATTTATTTAGGAACTATAATTTTTAGTGGCGGAAGAATGACGGTTTATCATTAAACTATTGTTTCTTAAATTGAATTGTCTTTATTTATGAAACCATATAAAATATGTGTAGTAACAGGTTTAGAAAAGCAATAAGCCCCGCGAGTCCGTGCTTTGCGCTGATTTTAGAACAGGTAAGGGGGTTTAACGGCACGACCTGTTCTAAAATCAGCGCAAAGCACGGCCTCTTGGGGCTTATTGCTTAAATAATGACCTATAATGACCGCTGTTCTGTCAATGGCAAGGGGTTTATTACACGGCTCTTTTTAATGCTGTAGAATGCTCCATCAATGGAGTTTCAGCAGATGGTTGAGCAGCTGTGTTCTAAAGAATGTTCAACGTCTTTGAAGTTCAACGTCTTTGGCGAACTATTTCTCTGCTTTTTAACACTACGTATAGTAACAAATACATTGTAAAAAGACACTGTGTAAAGTTATTTTTTTGTTTTGGCAAGTAGCCTTATAATAAGGGATAATGTATAGAACGCAGGTCATTGTCGGGAAAATAAGCCCCTTCAGGGTGAAGCAACACCCCTCCGCTTCGCTCGGGATGCTGTTGCCCTGTCGGGGCTTATTTTCCCGACAATGACCTGCGTTCTATACATTATCCCTTACTTGTATTTCGAAACAATAATATCAGTCCCTATAGAATGTTGTTGTTTATAATCAGTTAATGCTAGTGAATCCTTGTTTGGCTTGATTACAGTGAATGCATTGGGTGCCTTCCATTTCAGCCCACCATACAATATTTATCACTTGATAATTAAGATGTACTTGCAGGTCAATTATTTCTCTCTCTTTATTTTTATTTTGCTGCGCGCGCAAACATCCAACTCCCCTTGGGGCTAAGCCCCCCCTTTCTTTGAATCCTAGAAACGCCCCTGGTTTGCTGTATATGTCAATGCGACCATTGTTTTATGTGAAATATAGTTTTCTAAAACTGATTGTTCAAATCCTTGATTGTGATTGGCTAAAAGCCGTTGTAAAATCCAGCATTACCTTACAATTTGTCTTCATAACATTCTATGATAACATTCCATATTACTGCGCAGCGAATGGCAAGGCAAATTTGCCATCTGGCTGTTGCGTTGCTTCAAGGGTTGCGTGGCAAGCAGTGCTGTAGTGGTAAAATTAGAGGTGGGTAAACTATGATTTTTGTGATTGTACAGACCTCGACGCGATGCGGAGCAACGCAACACAAAGCAACGCAACACAAAGCGCTGGCACGCTGTAATGCTGTCCTGGCTATATTGCATTATGTTATCAGTTAAAGTCATATACAATCAATGACAATGAATAAATGTGTTTGTAGTTTGAAGATTATTAAATTTCAAGTAACAGTAAAGAAAAGTATGTTGCTTTTCTGTCCAGATAGCCTATGTGGGTGGCATCTTACTCTTACTCCTTTCTTCCTACCTGTTTCTTCATCTCCTCCCTCTATTTCATCTTTCTCTGTCTCCCCTTTCTCTGTTTCTTCCTTCTCTGTTGGTCTTTCTTCATTTTCTCCCCTTTCCTCTTCTCCACTCTTTGGTTCTCCACCTCCATGATTTTGGTCTCTCACCAGCCCTTTCTCCTCTCTCTATTTGACCTCCTGGTTTTTCCCCTTTCCCTGTGCTCTCTGCATCATTGCCTGAAAGAATATGTTTAATTTAAGAGTTGTGGGGCTGAGAACACCAGTTAAGGACACTGCCAACATAAGTTAAATGAATACTCATGTACTTCCTATGTCTTCATAAATAGCCTTTACAGCATGTTCACATTGAGAACTGACTTGTTTTCAAATAATCCATGTTTCCAGTGTATTTCGTTTACAGGCTGCTCTACACCTTTCATGACTTCAAATAACGCATTGATTAAGCATATAGGCCTATTCAGTGAATCAACAGCTTTGCTCCCTGCTCACGTTTCTATGCGAGAGCACGGATGGGGAAGAACGTTGTGTGGTGAGAACTGTAACAATAAACAACAACAATCGCCGCCATTTTGTTTCCATCTCTTTATTTATCGGTACCACCAATAAATAAAGCAGGATTCCAGTCAATGGAAAAATTGCCTCTCCCCACCGGCGATTGTTGTTGTTTACGATTTTCTATCAGTTCTCACCACACAACGACGTCTCATCTTTGCTCCTTGAATGTTGATATGTAATGGTATGGAGTTATTGAAACTTGCTACGTGTAAAAAAATTAGGCCTATTTAGATGGAACCGGGAAGGCTGGCTTGTTACCTGCATCATTGTATTTGAAAGCACGTTATTAACAGCGTTTGTCCCTGTCTTAATGTGATGTTGTGCGAACCAAAACAACGTTTAAAAACGTGAATTAATCTTCTTCAGACCAACTTTGAACTTGAGGCTTTTTGCGGGCATCTGTGGGAGTGGGAGCACTTCAAAAATCGCCTGATATCCATGGCTAATTACCGGTAATCTTTTTCTAACAGGTAGGCTGGCAGATTTATACACAACTTGTATGTGTTTACATCCTTCCCAGATACTGATTGGTGTCGCCGCTGCAGCCACAAGGCACTGATTGGAGGGTCACAGACCATAATACAGTAGTAGAAAATAATTCAGACTACAGCGTTTATATGTTCAACCATATGAAACGTAGTATTAGGTGTTTTATAATGACACAAGTTTATTTCGGATTTTACCAACGGAAGAATACAAGGCGCAGAAAACTTTGAGCTGCGTAAACGCCTCTTAGAGGTGGATAAACGCTATTTATAGGTGCGTAAACGCTATTTCCAAAATTCCAGAGGTGCGTAAACTGCGTTTACGTGCGTTAACCCTCCACTACAGCCCTGGTGGCAATGATTTATTTAGGAACTATACTTTGTAATGCCGGAAAAATGACGCTTCGCGTTGTGCCTACAGCTCCCATTACCTGTTCTAAAATCAGCGCAAAGCACGGCCTCTTGGGGCTTATTGCTTAATTACGTAGAAGTATAGTTTTTTCAATATTTTCACAAACAACACATCTCAATACAATATTATTTTTTATTCTCATTTATTTTCACTTCGTTTAAAATATAAGCATTATGATACTTTCCCCAGATTTTCCTAGGATTTTTCCCCATTGGGATGTTTCTCTTTGCCCTGTGTTATACAGATGCGTAAGGCCATAGCTGGTGTTATCAAAGGACCCTATGGAGGACAGCAACAACTGATGTTGAATGAGGCCAATGTGGGTCGTCTGACCTCCAGTCCATAGTAAATAATCATGTAGCCTACATCGTGTGGGGAGCTACAGAAAAGACTGGATGCAGACCAAAAGTATCTTGTGAATCAACATGCATGTGTTAATGTGGATAGACTTGCAACGGAGACCACAGTAAGGAGCTGGGTCCTTCTTGAGAATGCTCCCAAGTGATCAGTGTTTCCTTTACGCTCACTAAAGGCCTTTGCTAGGCAATAATATATTGTATTACATTACATCCTGTATTGCTAATGTCTAATAATGTTACATAAATGTATAATCTGTATTTGTATTAATTTCTAATAAAAGCATTTGTGTTATTCATATCTGTTGGTCATACAATCAATACAGCCTATCTAAGAACAACACAAACAGCAATAATAATAATAATAAACAATCATGTCTGAGGACAGATGCAGGACCAATGGGGATGGGGTTAAGAGGAGGGGGCAGAAACAGTTCACAGGCAAACAGAGTCACAAGGTAAACTGAACAGACTGGCACTTAAACGTATAAGGAAACAAATACACAACGTTCAGAAGATTTTTAGAACAAACTGAAAAGGTCCATGGTAGGAATTACATTTAGGAACCAAGACTCTCAAAAACCAAAAATACCTAAACCTTGGGATATGAAAGAGCAGGAACAAACACGGGAAGCTAATAGTCAGGAGCTTGGCCAAGGTAAGTCGACACCAGGGCCCCGTTCCCCGTACGTGGTTCAACTAAGATCAAATGTCCTTCTAGCCAGCGTACAATGGCTACTAAACTAAAAGAAAGAGCCTCTTTTTTCTTCGCTGGCGAGCAGGAGATGATCATGAACCATTATGAAGAATACAAGACCGTAAACATGGCAAAATCCAACACCGCCACCGCTGCAAGAGCAAGACAAGAAGCATGGCAAAATATCGCCGACAAGTAAAATGCGTGAGTGTTGGGAAAATGTATAGGCTAATTTTAAGTGCCTCATTACCCCAATCAATAAGATCAAATTTCTTTAAATGTTCCTGCTGGCACTAGGCCTAATGGAATGAATCATCGAATGAGATCATGCTAGCGAAAATAATTATCCCAACTCTTTCAGAATAAGTAGATAAAAACAAGCCCAAAGAGTATCTAATTGATACGAATGAATAGATACTTATGAGGATATACAGTATGTACTGTATGCGCTTATGTGTATATACATGTATGTGTAGATGACCATTTAGAAGTAGGATTTTGAATATGTGTGTGAAATCTGCATATGGGCGGATCAGTATTTATTTATGTATTATTCATAATCAGAAATTCAATCAATTGAAGCAGTGAAAAGAAATTGAGTGTGATTCTCTCTATTCTTATCATGAGTCCACCTTAACCATTTTCTACAATAATGAAATGCTATGGTGTACTAATAACATTTAGTTGCAACCCGGCCATCAAGAGGACATGGGAGCAAGTAAAAACTAAGCACAAAAAAAAATAAAAAAATTCAGAATGGTGAGTCAATACAATATGTGCCATGGTAATGTATTGAACAGCTTGTCAGTGTCATATCCTTCATATTTTAGCAAACAAAAAGAAGGTTGATATGGTCAAGACAGGGACACTCCAGCACAATATGGGTAGGCCCATAATGGAGGGTATAGCTGGGGGCAGCTCCTCTGGAGAGGTGGGCAGTACTGGGGGTAGGGCCATTATGGAGGGAATAGCTGGGGGCAGCTCCTCTGGAGAGGGGGGCAGTACTGGGGGTAGGCCCATTGTGGAGGGTATAGCTGCGGGCAGCTCCTCTTGAGAGGTGGGCAGCAGGGGTGCAACTGCCCAGTGTCAGGGGGGTATGCAGCAACAATTTTCTTGTTAGTTACTGTGAATGCTACCAGAGCCCGTCTGCCACCTTATATTTACCAGTTGTTATTTTTGCCTTAATAAAATTGAGATGTGTCATACATGGGATTGGTACAGTAGGGGTTTAACCAAAATCTAAATGTAGCTATCATCAGCCTAACTGATGAGGCTTAAGCTAGCCATAAACCCCCATTTGGCTGCTACATGTCTATGTTAGCAAACGCTAGCTAGCCTTCTAGCTAGTCTGTTAACATTATTTGCAAGCCTCCAAGCACAAACGTAAAGTCACCTTAAAACCTACCTGTTGCCTTTCACCATCCACTTATTTAATTGCTGTCGCATCCCCTGACATGTCTTCTCCTTTTCCCTCTTTCTTTTTCTGTTCCCAAAGCTCCCAACAGCTTTTTTGCTTTATCCATCTTCCATCCAACCAACTCACTACTCGTAGCTTAGTTCGAACTGCTTGTGTGTTTAGAGGTCACGGCCTCACGCTCCCTCTTCCATGTCAAAATTCTATTATGGAATCTTAAGCGATAAGGCGCCTACTCTAGCCTGTTTAGTCCTCAAAATGTTATAAAATTAAGGAAATGCAGAAATGATTTAGAAACGCACAACAGCAGCTACATATAGAAAATACCCCAAACATGTTTTTTTTTCTTCTTTTTTTTTTACCATCGCTTTGGCGCTCCCATGGTGCGGCGCCTCTATGCGCCGCATACAGCGCGTACCCACTTTTTGCGCCACTGGTGGGCAGTAGGCTACTGGGAAGAGGCCTTATCTCAAAGTTAGGTGGACTTCATTGTATGAGTTTCCTTCATAATTAGTCATTTGGTTATGTGGTTTGATTGGTCATTTGGTTGGTCATTTGGTTATATTAGTAATTTGGTTATGTGGAATGTAAATGTAAATGGTTAACCGTGGTCACATTTTGCAGTGGCTGGACCTTGGGTCATATTCCTGTAGCCACCACCCATAGTGTTGGTCAGAGGAGAGGAGCCTGTGGGTAGACGATCGATTGCCTCCTAAAACGATCGGTTGGGAACCAATCAATATTCTAGAATTCGTCTCAGATTTAGTTACCAGGCAGGAACTGAAAACACCATTTATTTGATTGGCTATTACCAGGACCTCTTCTTTTTTCACTTAGCTACAACGACTTTGCCTGACTTTTAATGGGTTGTCACGCTTAACGCTGCTGTTAAACATTAAAAGCAACTGAATTACACTTGTGTTAGGTGTAATGTGTAGCGGTAAATAACATAAACGACAATAACGTGAGTGATTGATAAAGGACATATGTTACACTTCACAAACACACATAATCGATGGGTTTTTTGTGGGAAAGTTATTCAATTGGTTAGCTTTAACTGTTTCTTACGTGAGCTAACTGGCTATCGTAAGTGTTAATTATATCTGTCCTATAGGACAGCGTGTGTCATATTAATCCATTAGTAAACTGAGCAAGCATGTCGATTGTTGATTCATTATTTCATTCAGTATTTTTACTGTTTAACTGAATGGCCGATGTGTGATAGCCTGATAGCAGACATGGCTACGCTAGCTAACTAGCTACTGTACTGTGTTTGGTAAGCTTAAGCTAATACACACACACACACACACATAATCGATGTATAAAATTGTTTATTGTTTAGCTTTAATTACAGTAACTAGTGCAGTGCCCGTAGGAATTATGCATTCTGTAGTGTTAGCAGACGCCGGTGTAGCTGTTGGGTAGTGTAAAAGCAAGACATATTTGCACTCCACATAGGTAGGCTACAGGTTACACTGAAGTGTTATTGTGATGCATGTTTCCTTTTCATTAAGAAATGTTTTAATGTTAGCCTTTTTGGAGATATACCAACAAATACAGTTTGAGATTATGTAGTGGATGCAGTTGAATATAGATGTCAACGTTGCTGTCTAAACTATAAACTAATTTACAGCGAGATTTGCGCTGACTGGAGATGGCGTTACTATCCCCCACCCGAATTCAGTGCACAGTGCACGTTCGATGCACGTCAATAGGCTAGCTAATTTCACAGCAATTAACGTGAACAGGTTAAATTTACTTACAGATGAGCAGGCCTACTCCAGACGTCGAAGTGTGTGTACACACTATAGGACATTTTACGCCAAAATCGCTGGTCTATGTCACAATGTATTGGCTCCCGTTGAAGTGCATTGGGTTTAGAAATCGCGTCGCTAAACCCAATGCATTTCAATGCACAGCAAACGGTATACTAATAAACAATATGAATATTTTTGATGGATTACTATTCCCTGTCTGTTAGATGACTGTACAACAGACATTACGTTGAAACTTAATATAAAGAAGCTTAAAAATAAACGAATAGATCAAATCAATCACTGTCTTAAGATTACCTGAGCAAAAGTCTGTATCTGTTCACCAAGAAGAATTTGAATGCGAACCTCCTGTATCATATCCATATCCTCCTGTATCATATCCAACGCTATTCTGAACTAACGCTACGCGTTTGATTGTGACGTCACTACCCATAGTGCCAACGGGACGGGAGACGATAACCCATTGTTTCCTACGGGAAACGGTAAAATACAAATATCTCGAAAACTATAAATTCAAAAATCTTCAAAATCAAGGATGCACAGGTTCATGACATGCGTAAGCTACTTGCGAAATATCATAACTAACGTATCTACCGTCAGGGAGATACGCCCTAGACAGACTGACACTCCACACACCCACACACAGAGATTCCTGGATTTATAGATAGACAGTAATGTATGCATGTATTACGTTAAATGCAGCGCTCAGAGAGTTAACTATCCCTGTGCTATTTTAATAGTTTTTTGTCCCCGGGAGGGGGCATTTTTCACGGTGTGTCAATGACATTGTACCATACTTCTGTCAAACCGCTGTGGGCAATATTACCTGAGGGAAAATAAGGCGCCAATGTTGCGCGAGTTAACTTTATGAATGACATGTTTTACGTTAAATGCAGCGCTCAGAGAGTTAACTATCCCTGTGCTATATTAATAGTTTTTTTTATCCCGGGAGGGGACATTTTTCATGGTGTGTCAATGCAGTGGCGGTTTTAGGCACGGGCGACCCGGGCAGCCGCCCGGGGCGGCACTTTTTCATGACACGTGAGGGGCGGCACGAGCACTTAAAAAATAGTAATAATAATCTGGGCCGCGAAGCGCTTTTCTATTTATATTATCATATCACTGCGTGAGGAATTGGCAAATTGGCGCCCCCTGCAGCTGCAGGCGCACCTGCTCGCTAAGAAGGTGCAGCGCAATCCTGGGTGAAAGGGGGAAAGAGAGAAAGAGAGAGGGGGCGGCGGGCAGTTCAGCTCTGGGTCTCCCAATAAACATTATAATTACCCTATACTTTTTGTTTTTCTGAATTGTGTGAAATGGCTTATAAAAATAGGTAATACAGAACGATTATGTGGTCACCAAGGGCAAGGTTAATTGGTGGAAAGAGACCACTAACTGCATCAATTTATCCAACTGGTGAAGGTAATAGTGAGCAGAGTATAGATAGATAGATAGTCAGATAGATACTTTATTCATCCCGAGGGAAATGTAATACATCTTTAACAGAGTAGTCTATTACATTATCGATAAAGCTATTGAAGGATGCTCGAGTGGACAAGGTAAAAATGTGTTTTATTTTATCAAGTGTAGCTTAACCAATATTCCTATTACTGTAAGGCAACCAGCTAATGTTGAGCACCAACTGAGTTGTTTGCTAGCTAGCGTTAGCTAGCTGATTTGACCATAGGGTATGAACATGTTCATTCATCTGACACTAGGCTAGCCACAACTACATAATGTAACAGCATACAGAGTGCTAGTATAATCTTAATAATTAGCAGGTCGATAGCTAGCTGGTTAGACCACAGATTTCCTTTTGACACCACTAGACTAGCAAGCGTTAGCGAAATCCCATTAGCCACTATTAGCAAACTCAACTAACTATAATGCATGTTGAGTGCTTGCACAACATAACTTGCAAAGAGCTGGTGTTAGCTAACATTAATGCACATGATGTGTGCATTGATTATCTAAAGTGTGTTATTTAAATGCTCTATTGAAAGAGTTGTGCAATTGAAAAGCATACAGAGTACTAGTATAATCTTAATAATTAACAGGTCGATAGCTAGCTGGTTAGACCATAGATTTCCTTTTGACACCACTAGACTAGCAAGCGTTGCAGTTGCACAACATAACTTGCAGATGGCTGGTTAGCTAACATTGATGTAAATTATGTGTGCAATAATTTGTAAAGTGTGTTATTCAAATGTTCTATTGAAGGATTTGTGCAATTGATACATTTCATTTTTTCTTTCACTTATATTGTTATAATTGGAAAAAGTAAGATTTTTTTTTCGGGTGGGGGGGATTGGGGGGGCGCTCGGAGGGGATATCGCCCGGGGCGTAATTCCATGCAGAACCGCCACTGTGTCAATGACATTGTAGCATAGCCTGCTGTCAAACCGCTGTGGGCAATATTACCTGAGGGACAATAAGGCGCCAATGTTGCGCGAGTTAACTTTATGAATGACATGTATTACGTTAAATGCAGCGCTCAGAGAGTTAACTATCCCTGTGCTATTTTAATAGTTTTAATAAACATGTACATTTACAGACTTTCTATGTTTTCACAAAAACTAATGCTGTCGTGTTCTCTCTCCCTCTTCTCGTTTGTGGCAGTGTACGTTGTGTTTTGTGTGTTTGTGAAGTGTAAGTGACATTTTGTGTTATATTTAGACATCCTTGAGAGATGGCGAGTTTTGCACGTTTGGACGCTATATTTTATTACCTTACAAAGGGTTCCCACCAACAAGGCAGTAGTAAGGGGCAGATGACTTCTATCAGTAAAGCAGCAAAGCAGTATGTTTTAGATATGGGTAAGTTGTACTACGTTAGTTCAGGTAGGAGACGTCTGGTTGTACGTACTTCAGAGGAGAGGGACAGGGTACTGTATGAGTGCCATAACAGTGCCGCCACTGGAGGGCACCCTGGTGTGCAGAGGACGACACAGAAGGCAGTGCAGAATTTTTATTGGCTGACTATGAAACAGGATGTAGTGGATTGGGTTGTTTCCTGCGAGCCATGTCAGAGGCATGATAGAATTAAGACTGTAGCACCTACGCTACACCCTATTAAGGTCCAGGGTCCCTGGCAGGTCATAGGAGTTGATTTAATCGGGCCGCTCAAAGAGACATCCAAGGGTTACACCCATATTTTAACTTTTACTGACTTGTTCTCAAGGGGGTCATGGCTAGGCCTCTGGGAGGCAAGAACGCTCCAGGGGTAGGACTTACTGTGACAAATGCTCTATTGGAACAGGGTGGTGTACGTAAAATTATAACTGATCAGGGTAGAGAGTTTGTGAATGAATGCAACAGCGAGCTTTTTAAAACCTTTGGGATACAACACGCTGTAACCTCAGCCTACCACCCGCAGAGCAATGGGCAAGATGAGCGCTCAAACCAGAACATAAAGCGCCATCTTTCAAAGTATTGTAATGATGAGCAGAATAACTGGGACGTCTATCTGCAACACTCTGTTTATTCGATAAACACCTCGAAGCAGCGTTCTACAAAGGCTAGCCCATATTTTGCAATTTATGGGGTTCATCCCGGTAGTAGCGACGATCCAGCAGTTGATGAGTTTGAAATCGAGAACAGTGAAGAGACAATACAGAGGAGGGCAGACTCTCTTGCCAAAGTTCATGCTAAGGTTCAAGAGAACATTGCAATTGCTCAGAGTAGACAGAAACTGCAGTTTGAGACCAAGCAGAGGCGTAATATTAAAAGCTTTGATATCAAGGAGGGCGATGAGGTCCTTGTGTTAGTCAACAAGAAAGCGGTGAAGTTAGGAAGTGCAATGAATGAACGTTGGGCTGGACCGTTTAAGGTGGAGTCCATGACAGCCAAAGCAGTGTCCAGTTTAGTTGATAGTAAATCTTTCTTGTAGATTGTGAACACGCGCATTGCAGTGATTGTTGCAGATCACAAACAACATTCCACTGTAAGTTGTTTCTATTTTCTCTCTAGTCTGACAACCTACCAGTATCTGTTATGGTTTTAGAAGTTAACACTGTTTTGTTTTTGTCTTCACAGGACAAGGCAGTGTTTCACAATCTTACCACAGACGCATACACGTTGTGGTGTCGTGACTGGCAAGAAAATAGTTGTATTACTGATAGAGCTTTAACTTGTATAGATGGCATTAAGCCAGATGGTGTGGTGCTACTGCCCCGTCTTGTTGGTTTAGGCTCTCCTGAACGTGGCAACCATTTTATTTTATGGGTAATTAATGGTGTCCCAGAAAAATATCCAAATTTTTGATTCCCTAGGAATGTACAGTTTAGAACCAAAGGACAGATTAGTCTTGGCCAACGCACTTAGGAATGTGTTTGCTGATCTGTCCCTTTGGGAAGTTGTGATACCACCACAGTGGAAACAGACAGACAGCACTAACTGTGGTGTTTTTGTCTGCACAGCAGCAGAGGCTATAGTCAGGCGTATCAAGATGGAGAGGGTTGAATTAAGGGAAGCAGAGCTCTTCCACCTCAGGCTGTACCATACAGCACAATTGTGTAGGTTTGCGTTAAAATAGAAAGATAAAATAAAATAGTTTTGTGTTAAAATATAAAGATAAAATAAAATAGGTTTGCGTTAAAATATAAAGATAAAATAAAATAGGTTTGCGTTAAAATATAAAGATAAAATAAAATAGGTTTGCGTTAAATAGGTTTGCGTTAAGTTAAAAGATAAAATACAATGCTTTAAAATAAATAAATGCCTTAAAATGCCTTCAAATATGCCTTCAAATAAATAAATACAGATAAAATACAATGCCTTAAAATAAAATAGGTTTGCGTTAAAATATAAAGATAAAATACAATGCCTTAAAATAATATAGGTTTGCATTAAAATATAAAGATAAAATACAATGCCTTAAAATAAAATAGGTTTGCGTTAAAATAGAAAGATAAGTGGCGGGCTGGGGTTAGAAAGATGTGTCTTACAGGTGTGGTCAGCGAGCAGTGCGTGCGTTGCGCTAGTAGGATGTCCTTTACGGTTCCCAAGTGCGGCGTACAATCTGTGAGTGGCGGCCTGGGGTTAGAAAGATGTGCCTTATCCTATCACGATCTTACAGGTGTGGTCAGCAAGCAGTGCGTGCGTCGCGCTAGTAGGATGTCCTTTACGGTTCCCAAGTGCGGCGTACAATCTGTGAGTGGCGGCCTGGGGTTAGAAAGATGTGGGGTGCAGGTTGCTTTAGTGTAGCTTTACAGGTGTGGTTTAAATGTATGTTCTATGGTTGTATGTGTTTGTCACATGTCCTTGTCATCCTTTGTTTTTTTCATTAACCTTGTATTGTTTTGTCCTGTCTTACTATGTGGTATTTGAACTACATCAATGCATTCCTTTAGGCAAATCTGTCGTCCCCAGTACTCACGCTCAGGTCAAAGATCCTCTCAGGTCACAGACAATACACAGAATCAGGAGACACAAGACAGGACACAAGACAGGACTGTGGCACAGGGAAGATGTACTTGGAACCTCACTGGGTGCTAGGCATAAATCCCCCTTTTGGCCAGCTATGCCTTAACCGTAGAGCCTCCCCACAGAACCAGGTCCACCCCACAGCAAGGTACCTGCTAAAGTTACTATGTAGGTTTAACCCAAAACCCACAGCAAATCACAGCAACACAGATATACAGCACACCACCGCACAAGAGGTAAAGCTGTCTTAAGTCAGATAAAAGCCAGTCACTAGTGGTCTCCGCACTCACACCTAGCAGTTATTTGCCCGTCCCCAACAGCCTGAGGAAATGGAAAATACAAGTTGGTACTGGTCGGTCTGTCCCCACTGACCAGTATTAAAAGCAATGACTAATAGGCCGTAAGGTGAACACCGTTTTCGTTTCAACCCGCTCCACTCACTGGCATCTACACAATCTTTAGCTTATAAAAAAGAACGAGTCGTAGTTAGTTACCAAAAAAAAGTTTGTCGTTGAAATTCCAGTCGATTGTCTATATGTCTTTGTTTTATGCAGAACTAGAGTCTTCAGAATTGCGTAATTTCTACAACAAAATAAAATTGAAGAAACCTTCCAATCCAGTTTTAGGGCCCACCACAGCACTGAAACGGCCTTAGTCAAAGTCTTGAATGACCTACTAATCGCATCTGATCAAGGGTGCACCTCAATATTAGTTCTCCTAGACCTTAGTGCTGCTTTCGACACTATAGATCATCAAATCCTGTTACAGAGACTTGAACATCACGTTGGCATCAAAGACTGTGCCCTATTTTGGTTTAGATCTTACCTCTCTGATCGCCATCAATTTGTTCATGTCCATGAGAAGTCGTCAAATCACACCAGAGTAAGCTACGGTGTTCCACAAGGCTCTGTCCTTGGACCACTGCTTTTTTCCTTTTATATACTACCCTTAGGTGCTGTCATAAGGAAACATGGCATTAACTTCCATTGCTGATGACACCCAACTCTACCTTTCCATGAAACCTGATGAAATTTTACATTTACCCAAGATAGAAGCTTGCCTCCATGATGTAAAATCTTGGATGGCTAACAACTTCCTGCTCCTCAACTCTGATAAAACTGAGGTTATGCTTGTACACTGCAAAAATGCTTTTCTAACCTAGTGTTATTACTCTTTTATTATACGGCTCTTCAGAACGTTCCAAAAAGTACCGTTGATTTGAATGGGCCATCCCTACGTCATACCCATACATTAATTCCTGCTAACAGACCTCTGCGAAAGATAATCACCGCTGTCATTGGCAACGGGTTTTGTACTTCTAATTCACATCTTTCATATCATTCCGCCAGAAGTCCAGTCATTTTAACGCAACAGTAGAGAGTAATTTGAAGTCAGCAAGTAATGGGTTGCTATGCAACACCTGAAACTTCAAAGTTCTATTTGCTTGAAGAACTATTTATTTCTAAACGGGACACATGAAACGGCACCTAAATCATTAAAAAGAGATATGTTGGAGGAATGTCTTCTATCGTTTTTGGCAAGTACCCGTATAATAAGCGGGATAATGTATTGTCCGTCGGTCATTCTACAAAAATAATTCCCTTCGGTACAAAACAACACCCTCCGCTGCGCGTCGGGGTGTTGTTCGCCCCGTCGGGAATTATTTTTGTAGAATGACCTCCGGACAATACATTATCCCTTACATATTGAGATGAAAAAATCTAGTTAGTCTTGTTTCTAGCTAAATTGTACTTACCTAGTGCTCTTTGGTAAGGTTATTTTTGCCTATTTCAAGCAAATATTACTTATTTTAAGAAATCTTAACAAGCCAAATTTGCTTAACGCACTGGCAGCCAAATTTGCTTGTTTTAAGCCAAATTTGCTTAACGCACTGGCAGCCAAATTTGCTTGTTAAGATTTCTTAAAATAAGTAATATTTGCTTGAAATAGGCAAAAATAACCTTACCAAAGAGCACTAGGTAAGTACAATTTAGCTAGAAACAAGACCAACTAGATTTTTTCATCTCAATATAAGAGTAATAACACTAGGTTAGAAAAGCATTTTTGCAGTGTAGGCCCCGATCAACTGAAAACTTCACTATCTACACTGCAAAAATGCTTTTCTAACCTAGTGTTATTACTCTTATATTGAGATGAAAAAATCTAGTTGGTCTTGTTTCTAGCTAAATTGTACTTACCTTGTGCTTTCTTTTAAGGTTATTTTTGCCTATTTCAAGCAAATATTACTTATTTTAAGAAATCTTAACAAGCCAAATTTGCTTAACGCACTGGCAGCCAAATTTGCTTGTTTTAAGCTAAATCTGCTTAAAACAAGCAAATTTGGCTGCCAGTGCGTTAAGCAAATTTGGCTTGTTAAGATATCTTAAAATAAGTAATATTTGCTTGAAATAGGCAAAAATAACCTTACCAAAGAGCACTAGGTAAGTTCAATTTAGCTAGAAACAAGACCAACTAGATTTTTTCATCTCAATATAAGAGTAATAACACTAGGTTAGAAAAGCATTTTTGCAGTGTACCCTTCTACCCACACTCAATGGCTTCCCAACATCAAAAACCTTGGTGTAACTATCAACCAAGACCTCCTACTTGACTCACACATAAAACAGATCTCAAAGACATAATTTTTTCATTTACGCAATATTGCCAAAATTATAAAGGTCCTATCCCTCCAAGATGCAGAAAAACTAATCCACACATTTATTACTTCCCGCCTCGATTATTGTAATGATCTCATCTCCTATCAACACAATAAAAAGCCTCCAACTTATACAGAACGCTGCTGTACACTCGTACACACACCAGAACTAAAAAATATGAACACATCACACTGGTACTCGCCTCTTTGCATTGGCTCCCCGTCAAAAGTAGAATCGATTTCAAAGTACTCCTGCTAACATATAAAGCCCTAAACGACCTGGCTCCAAACTACCTTAAGGAATAGTCGTCCCCTATTGCCCTCCAAGGCTGCTCCGTTCCCAGAGGTCAGGCCTACTGGTAATTCGAAGAATATCAAAAACCACAATAGGAGGCAGAGCCTTTAGCTACTGAGCCCCTCTCCTCTGGAACAATCTCCCTGCCTCCATCAGAGATGCAGACACTGTGCCTATATTCAAATCAAGACTTAAGACATTCCTCTTTAGTGCATCCTATAGCCAAAAGTAATCGCATCAACAAACCCATCACCTGCTGTGCCAGCCACCCAGACATATCCGAACACAAATGTTGTTTTAATAATAATCAAAATTAAAATATGTGCTACAGACAGCGCATGTTGTACCGTGTAGGAAGGCCTTTACGGTTCCCGGGTACAGCATACGGCGCGTGTTGCGACTGTCACCAGCCAAATGGGCACTGCTGCCCTGCAACCCTAACAAAGCTTACGACTAAAATCTCCACATATACCAAACTAAACAAAATGCTCAATGCCAGCAAAAACTAAAACATATCTAAACACATGCAATACCCCCCTAATCAACAAAACTGGGCTACAGACATCGTAGGTTGTACCGTGTAGGAAGGCCTTTACGGTTCCCGGGTACAGCATACGCGTGTTGCGTGTTGCGATTGTCACCAGCCAATTGGGCACTGCTGTATACCCTGCGACCCTAAAGCTTACGATTGATATCTCCATAAGTACATTACTAAACTAAATGACAAATTACCAGCATTACTAAACATATCTTTTCCCTTTCTCTTTCTCTCTCTCTCTCTCTCCTTCCATATCATATTGCTTATGCCTATAATAATAGCCATAGCCATATTGCCTACTGTTAAATCTACTACCCAAATGTTTCTCCCTATCTGTTTCTGAAATTGATGTCTACTAACATAAATGTTCTCTCGCCCTTATAGCATGTTCCAATCGCTGATGGAAATGGAAATATTGCTCCTCACCCCCACCACTCCTCATCTACGCACATGGACAGCTGAACTCTACCCACTCACTTTCTTCCTTTTCTTTCCCTACCAATCAAGACTATCTCCCCATGGGACGCTGCTGTAGTCTCTCCACCTGGTCTACCTGGAGAAACCCTCGGCCAATTGCACCCACCGCCACTGCATTGCCGTACACTTACTCTGCCCTATACCCTATGCTAGCATTTATATACAACATTATTGCCACCACTGAAATGCTTTTCTGTCCCTATGTCCCCTACCCCTGTAACACTTACCCTATTAGTACAGTAAACTGGTCTTGCCTGTATCATGTATTTACCACCCGTGTCCCGTGACCAAATGCTGGCTGTGTACAACCCCTGTTGCTTCCTCTCCCCTTCTGCCACACAACCCTCCCCCTTCCCCCCTTCCCCCCTTCCCACCTTCCCACCTTTCTATCTCTACCCGGCCGACCTCAAGCAGATGGGTCTCCCCTTATGTGCTGTGGTTCTGCTTAAGGTTTCTTCCTGCCTAACAGGGAGTTTTTTCTTGCCCCTGTTGCCATTGTGCATTCACTAAGGGGGTCTAGGCTCTGTTAAGCGCCTAGAGGCAATTGTATTGTTATGGCGCTATACAAATAAAATTTAATTTAATTGAATTTAATTTTTGGTCGGGAGCCGTGCCACGGTTCGACACGTGATCATGCTACACCAGGGACGTGCAGTCATAGGAGGCAGGGGAGTAAAAAAAAATATATATTACATTTTTTTTTATAATAATCATATATATTTATGTATTATAAAATAAATATTCATATTTCTCTAGTTATCTGTGTTATGAGTGTCATTTCTGCATGATTCCGATCATTTCGAGCATTTTTATTATCAAAATCGCTGAATTTGAGCATTTCCGGTTCCCAGTGACAGTGATCAGCCAATGAACATGGACGTGCCGTCAAGGGAGGCAGATGCATTGGAGTCTATGGGCAGGGGAGGCAGTGCCGCACTAAAGATTGCGCAATCTATCCAAACTGGGTTTTACGCATGTGTGCGCAAGCGTAGAACCTTTTGAGTTGAGTTCAAAACGCATTGAAAAATATGGTTAGTGAGGCACGCAGTACCACTGCTTCAAGAAGGGAGGCGAGCGAGAGGGCACTTGTTGGGTATATAATCTGACGTTGGACTCCTTCTTCACTTTGACCTTGACAGCGAAAATGGAAGATTGCATTGCTTACCTGAAGCAGTTCTCAAAACTGGACTTTCAGTCCAAACAAGAAATGATTGATAATGGGAGACCAATGCCGGAGCTAAAAGGTTTGCTTCAAACGACGGGACAGAAGGTATTGGAGTGTTTCACGTTTCCCAACGGGACTACATATTCATGCGAAACACGCACCTCGCTAAAGGCTGCTGGCGCAGGAAAAATGCCTTGAAGTTGTGAGCAAAATAGGTGCTATTCCTGAGCTAAATTACTGACTGCATTCGCTCAAGAAGAGGAGGGAAATCGCGGGATAAGACAACGGATTTCCACTGAACTATACGGATAGTCGTGAGTGGATTACGTTTGTTTCACCTCTAATTGACGATTACGAGCTCCAAAGAAAGTGCACCAACTTTGAATTATACTGGTCAGTAGAGCATTTTGGTATTGTGTGCTATGTCTGCGATGTTTAACTGTTTGCTTGTGAATATGTTGTGTAAATAAATATGCAATTGTTTTTGTCTAAACTGCGAATTCAAAACTCTGTCCGAGTCATTTAAATTAGCATCCCAAAACCGTAGTTATATTGTCCCTAGACAAAATTAAATGAGCCCCATCATTGGTGGGAGGGCTGTATACGCTTGCTTGATACTATTAATATCTTATTTGACAGGGTGTAAAAGTTCAATTAGCACACCGGTTGTACGTTTAGCTGTTAGCCTATAGCCTTGTAAAAGTTAGGTTAACAAGTCAGTTGAGTATTGAGCCGCATAACTTCTTATAATAAAAAAAACCCTGATCGTTTAAAAGTAATAGTATTAGACAATGAAACATAACGTTTTTTCAGTCCTGGTCAGATGACAAATTTCAAACCATATGCATTTTTACATGTATAATGTATACATTTACATTTTTTTTAAACAACTAGAGATCGGAATGACGTAATCACTTCCGGTTTCTGTGCCTCATCAGCTAGGAACCTCACCGCACGTCACTGTGCTATACCAATGAGAGGGCTGCTTTTTGTCAACAGCATTGCAAGATGGCGGCTCCCGTGCGGTTAGATTCAATGTTTCCGATAGAGGAAAACACCGAACATCCTCAAAAGTGGGCTAAATTAATTCTAATTAGTGCTGTATACATAGCCGCGTCCAAGAAGAACAATGAGGCAAATATACGATAATGTTATGTTTATGTTATGTCATTTCGATCAAGTTTGACAAACTGTACATGGGAATACACCTTACTGACGACATGGACTGTGAACACGCAGCACACCGAAGAAATAAAGGCAAAGACTGTACTTCCTACGTCAGCTGAGGAAGTTCAGAGCATCCGCACCCATCAGCTGTGTGTCCTGACAGCATCACTTGGTATGGGAACTGTAGGCTACAGCCTGTGACTGCAGCACCGCATCATCAGAGCATCTCTCCATATTCTGCAGGAGACCTACAAGAAAAGACTACCTACCAGGGCCCAAGGTATTGTAAAGGATTCCTAACATCCTGACCATGGACTTTTCAAAACACTGAGGTTAGGCAAACGTCTCTGCTGCTACAAGACTAGAACAGAGAGAATGATGAGGAGCTTCTTTCCTAAAGCATGTAGTACACACACTGCACTTTAAACTTCCTCTTGCTATTTATGAAAAACATTTCTTGATCTGTCTTTCTTCACACTCGCACAGAAAAAACAGCAGTATTTATATGAATGTGACAAATAAACCTCCGTCATTGTATCAATAAAAGGCACTAATTGTACTTAAACCAATTACCATCTGTTTGTTCATTCATTCATTCTTCCAAAAATGAAAACAACACTGATGAACCATAAAAACACTCTTAATGAAACATGATATATAAAACTGTACAAAACTGAATAAGAAATAACAGATTAAGGACACTCAGTCCTCAATGTCAGTGTCAGGACAGTTATCTTCCAGTTCCTCAGATTCTTTTGTGTTGGCACAATTACAGCTGGGGGAACATATCCAGTCTGCAATACAACAAAACATTGACAATTAAGAGTCACAGGAGTATCATGAAAAGCAGAGTGGTGGAGGTGGTACAAGACATTACAGGCTAGAACCTATCTGCCATACAGCACATTTAACAGCAAAGATGCCCAAGAAAGGCACACAAGATCACAAACCACACACACACACACACACACACACACACACACACACACACACACACACACACACACACACACACATCAGCTGTTCTCTTGGTTGCCAACTGGTACATGTATGTGCAAACAGCAGACTTAAAAACAGTTTCTCATGCCTGTCACACACAAGTTGTGTAAAGCTGGACTTGCACATGACAAATAATAAGACTTGAGGAAAAATGCATTGCAGTTACCTGTAGTTTAAAGCATCAAGACCTTCATTTGCTTTTGTCACAGGGTGAATGGGTAGTGAGTTGGGCCCAGCTGTTGCTCATACCAGTGATTGAGACACAGCTGGTGCCCATTTCATTGATTGGTAGAGCATGATGGAATAGGTTAAAGCCTCTTTTAAAAGGTCCGGTGTTTAATGTGGGGGAAAAAAAGGACAATGGTGGATGTAGGTGCAGTTTGGCACTCTGTACGTCTGCCTCTGTGCTAGTTGTATGTGTCCTGTCTGGGCCTGCCTGTATGCCTGTCCGTGTGCCTGATGATTTCACAAAGGAGCAGTAGCTGTTTTCCCAGTTCGTGATTGGGAGGAGGAGGCAGTGACAGCTAAGCAGATCATCGTCGACTGGGCTATACACCGCACAACTTGAGCTAAGCTCCAAACCGTAAGGAACGTGTCCCCTTCTACGCCCTTCTACGCCACACTGAAGGCTGTGCCCTTCTCAGGTTTCTCTGCTGTGCCATCCACTGCATTTACTGCCAGATTCCTGCTTCCCTGGACGCTGACACGGAGCAGTGGGTGACGTCACCAGGACCGTGCCCAGCAGAGGGAAGTGGCATCACGGGGAGCCACTAATGGATTTTTTTTTTGGTTTTTCTTTTATTTGTGGGGATTTGAGGGTCGATCCCCACTCTTTGAACTTTGTTGTCGTCTGTTTTGTGTGTCTGTCTCCTTCCCCCCCTGTATTTCCATCACCATTGGGGGTCCCAAGTTAGTGGGGTGTGGGTTGGGCTAGGTTCCCGCGTAGGTCTTTGCAATAGTTTGCAGTGCCCCAGTAGTTAAGAGTGCAGTGGAGTGCCTTCACTTTCCCTCGCAGTGCCCTAGCTAGACTGTTTTGCATTGCCTGATGGTTTAAGGTTGTTAATGTGGACCACGTGTGTTGAGTGACTTGTCCTGCTCGGGTCCCAAGTTTATGCCCACCCCCATTGATAAGGTGAGGGAGGTTTCTTGCCACCCCCATTAGGGCTGAGTAAGGGAGGGTGTGGGAGACCTTGTACATGTGGCTCGGTGGGGCGAAGAAATAAAGATATTTATTTTAACCAAACTGTCCTGGTCTTCTGTGTGGAGTAGGGTGTGGAGAGGTTTGTTTTATCCACCTGTGGCAGGTGGAGTTGAGGGTCACAGTTTAATCTGTGACACTTTCACCAGTTCAATGAAGGCCTTCCTCAGCTGGTCCATTCTGAGCACCTCTTGGTTGACAAGCAGCCTTTGGCGAATGATCCTCTCACAGAATATCTTAAAGCTGACATCAAACATGGGCTCATTCCTAAAACACATATGAATGAGAAGTAAAGATATGAATAAGTGTTGTGATTGTGTGCACATACTTGTCTGGGAAGTCCCGCCCCTCTTCTTCCGGCCAATTTGATTTTGCCTCAGAAGTGGGTCTGGCAAACTTTCTATAGAAGTTCATTTCAGCATTCTCAGGATCCTTGGGGCCAATCACAAACTGGCTTTTGGCTACCTGGCGCGCCATTGGCGGATTTAAAATAACCACGGCTACGTAACAAAAGCTACTGCAAAGAGAGTTTTTAAACATTGGACATGGTGGCTGCCGAAGCACCGCAGAACTTCGATAAGACAAGTTTTCTCTGAAAACAGAACAGAAACTTGCCCTGGAACAATTCATACAGAAAAAATATGTGTTTGCTTTATTACCTATCGTTGTATAGTATCGTTGGTCTGATTGGTTAAAGGCGTGTCCAATTACGTGACTGAAGTGGACCGCTGTTTACAGTTTTTCACTATTGTTAAAAAGTATCAAGCGAAAATTCGGCACAATCTGCACAACCTTCACGTCATGTATCAATCGCTCGCCCCAAGTGGGAAATACTTAAGATTCCCTTATCTACATTAGAGTCCGATTTTCCTTGTGAACACACTGATGTCAATTACACATCACGTTGTTGTCAAAACAGTGTACACAAAGTTCTGTTGTTGCACACAATTTTCAAGTAAAATCTCAAAGCATCAACCTGCAAACCACAAATAGTCAAATCTCTAAACTTTCAGGTCTTTTGACCAATTTGCAGTGAGGACTGCACCATTAAAGTGTCTTGAGCCTCTGTTTTGTTGGATAAACTATTGAAAACTTTGAAAAGATCCACAACCAGAGAAGGAGAGGGGTAAGAGTGAGAGGAGGAAGAAGAGGAGGACAAGAAGGAGGAGGAGTAGGAGGTTGAAGAGTAGGAGGACAGAGAGAAGGAAGAGGAGGACAAGGAGGAGGAAGAGAATGAGGACAAGGTGAAGAAGGAGGAGGATCAGGAGAAAGAAGAAGGAGAATGGTCATCTCTAATGAGATTTGGGCCGCTGTGGTAGACCATGTTTTCATGGTTTTTCATTAGAACCTTCAGGATGGAGAACAAGTACGAAATCTGTTTGCCTTGTGTACTGTAATACTGCATATCAATATAATATACGTAGTGTGCTCACAGTATTTGTATTTTGCAGGACTGAAAGAGAACCACACTGTGGAGGAAGAAAACACACTTTCAATATTTTTTGAAAGCAAAGTAGCATTTTCCAGGAGATATAAAGGGTTTTGCATTTTCAGTTACTTGCTTTGGAATTTGTGTTTAGAGTTTTGAGAACGAGGCATGCTTTCAAAAAATGTGTGTAAGCAATTGAGAAAAAATATAAGCATTTTGTATACAATTTTATGTCAATACAATCGGGTGGAACAGGAGACTAAAATTGTAAATATGGTTTGTGAGAACAACGGTATTGCTGTTTTATGTTTGACTATGAAAAATGTAGGCCTACACTGATAAATTTTACAAAAGGAGAAAGGGCTCAATGAGTCGTTGTCATTCATATGGTGTGTGTCGATGATTGTGTTTTCAATTTTGCACTTCTGTGTGCTGTAAATGCTTGGTAGTGTGCAGCTAATGCTTAGTTGTGTGTACTAAATGAATGTATGTGTGTGTGTTTTGAAAATATGGCTGTGTGTACCAAATGAAAACACGAGTTCCATTTTGTGAACAGTTAAGAGATTTGATAGCAAAGAGTCATCTTGCAAAGGGAGTGTCAGGTTTAGCATTTTGTGTGTGAGGTTTTCAATTTTCTGTGTGCAGTTTTGAGAAAGACGTTACTGTTTTGAAAAACGGGTTTTAGCAACAGTGAAAAACTGTAGTAGTTCACCAGACCAACTGAGCAAATGAAATGCAGTGAAGGGGCTGGGAATTCCCAGACAATGCACATACAACAGAATGCAGATGAAATGTTTACTTAAATATCTTATACAATGCCTGACAAAAGTCATGTCACTTATCCAAGTTGTAGGAACAACAGATAATAACTTGACTTGTAGTTGATCAATTGGAATCAGAAACGGCTCATATGAAAGGCAAAGGCCTCTAGATTATGCTTATTATACCAACATAAAGTTGTGTATCATTAATTGAGTTTTATTATGTAATAAGGACAGACAGGTCAGATTGGGTTTGGACAAAAGTCTTGTCGCATACACAAAAATATATTTTTTAATTTTGAATTTTACTTTGATAACACAAGAATGCTACAATAGCATCAGAGCATAAAGTCATGGTGCCCTGGGGGAAAAAACAATATCATATATGACTCAGATGAGCTTGGAGGACTGCATCCATACTGCATCCACTTTGATGTGGAGGCCGAAATATGAGAAGAAGCGCCATCCTGCTGAAGAATTTGCCGTCTCCTGAGGTTTGGAATGTAATCGCCATCAAGAATCCCTTGATATTTCAGGCTGCTGATGTTGCCATCCTCTCTGCAGATCTTTTGCACACCCCCATACAAACCATGATTTTTCCTCCACCAAACTTGACTGTTTTCTGGGTGAATCTTGGGTCCATGCGGGTTCCAACAGGTCTTCTGCAGTATTCGTAGCGATTGTAATGCAGTTTAATGGATGATTCATCAGAAAAAAAATCAACCTTCTGACACTTTTCCACTGTCTATCGTTTTGGCAAAAAAATGGTTTGGGGTTACTACCAGTATGGGTGTGCAGAGTGGATGGCAACATCAACAGCCTGAAGTATCAAGAGATTATTGCTGCCTATTACATCCCAAACCACAAGAGAATGTAAATTCTTCAGCAGGATGACGCTCCTTCTCATACTTCAGCCTCCACATCAAAGTTCCTGAAACCAAAGAAAGTCAAGGTGCTCCGGGATTGGCCAGCCCATCACCAGACAAGAACATTATTGAGTATGTCTGAAGTAGGATGAAGGAGGAGGCTTGGAAGATGAAACCAATCCTGCAAGACTGCTTTCTTTGCCATTCCATACTTCATCGATTAGTTATTTGAGTAATTGCCGAGACATATGGATGCAGTCCGCCAAGCTCATGGGAGTCATACACAATATTATTTGTTTTTTCCAAGGCACCATGACTTTATGCTCTGACGTTATTGTAGCATTTTTGTGTTATCAAAGTAAAATTAAAAATTAAAAAAAATATGTTTGTGCATGCGACGAGACTTTTGTCCAAACCCAATCTGACCTGTCTGTCCTTATTACATGATAAAACTCAATTAATGATACACAACTTTATGTTGGTATAATAAGCATAATCTAAAGGCCTTCGCCTTTCATAGAAGCCATTTCTGATTCCAATTGATCAACTACAAGTCAAGTTATCATCTGTTGTGCCTACAACTTGGATAGGTGACAAGACTTTTGTCAGGCACTGTAGCTGACATCGAACATGGGCTCATTCCTAAAACACATATGAATGAGAAGTAAAGAAATGAATAAGTGTTGTGATTGTGTGCACATACAACAGAATGCAGATGAAATGTTTACTTAAATATCTTGTAGCTGACATCAAACATGGGCTCATTCCTAAAACACATATGAATGAGAAGTAAACAAATGAATAAGTGTTGTGATTGTGTGCACATACAACAGAATGCAGATGAAATGTTTACTTATATAATGTTAAGTTAGTAGCTCCTTGAAATGCAATATAATAAATAACTTACTGTTCTTTCTCCTGTTTTTCAGGCTTCGTCAAAAACCTGGTGTACCGATTATATCAGCTATTGTGGTACTGCACCTCCAGAGTCACACAATCTTTGTCTTTTATATGCAAAAGAATACTTTGGTCGTCCTTTAACTCGGCAGCTTTCTGCAATTGGCTTTAATGAAACAAAAAGGATGGCTCAATGAGTGTGTTGACATCTCTCACACATAATTGTACCTTTCAGTCACTCAACCACACTGTGTGTGTGTGTGTGTGTGTGAGTGAGAGTGTTTACCTGCTGTTACAGTTTTTTCCTATGGTTTTAGTCAATTTAACTAAACCATGTTCACATTCCCAAAACACTTAACACATTGAGCATACCAGTAGACCATGTGAACCAAACTGTGGATACTTGCCCCTATGCTTAGATACAAATGCTAGCAATGACACCTTCTTCCAAAATTCATGGATACCTGTCCCAGTCAATGTTCACTCCCGGCAAAACGCTGTGCAACTACAGCATATTTTACCAATGTTTAGATACTCTGTTCAAAACAGTTGACTTTCAGTTCAAAACCTAACTTATCAGTTATTACGTAAGATCACTGTAGATGGAAAGATGCTGCATTTGGACTGACAAATGAAGTTATGTGTTTGTAAGACAAATTATTCTTATTTTAGCAGATAGTTTATTTGTTTTATTTTAATTATTATTATTTTTGTTTTCCTGTGCACCATAGTTCTTGGTGAATTGGCATGGAATTCCTTTTTTGAAATACAGCTAGACAGGCAGAATTTAGCAACTTTAGTGGTTGTATGGGATATTGTGGCCTTTCACAACTCCCGCTAAGTCACAGGGTGGTTTGCAGCGCATCCTAGGATGGTGTCCCTATTCCTGCCGCCGTACTCTCATTTCCTCAACCCCATTGAGATTTTTTCTCCGCATGGAGATGGAAGGTCTATGACCAACGCCCACAGGACCAGATGTCACTTTTAGAGGCAATTGCTGCTGGGTGTATGGACATAGCCCCCGAAGACATCCAGGCCTGGATAAGGCATGCACAAAGATTTTATCCACGATGAATGGCAAGAGAAATCATATGTTACGATGTTGACGAAAATCTGTTGTGTTTGTGATTTGTTTCTTGATCAAATATTACGTAATTTCCCCCCAAAAAAATCTTATTTTAGGTTTCTGATAAAACACTCATTTACAGTATTTGCAATTACAGTAAAGTAAATTTACAGCACTTGTCAATTGTGACATCTATTGTGAGAGGGAAACCGACATATGAACACTGTCTGCAGATTGTTGGCTTGGATTGACGCATTTCAGCATTTTAGAATTATTTGTTTACTGTCATATTACAAACTTTATTACTGTAGTCCAAAGAAGTGTTTGTCTGTGTTTTTTCTCTTTTTTCAATGCAACACTGCAGGAAATCTATGCCAAACTGGAGGAAACAGCAACATTTTATATATGCAATTGGCAATGCTTCAAGATGTTAGTGTTTTTTAGGTAATTTTGTTCTGAGAGGAAACATGTGTTACAGTTTTTTCCTATCGTTTTCGGTCACGTACCCATACCATGGTCACTTTTCCCTATCACTTAACACAGTGGGCTTTAGAGACACACACCTCTGCATATCTGTTAACCTTTGGTGCAAAATGCACTACAACAACCACACCACAACAAATGCTGCCATAACTTAACACATGTTTCCTCTCAGAACACAATGACCTAAAAAACACTAACATCTTGAAGCATTGCCAATTGCATATAAAATGTTGCTGTGTCTTCCAGTTTGGCATATATTTCCTGTAGTGTTGCATTGAAAAAAAGAGAAAAAACACAGACAAACACTTCTTTGGACTACAGTAATACAGTTTGTAATATTACAGTATGACAATCCAAGCCAAGTATCTGCTGACAGTGTTCATATGTCGGTTACTGTAACCTCCCACAAAAGATGTCACAATTGAGTGTGGTAAATGTACTGCAATTGTAAATACAGTAAATAAGTGTTTTATGAGAAACTGAGAATAACAATTTTCAGTTTTTGTAATGCAAATTACATACAGTAAGTACGTACCGTAATATATGATCCAGAAACAAATACAGTAACAAACACACTGTGCTTTACTCTTTGGAGATTTGGTCACAGTGCAAACACAAAACAGAAACTATGATTTACAGTATTACATGGTCGATGACAGTTGCTCTGATTTCATCAGATACAACTGTCCTTGCTGCTGCTCCTCTTCCTCTTCCTCTCCCTCTCCCTCCTACTCCACCTTCACCTCCACCTTCACCTCCACCTTCACCTCCACCTCCACCTCCACCTTCACCTTCACGTCCACCTCCACCTCTCCCTCTGCCTCTGCCTCTTGCTCTTGCTGCATCCATTTTCGAAAAAATATAAATAATTACTGTAAAATAAATAAACTATAAACTATTCAAACATATAACTTCATTTGTCTGTCCAAATGCAGCATCTTTCCATCTACAGTGATCTAAATTACTGATAAGTAAGGTTTTGAACAGAAAGTTAACTGTTTTGAAGAGAGTATCTAAACATTGGTAAAATATGCTGTAGTTCCACAGCGTTTTGCCGGTAGTGAACATTGACTGGGACAGGTATCCATGAAATTTGGAAGAATGCGTCATTGCCAGCATTTGTTTCTAAGCATAGGGGCAAGTAACCACAGTTTGGTTCACATGGTCTACTGGTATGCTCACTGTGTGAAGTGTTTAGGGAATGTGAACATGGTTTAGGTAAATTGCCTAAAACGATAGGAAAAAACTGTAAGTTATGGCAGCATTGGTTGTGGTGTGGTTGAGGTAGTGCATTTTGCACCAAAGGTTAACAGATATGCAGAGGTGTGTGTCTCTAAAGCCCACTGTGTTAAGTGATAGGGAAAAGTGACCATGGTATGGGTACATGACCAAAAACGATAGGAAAAAACTGTAATGTTTCAGCCTTTGACATAAGATCCCTTTTTCGATTGCCTCCTCGGTAGATAAACTTCTTCTCCTTTTTTTTTTTTTTTTACAAATTATGAACAGGGCAGGAAGGACGGGCCCAGAGCCTACGATTGACAGACCTGACCTTGATCGCAATTTCATTGTTGGACTCCTGCTGCTAGAAGTCGATGGAATGGCCTCGGGGTCTTCCGTAGCTTTTTCTCTCTCACGTGCAAGACGTCTGTCCACCTTTGCGATGGCCGTTTTGTCCGTAAATCTACGGTAGCATGTGTGAAGGAAGCCAGCATCCTCGGGAATATTGTCAAACTCCACATCAACACAGTTTGGAAAAACTCACCCTCCAAACCGAGCCACTTTTGTAGGCTTGTCCTCTATGTATTCCATCGTGCAGTGGTGAAATAATTTACATTCTCGTGCTTGACTGAAGTAATATGCATATAACATATTGCCTTTCAATTTTTTAAAGAGTTTTTTAAGACACTTTGGTATATTATCTTCGTCGTACCTAGTGCTCGACGAAGGCATGGTGGTCGCCATCTTGCCACTCTGTTGACAAAAAGCAGCCCCCTCATTGGTGTAGCATGATCACGTGTCGACCAAAATCTTATTACGCTCTGAAGACTCTAGTTCTGCATAAAAAACAGCTGGCACTTCTGAAGATTCAGCTTGAGGCCATGATGGTCAAGTCGTTCAAGCACCTTTTCGAGATGCTTCAGGTGGCTTCCAAAATCTGTAGAGTAAACAATAACATCATCCAGATAGATCAAAAGAAAGTCATGTACCTGCTCTCAGAGGCACCTCTGCATCAAGCGCTGGAAGGTAGCGAAGCGTTGCAAAGAGCAAAAGGCCTCCGCTCCCACTGGTAGAGGCCCATTGGTGTCACAAAAGCAGTCTTTTCCTTGTCATGAGGGTCGACCTCCACCTGCCAGTAGCCACTGGCCAGGTCCAGTGTGGAGTACCACATTGTCTTCTTGAGTCCTGTCAGGGAGTCCTCAATGCGGGGAAGGGGAAAGGCATCTTTGTGAGTCACTGCATTGAGCTTGCGGTAGTCAACGCAGAACCGCCAGGATCCATCCTCCTTCCTTACGAGGACTACTGGGGCAGCCCAGGGACTGGAGCTCTCTGTAACCACCCCACTGGAT
The DNA here is from genome assembly GCF_963457725.1 of Sprattus sprattus. Taxonomy (NCBI): domain Eukaryota; kingdom Metazoa; phylum Chordata; class Actinopteri; order Clupeiformes; family Clupeidae; genus Sprattus; species Sprattus sprattus. Next base: position 32,037,343 of record NC_137928.1, on the reverse strand, counting down.
AGCATCCCCTCCAGCAGAGTGCGCAACTCCGCATACAGGCTGGGTGGAACTGGCCGGTAACGCTGCCGTACTGGGGGGGCGTCACCCGTGGGGATGGAGTGCAACACCATGCTGGTCCTTCCATAGTCCTCCTCCTGGGCAGAAAAGACATGGGCCCACTTTTGCAGCAGGTTCGTCAACTGGGCCTGTTGTTCTTCAGCTAACCCCTCCCCTTTAAGGGACAAAGCAGGAAGGTCACCCTCAGAGTCCACTCTCACTGGACGGACATCCACCTCAACTTCATCCTTTCCCTTCGGCCGCAGGATCAGATACCTCTGGCCCTGAACATCAGCAGGGTCTATTTGACACACCTTGGCCAAGGGCCTTCGGGAGGGCAGCTCCACCGGATACGGATGGGGGTTGCAGATTCAAAGGGGTAATTTGCCTGCCTGCATTTGCACGACTGCTCTACCTACTCTCCACTCCGTCGGTCCTCCACCCAGGTCCTCCACCATCACACAACAATCAGGGTGTCCGGAAGCTTGCGGGACCCAAGCCCAGACCAGCCTCTCAGTCAACGGGGGTAGCAGGACTGTATCATGTAACTGCAGCCTGGCAGTGCCCTGGAATGCCAATTCAGGGCCAGTTGCTTGTACCCGCCGGCACACCTGGAAGGCCTTGTCCCACGCCTTGCCAGCTCTGCGCGGAATGGTCGACTTTAATGCGGCCATGCCTGGGTGTCCATCCTAAAAAAGGGCCCCCCAGCAATGGCTTATAACATTCATCCCCAAGATCCCATAGTCTGACTGGAGGCATACGGGGGTGACTGGAATATGGCGACACGAGCGTTCCAATAGCAGCGTAACAATAAGCCTGTGTGTGGGTTACTAACTTCGCTAATGTGAGCTAACATTGTACATTCAGCCACCTTCATCCATTATGCCTCTTAAAATCATCAGTATCATTTGGTTTACTATATGTAGGCTTACTATATTCGTGTGGTCCACGTCCAATTGTACATGACAAAGTTGCAACGTTTGCAAGTATAGGGAAGACATGATCTCCGGTACAAGACAAGCACAACAAGTGTTTTTTTTTTCATGAAACTTGTAAAGGTAAATTAAATATACATAACTGAAAATAACATGTATGGTACATTACTCAATGTTCAGCCAAATATCAAGTCCTACGACAGCTCGATATGAAAACCAGCATCGCAGCGGGAATATACCGTATATGAAATGCTTCACGAGTAGTGATGGGAATTTCGATTCACTTAGAAGATTCATAGTCCTTTGAGTGAATCACTAAAAAGATCCGAATCTTTTGAGTCCTTTGAATCTGAATCAGTAGAAATGTTGTCACTGAATGAGCCCAGCCGCCCACTCCCTAGTGCCTAATGCGCACGCTCACAGCAAACCACTGTAATGCAGTTTTGAGGATATCCAGGGGAAATACGCAAGCACACACACACACACACACACACACACACACACACACACACACACACACACACACACACACACAGTAAGCCTAGATACATTGAACAAATTGTAACATGATTGGCTTGGCTGGTTAGGCAGCTTAAAATAATTAAATATGTAATTTAGGAAATTGTGAATAGATACTTATTTTTTATTCCTACTTAATTTAATAATTTAATTGTCATGTTTACAATAAACACATTTCAAGAAAATTGGTTCAGACGAGTTACAGTCGATTTTGACTGACAGAAGTCATCAAATGATTTAAGTCAGCTTATCTACCTTACCTTACACGTTAAACACTGAAAGTAGCGTTAATGCTGTTAGAAACGTAGAAAATGAATCTGACGATGGGCCTGCTTGCTGTATCAATCAATTGAGGTTGGGTGAAAGACTTACTCAAAAGACTCAGGGGAAATGGGTCGGACTCGTATCCAGTTCAGTGAAAGACTTACTCAAATGACTCATATTGAATGGGTCGGACATATTTGAATATTAAAAAGGATGCAAACATCGGAGATGTCGCCAACGTGACTATCAGTCTCAGATAGCAGTCACGTTGTCGACATCTCCGATGTTTGCATCCTTTTTAATTTCACCTGAGTCCTTTGAGTTAGTCTTTCACCCAGCCGGATACGAGTCCGACCCATTTCACCTGAATCCTTTGAGTAAGTCTTTCACTCAACCGGATACGAGTCCGACCCATTTCCCCTGAGTCTCGAGTTAGTCTTTCACCCAGCCGGATACGAGTCCGACCCATTTCACCTGAATCCTTTGAGTTAGTCTTTCACTCAACCGGATACGAATCCGACCCATGAATTTGCTCAGTCTATGGATCTGGATCTGTGTACAGCTCTGTCTCTACAGGAAGTTCTTATTCAACCACGCAGCTGGCAGCTCCGGGTCCGTATATCAATAGCTAGGCTATGCTTAATCTAAGTTACTATGCAGATGAAAAACGGTTGTGTTAATGTTGTTATAGACCTACAGTTTGATGACATTCGTGCATTGTTTTAAAAATGACGTCCGTAGCAGCCAGAACCGAAAGATTCGGGTTAATGAGACCACGGACTCGTGACTCATGGGTGAATGTAAGGATTCGGATCTTTGAATCCGATTGACTCAGATTCAACCACCACTATTCACGAGAGCTGACTAGCTTAGAAGCATACGTTCCTCAGGACACGCATAATTGTAGTCTCATCATTGATAAACACAAACTACGCAGACACCTTTTCATATTACAATCACTTGTCACTGACAAATCATATTTGTGCACTATCAGCGCATCCACAACATGCAACAGTTTGAAAAAAATAACGACACACCGATACCTGCATCGCATTCATTCATTTATTACAGAAAAACAAGTAGCGTAAACGTAAACCCACAAATCTAAATAAACATGACAAGAAAATTTGAAAGGAGGCGTCAGCTCACTGATGATAAAATTCGGGACATCTTCAACGTCGATCTTGAAGATACTTTTGTTGATGCTGAATAAAATGACAAGCCTGAATCTGACAACTCGTTTTACCAGGAGCTGCCAGATAATTTGGCCGCCTTGGATGAAGTGGATGAGGGAATGGAGCTGGAAGACAGACTCCCTCCCCCTCAAACACCACCTCAACTGATCCTCTCCTTTTCCACCCCAATAATTAACTCTTTTAATCAGATGTTTTACCTCATTGACATCACATTGACTAGTCCATGATTAATTGGAAAGGAAGAATGTCCTTCAAACATTTTATCCCCTCGAAGTTTTGGCATCAAGCTGGCAAATGTGAATCATGCTAAACCAGACAGAAATCTTCTGCTTTTCAATTCCTATTTTGCTCTGTTACAATTACCTCAAATACAATTACACAACATATTTCTGGACAGCTCTGTTAAAATGTTTACATCAACAATAGTTTTAAGTGAAACTTTGCATACAAAAAAGCTAATATATACTTATGTTCCTGTTACAACCCGGCTCTTGGGAAGCAACACAATGTGACCACGGACACAAAAAGGCTCTACCTCCAGCTAGATCATTCCCAAGGATGAATGAAACACTATCGATTGGAATCTGTGAACATAGGGCAACCACAACTTCACGAGTCACCAGTTCAGAATCCAAATTGAGTTTGTGTAATGGTAATGTCAAAAACCCTTCTCCAAACCCTTTCACCAATGCATGAGAACCAAGAACAGACTTCTCACTAAATGGGAGCACATTATGGAGCGTCACCGACTGGAAAGCTCCAGTGTCCCTCCAAATTTTGACCGGACATTTAATGTCAGGATCTGAATTTAAAAACACAAAGCCATCAGTCAAGAAAAACGACGAACCAGCTAGCTCTTTTTGGTCAGAAAGAGCACCATCTGGTGGCACCAGGCTGTTTTTCTCAATAGCTTTCTCAAAGGCTACAGGTTTAATGTACCTCTGCTTTTTACTGAGTACAGGACAATCAGCAACGACATGTCCTGGTTTCTTGCAATAGAAACACAGCTTTTCTGTTGCAGAGACCAAAGGAAATCTTTTGGAAGCAGAGGCAGGCCCAGGAGATGATTTAAAAGGATGCTTAGAAAGCAGACCTCCTCTCCTACTGCCTGTAGATTGCCCCACATTAAAACTCATTTTGTGAGTGAGGACGAACTCCTCTGCAAGTACAGCAGCTTGATCCAAGGTCACTGCCTTCTGTTCATTCACATACACGGCCTCTGGCAAACAACACTTAAATTCTTCAAGTAATACAAGCTGCCGAAGTTGTTCTACGGAATCAGCTTTCTGAGATAGACACCATCGGTTGAACAAGGTTTCCTTCTCTCTGGCAAATTCAAGATAAGTTTGCCTCTCTTGCTTTATATAGTTCCTAAAACGTTGGCGATAAGCCTGAGGAACCAGCTCGTATGACTTTAGAATGGCCTCTTTAACTAAGTCATTGGAACTCTCTTCAATAGTTAAGGCAGAGTATGCCTCCTGTGCCTTCCCCACAAGAACACTCTGTAAGAGCAGTGTCCAAACTTGTTTAGGCCACTTGGAAGTTGTTGCCACCCGCTCAAAGTGAGGGAAATACCTCTCAATATCCTTCTCCTGAAAAGGAGGAATTAATTTTATGTTACTGGTCACATTAAATTCATCCCTAGGTGGACGTGAAGCTGGCCTCATCTCCAAATCTTTTAAGAGTCGTTTGTGTTTTAACAACATCTTTCTTTCTGTCAATCTTAGTTTATCCTGCCTTTCCTCCAATTCTCTTTCTTTCAATGCCAACTCCCTATGCCTTAGCTTAATAACAGCGTCTGACATATTAGGAATTGGAGGCACACTGTCTACTGTTGAAGGCAGAGGGGATTCTAGAATACCCCTGGCCACAAGTTCTTTTACGATGACATCTTTAATACTTTGCTTCCGCTTTTTATCTTCAGTAGAGAGCTCAATTTCGTACTTGGCTAGGTTGTTCACAAAATCCTCAACAGTTGCCATATTTTCACACAAGTCAAGCACAGAGAAGCAACACACAAAAATGAGGCTCAAAACTACAACTGCTGCTTTACATATGCAAGAAAACACTAAATGGGTCCCATATAGCACACAGCTATCAAAGTGGCCAAACTACACAAAATGGCTGTCACACCATTATCTCAAGTAGGCCTGGATTGTACCACTAAAGCCACAAATGTAGCACACAAAATGATTACCTGCCTCATGCAAGGCCCAACTTAGTACTTCCAGCCTACAAAAAGTTCTAACTAGAACCATACAAATAGCCACTAAAACACAATAGTTAGGATCATGGACCCAACACAATGGTACCAAAAAGCACCAAAACTCACCTAACTAATAACAAAAATGCTCTCTCTCCTCAGCAAAAAGACAGGTCAGTATGCTTGCAAAGTGCTCCTCCAAAACAAAGTGCAGATATACACAATAGTTGTAAGCAAACCCCAGATACCTATTAGCTTAAACTAAACTAACCCGTCTTCTGAGGCATACCAGGCTCGAGGCGACTTTAAACACTAAACTCAGGTTCTACAGTGAGCCAATGATACAGCCCACTGCCAGAACCTGAAGTGTACCCCCTCCCTAGGATAGCCTCAAAAACAAAAAAGGAAAAATAACAAAAGAGTGAACCGCTGAAAGGACTGTTGTACAGTTGGAACACTCACTAACCAGGGAGCTTATGCACTGAATTAGAAGAAGCCACATTAACAACCAAACTCACCCAAACCAAAGGAGGAATCCACCGATCCACACTACTCCACAAACAAACAAAAAACAATCACTAATCTAGGGGAATACAAATGACAAAAACTAAGTTCTACAAAAATATGGACGAGCCCCCATTATGTTACACCCCGGCTCTTGGGAAGCAACACAATGAGACCACGGACACAAAAAGGCTTAAATTAACTAGGATCTTTTATTAAATAGCAGGGAAAAGGTTAGTGGAGAGTAAAGCTGCTGGTCCTGCCACTAGACCAGCAGTTTCAGTGTGAGAGAGAGAGTGAAAGAGGGGTGCGGCCAGCTCTTAAAAGCAACCTGACACCTGCAGGCAATCAACTAGGATTGCAGGTGACAGCCAAGGCACCTGTTGGGAGACAAAACAGTGAACACAAAAACAACAACAAGAACCAGGCCCGTAACAGTTCCCCTTCAACTATGCAAACTAAATAACAGGGTATGTCCAAGACATAATTGTGTATACTTGCAAGTCAACAGACATTACAATGGTCACAGACCTGGGGATGTCAGGCTCAGTCGTGACCACTTTAATGTAGCCTTTCCTTGGCAAGGGTCATGTTTTGTATGTGGACCACTGGTACAGCAGTCCCACCCTTTTTCATAATTTACTGACACAAAAAAATGGTGCCTCAGTGACTGGTTAGATCAAACAGGAAAGGGATGACAAAGTTCAGGGAAAAGATGTCCATGGGTGACCTGGAGCATTTTAATAACAGACAAATATTGGCCAATGCCAAGATGCCCTGTGACTTTGTTGTGACAGGAACTGGAGTACTCCAGGCACTCGGTGTCCATGAAGTACCATTCCTTGAATATCAGCGCCCATAAGCTTGCCCCCAAAACTCCTGAACAGAGCCTGGCCCAACCCACTACTGCTGCTCTAAAGGCAGCGTCTGTCTCCAGGCCAGAGGCAGCAGCTGAAACACACAGAAATACCAGTCTGTAAGTGTAATGGCCAAAATGTAAAGACACATACATGCATAAACCTACGGTACAAACACTGTTCATCGCTAAGCATAGATAAGTTGATGTCTCAACACAGTCATCAAATGAAAACCTGCTCATGAGTGAATGTGCCTCATTTATAAAACGTACTTACGCACAGAACTGATCTTAGACTGTGCGTGCGATCAAATCCACATAAGTACAGATTTATGAAAACCGTCTTAGACGTAGAAAAGGACGTATCTCTACGTCTGGTTTCAGTTCGTGTAAGTACATTTCCTTGCGGCAATACTGGAGTACTGCAGGAATTCAGGACTCTCCGAGCGCCGACAGTCGACACGCAGTTTCATCAACGTCAGCACCACCGTCACCATTTGGGCTAATGGTGAAAGGCCAAATTAATGTTTCGCTCAATAAAATCAAATAAACTATTAGAATAATTTACACATGAATGATATTCACATCTTATAGGTATTCCGTTTTAATTTCACAAGTGTAAAACATTTCGCTCAAACTTATAGCCTATAAAAAGACTAAAAGTGGCTTAGTTTTCAGTAGGAGATATGGCTGCATTGGCGTTGTTAGAGGATATTGCCAACTGCGCAATAAGGAGAGAGAGAGTTTTTTTGTGATCGCGCAGACTTTTTGACACAGGATGATGTATGTCTGATAAGCAGGTAGCTACCGCTTGCCGAGAGCGTTGTGCACAGTGGTGTAGTCCAGGGTATACGCAGGTATACGGAGTATACACACTTATTTTTCAGTCAGTATTGGATTAACCACTTCTCAAAACAGGGCGTTTATCATGTGCTGTATGGGCTGCTTAAAAATGAATAAAGAGTTTACCCACTTCTCCAGGGACCACTACACCACTGGTTGTGCCCAAATGGCCTCTCGTCTAGAGAGGCGCACCAGAGGCAACCAGGCCATACACGTTCAGGTATTGTCCATTCTTGGATTCCTGGCTACAGTAACGTTCCGATGAGACCAGTCGATCAACCCTCGTCATCATTAAGCAGAATTTTGCCCGATGTTCTTCGCAGTATACTATCCCATATGCCCGCAATTTATTAGATTCCCATACAGTGCCCAGCAAAATGTGAAAGAGGATTTCCTGCGTAAAACAGGTTTCCCAATGTATTCTCATCCATATTTCGCACACTCAGAAAGCCTAGGAAGCCCACTTCAATACAGCACAGGTCGGTAGTGGAGCGCACCAAAGCCTTGGTGCTGCTGCCGCAGATCTGGTGCCTCTCGTACCGCAGGTCCTGGTGCTTCGGAGACGTGTCTACTACATGTCAAATACTTTGCTTTTGCCATTACGCCACCAGACAGGCTTTCTAACAATGTTTTGGCCCGCATCTGCTGTTCCATCAGCAGAACGTCGATGTCAGCCTCACTTTAATTCTTCTGTTTACATGTTTCTTTCTTGCTTGCCACTGTCACAGAGAGTTTGTGCATTGAGGATGCGCTCTGTTTGTGCATTGATAATATGCTGATCAGATTAAATAGGGGCGTTTTGAGGGTTGAGATTCAGTTGCCCACAATTTCTTGACCATTTGTGATTTATAACCGAAGGATTGGCATACACGTTGTGGCCAGGCAGCCTTCAAGTCGGTGTCGTGCCAGGCTCACACCATCACAAGTCCCTTGAGCACCCTCTAGAGGGCTGCTTCAGTGGAACCCGGTCTCTGGTGGTCAACAGAAGCACATGGCCAAGGTTAACAGCTTCAACGAGGCACGGCTGGCAGCCACTCATCACCACCCACACCTGTCTCTCGTTTGCCCTTGTTTACGCAGCACAAAAGGAGCCACGCCGTCAAGGAAGGGTGTTCAATGTTTTGCTAAACAAGTGTTTTTCCCCTTGCACAGAAAGCGCTTAAACAAACGATCCAACCCGACGACTGGAGCCCGCGACCGGCTGAACCCTGCCTGACTTCTCGGCCTCCCGTCTCTTCCTTACCCCCACCGGTGAGCCCCTCAGCTGCACCTGGCCTACTGGGCTGATTCCCCGAGACCTTCACCCCCTGAGCACTTTACACATCGAGGGGCCTTCACCCCTACCAGAGCATGTGAGCGGAGCGGAGCGCCGCGCAATTCCGCTCCCCGCTCAGGAGGATGTCCGCTCATTCGCTCTGCCGCTCAACGTTGTGCCAGGGCGCTCCGCTCAAAACCGCTCCGCGCTCATCTTAAATTTCCTGCCGCTCCGGCGAAATCGCTCCACGCTCCGCTCAAATTTTTAGGAGAAATTATTTTCTGACATTTTCGCTTCATGTAATTATGCCAGGGCCCTGGGACAAATGGCGTTTGATTTAATGATGTCACCGATACATGTGTCAAGTCTCATTCAGTTACTCAAAATGATGCAGACAAACGGACGGTCATATCACCTAACCTGCTGATAATAATGGGCCTAAACCAGTATGACTGTCAAGTTTTTGACCGAAAAGTGTCACGTTTATCTTGCTGTACCAATAAAAGTGTAAACAAATCTGAGTTATCGTCAGACCCATCGCTTTGCAGGAACGTTTTGTGTGCTAATCGCCTACAACTGCAGGATTACCCAAAGCTACAACTGACAACGTTTACACTTAGATAAATACCCGTAAACTCATTCCAATATCGTAAAAAGGTACTAGAAGATGTGATAACAGTACAAGGACAGTTAACAAGTCATCTTTGAGTCATCAATTACGACCAGGTATGATAAACAGCTATCTAGCCCACTCCATACAGCCCTGCCTGAAACGTAGCTACGTTATAAAGATAGACTAGCACAAATAGCTAAAATGATCAACTATCGTTGGGTAACAGGCACTGATGAAAACTGCGATGTAGAGTGGTGTATTTATTACAAATGATTAGGGAAAGTGAGTTAAATGTAATAAATGAATCGCTGGTGTTTCAAAGAATTAGCTGGGACAGGTAACTGTTACTGGGTATAGGTAGATGTAAGATAACCACTGACTTCAGGAGAACTCCGCTCCCTCTGATGCAGACACTGATGTAACTCATAAAAAACGAAATTATCCCAAATTAGTTCAATACTTGTATATGGTTATAATCATGAATATATGTTGACAAGAGTCAAATATATGTATTAGGCTTGTAAGTAACATTCAGAAATAACACTCTAGCTTGTATATGGTCACTAACATTGGCGATTCTGTGGTGAAGTTGAAACACAGACTATAACCGATTATAGGCACGGACTACAGCATAGGCATTGACTTAGGTTTTAAGTCAAACATGAATTTAAGTAAAGTCTATTCCATTGAGCAAATGCCAACAACCAGAGAAACAGTTTATTTCAAACCAGCAAGAACGACTTTATTTTTTCACCTAGCTTTTCGAAGTACTTCCCAAACTCCATCTTGCTACTCTCGCCGGCACACGAGCCAGTGTTGCAGGGGGGGGGGGGGGGGGGGGGGGGGGGTTGGGTGGAAGGGTCTCACATGACGCGTTTTATCCAATCAGGTTGCTTGGATGCTCCCATTGAAACTCATTCTATTCTACGTGAACCACCTATAAGCCGCTAGAAGCAGTTAAAATCGGAGCGGACTGGAGCAGAGTGAAATCACCGCTCCGGCCTTTGAATTTAAAACCGCTCTGCGCTCCAACCCGCTCTAACCTATTTCTTCCGCTCCGCTCCACCACCCGCTCCACGCTCCGCTCCGCTCACATGCTCTGGCCCCTACACACCCAGCTTCCACAAGAGATATAAATATACCTGCCTTGGCGGGTTTTCACTACCCTTCTGCCTATGGTTCATTCTTGCCCTGCTACACTGGTGGAGAATGCGGGCAGGATAAGAATGGACCCAACACAGCAACCACTTCCGAGAACTGCCTCCCGACCTGCTACTGCTGCTGCCGGGGGAGCCGCAGATCCGATGAATGCACTGCTCCAGACACTCGTCCAGGGCCAACGAGACTCCCAGCAGATTGCAGCCGCCTTGGGAACCCTCACCCAACAGCTGCTGCGTATGCAAGACCCTGGTGGGCGCCTGGGACCTCCGACTGCCCGTGATGCTGCATGCAAGCTCCTCACCAAACTCACCGCTGATGATGACGTGGAGGCGTATCTCTACACCTTCGAGCTAATTGCAGCCCGTGAGCAATGGCCTCGGGCAGAATGGGCGGATGTCCTAGCCCCCTATCTCTCAGGTGAGGCACAAAGGGCCTACCAAACCCTACCGTTGGCCAATGCATGGAACTATGATACCCTGAAACAGGAGATTCTTCTTCGGCTTGGGCTTTCCCCAGTAACAGCTGCCCAGCAATACCATTCCTGGACCTACTCCCCTGATTTACCCATTCGAGTGCAGATGACCAACCTCATCCGTACCACCCAAAGATGGCTTCAACCCGACCGGCTGAATGGGCAACAAATCACCGAGAGAGTTGCAATGGACCACTTCGTGAGGGCTCTCCCCAAGCCTGAACGTCGCATGGTGAGTCAGTCTGCTGCAGAAACCCCAGCCGAGATGGCTGATGCCATGGAGCGAGCCATTGTCACCAACTCCCTAATGCGAGATGGCCACAGCGAGCGAGGAGCTACGTTGGCAAGGTCAGGGAACAGAGGCCAGGGAGCCCCCCCCCCCCCCCCCCCCCCCTCGACCACCTCCGGGGAGACCCCTATCGGCACCACGTGACCCTACATCGCCCCGAGACGAGCCCATGCCAACAGATCCTGGAGTCCGTTCCCCCGCAAGGGGGTGGCTGGCAGGCTGTTCCCTCCATACCATCCCGCCGGCACAGGCACCCACCCGCTTGGTTCACATTCAGGGCCAACCTGTGCGAGCTTTGCTTGACTCCGGAAGCACCGTATCCTTGGTACACCCCGACATCCTGCAGACCTCTCCTGACCTGAGCGCGGTGCTGCCCATCTCCTGTGTCCATGGGGATGTCCGTGAAGTGTCAGCCACTCAGGTGCAGGTCAAAGACGCCTCAGGGACCTGGCCCCTAACAGTGGGAGTGGTACCTGAACTTCCCGTGCCAGCACTCCTTGGACGCGACTGGCCTGGTTTTTCTGATGCCTGGAGCCGGCCCCGAAGCAAGCACACGGGCCGACGACCACGACGACCACCCAAGGCCCGGCCCCCGCATCCTGACCGACAGGTTCTCCTGGCCCAAGACGCAGCGTCTAATGCAGATGAAGAAGGTGAGCGAGGACCGGGTGCTGCTAATCCATTTACTGAGCTGTTTTCACAGATCACGAGATCCGACCAATTTGCTCAAGAACAGAAGGAGGATGATCGCCTGAAACATGCCTGGAAGGAGGTCTTGGAGGTCGAGGGGGAGAACCGGCTGAGGGGACCTCTCCCAGATCAGTATTTCAAGGTGCAAAATGGGCTCCTGTACTACAGCTCCATCCGTTGAGGTGTTCGCCGAGATCTGCTGGTAGTCCCTCGTTCAAAGATTGATGTGGTCATGACTCTGGCCCACACCCATCCAATGGCTGGACATCTCGGCGCCCAGAATACCGAAGCCCGGATTAGGGACCGCTTCCACTGGCCAGGGTTGACTGCTGAGGTTAGGAACTACTGCCAACGTTGCCCCACGTGTCAACGCACCTCACCTCACCGACCACCACCCAGCCCGCTCATCCCTCTACCCATCATCGATGTGCCCTTTGAGAGAATTGGTATGGATCTGGTTGGGCCCCTACCGAGATCTGCACGAGGACACGAGCACATCCTGGTGATTGTGGACTACGCCACCAGGTATCCCGAAGCCGTCCCCCTGCGTAAAGCCAATGCAAAGAGTATCGCCCGGGAGCTCTTCATGTACTTCACCCGCGTCGGCATCCCGAAGGACATCCTGACTGACCAGGGCACCCCATTCATGTCGCAGGTAACAAGAGCACTCTGTGGCCTTTTGAAGATCCATCACCTACACACCTCTGTCTACCATCCCCAAACCGATGGGCTTGTGGAGAGATTCAATCAAACTTTTGAAGAGAATGCTCAGACGAGTTGTGGACAAAGATGGGCGCAACTGGGACCTACTCATCCCTTATGTCCTCTTCGCCATTCGTGAAGTTCCCCAGGCATTGACCGGCTTCAGTCCTTTTGAGTTGCTGTTTGGCCGGCAGCCTAGAGGCCTTCTGGATGTAGCCCGCGAAGCCTGGGAGGAGCAACCGTCCCCTTTCCGAACCACCATCGAGCATGTCCGGCAGATGCAGGATCGAATTGAGCAGGTCATGCCACTGGTACGTTCCCACATGGAGGAAGCCCAACGTGCCCAACAGCAGACCTACAATCGCCCAGCCCAGCCTCGGGAATTTAAGATAGGTGATCGAGTACTGGTACTGATACCCTCGGCCTCATGTAAATTCCTGGCCACCTGGCAGGGACCGTATGCGGTGCTAGAGCGAGTGGGGCCCGTCAACTATAGAGTCCAACAACCCGGTCGACGGCAGCCAGTGAAGACCTACCACGTCAACCTCCTCAAGCAATGGATCGAGCCAGTCCCCCTGCTGACAGCCTGTGCCCAGGTCGAAGAATCCCCGGTTCACCTAGGTGAGTACCTAAGTCCAGCCCAGCGACAGGAGCTCCGGGAACTGATCTCCCAACACCGGGATGTCTTCTCCTCAACCCCAGGCCGAACCAACACCGTCCAGCATTAGATTTGCACGCCTCCTGGGGTCATTGCTCGACAGCGCCTTTACCGGATCCCTGAAGCCCGACGGCAGCTGGTGGAGGAAGAGGTCCAGAAAATGCTCCAGCTTGGGGTGATTGAGCCATCCCACAGCCCCTGGTCAAACCCCATTGTGCTGGTCCCCAAGCCCGATGGATCCTGGAGATTCTGCAATGATTTCCGCCGGCTGAATGAGGTTTCTAGGTTTGACAGCTACCCACTTCCCCGTGTTGACGAGTTGGTGGAACGTCTTGGGAGAGCAAGGTTCATCTCCACCTTGGACCTCACCAAGGGGTATTGGCAAGTCCCTTTATGCCCAGAGGCCAAGCCCAAGACGGCCTTCAGCACACCCAGCGGGCACTGGCAGTACAGAACCCTTCCGTTCGGCGTGCATGGGGCCCCAGCCACGTTTCAGAGGATGATGGACCAGATCCTTGCACCACACAGAGAATATGCTGCCGCCTATATAGATGATGTGGTGGTGCATGCTGAGAGCTGGCCAGACCATATCTCGAGGCTCAAGAAAGTCCTAGCAGCCCTACGCCAGGCAGGCCTGACGGCAAACCCGTGCAAATGCCACCTTGGCCTCACTGAAGCTCGATACCTCGGGTATAAAATAGGCCGAGGACTTATCAAGCCTCAAGAAACAAAGGTCATGGCTGTGCAGGAATTCCCACGCCCAACTACCAAGCGCCAGGTACCAGGTACGCCAAGTATTTTTGGGTTTGTCTGGGTATTACCGACGTTTCATTCCATCTTTTTCCACCACAGCTGCTGTGCTCTCAGACCTGACCAAGAAGGGACAGCCAGAAAAGGTCTGCTGGAGTCTAGCTGCAGAGGCTGCTTTCGCGGAGCTAAAAGAAGCCCTGACCCGTGAGCCGGTCCTCTGGACCCCAGACTTCTCTAGACCCTTTCGACTGTATACAGATGCATCTGATGTCGGCCTGGGTGCTGTACTTTCGCAGGACTACGAGGGAGAAGAGCATCCAGTCCTTTACCTGTCCCGCAAACTAAGCCCAGCAGAAAAGAGGTATGCTACTGTGGAGAGAGAAGCTTTGGCAGTAAAATGGGCCATACATGAACTCCGCTACTATTTGTTGGGCCGGAGGTTCACTCTGGTAACAGACCACGCTCCCCTCAAGTGGATGGCTCGTGCCAAGGACACCAATGCTCGTGTTACCAGATGGTTCCTGGCACTGCAGGATTTTTAATTCACTGTCGAGCACCGGCTGGGTACTGCCAATGCTACTTCTACTTGCCAACAGTGTTCATTGTCACTTGCACCTTCTGCTTTTCCTTCCTTCAGAGCCTCCCGTGGCCCCGGCTCAACACCTGGAGGGGGGAATGTGGCCAGGCAGCCTTCAAGTCGGTGTCGTGCCAGGCTCACACCATCACAAGTCCCTTTAGCACCCTCTAGAGGGCTGCTTCAGTGGAACCCGGTCTCTGGTGGTCAACAGAAGCACATGGCCAAGGTTGACAGCTTCAACGAGGCACGGCTGGCAGCCACTCATCACCACCCAAACCTGTCTCTCGTTTGCCCTTGTTTACGCAGCACAAAAGGAGCCACGCCGTCAAGGAAGGGTGTTCAATGTTTTGCTAACCAAGTGTTTTTCCCCTTGGACAGAAAGCGCTTAAACAAACGATACAACCCGACGACTGGAGCCCGCGACCGGCCGAACCATGCGACCGGCCGAACCCTGCAACCGGACGAACCCTGCCTGACTTCCCGGCCTCCCGTCTCTTCCTTACCCCCACCGGTGAGCCCCTCAGCTGCACCTGGCCTACTGGGCTGATTCCCCGAGACCTTCACCCCCTGAGCACTTTACACATCGAGGGGCCTTCACCTGCACACACCCAGCTTCCACAAGAGAAATAAATATACCTGCCTTGGCGGGTTTTCACTACCCTTCTGCCTACGGTTCATTCTTGCCCTGCTACAACGTGTTTTTTGTGTGTACGTCTGTTTACTCTGGATCTCACTTACGCTCATTTCAGGAAATGTCAAAATGTAGGATGGTTTCTACGCAATGTTTTATAAATGAGGCCCATTGTGTGTCCGTGTGTGCTTGTGTTTGTTTGTGTGTGTGTGTGTGTGTGTCCATGAGCACATAAAAGTAATCTTTTTAAAATAAATGTTTGATTTCTTGAAATATTCAAATAGTTTGCTATAGAGTTGTACACACTTTTTGTCATTTAGCCTAACTTTTACTCAAAATCACTGTTCGACATTTATCATGTTCCAAAAATCTATACTAAACTGCCTTCTATTTGATATTGACTACATTAACTTCGCAAAGTAATACACTGATATGTGGTATCTGTGGCAATTTCACCTTAACTTCTCGTTTGCCTCATCTGACTAGCTCTGGATTTGCGCAAAAAAATATTGGCTATTGTTGTTGAATTTACTGAATTAGACGTTCACTTGGAGTATATTTCCACATTATTTTCACATCTAGCTAGCTCTATTGGCCTACAGTTCGACATCGATTGTATTCACGCGGTTGCATTGCATAACACGTGTCATATTCCGCTAACTAGCTCTATTGACCTACAAACGGTTTGACATCGATTTTTATAGCCTAATTTACAACTCTGATGTTTTCTGAATATCATAAAGAAATAAATTATAAGGTCACTTACCCTTTGTTGAATCCATGTGAGGAAAGGAAATAGTCGTTGGCAATCATCAACTGTTGAGCGAGGTGATGACAAATTCACGTGAGACTGGCTGGTAACTACTGCCACGACGTTATCATCGCTACAAACGTGCAGGCACCTGTCGGCCTATGGTGTTACGATGACGTCACACGGTTGACAAAGAAGCACTTGTTGATTAGTCTGATATTTGTTAATGAATACACTACTGATAAAAACGTCTAGATAGCATATCAGATCAGGAAAACTCTGCATAATAATTTCCTTGAAGCCTAAACAATGACTGTAGAGTGTTCCCGTAGAACATTCTGAAGAACATTCGTGAATCAGCCAGAAAAAAACCTCACCCACTGCGGTAGGTTGGTAAAAAAAAAACCTACGTTCTGAAAGGTTAACGATAGCCAAGGGATCTCCTCAGACCCATGGAGCTGACCTTGTTGAATAAAATGTTTAAATAACGACTGGCTAAACAGAGTCACCTGCGAACTGTGGTGGAAAATCTGTAAATTAAATCTTACTATCTGTGTGTATATTATTAACTAACAAAGCTACAGATGGACACACACAAAACAAACATTCACTCACTCATACAATTACACGCTCACTCACATACATGTGCATACACATAGACACACACACACACAGGCAGAAGTACAGAGGCAGACGCCCACGGACCCTGCTTGCGCACACACCCACACACACACATCCCGAGGAGTACGATAACATGGCGGCCTATGTCGACTGCATGCGACTCGCACAGTTTTTGTTCAATATGTGAAAAATGATAATACTATATGAATCAATAGAATGTTCATAATAAGTACCAAGATATGGGTGTAACATAGCATGAGATACTACAGTGATAAATGATTGCAAAAGTCTTTAAAATTAACATGTTAGACTTTGAAAACGCGAGTCGCCATAGGCCTCAGTACTCCTCCTCTAGAGGTCTCTGGGGAGTACTGATAAGACCCACTCCAGTGTCATACAGAGTTCAACACTTGCAGGTGCACATGATGTCTACTCAGCAAGAAAGTTCTATATAAGCCTTTGCAAATCTTTGTATCAGGAGCACTGTCTGCAGACATGCTCAGGTTTGTGACGTTGGTATTGCACTGACTGAATAAACTTCTTGATTCACACTCTGCCGGTCAGCTGGACTTTGTGAGAATTTTCACCACAAGTAACAAGAACTTAGAGTTTTAACCAGATCAGAAAGCTGTATATTTTTCCTACTTTTAACCTGTTACTGCAGTGGGATATTTCGCCTTAATTTGGAACGATTTGTACTTACACATAATAACACTCAATATCTGAAGTTGTACACAAGATACAAAGATCATTCATATCTTAAATTGAAGAAGACAAATGGGCCAAGACATGCATTCACCTCCTGACTTTTATTTTCATCATTAAGTATCAATTTCAAAGCATCATATACAGAACAAAATGTAAAAAATGTAAAAAACGCCTTTCATTTTTATGTTTGACAGTGTGTGGATGGTTTCAAGGAAAAAAAAAACTGTCATGTCCTATATTTCCTGATTCAACATGTTCCTGAGAAACAAAGTACAAAGTTTGGAGCAGATATCTAAAAATGTCCAGGTGTTGCACAGCAATATCTAAATGGTGCATTCAGGCGTCTCCAAGTGTCCAAAACCTCTCCAAGCTCTCCAAATGCATAAAAAATGTTCTCATTGTATATCATTGTTTTTTTTCGTTGTACAAACATATATAACTCCATTTTAGACTAATATTATAATTTCTTTTGAGATTGGATTGTGTCACTGTTGGAGACTGTGCAGCTGGTAGTAGTGGTGGCGACAGGGGTGGTGGTGGTGGTGGTGGCGACAGGGGTGGGCGTGGGGGTGAGGGTGATACTGAAGCTGGAGCTGGGTCACTGCAAGATAAAAACGTTGGACAATATCAATATTTTGACTGGGTCATGCCTTACAATTGAATGTTGCTTCATGTTATTTACTAAGCTAATGCACAAATATGTAAAATGTAAAGATATGTAAAAAACACCATAGTCAAGTTGAAGTGTGATAATAACATAGGCATTATGCATTCAGCATGCATTTAGCAGATGTAAATAAAACATTTCTATGCGATTTGAGGCAAGAAGCAGGTTGTGCTATGTTAGTATGTTGTAACCTACATTGCAGCTACGTGAATACAGCAGCAGCATGCTAACCAATATCCATTACTAACAAACTACATCCCACAATGATAAAAAAAAAATAAAGCACTAAAGAGAATAAGGCATATGCATAGCTTACTGGTATGCACTAAAAAGTAGTTGATTTAAATTACTTACGCATCGAGGATGGCATCCATTCCATTCACTCTTCCGAGTCCATGCTAGTCCATGCTGAGTCCATACTAGCATGCTAGTCCATGCGGAGTCCACTGGCTTCCATCGACGTCTTCATCAAAAATCATCCCATATATTTCACTCATCTGCAATCCTCGTCTTGCCATGATGGATGAGTACAAGGGAGACAAATTGCAGCCAAAAATATGCACAAACAAGCCCTCAGGATCGTGTGGACCAAACCACTTGCTGTGCGCATTTGAAGGTAAACAAAATGGCCCATTTACGCACCGGGAGCGCAGCTGAGACTCTTGAGTTGCGCTTTCAAAAATCTAAACTCCAGGACTGAGCAATCAGGGCAAATGACCTACCTACTTTTTTGTTAGAATCTCTATTATTCGGTAAAACAGGTGTCAATCACTACTGAGAAGTCTTACAAGAAGTGTAAAGTGATATGATAGGACATGCCTGAGCAGCTGCATGATTGAGAGCTGATGCCATTGGTGGTAATGCCTGTCACTCATGACAAACATGTGTTTAACAGCCAATAAAATCCAAAGATTCTGAAAGAGGGGGTCTTAAGCTTTGTAACTATATATAACATCACGTGATAACTTCGTGTAGTGTTGTCAGGAAGAGAGCGAGGAGATCGCCATCAGAAACATACAAGAAAGTGAACGTTTTTTCTCAATGTCGTGAGCAAGTGAATAAACAACTTTATGGACATAACCATGCAGTTCAAGTCTGTTTTTTTTAGATGTTTTGAAGGTAAATGAATGTTCTATAACGTTATTTAAGGTACGGATAATGCAGAAACACATTTAAATGGCTTAGTTATGGGAGGAGGCTGCTCCATATGTAAAAAATGAGGATGTGTCAAGGTGTGTTTAAAATTGTATTTATTTGTAACGGATGCATGTAGACAACTGAAAATCGGTTTACATATAGTTGGATTACCACAAAAAAATATTAAATGGGAGTTTGAATCATATTTTCAGAAATAGAATTTTCAGGATTTGTTTTGGCGATTTATCCAGTACGGGCCCGCCCGCGGGTCCATTAGGGGGCGTTAAAGCAGTAACAAGTTAAACTATAAATCTGACACAACAGAACCAGTGTCTAATATGCAGGGGATAGCAGTCCCCTGTATGATGACTTCAACTTCAGGGCACTGTCCAATCAAAGCAGGCTTTAGGGGGATTTCCGTTTGGGTCCCTTCCTCAGCCACCTGCCCGGTGGTGGCCGAGGCAGTCAAAAATCCTGGAGCGGTGCCTGGCGCTGGGGACAGTCTCTCTGCATATGCCCTGGTCGATCACAACGCTGGTTGTCCCATCTTAGTGGGCGCTCTCATCGTCGTCCTTGGTTCCCCCAGTTGGACCGATTTGGCCCACCCCTGGGCCCAAGCTGGGGATGATGACTTTCCCGGAACTGTTGCCTTATTTCCCCCAGGATGCTCTCCTTGAGGGTAGACATCTGCTCCTTTACCTCAGCCAACACCTCTGCTTTCAAGGCCTCTCTGACCTCTCGCCATTCATCCACAGACTGGACCGGTGCAGGGGCTGGTGGAGGCACATAGGCCCGTCTGGCACTGGCCTCTTCGGCGTGGTGGTCCTGTTCCTTCTCAACCGCTTTGGCCTCCCTGCTCACGTCGGCAAACGTCAGGGTGGGGTTACGCCTTAGCAACTTCTGGAGCTCCACCTGTACTGTACCATGGCGGAGGCCAGCCACCAAATGGGACCGCAACATCTCATCATCATCATCATCAGCAGGTCTTGGCTCCTTCACCCGCCACCTGGCAAGACACTCCTGCAGCCGTAAGATGAAAACCCCTACATCTTTCCCAGTTTGTTGTTTACAGGTGAAGAAACAGGCTCGTAGCTGGACTATAGTGGCTTTACCTCCATACAGGCCCTCTAGTGCCTGAAATATTTTGGCTGGGGTATCTCGTTCCGCAGGGAGAAGCAACAGGATCTCACGCCTCGCCTCCCCTTGTAGGGCGCTCAACACAAAATCTACCTGTTGGGCTTGGTTAAGATTCTGGGCACGTATGAAGGTTTCAATTTGGATGCGCCAATCAGCAAACCCTGTCTGTCTCTCCTCGTCCCCAAACTTAGGCACCCAAGGCCCACCCAAGAATCAAGGCATCACCACATTACAAGTCGCAGCACCGGCCACACCCCCTTGCCCAGCCTCATCCGCCATATTGTCTGGACTACGCCAAAATGTCGTGCCCAGCTCTCACGCTCAGGTCACAGATCCTCCCAGGTCACAGACAATACACAGAATCAGGAGTAGTTTACAAAGGTTTATTTTAAACACAAGACAGGACTGTGGCACAGGGCAGATGTACTTGGAACCTCACTGGGTGCTAGGCATAAATCCCCCTTTTGGCCAGCTATGCCTTAACCGTAGACCCTCCCCACAGAATCAGGTCCACCCCACAGCAAGGTACCTGCTAAAGGTACTAGGTATACATGGTTTAACCCAAAACCCACAGCAAATCACAGCAACACAGATATACAGCACACCACCGCACAAGAGGGAAAGCTGTCTTAAGTCAGATAATAGCCAGTCCCTAGTGGTCTCTGCACCCACACCTAGCAGTTCTTTGCCCGTCCGCAACAGCCTGAGGAAATGAAAAATACAAGTTGGTACTGGTCGGTCTGTCCCCACCGACCAGTATTAAAAGCAATGACTAAGGCAGTCCATCCAGTCAGCAACATGGTTACTTGAGTAGGCGAGGCGTGCAGTCACTACCGGCCAGTATGGCAGGCACTCGCCTTCTCCCGTTCAAGCACGGAGCCCGGTCTGCGCACAGTCTGTCCCTGGGGAACACTCCCTCAATAGCACCGGTGACGTGCGGCTCCGCCCACCTCCAGGAAGTTCCAGACTGCAGGGAAGACAATACAATGCACAATGCTCAAGCAACCTTCCGCGGCATTAAGCAGACTGATCTTGTGGCACATAAATACGTGGAGTAAAATAGCAAACTTCCCTTTGCAAGGCAATCGTCAAGCGGAAAACAGTCAGCCTTGGAACCAGCCAATCCACCGCGTCCGGAGTAGAAACCCGTGTCCTTGCTCGTTCCGTCTCCATCAGCTGTGAACATAAGGGAGCTATACCAAATATGCCAGTAGGTAAAGTTGCATATTCCCAGGTCCCCACACACAAAGGTAGAACAAATACATCCCTTGCGGGAATACTTAGCGTGCGTTGAGTTACATCCGCTGAGTAGTGTTTGCCCGTGTCAGCCGGATAGATCTCCGTCTCCCGTGTCACGATCCAACATCAGTCCTCTCTCGCACCATCGTTTGCACTGCCATCTTATGCAGGGAAGGAGCCTATCCCCGTGAGCTTTTCCACCTTCAGTTCATCACGCTAATTGCCATGCAATTGGCGATTGGATTATTCGCAAGTGTTTGCAGCCCCACGTCCCTCTCATAACAATGCACCCCCAAAGCAATGCACACGATACATAAAAGTACATCAGTCCATTGCATAGTCTTATGAACCCCGTTCCCCAAGGTCCCACACAAGCAGTCCAGTTCATAATACATTAAATACAATATGAAATACAATACAACATTCCCATTGCCCAGTACACGTGACAAATCCTGCTGGACCACGGCCTGATCCGCCGGAGCCTGGCCCCTCTCACTCTGCTGGAACAAGGGATGGGGAGGTGAGTTCTCATTTAATACCCTCACATTGTGAGGGAAGGTCTGAGTTTAGTTGGGATCTGACCACCACACTGAACAAAGTTAGGAATGGTTTTCTTGTCTTTTGTGAGATGTGAGGACGCTGTACAAGCGGTACTTGTGTACAGAAATTGCTTACCGCCAGCTGGAAATGAGGAGGATCCACAAGGAGATTGCATTGCTTGATCAGCAGCTGGATGGAAGTGTAACCATGTAAAGCAAACCTTTGCCTTAATTATTTGTGAGCTTTGGCATGAATTGTAACTGAACTGAAATTCTTAAAACTGAACTGAAACACCTTCATTTACAGACTGACCAATACAACAGGCTGAGTACAAATAAAGGCTTTATTCTACAACATGGATCTCTTAAACTATTCTTCAACATGTTCCTCTATTCAGAATCAGAATATTTTTATTGCCAAGTATACTCTCAAATACATTGACTTGGAGATTTCGGAGCATGGGATATAGAAAACAATATACAGCTCCGGAAAAAAATTAAGAGACCACATTATCAGTTTCTCTGGTTTTACTATCTATTGGTATGTGTAAAACTAAAATGGCATATGCTAAAGTAAAAAGTTCTATAAACTACTGACAACATTTCTACCCAATCATTTAGAGCATTTATTTGCAGAAAAATTACAACTGGTCTGTGTTTTCAGATCTCGAATAATGCAAAGAAAACTATTTCATATTAATTTTTAAACAACACTACTGTTTTAACTTAGGAAAAGTTCAAAAATCAATATTTGGTGGAATAACCTTGATTTACAATCACATCTTATGTCTTGGCATGCTCTCCATTTCACATTTCCGTTGGGTGACTTTATGCCACTCCTGGCCCAAAAATTGAAGCAGCTTGGCTTTGTTTGATGGCTTGTGACCATCCATCTTCCTCTTGATTACATTCCAGAGGTTTGTAATGGGATTCAGGTCTGGAGATTGGGCTGGCCATGACAGTGTCCTGATGTGGTGGCATCCACACCGTCACTGACATGGCTGTGTGGCATGGAGCATTGTCTAACTGGTAAAACCACTCCTCAAGCAAGTTTTCTTCAAAAGAAATCAAGGAACCACAGAGGACATGATGCAAGCCCCTATCTTCCAGCAGCGAAGACAGAGCAGTCTTTAGACCAGAAAAGGTCTTTAAAAACTAGACCACCATAATGTAGGATGTAATCAACGCCCAAAGTATACGCCTTTAACTTATCAATTCAAAAGTAACCGGTCTTCGGTGCCAGAGCTTGCCTCTTCTGACATGCAGATAAGTAACATTCATTAACTAGAATGCGTTTCGTGAACGAACTGCGAGAGTGTGCTTGCTCTGTTTTTCTCTCATGTTTGCTTGTTTATTGTGAAAGGGTCTAGTGTGTTCGTTGGCATAAAAAGTTAGTCTTCTCTTATAAGCCTAGTTAGTACATCTGATTAGAGCTAGCAACCATGCATTGCAGATTAAGGGGTCCCCTATCAGTGTTCATTTTGGCAGCTATTTTAGATTCAGTCTTAAGACAAACATGCATATTAGTTTTAGTCACATTTAGTCATAGTTATCCTTCTTAGTTTCAGTCTAGTTTTCGAAAACTGAGCACACTACAATACTATTACTAACCATTTCACATTTACAGACATAAACCTATAGACATGACACAAAACATCTTCCAAAGACTTTATTATCTCAGCTGCATTATTCAGTAGCACAAAGTAGCCTATTACATTCATATTTACTTCATGTAACCCTGCCATAGCGATACAACACCTTTTTGACAGCCTATATAGCCTAATTGCAAAATTAAATATATAAATAAATACTACACTGAAATAACGCAAACAAAGTGAATCTACAGTGAGCCAACGCTCGTCCACTGACAGTGTGGAAGAATGACAGCGACGCGAGCCAGGCTACATTCCAAGATTACGTTACTAGAAATGTCACTTTACATGAGCTTTGTTCATAAGCCATGCAGTCCATAAAATAGGAATACTCTGTGTACTAACAGTATAGTAAGACCGGTCATATGTTCAGAGAGCTTTCTAGCAACCAACAAGTTACAAGTAGGATAAACATCCTAGCGAAATCTGCGTTGTCGACAGACCATCGTTTTGACTGGAGTTTTGATGTGCTTGCTAGCACCAAGTGGATTACCTCATCTACAATACATATGGGCTTGGACTCAAATCACTAGTAGGCCTACTTCACGATCTTCTATGGTTACCAGCAGATAAGGTAATTAATAATCGCCATATTTGCTTTAATGTTTTATAGAGTAAGAGGCTATGTGTAGGCTAACTCTCTATTGAAAGACACTGACCGGCGCATCAACACAAACTAGGCTCTGTGAGTCAAATTAGCGTAGCTAATCAGAAATGTTGTAGATGCCAGAGTTGTCAACTATGGCTCAGATTTAGGTTGTTATCCATCAACATTCATTTTACAACTTACATTAGTTTCGTTGTCATTGTAGCTGCCAAATGTGAGGACCTGCCTGATGTGAGGCCGCATGCGCAAACTTTGCGACACTATTGTAGTACAACGAGCCAGGTAATGCTGGTGGTGTAGGCTACAGCATGAAGTGGAATGACAAGCGCATTTGTTT
Source organism: Sprattus sprattus (assembly GCF_963457725.1). NCBI lineage: Eukaryota > Metazoa > Chordata > Actinopteri > Clupeiformes > Clupeidae > Sprattus > Sprattus sprattus. Next base: position 32,012,794 of record NC_137928.1, on the reverse strand, counting down.
ACGTTTGAAATCCACCAAGGTTTATGATGTTAAGCTTCATGTTTATTGAATTATTAGTTAAGCAGTGCATTCATTAGCCTACTAGTAACAGTAATACAACATAGCCCCATATGTTGACACTGAGCCTTATGCTGTAAACCGTTGACAAAATTATAAAACACTACGTTAAATAAACCTACATTATGCGTTAAGAGAAGCCAGATACGTTGATATTAAACCATGTATGAGAATGCACGTCTTGGATAGTTTGCTCCTGAGCCTTCTGCCGTAAACCGTTTGTGTTTGCGCATGCGGACTCACATCAGGCAGCGGCGGACTCTAGACATCCTATTGGCGGACTCACATCAGGCAGGGTCCTCACATTTGGCAGCTACAGTCATTCGACTCGAAAATATCTGGCTCAATTTGGCAAAGCACTACTGCTCCCTTCAGGGTAAACATACGTGGACGTTTCGGTGCTGTCATTTTGCCGATCTGGCTGGCTGAGGTAATCGAGTGATTAGAGAAGGCTACAAAGTGGAATACTAAGCAGTTTGTAGCGGGAAATACTGAGAGTGAAATGTAACAAATTATACTGTATAACAGTGGCGGCTCCTGAAAAAATTCTCAGGGGGGGCAATTTTTTTTTTTATGATTAAGGCGACCTATTCAGTAGGTACATTAAGTTATCCGATTTACTCATGCAGCAATACCTTTTTTTCCACTATTGGCAGCAACCAACAGTAATATCTCCCCTCTTTCTACATAGCTAGAGTAGCAAGATACAAGTGGAACGCTATGGAAGAAAGTTACATTCAGGAGCCTTCATAAGCAAACATGATGTGGCTCCACATTAAATTATCCCACTTTTTCGTTATCCACACGTCTCAAATGTTGTATGTTGTAACATAGCTGAACAGGACACATGATATGTCCACTAACAACATAAAGAAGGGGGCAACATACGTCAAAACCAACGATATTTATTGACTGAAAGTATTGGCTTACAAAAGCAAAATAAGTCATCACATAAAAAATTATTCAAAGATAGTTCACACTGTGAAACCTATGAAAAGTGACAGTGGTAAATAGAAATACAGACCGCGTTAGCCACTTCACGACCGCGATTTTCTTTTGTTCCAATTTCCCTCCCTTTGTAGAAAACTGTTGAATGGATACTTTTGGTCTAGGAAGTCCTAATTGTTTTTTTGGTCAATTTATCTTCATTATTACGCTGACTAAAAAGAAGTTTCTGTCAAAGAGCGGATGGAATTGTTGTGCTGAAAAGGTGCCATCTTGACATGCCTTTGTCGAAGCTGTGTGACGTCCTCATTGGCTTTTACCATAGCCTTTTGCGTCGCTTACTTATGACTAGACTTGGAGGGGCGAGCCCTCCCGGAAGCCATAGAGAATGCATTGAGAGCTCTGTTTTGTGAAAAAAACGCATTTAACATGGGAGTCAATGGGAGAGGTCTGGGGCGATTTTCATTTCGTCCCAGATCGCCCTGAAGGGGCGGGGCCATTTGAATCTTGACTCTAGGCTGACTGAATGACTGTTACCTGATTCGACAATGACATACAGAGGCAGATAAGACGGTCTAGTGGTAGAATCCGACAGAAAAAATATATGAAATTTACATTTACATGTAGTCGTGCAATTGAATTTATACATCAGGAATTTTTTTTTTATTATAATTTTTTTTTTTTTTTTTTTCCCTTCTTCTTTTTCCCATAGGCAGTGCGTCGCCCAATCGCCCTTATGGACGAGCCGCCACTGCTGTATAACTAGAATGCGTTTCGTGAACGAACTGCGAGAGTGTGCTTGCTCTGTGACAGAGAGAACAAGTGCCTATGAATTAACATGTATTTACATCTACTCAATCAGTGTAGTGGGGCCTTCTTCCAATATATTTTAGCAAGCAACCAAGCTCAACCATTATATTTTGGCTCCACTGACGTTTAGACATATGAGGGTATCTCAGAGTTTCGTTATACTGACTTACTGAGCTAAGTGAATTGTTGAAATTGCTATCTTGGTAAAAGGAAACATCTCTGCAACAATATTGGAATGAATGCGGTTACATAGCCAGCTTTACTTAAAGTTTATTGTAAGATAGGCCTATATGTTAGACTTAATGCAGTTAGAGTTAGACTGTAGGTCTAGTATCAAACGTAAGCAACACTTTTACTGTATAGCTAGAGAGCACGTGTATCACATTGGTTTATAGTCTGTCAAATTAGTTCTAGTTATTGGTGTTCGTTGGCATAAAAAGTTAGTCTTCTCTTATAAGCCTATAGTACATCTGATTAGAGCTAGCAACCATGAAAAACCTCTTCTGAAACTAAGAAGGATAACTATGACTAAATGTGACTAAAACTAATATGCATTTTTGTCTTAAGACTGAATCTAAAATAGCTGCCAAAATGAATACATCTCAGTGTTCATTTTGGCAGCTATTTTAGATTCAGCAGCTATTTTAGATTCAGTGCATATTAGTTTTAGTCACATTTAGTCATAGTTATCCTTCTTAGTTTCAGTCTAGTTTTCGAAAACTGAGCACACTACAACAGCTACATCCTCAAACGTTTTTCAGTTAACCTAATGATTCAAGGTCTCTCATGAATCATTACTCCCAGGACACGGGTTAATGTTAACTCACGCTATCGGCCACAACAAGTTAACCATTCTTTCAGTATAAGCAACTTTTGCATAGCCTCGCACAGCTAGGATAGCTCACGTTACCGTAGTAGGAATACAAGCCTTAGCTCACTATATCCACACAACTAAATTCATGAATTACTTCACAGGTTTACTTAACAACTTGAATTAAGGAAAATGATCCCCCGTTACGGCTAGCTGAAACTGCCAGTGGATACTCCCGTTACGTAGTGTTAGTTAGCCTTTAGCCCCGTACTCAGATGTTACAGCTGCTTAACACAGCTAGGATAGCTCTGCTTAACACAGCTAACGTTACCGTAGTGGGAATACAAGCTTTAGCTCACTATAACCACACAACTAAATTCATGAATTACTTCAAAGGTTTACTTCACAACTTGAATTAAGGAAAATGGCGTCTCCAACGTTAACGTAACGTTAATTTATATGTTAGCTGCTACGGCTAACTATCAGTTTCCATTAAAATTTCAGTCAGTACACTGAAAATGCTGCCATTCAACTCACCTTAACGAAGTGGAAATACGGTAGCTAGGTTAGAAACTGTAGTTACTCTTATTCTTTCTCAAAGTTGAATTGAGAGGGACAGAGAAATACGGTTCCTCTTATTCTTTTTCAAAGTTGAATTGAGAGGGACAGAGAAAATGCGGTTCCTTGGATTTGGCGGAGGTGTCAGTCAGTGTGGACACATGTGTCCAATTTCCGATTTCAGTCCGATTTAAATTGGATATTGGACACATGTGTCTCCCCAGAACTAGATTCATTGTGTCCGACTTGAGTCCGACTGGACTCCGATGTAAACCCCTGGACACACGATTCGATTCCGCTGGTAATTGGACTGGGCGCGCATGTGTCTCTCGTATCTGATTCAAATTGGACAACAACAACTTTTGCACGTGCTTGAGATCGTGCCCACAGACATATACATGCATCATATATAATGTATATGATATGATAAACGCTGCTAGATGCTCAGTTCTTGTGCTCCCTCTCATTCACGTTGAAATACTGAAAGCGAAAGTGAAACTTAGAAACTGGAACGCAACTGTTTGGGACAGAACGCGCTAATTCAGTGAACAAATATTTTCATATTACTTTTCCACCCGTTGTTAGTCATGTAATCCATTCATATCGATGTGAATCAATCAATACTAATACAACTTTAACTGTGGTGTGTTTTTGTTTCATTTCACAACGTATTTACTGTATAATCAACGGTTTTGTTTCATTTCACAACGTATTTACTGTATAATCAACGGTAGCAGATGTAAACATTCCGCATTTGATTTGAACTGATCTAGTTTTGTCACTTCCATGTGCTTTGAGATAGAGCAGTTAACCCCCCATGGAGACCCCATGGAGAGAATCGGATAGGATCGGAGTGCTGCCATCGTGTGCCCGCACTGAGTGAGAAGCACAGCTGCAAGCCAGTTTAATGACCCTATTATGATGTCATAATGGCAGGGAGCTCTGCCATACAAGTCTATGGAGAAAAAAGGGGATGAAAAAGAGGAATAAAAAAGGAGTGGCAAGGGGTACCGCCACGAAAAGTCATAGCAGCTTGCACCGGATTTGGGCCGGACGTTTTGGTGTTTGAATGGCGTCTCTAGCTCAATCGGGCGAGGAGTAGTTAGCTGCAAGAAAAACGTACGGAATAAATAAATAAATAAAGAAAACTTGACGATAACAATACTGTGCTTCCCTTCGGGCAAGCACACTAATTACCAATGTCACAAATAGCTTAGCGGTAATATGAATAGCTTAAATGGGATGGCTACATTAGCCAGCTAGTTAGGAGAATCTCCGCTCTCTTTCTCTTATACCATCCTGTTCTGCAGCGAAGGCACATCACGTAATAACGTGATCATTTCTCAAAATAGTTCAATACAAATATATAGCTTTTAAGATAAAAATATGTTCAATAAGGCTTAAAGAATTAAATCAGGTGTGTAGATGAAGTTCAGCAACAGCATTTCCAGTGTTTACATCCATGATTGTATGCTGGTCGTCGCTGGCCGTCAACTGCCGTTACAGGAGAATACAGAGCGGCCGAGAGTGGGTGACTAGAGTGGGTGACGTCACAATGGCTCAACCTTCCACCATGTTAGTCAATGAGAGAAAAAGGTGATGAAAAAGAGGAATAAAAAAGGAGTGGCAAGGAGTACCGCCACGAAAAGTCATAGCAGCTTGCACCGGATCGAGTCTAGTTTTCGAAAACTGAGCACACTACAATACTATTACTAACCATTTCACATTTACAGACATAAACCTATAGACATGACACAAAACATCTTCCAAAGACTTTATTATCTCAGCTGCATTATTCAGTAGCACAAAGTAGCCTATTACATTCATATTTACTTCATGTAACCCTGCCACAGCGATACAACACCTTTTTGACAGCCTATATAGCCTAATTGCAAAATTAAATATATAAATAAATACTACACTGAAGTAACGCAAACAAAGTGAATCTACAGTGAGCCAACGCTCGTCCACTGACAGTGTGGAAGAATGACAGCCAGGCTACATTCCAAGATTACGTTACTAGAAATGTCACTTTACATGAGCTTTGTTCATAAGCCATGCAGTCCATAAAATAGGAATACTCTGTGTATTAACAATATAGTAAGACCGGTCATATGTTCAGAGAGCTTTCTAGCAACCAACAAGTTACAAGTAGGATAAACATCCTAGCGAAATCTGCGTTGTCGACAGACCATCGTTTTGACTGGAGTTTTGATGTGCTTGCTAGCACCAAGTGGATTACCTCATCTACAATACATATGGGCTTGGACTCAAATCACTAGTAGGCCTACTTCACGATCTTCTATGGTTACCAGCAGATAAGGTAAATAATAATCGCCATATTTGCTTTAATGTTTTATAGAGTAAGAGGCTATGTGTAGGCTAACTCTCTATTGAAAGACACTGACCGGCGCATCAACACAAACTAGGCTCTGTGAGTCAAATTAGCGTAGCTAATCAGAAATGTTGTAGATGCCAGAGTTGGCAACTATGGCTCAGATTTAGGTTGTTATCCATCAACATTCATTTTACAACTTACATTAGTTTCGTTGTCATTCGACTCGAAAATCTCTGGCTCAATTTGGCAAAGCACTACTGCTCCCTTCAGGGTAAACATACGTGGACGTTTCGGTGCTGTCATTTTGCCGATCTGGCTGGCTGAGGTAATCGAGTGATTAGAGAAGGCTACAAAGTGGAATACTAAGCAGTTTGTAGCGGGAAATATTGAGAGTGAAATGTAACAAATTATACTGTATAATTACCAATGTCACAAATAGCTTAGCGGTAATATGAATAGCTTAAATGGGATGGCTACATTAGCCAGCTAGTTAGGAGAATCTCCGCTCTCTTTCTCTTATACCATCCTGTTCTGCAGCGAAGGCACATCACGTAATATCGTTATCATTTCTCAAAATAGTTAAATACAAATATATAGCTTTTAAGATAAAAATATGTTCAATAAGGCTTAAAGAATTAAATCAGGTGTGTAGATGAAGTTCAGCAACAGCTTTTCTAGTGTTTATATCCATGATTGTATGCTGGTCGTCGCTGGCCGTCAACGGCCGTTACAGGAGAATACAGAGCTTCGCCTTAGTGGGTGACGTCACAATGGCTCAACCTTTCACCATGTTAGTCAATGAGAGAAAAAGGTGATGAAAAAGAGGAATAAAAAAGGAGTGGCAAGGAGTACCGCCACGAAAAGTCATAGCGGCTTGCACCGGATCGAGCCGGACATTTCGGTGTTTGAATGGCGTCTCTATCTCAAACGGGCGAGGAGTAGTTAGCTGCAAGAAAAACGGGGAGAATAAATAAAGAAAACTTGACGAGAACAATACTGTGCTTCCCTTCGGGCAAGCACACTAATAAAGAAAACTTGACGATAACAATACTGTGCTTCCCTTCGGGCAAGCACACTAATAAAGAAAACTTGACGATAACAATACTGTGCTTCCCTTCGGGCAAGCACACTAATTAACTGCACATTCAGTAATTACAACTGAAACTAGAAAATGCATTTCCTGAAGGAAATACCAGTGCATGAAATGCAAAAGTTAAGAAAGGAAGAAGAAAGGAAAGAAGAGTGAAAGAAGGAAAGAAGGAAAGAAGGAAGGAAAGAAAAGTGAAAGAAGGAAAGAAGAGTGGAAGATGGAAAGAAGAGTGAAAGAAGGAAAGAAGAAAAGAAAGAAGAGTGAAGAAAGGGAAGAAGAGTGAAGAAAGGAAAGAAGAGTGAAAGAAGCAAAGAATAGTTGAAGAAGGAAAGAAGAAAAGAAAGAAGCGTGAAAGAAGGAAAGAAGAAAGGAAAGAAGGAAAGAAGAAAGGAGAGTGAAGAAAGGAAAGAAAAGTGAAAGAAGGAAAGAAGAGTTGAAGAAGAAAGGAAAGAAGAGTGGAAGAAGGAAAGAATAGTTGAAGAAAAGAAAGAAGCGTGAAAGAAGGAAAGAAGAAAGGAAAGAAGAGTGAAAGAAGGAAAGAATAGTTGAAGAAGGAAAGAAGAAAAGAAAGAAGCGTGAAAGAAGGAAAGAAGAAAGGAAAGAAGAGTGAAAGAAGGAAAGAAGAAAGGAGAGTGAAGAAAGGAAAGAAAAGTGAAAGAAGGAAAGAAGAGTTGAAGAAGAAAGGAAAGAAGAGTGGAAGAAGGAAAGAATAGTTGAAGAAAAGAAAGAAGCATGAAAGAAGGAAAGAAGAAAGGAAAGAAGAGTGAAAGAAGGAAAGAATAGTTGAAGAAGGAAAGAAGAAAAGAAAGAAGCGTGAAAGAAGGAAAGAAGAAAGGAAAGAAGAGTGAAAGAAGGAAAGAAGAAAGGAGAGTGAAGAAAGGAAAGAAAAGTGAAAGAAGGAAAGAAGAGTTGAAGAAGAAAGGAAAGAAGAGTGGAGAGGGGAAAGAAGAGTGAACAAGAGTGGCTCTGGATAAAGAGAAAAAGAGAGTGAAAATATTGAAAAAAGGAGATAAAAATGGAGTGAAGAAGAGAGATTGAGTGTGAGAGAAAGTAGACTGAGAGGGATAGAGAGAAAGATGGAGAGATGGAGAGAAAAAAAAGTAGAGAATGGAAGGTGTCTTAATGTTCCTAGTTACAGTTAAATTGAGAGGGACAGAGAAGAGGTTCCTTGGATTTGGCGCAGGTGTCAGTGAAGCACATGTGCAAGCCAGTTTAAAGACCCTATTATGATGTCATAATGGCCCAATGTAAGTCAATGGGAAAATTTAGATTCGTTTTTATTTAATATCTTAAAAAGTATAAAGTTTAGAAAAGTGAAAAATACATAGCATAAGTGTCCTTTACAAGACCTACGCGACAAAGTTTGAATGAAATTTCTACGTTAAGCGGTTCGGGCTGAATTAATCGCAGAAAAAGGTAACAAGAATAAGAAGAAGAAGAAGAAGAAGAAGAAGCCTAGGAATAACAATACAGGGCATTTCATGCACTGTAATGACAATGACAACTGCTGGGGGTATCAGCGACCGTGGCGGTAGTTGGTCGATTTGATGGAGGAATTGTGTCGAGGGGAAATGCCACTTCCTGAGGCCCTCCACCAGAATGCTCCTGCCTTGCACTGGTCCTGTGCGACAGCCATGGGTGACCCGCCCACGGATCCAGTCCCCCAAGGTGTTGTGGGGGACATAAAGCAGGCCTGCAGCCACCTCTTCCTGAAGCCTCCTCCTGCAGCCACCTCCTCCTGAAGCCACCACCTCCTGCAGCCACCTCCTCCTGAAGCCACATCCTCCTACAGCAACCTCCTTCTATAGCCACCTCCTCCTACAGCCACCTCCTCCTGCAGCCACCTACTTCTGCAGCCACCTCCTCCTGAAGCCGCCTCCTCCTGCAGCCACATCATCCTGCAGCCACCTCCTCCTGAAGTCTGCTCAGTTTTACAGTGCTTCCTAAGTAAAGATTTGAAAATAACTTCAAGCGTCAGACTTTCTCTTGGGGAAACACTTATCTATCTGCCAAGCCAATGTAGCAGGTTGTCATGTAAACCCATTATTAAACTGAGCATATCGATTGTTAAAACATTATTAAACTTAGCATTTTGATTGTTTAACAGAACAGCAGTTGTTTGACACTCTTCGATAATTGACAGCTATCTGTGGTCGGACTGGCCTTTGGAGCGAGCGCTTGGAGCCCTTCACCTGCCCCCGCTCGTCAAGCGAAACATGTCCGAAAGATATGCACCTTCGTCGGTCTGGCAGAGAGGGCCAAGGGCGTTTGTTGCATTAGCTTATAGCATAGCATAACTGCCATGCAAATTCAATGGCATCTAATGCTACCTAGCTAGGTATGCTAACTGTCGGTATCCATCGTAACTCAACCAAAAACTCATGTCGCTGGCTTTAATCTGAGTATGGCATGTTAGTAGTACATTTAATATCAGTACAGTGTTTAATTACCGCTGATACTTACATTTACGTTCTGTAGCCTCGTCTGCTATTGCTACTGCCACTGTAGCCATTTTTTCCGCCATTGTTTTAGAAATAAAATGAAAACCTGCCGAACGGGCTCCTCCTCTTCCGCTACGTAGCCAAGATGGCGCCCGTACAGGGCGAGCAGTGTAGATCGTTGAACACTGGATTTTTTGACCGTTTGAGGGGCGTCATCTGGGTACTTTCAGTGCCCTGAATTATTTTGGTTTTGTCAGTGTGAACGCCCTAAGCCCTTATAGTCGGTGCTCCAGGGGCAAAAGTGCGATCTTTGAGACACAGCTTGAGTGTCCGTGGTTACAGACAAGTTGAGACAACTCACACCCCACGGTTTCTTATGAAACTTAACGGATACAGCTCTAGCACCTAAAACATCGGATTTATTTTATTCACCAGATTTTGGCTATCATGTCCTTAGGTAATCGACATGTTCAGTTAAGATGACTTCGTGGTTGTTGTGATAACAATTGCAATCCCTGAAGTTATGGTTAGCTTCTGCTCCTTTGCCTAGTAGTCTGTTATTTTTTGCTGGCAGCCGAGAGATGGCAAAATGCATCTTTTGGAGATGGTATGCGCAGTGTATAATGTTGTTTGATTGGCTGTTACCCGATGACTTTGACAACATTTGCCTTGCCCACAGTCAGGTAAGGCCTAGGACGCAATCTGGCACTCCGCGAGTGGGCGAGTCTCGCCACTTGCGCTTCACGCGATCTGGCACTCCGCGAGTGGACGAGACTCACCAATTTGTGAATGAAGCGCTCTTCACTTAGGACGCGATCTGGCACTCCGCGCCGCATTGCATAGAGACGGGCGCACATGAGACATACGTTGTTGAGACTCTTATTAAAGATCTTAGCCTACTATATACGTTGTTGAGACTCTTATTAAAGATCTAACTCATTCTCACAAAGGCAAAACAAATAGCTAGACGTAGCCTATAAACGTTGTTGAGTCTCTTATTAAAGATCTTACTCATTCTCGTGGTTGAAAGTCGCTAACAAAACAGAGACAAATAGCTACACGGTCAAGCAATGTCATTTAATGTCATTTATTTCAAAAACCAACAATCAGAGTCTAATAGCTCTGGTTCCAAGACACAAAAATGCCAGGAAACAGGTCTGATGGCCCATCAACCTAGACAAAAGGCCAGCCGCCTTGATGGTTCTAACCTGGTGCTGTGTAAACTACCTTGTGGGGGTTGAATTGGTATTTTGTTATTTTTTTTGTTCAGCCACTTAACATTTAATAGTGTATTCATATCTATATCTACTTATTTAAAATTGTTGTCCCTATTCATTGATTTTATATCATATCATGCCTCCTACCTCATATTCATTGTACTTATATCATATCATGACTCTTACCTCATATTCATTGTACTTATATCATATCATGACTCTTACCTCATATTCATTGTACTTATATGTCTTATCATGTCTCTTACCTTATTCATAACTTCTATTGCTACCTTAATCTGTACCTGTATCATATCTGCACTAATGACCAACTATTGCTGCCAATGTTACTACTGATCATACCCTATTTATCTTGTACTGTCATATCATACTGTATATATCCCATCTATTTATTTTTATATTACCACTATACATATGCAGAATACTCTGCACTCTTCTGCTATGGTTCTTCTGGTTAGATTCCGTTGCATTGTGCTTATATCATATCATGACTCTTACCTCATATTCATTGTACTTATATCTTATCTGTCTCTTACCTCATTCATAACTTCTATTGCTACCTTCACCTGTACCTGTATCATATCTGCACTAATGACCAACTATTGCTGCCTAGTTACTACTGCTCATACCCCATATATCTTGTACTGTCGTATCATACTGTATATATCCCATCTATTTATTTTTATATTACCACTACACTGCAAAAATGCTTTTCTAACCTAGTGTTATTACTCTTATATTGAGATGAAAAAAATCTAGTTGGTCTTGTTTCTAGCTAAATTGTACTTACCTAGTGCTTTCTTGGTAAGGTTATTTTTGCCTATTTCAAGCAAATATTACTTATTTTAAGAAATCTTAACAAGCCAAATTTGCTTAACGCACTGGCAGCCAAATTTGCTTGTTTTAAGCAGATTTGGCTTAAAACAAGCAAATTTGGCTGCCAGTGCGTTAAGCAAATTTGGCTTGTTAAGATTTCTTAAAATAAGTAATATTTGCTTGAAATAGGCAAAAATAACCTTACCAAGAAAGCACTAGGTAAGTACAATTTAGCTAGAAACAAGACCAACTAGATTTTTTCATCTCAATATAAGAGTAATAACACTAGGTTAGAAAAGCATTTTTGCAGCAGTGGTGGTCCGTCAGGGCCTTCAAGGCCTTCTCTGCTGGCCTAAACATCATCAGAAAATAAATGTAATAAATACATTTAATTTTAATATTTTCTTTTCATAAATATGTATTAAATTATTCCTCATAGTCCATTATCTTCATTTCATAGCTTCCAGCATTGTTAATTTATGTTAGAGCTTTCATCCAATCATATTTCAGCTATCATGTGTTGCCACGCTCCGAGAAACCTTCCCCGAGAACAGAATTCTTCCCTGAGGCCTTCAGAATTCACATTGAAGGCCCGTGTACATCTGATTGGTTTCACAACTGGCTGTTTCAGTTCATTTAAGTTGAATGAACTGAAACAGACAGTTGTGACAACCAATCAGATTTCGAGTTGGCGACACTGGGCCTTCTAGAAGGCCCGGAATATTTCTTTCCTCGCGTTGAACGTGACACGTAAACGTCCTTTGATTGGATACTGAGGCAGACCGGTGCAGTGCTTCAGTGCTCAGTTTAGCTGGCCAATGCGAAAACGGAAAACGACGTACATCGGTTTCAATGCTTATTATGCTAGTTGTTTCAATTGGTAAGACTAAATATAATTACATTAACCAACTCAAATAAACTAGTTTACACCAACTTGATAATTCCAGTTTTTGATACAATTACAACGCCATTTTCAAGACGGAACTTTCAAGAAAAACTGGATATCGTGAGGATGGGAAGTTTAATGAAACTGCTTTGCAGGTGGGACAATGCGATGTTTAGTGGACAAACTTGTTTAAGCTCTCATAGGCTACTTTCGGTAGACTTAATAATTTTTTCTAGACTAATCCCTGAAAATCGCCTTTTATTTTTAAGTTGTGACAGTAATATCCAAGCGATCATATAACTGAGAGTTTACTACTCTCAATGTATTGTTAATACGAGTGTATTGATTTTAAATGCTCCGGAAATATTAATAAAGTCTGTTGTACTCGACTATGTTAAGGTGATGCAATGCTCACTTATACTGCCTTTCTGTATAAATATAATGGTTCGAGAGCCATGGCGTCATAATGATAGTATTAGGAGGTGGATTCACTCAGTTTAACATCGTGTAGGACATCGCTGAAGGCCCAGTCGTGAAATGCACGGACCGCCACTGTTTTGCAGTGTATACATATGCAGAATACTCTGCACTCTTCGGCTATGGTTCTTCTGGTTAGATTCAGTTGTCTCAGTACTTAGCCAAACCCTGTGTGATGTCACATGTGAGCGCCAGTGTTGTCAATCACATGTGGGCACCAATGTTGGAAGTTGTATTGTTAAACGTTGAGTACTTTGGTAGATTAAAGTGTAAACTTTCAGTACAAATGCTAGTACAACTTCTATACATTATCTGTAAGGTTGTGAGTGTGCGGTGGTAATGTAAGTTGGATTCGTAAAACGTAATAAATGACATTGCTTGACAGTGTAGCTATTTGTCTCTGTTGTTACCGACCACGAGAATGAGTAAGATCTTTAATAAGAGTCTCAACAACATTTATAGGCTACGTGTAGCTATTTGTTTTGTCTTTGTGAGAATGAGTAAGATCTTTAATAAGAGTCTCTATGCAATGCTGCGCGGAGTGCTAGATCGCGTTCTAAGGGCCTGATTTACTAATATGCGAGTGCTGCCTAATCTGCGTTCGCAAATTAACCCACAGTGTTTTTGTGCATTTTCCGTGGTATTTATCAAACCACATCTGCGCTGGGCACTGGGGTGCTTACTCTACTCTTTAAAGGGCCTGATTTACTAACATTGATTTGCGAACGCAGCTTAATCTGCGCCTTTGCGAGGCGCACATTAACGCACAGTGTTTCCTCGCATTTTCCGTGATATTTATCAAGCCAGAACCGCGCTGCATGGGCAATCATTATTTAGCGCACCGTTAAAAGACTGGAGAAATTGCTTGCAAGTTATTGCCACCATGGAGATAAGAGGAAGAAAAAACTGAGATATATTGGTTCACTTTCGCTCAATCACTGAACCTGATTCAATGGGTTATATTGTTGTTTTGCCCGCCATCACCTACAGCGAGATGTTGAAAAGAACACGATTATAAATAATATGCTATTGGTGGCATTAATGCATAAACTGTCTATTATAACAATATAGATGTGTACATGGCGAGATTAATACGTTCTACAAGGGACATGGGTTCACTACAATATATCCCCACTGAAACAAATACATTTACCAAGTAGCCAGGCCTCTCCAAAATCACCGTTGCTCAATCATGGATAGATGGCACTATTCCGGAAGATAAAACTGTCATGGACAGACCACTACCACGTAAGTAATGGTCATGTTGGCATCACATATGACCTGGACATTCATTGAATATGTGTGCTTTCTGTTTCGTTAAACGTGTTCGTGGATTGAAGATGGGGCTGTTTGCATGTGGGTGCGATGAATGGCTCCAATTACGTTCGGAAAGTTTTAATTTCAGCTATCGTAGTGGGGAAATGTATATTGACCAGTGCCCCGTAGCAATGCGTCGAGTACCTGGGTGAATATTTGGCTGAGTGAAGGCCGAGATATACCAACTGATGCTATAACTGTTTGAAATGATCCGATGCCAATATTTGCAATGTTGTCCAGAGTCTACCAACTGATTGAATGGAATGTGATCTCCGGTTGGAGTGTTAGACGTCGTCTCTGATCTGGTTCAGTAATTGAAGTATTGCGTGGCTTTTAACCTGTACGGTCTAATGATTTGTGGTTCATTTAACTGAAAATGTGTTATACGAGTTGAAAAAAATATTTCTGTGCGCTGTCTCTGTCTTCTTTCTTCGCCTTGCTGTTATCACTGCTGTCATATCAACGTTTTCAGACTCAATGGAAATGCGCTTGCTGGTTAAGACGTGCTTTTATGAGGCGGAGAATCGAAGGTTTGCGCTCGCCAGGCAGTTTAGTAAATACCACGCATTACATCATTAGGCGCACTTACCTTCTCTCCTCCCATGTAAAGTGCGCTTCACGCCTACGTTACCACCCACGTCCACGTAACCTCCCCTGTTCACACCCACAGGCGTTAATATGCGCTGCGCCCTCTTAGTAAATACCGTTTTATGTTTACGACCGCTATTTTACGCCAGAAATGGGCGCAATCCTGTTAGTAAATCAGGCCCTAAGTGAGGCGGGCTTCATTCACAAAGTGGCGAATCTCGCCCACTCGCTGAGTGCCAGATCGCGTCCCGGACCTTAGCTCCTTGTAATTAATGTTGTTGTTTAACTTAGGGAGTAAAACGCATGCCTCTATGCTCTGAATTTAGTCTACTACCACACATTACATGGCGATTATACATCACATTATGTCGCTTAGAATTACACAGTAAAATGTAATTCCTATCATGCACATGAGGTGCGTTATTTGTATTGGGCTACACACGTCGATGTTTGTAGTCTGCGGAGACATGAGTATTAGGACTCTGTATAGTTAGTAGGCTCCTGTAAAAAAAAAAGATCATATGTTGTTATCTATTGAGTAGCATACAGCTGAAGAGGGCATATTTTTGAACTTTTTTGGACTTGATGGGTTGTGGGGACAGAGAGCCACAACGGCATTCCAGGTCCATTATCTATTGGCTGCTGTACTTGTCAGATGGACCATAAGCAGTGACAATGGGGAGGGGCAATCACAGGTGTTTTACACCTCACCAGTATTCACTGTGTAGGGAAACTGGAATTGGAGAGGGATAAGGTCACTAATATTTAGTAGTCAACCAAGTTTACAGGGTTTTGGTGATCAATGGACATTGAATATAACCAACAGTGGCCGATATTCTTTATAACATGTGCAATGCTTTGTGACTCCTGCAGCTTCAAAAATGGCGACATATACACAAGATCAAGTGATTCAGATGCTCTTTGACAGCGATGAGGAATACCACAGCCTTGACGAATGCTATTCAGGCGATTCAGATGGAGCTAGCTTAGATTCCCCTGAAGAAGGGGTGTTCTGGGGACGACTGGACCCTGTCCTCGACATGTAAGTACACATTGGCATTCATGGTTGCACACACGCATAATACTATTAGCATGCAGAAGTTCATGAACTAGTTGCTAATATGTAATGTGCTAATGACAACTTATACATGTTGTTTGTAATATGTATATATATAATGACTATTGTAGGAGCCATATGAGTCCTTTATAGTATTTAGTTTTATATTTTAGTTTGTGTGACTTGTTGTTGTTATTGGTGATTGCATTTGTATTGAATTGTCCCGAAGTGGGACATTGTAATTTGTTTTGAGTGTGCCCCCTATAGGTCAGGCACTAATTGACCATAGCATAAAGGTGTGCCAGGCCAAGGAGAGTGGAGAGTTCCGGCCTGCGAATACCATTATTGACCGTGAGCGAGAGAACGTGAACATGACGTGAACCTGTCGTGAACCTGACGTGAACCTGACGGGACCGTGGCGAGGAAACGCAACTGAGCTGAACCAACAAACAAAGAAACAAAGACAAAACTTCAATGCTTTAATTTACATCTGATGTTAGAAATAAACAAAGTCAACTTCATTATAGCCACGTCTCATGGACTCTATTTTCACGCGTTCAACAAGGCAAACCCCGGAACTCACAAGAAATGGTAAAACAATTGACAAGTTTTAGCCATTACAATAGTCAATAATGCCGCAGCTTTGGACCTTTTGATGGATCATTACTGGATACCAAATTGGATTACCCTTGGAACAAGCCAACCCTTGGATTACTACGAACTTTTCACTATGGAACAAGCCAAAGCAGCAGCGCGCCATGCGCAACAAACAAATTAATCAATTAACTTCATCGGAGGTATGTACGCTTCCAAATGAATGAAATGTTATCTAGATGGACTATTCTTTTGAAGACCTTTTTTGTGCCCATTTTAAACACAAGAAAGACGGAGAATTTTTGATTAGAAACCCGATGTTTAATGTTTGAGGTAACGTCGGTGAATTGAGGCCGTATAGGCATATGGACTTACACAATTGACGCAATGAGAACGCAAAAGGGAAAGGCTTTTTGTTGAAATTCTGGATATGATCAATTTGAAGAACAACTTTTTGATTTGGAACTAGGAAATTGTATTGAAATAAGATGGATTATTCCGTGAAGGGGGCGAGTGTGAGCCTGCCTGAAGACGATAGGCGTCCTTTGAGCAGCAACAGCTCCGTTTCATCCATGGCATCTGTGCGCATCCGTGCAGAGGCAGAAAGAGCAGAATTACTCTTTTGAAGAACAGCTTTTTGAATTAATGAAGTTGTAATTTGGAAATTGGAAATTGGAACTTGGATATTGTATTGAAATAAGATGGATGAATCCGTGAAGGGGGCGAGTTTGAGCCTGCCTGAAGACGATAGGAGTTCTTTGAGCAGCAACAGCTCCGTTTCCTCCATGGCATCTGTGCGCATCCGGGCGGAGGCAGAAAGAGCAGCACTACTCGTTAAGGCTGCAGCTTTACAGAAAAAGCATGCGTTAGAGGATGAACTGAGAAAGGAGGAGCATGAACTGATAGAGATGAGGGAAATCAACAGAAAGATAATGGAAACTCTTGATCTACAAAGAAAGAGAATGGAGACTCTTGATCTACAAATTGAACTGTCTGCAACTACGGCCAAAATTAACTATCTTAGAAATGCTGAAGCACAACGTGAAATAAAACGTCGCAATACCAGAGTGAGAATGGCTGACCTGGTATCCTGCATTGAAAACCAAGCAACCATAGTCTCAGATCCAGTTTTTGGTGACATTCAGGAGTCTAGCTTCAGCAAGGTCACATCCAGACCCCCAGTGAAGCCACATCCTAAAGGTAGTTTTGCTACACAAGTGGACATTAAGCCGATTCGGCGAACG
This sequence comes from Sprattus sprattus, assembly GCF_963457725.1. NCBI lineage: Eukaryota > Metazoa > Chordata > Actinopteri > Clupeiformes > Clupeidae > Sprattus > Sprattus sprattus. The sequence goes on along the minus strand of NC_137928.1, from coordinate 31,995,530 downwards.
TCAGAAGAAACCATGGCACGAGACAAACCAAGAGAAAACCAAAACATGGTGCCAGATAAAGCATGTCTCTTCTGCAATGGTAAGCATGAGCTCATGACATGTTCTCAGTTTGATTCAAGGCAACATAGAGAGAAAATAGAATTTGTAAGCCAGAATGGAGTCTGCTTAGGATGTCTGGCAAAGGCTGGACACATCAGCAAGGACTGTGCGAAACGTCTACAGTGCACCATCTGCCACAAGCAGCATCCAAGTGCCTTGCACATCAAAGCAAAGAAAGCCAAAGAGACAACACTGAAGAGCATGCAGGTGTCTGTCAAAGCTGATGAACATGCTGGGGCCGGTAATGTACAGACTTGCACTTTGTCCATTGAACCTGTTCAAGTGAAAAGCACAAAAGGTAGTAAGATTATTAACACCTATGCCTTTCTAGATCCTGGCAGCTCTGCTACTTTTTGCACAGAAAATATCCTGAACATCAGAGGAAAAAGGACCAACATCCTGTTAAGGACAATGCATCAAGAACAATCTGTGATTGCCTACATGGCGAAAGGAATAGAGGTTAGTGCATTGAAAGAAAACAACTTTATTGTACTCCCTGAGGTGTACACGCAAAAGAGTATGCCTGTAGACCCCGATAGCATTCCACAGACAGAAGAGCTATCTAGGTGGCCTTACTTGAGTGAGATCCAGATCCCAAAGATCAAGGCTGAAGTGGAGCTGTTGATTGGCAACAATTTTCCCAAAGCAATTGAATCACGGGAAATTGTAAACAGTCGTGAAAAGGGGCCATATGCTGTGAAGACCCTATTGGGATGGGTTGTTAATGGTCCTCTAGATGACGGTGACATGACAGACAGCAGGGGGTGTCAGAAAGTTACTGTCAACAGAACATCAGTTGCGAAGCTAGAAGGAGCAGTGTCGTCTCCGAGCTGCGCAAACTTTGATCAAGAAGTGATGAGCACTATTGAAAACAATTTTTATGTTGATGAGTGTTTTAAGTCTTTTGAATCAGAAAAAGAAGCTGTGGACCTGGTGAGAGACCTAACCTGTGTTTGCCACAAGGGAGGATTCCACCCAACCAAATGGGATCTTTGCCGAAAGAAGTGCAGCTGGGACCAGAAAGTACCACAGGCTGCATCAGAGAAGTGGAGGAAATGGCTGACCGTTCCTTACAAAATGGAATACTTCAGAGTGGCACGCTGTGTGAAGCCAGATGGAATTGGAATGTCCACACAGGCCGAACTTCAGCACTTCTCAGAAATTGGAACAAAGCTGAATCCAGCTGATTTAGCATATGTAGGAATGAGTGCAGAGACATTCATCAAATGCAGAAAGTGGATCCACAGACCAGAGCTCCTGTGGAAATCAGAAGATGAGTGGCCACAGAACCCATTAGAAGCCATGCCACTCTTACAGGATGACCTTGAGGTCAAGAGATGCACAGCAGCGTACAGTGTTGTGATCAAGAAACAGAACAATCCAACATTGCAGTTGTTTGAACACTTCAAGTTGGAATAAGTTAAAAAGGGCTGTAGTGTGGCACTTGAACTTGAGAAACCTTCTTCTTGTTCTCCGTGTGAATAGACAGATACAGTGTAAGGTGTCTCCACAATCAGACAAGAAGCCATCAGACAGGACGAAGTGCCATCCTGCTTTTCCCCCTGGACTGTTTCCGAAGTCTGATACATACATCAGATGGCGCTGGAAGCAAGTTCAGTTTCTTGCCGATCTCTATAGGAAGAGATGGACGAAAGAATACCTACCCCTGTTGCAGGAAAGACATCGTGATGGTGGTGGACAGCACAGCCCCTTGTGGGTCTTGAAGACTTGGAAGAATAATAGAAGTCCAACAAGATTCCAGAGGTTTGGTGAGGACAGTGAAAATTCTTATGAAGTCTGGTGTGTTTAGAGGCCAGTTACCAAGCTCTGTATACTTCTGGAAGGAGCAGAAAAGATGACCATAAAGTCATCGGCCAGAGATGAGTAATACCCACTCATGATTTGATTTGAGTTAATGATTTAAGAACAGCAGTAAACTGCAATGAATTTAGGCTCCTTTATGATTTGAATGTTGTAATAGTTGCCCATGCACACTATTAGGGGCCGGTGTGTAGGAGCCATATGAGTCCTTTATAGTATTTAGTTTTATATTTTAGTTTGTGTGACTTGTTGTTGTTATTGGTGATTGCATTTGTATTGAATTGTCCCGAAGTGGGACATTGTAATTTGTTTTGAGTGTGCCCCCTATAGGTCAGGCATGCTTTTGACAACTGCTTTTGTCCTTCTTCTTAAGTAGGAAGGACCTGTTTGTACTTGCCCAAGTTCCCCTAGGCTTGAGGCTAGTAACAATTGGGGGCTACGTCCGGGATTCTTGCCGTGTAGGAGCCAGTTCTGAGGAAGATGTCTGAGCCACGGCAGGTACTCCAATGGGAAATCCACAAGAAGCTACTGTAGCTGAATGCAAGTCAGTTGTTTCAGCTAGCTGCAACTCTGGACAATGAAGACGACGCTGAACTTTCGAAACTTTCTGAACCGGACTTGGTTTATCACATTTCGGATAACATGAAAAGTGAGAAGCTACAGGACATAGAGGATGCAGGCATGTCACGTCTACTCCAGCAGCAGGACGATGTAAATGAAATGGCCGCCACTTATTCATCTGCACATCTGAGATCATCCTCGCCTACAGACATTCTGGTACCTCCAATGCACACCACAGCCAATGAAGATACAGACAGTCATACACCACCAACGCACCATGTCTCTGTAAACACAGGTGGTTCAAAGACACATATTAATCAGGTTGTTTGAATTACTGATGTAACAGCTCTCTTGCCTCGTAGAGAATTTAAAATCCAGGGTGGGCAAATTTCAGATTCTGGGTCAGAAATATCATACACGCATCTCTGTAAACAAATTGATGAGACTTTTGAAAATGGGATTACAGAGTCTGAGATTGTACGAGCTGTGTTGAGGGTTACAAAAGGAGGTCTTTTTAAAGAATACCTTACAAACAAAGATAATTTCACTGTAATCGAGCTGAAGAAGGTTCTTAGGACCCACATTCGGGATAAAAGTAGTAGAGAGTTGTTTCAAGACCTGAGTAATACCAAACAGCAAGACAGAGAAACCACTCAACAGTTTGTGTATAGAATAATGGCCCTTAGGGAACGAGTATTGCTTGCAGCATAACAGAATGATATCGACTTTAGTTATGACAAGAAATGAGTGCAAGGGGTTTTCTTGCACACACTTTACCAGGGCTTAAGTGAAAATAATAGCAACATCCGGCATGACCTTAAACCATATCTCGCAATTCCCCAGGTCATCTTAGAACAGATAACCAGGTTGACCAGTGAAGAGGCGGAGAGGGCAAAGCGTTTATCTTCCACAAAATGGAGGCCAGTCACAGTCAGAGCTGCTCAGCATGCTGGAGATACAACAACTAGCTCCCCAGCACAGCCATCCATTTTGTCTGAAGTTAGAGCGAATGCTGTCGCCATAACCGAACTGTCAGCCCAAGTGTATGCATTGACTAAGAACCTGGAAAAATGCATCCCCCACAAGCCTGACATGTCAAGTTTCCCCCCAATGGTAGCTTCCACTGTGCAGTTCCAGAGAACATCAAGGAATGGAAAATGTCAGGAATGCCAACAAAAGGGATATGATTCCCGCAGCCACTGTTTTCGTTGTGGACAGAGTGGACACCGTGCTGTAGGGTGCTTGAACAGGTCAGGTTCGGGAAATGGGAGGAGGTCATGGGAGAGGGACGGCCTGTGACTTGCCCCAATTCAACGTCCCTTCTTGATTGTAACTCTGCCAACACGGATAGCTCAACCATCTTACAAACCTCTTTCAAAACCCCTTATGTTAAACGCACAGCCCAGCTCATTTGAGGAAAATGTCTTGTTTTATGCTGTATTAATGGGGTGAAAACTGAGACGCTGTTAGATACAGGGGCCCAAGTGAGTGTTGTTGGAAGGGAGTGGGTGATGAAGAACTTGCCATGTACCGATGTCAAACCTCTAGAGACTCTACTTTCTGAACCTCTTTCTGTTACTGCAGCCAATGGCTCTAGCATTCCATTTGATGGCTGGATTGATGCCCATTTGGAGATCCTTAGTCCTAGTCAGGGTAAAGCATCCATTCAAGTCCCCTTCCTCGTTGCACAGAGCAACTTTAACTTCCCCCTGCTTGGAGTCAATGTCATTGTGGAGCTTATTCGAGAAAACATTGGAGGCCCTATTAATTTGAGTGTTCTCTTAAGTCAGTGTTTCTCAAACTTTTTCAGACCAAGGACCACTTAGCCAATAAAAAAAAAACTCGCGGACCATCTAACTAAATAGAAAACCCCCGGGAAAACATGCCTAAACACAGACCTGGCGCCAGACAATTGTTAACGGCACTTGAATTTCGCGGTGGGCTCTCCTTTTTTTACGTACCGGTAGGCTGGTTATAGATATGACAATGTGCAAGGCAAAGCATCTAGAACCCTGCTCCATGCGTGACTTGGTTATGTTAGGTTATGCAAACTATAGTTCGCTCACAGCCTCATACTCCCAATCCCATCACACACTCGGACAGGCCAATGTATCACAAAACACAAAGATGCGTTTACCGACCGCAGTAATTCAGTACCAACAGAAGGCTGGAATTAATACATGCATCCTAGTAGACATCATTTCGGAATTAAGAGCTGTCATTATCCAACGTCACACAACACAGAATATAGTTATCATTTTGTTGCCTCCGCAGCGGGAGAAAACAACGCTGTTTGAATGCAGCTCCGAGGAGGGATAATGCCCAATAAGGCTGAACCATCTCGTCGTTGCACCTTCTCCTTGTCTGTGTCAGAGGCTTTCTCATTTAATTTTCTTTTCATAGTCCCTGTCTTAAACCACCAATCCATGACCTTGTTAATAGATTAGGCAACGATTATTAGATTAGGCTACTGGCTGTGTTCTCTTCGTTCTGAGTTGTATGTTAGAAATGTCGCAATAATTTGCTTTTGGCAGTGGTGGACCATTACGGGGCACTGGCGGACCACCAGTGGTCCGCGGACCACACTTTGAGAACGACTGTCTTAAGTGAAGCGTTAAACTTAAAGGTGGACACTGCAAAAACAATTGTTACTGTTGTCCAAGAGGAACCAGTGGAGGAAAGGACACAGGGCTGTCTCCTCATGACAGGAAAGAGAGGCATCATCATCCCAGCTGGCCAAGTGTGGGGGGTGAGTTGCAAGGTGCGAAATTGTCATTAGGGAAGAACAAGGGCCCTCATTCTCGATCTTTTTCTGTAATTCTTCAGAAATGTTTCTTACGCGACTTCGCAAAAACAACGTAAGGGAAACACCTCAGCTGCATTCCCGCACGCTTGAAAATGTATTCATAAGCAGCCGAAGTCTTCTCAGCTGTGTTCCTTCCAATTAGTTTCTTAGATTGATGCGCGTGAAAGTGGATTTGCATACATACACGCCCCGCCAGCTCCTTATTAGGGCACGCAGCCATAGCCAAGTGGCTGTCGGAATTTCCCAAATCCACACGAAAGCAACTCGTAACAGGTGTTCATTAATAAGGTGGAGATCTTTTCTTACGTTGAACGTAAAACACATTTAAGAAGTCACTTAAAAAAAAAAAATATCGAAAAATGGCTACCATAAGTGTGAAGACAGGTCACGAGTAGGAGTATAAATTGCAGTCAGTGCTGTCAACCAAATTAGCCACCATAAGTGTGAAGACTCGAGAATGAGTAGGCATGTGATAGTTCTTAGAGATTGGGCTTAGTGTTTATTTATTTATTCACTTACATTTGCAGTGTTCGTGTACATTAACATTCACATTCAGTCATTTAGCAGACGCCTTTGTACAAAGTGACGTACAAGGGAGAGAACAGTCAAGCTATGAGCAATAGAGACCTAGTGTAACAATAAATACTTCCTCGTAGAATCATGACTATAAATGTGCAACGTAATTGTTTATGATACAAATATTCTCGTATTTATTATTATTATAATTATTTTAAATCAAGGTTGTCTGTAGAGTTGACGTGAACGCAATCACCAACGGGTTCTCAAAAATTCAACCGTTAGCCTAACCCTTTTACGTAACACGGAGTTTTTTCAAACATCATTCCTCAACGCGATTCCTCAAATAACCACAAGAGGGCCCTGTGGAATCGCATTTGAGAAGATTCCGGAAGAGTTACGACTGCTATTTCGCGTTCTGAAAGTCTTCTGAAGTTCAGAAGAAATCGCAGACGAAAAAACTATGGAGAATGGCAAATGTTTTCCTAAATCGACCGAAGTGGAGTTCGCTCTGAAATCCTTCTGAAAGTCTTCCCAACTGCTGTCGAGAATGAGGGCCAATGTGTTTTGAGCCTGCCATAGTGACAACTTTGCCCGAGGGACTAGAACTGTTTCCAGCCGTCATGGAAGTGCAGGGTGCTTACGCAAAATATGTAACCATCCCTATTCAAAATTCAACTCCGCATTATGTATTTCTCCCCCAGCGGGCAGTGTTGGGCCATCTAGAGAACGCCATCTCCATTCACCCTGTGTTGACCCCACAGCAGAATCAAGGCATTCCCCACACAGTGACCTCAGCTCAGACCGGTCAAACTACTACCCAGCCCAGAGCACATGATTTGGCTGAGAAGTGGAATCCTCCAGTAGACCTATCCCATTTGAGTGCAGAGGAACAAGACACAGTCAGGCAAATCTATGAAGTGTCAGATGTGTTCTCTAGAGGGGAGTGTGACATTGGGTGCGTTCCGTCTTTACAGCTGAAGATTAATCTAAAGGATGACACCTCCTAGAGCGAGGGTGGATTAAAAAGTCCAATTCCTCATATTCATCCCCTTTTGTTTGTGTTAGAAAAAAAGACTCTAGTCTGCGCCTCTGTGTGGATTTTCGAGAACTTAATCGCATGACCATTCCTGACCGGCAACCCTTACCCCGCATCCAAGACCTCCTTGACAACTTAGGGGGGCAGTCATGGTTCACAATTCTGGATCAGGGAAGTGCGTACCATCAGGGATTTGTGGATGAGGGGTCACAACACTGCACTGCTTTCAGCACGCCATGGGGCCTTTATGAATGGATTAGGCTTCCATTTGTTTTTTGTTTTTTATTATTTAATTTTGATTTGCTTTTTGACAGTTACATAACATATACACAGACATACCTTCACAGACACAAAAACAAGAGGAGGGGGGAGGGGGGTGCTGCAGTGTTGTTACTTGGGGTTTTATATCATTTGAGTCCTCACAAAGTCCAAAGGGCCCTGAGTGTCACCAGGCCTCTCCGTTGGGTCCAGAGACAGGGCAGCCTGCTCCATGGCAAGTATGTCCATAAACTCATTTTTCCAGTGGTCCATGTTAAAGCAGTTGTTCTTGCGTTCTTTCCAATTCATGAGAATAGTCCGCTTTGCCACTAAGAATGCTAGAGACAGTACATGTTGTATTTTCCTTGCTTGTAGTCCTTCTATCCCATTTCCAAGCAAGCACACAATTGGGCAAGGGGTAATCCATATAGTAAATATTGAGTTCAAGATATTAACAATGTCCTGCCAAAATTGCTTAACAGCAGGACAATTCCACAACATATGTGCCAGTGTCCCCACCGAGCCACAACCATGCCAGCACTTATTTGACACAGAAGGGTCAATTTTATTCAATGTTTCTGGAGTCATGTAAGCTCTATGGATTATTTTTAGCTGGATCAATTTGTATCTAACACATTTTGAACTTGTGGTGCTCTTTCTAAGTGCTGCATTCCATTGTGACTCGGAGATGGGCATTCCCAGGTCACGTTCCCATTGACCTTTTATAGGTATATTTACACATGGTTTCACTGAGGACAGTAGCTTGTATATGAAAGACACAGTGCCCTTTCCTTTTATGGCTAAAATTAATTTGTTCTCCAGATCATTGTGTGTTCCCAGTACCCTTTGACAATAATGCTTTGGCTATGGAATAAAGTCTATTATAAGTTAGAAAATGTACATCTGTCAACCCAAATTCTGCTTTCAAATATTTAAAAGTTACTATTTTTCCATTCTGTATTATTTGTCCCACCTGTTTTAAACCATGCTGTTGCCACTGTTTATCTTTAAGTGTTGCACCACCAGCTTCAAACAAACAGTTTCGCCACAGTGGGCAAGACAGTAGTGAATAACCAGTAAATGATAAGCATTTTTGTAATACTCTCACAATTTCACATGAAAACTTGACTATTGGGTTATTTATTCGAGTCTTTGGGTTATACCATAGTTTATCTAGTGTCATCTCTTTATTATGTTCTGAGATTATCTTTTCTTCCAACCAGTCCCAGCTTCCAGTTTTTCTCTCTGTATTATAGGCCCACTGCAAAGGATAATGTGAATTAAATGTAATATAGTACTGGTAGATGTCAGGTAACGCTATTCCACCCCTAAACCGTGGTTCACTCAGTTTTTTCTGGCTAATCCTGGGCTTTTTGTAATTCCATAGGAATCCATGCAATATTTTATTAACCTCCTTAAACCAGTTAGTGGGGAACTTGAGTGGGATGGACGAGATTATAAAAGTCAGTCTTGGTAAAAGATTAATTTTAATAATTTCCGCTCTGGCCCAGAGAGATAAAGGTAACACAGGCCATCTCTTGGTGTCATCCCTCATAGACTTAAGTATCGCTGAGGTATTTAGTTCAACCACTTTATCAATAGGGGCTTGTATCCTGACTCCCAAGTATTTCATTCCTCCTGGTTTCCAGCTAAAGGGGGCGGAGCCAAGGTGTGATTGAAAAGTATAATTGTTAAGAGGAATGGCTTCACTTTTAGAATAGTTTACTTTATATCCAGACAATTTACCAAAATTATCTATGGTTTTTAATACTTGTGGAATTGATTGACGTGGATTAGTTTGTGTTAATAGGATGTCATCCGCAAAAAGATTGGCTTTAAACTCGTGGTGGCCACATATGTCCTTTTGGGCGCGTATGGCACACGCTAATGGTTCCAGTGCCAGAATAAAAATAAGGGGGCTCACAGTGCATCCCTGGCGAGTTGACCGATGGAGCTCAAAAGGTTTGGACTTAATACCATTCGTTTTGACTGTGGCAGTTGGTTTAAAATATAATGCTCTTATCCAGTTCATAATCATTGGACCAAATCCATATTTAGGCAATACATAAAATAGATATTCCCATCCAGTGGCGGTTTTAGGCACGGGCCACCCGGGGGAGGGAGCGCGGGGAAAAAGTTAACCTCTGGGACTCACAAGTGGAACAGACAAGTCGGGGGACGGGGGGATCCACTGTAGGCTATAGAGCAATACTATAATACAATTAGTGGGCGCAAGTCAGTCACACCTCGACTTTCTTGCAAAAAACGCACATTCATAATAGTATAATAGCCTATAATTCCTGCACGTTTTTTGTTTTTCTGAATTGTGTGAAATGGCTTATACAAATAGGTAATACTGAACGATTATGTGTCACCAAGGTCGAGGTGAATTGGTTTAGTCTTAACTTCTGTACTGACGGTGTTGGGGGATGGAGAATGTGTTGATTGTCGAGTGCAAAATAAGCACAGAGATGGATAGGAAAATGCAAAAATCCGCCAGGTGCCAAATTTCGAAAAAAAAAAAAGAAAAGAAGAAGAGGAGAAACGAGCAAAACATAAAGGTATGCCACTATGCTCTCTCTGTTTGATGACGGTATCCATGAAGTGATGAAAGGCTAATGTTAATTGGTGGTAGGCTATAACTCTTACATTTGTTAGCCTGCCATTCTGCTCCCTATGATTATACAACAATAAATCGGTTTTAACTCAACAAACACGAGATCTAATTTCGCGATAAGACTGTGCTTTGCAACAAAACTGTTACACGTTCAGTTTTAGGTTCATCATTGACGTTGGACCGTGTAATTAGCCAACGGAATGTTCATATCTTCTGTAGGCAGTTTCAAAGACGGAACATTTGCCATTTGCCTTTGTGACAAAGTATAGTTTTCCAGGAATAAGTTGAAGTGTGGCATGCATAGAATTCTAGGCAGTAACCAAGCAGCTAATTGTTCCTCCCTGAAATAAGTTAATATAGCGTTTAATGACAGATATTTAGCATGTAGGCAGTAAGGGCATGTTTATTCCCATTGATTATTTAAACTTCCCTGTAAAGGATTTGTGCAATTGTGCAAATTTTATCTTTCATTTATTTAGTTATAAATATAGCCTATATATATATATAAAATAAAAATCGGGGGGGGGGGGGGGGCGCTCGGAGGGGGCCTCGCCCGGGGCGTATTAACCTGTAGAACCGCCACTGTTCCCATCCCAAATAGTCGTAGGCCTTCATTGCGTCTAATGACACAGCAATCGCTGGTTGTTGTGAGGTATCCGCAGAGTGCATGACCTGGAACAACCTTTGCATATTGTTGGCTGCGTAGCGACCTTTTATAAACCCGGTTTGGTCAACGTGGATCAAGGAGGGGATGACCTTTTCAATTCTCAGTGCCAGGACTTTACCAAATATTTTATAGTCAGTATTTAAGATACTCAAGGGTCTATAATTTCCCATATGCAGGTGGTCTTTCCCTGGTTTAGGGATGAGAGATATAGATGCCTGGCGCATTGAACACGGCATGGATTGCTTTGAAACAATATCTGAAAATAAGGCTTCAATTTGGCTTGAGTAATTGCCCAGCTGTGTTCCAGAGGTGTATGGAGTCAGTCCTTGAGGGTCTACGAGATGACAGTTGCTCTCCTTACCTCGATGATGTCCTTTGCTATTCAAAAACGTTCTTAGCACATGTGGAAGATGTTCGGAAAGTGCTGTGCCAGCTGAGAGCCAGTGGAATCAAACTGCGACCCAATTGTGTGACCTCTTCAAACGACAAGTTCGTTATGTGGGCCAACTGGTGTCAGGGGAAGGAGTCCAGATAGACCCCAAGGATTTGGAAACAGTGACTCAGTTCAAGGAGAAGAGGCCGAAAACAGTAGGGGAAGTGATGGCACTCCTGGGCTTTCTGAGCTATTACCGTTCCTTTATTCAAGACTTTTCCCGTGTGGCCAGAACTCTGTTTGGACTACTGCAGAATACAGAGCGGGGCTTAAAGGGATAGTTCAGGATTTTTGACATGAATCTGTATGGCCTCCCCGATGACCAGTGTCATGCAATCACGCTGACTTACCCCCGGCAGCGTCCTGTGAGCAGAGTTCTCGTACAGTTTTGGTCAAGCCAAAAGTAGTCCGGCAGGTTTGCTAGACCTTCGCGAAAGTTGATTTGCCAAAGTTACCTGAGAGAAACGTCCGTCACAGGAAAACTATGAAAACTGAGGCAACATTTGATAAAATTGACATAAAGCTGAGTGTAAAAAAAATGGTGAAGGCTTGCCACTATCCAGGTTGTGGCAACAAAGATGATGGTGAATCGACTCTCAGTTTTCATCGTTTTCCTGTGACGGACGTTTCTCTCAGGCAACTTTGGCGAATCAACTTTCGCGAATCAAACAGGTAGGCCCTAGCTGTGAGGTTGCAGTATCGCGCGTACTGAAAATAGGGCCAAGTGATAACGAGGTGTGACTTTTTCCACTACCATGTTTTTGGGATGCAAATATATCACTCTTTTGAACACATAATGTTTTGGGAAGAGAAACATTTTATTTTAATGGGTCTAGCAAACCTGCCGGACTACTTTTGGCTTGACCAAAACTGGACGAGAACTCTGCTCACAGGACGCTGCCGGGGGTAAGTCAGCGTGATTGCATGACACTGGTCATCGGGGAGGCCATACAGATTCATGTCAAAAATCCCGAACTATCTCTTTAAGAGTAAACAGTTCAGCTAAAAATAAATCAAGCCAACAATTGCCATCAAGAACACCGGTCTGGTTGACTGATGAACATAGTGCTGTTGTGGGCCTGCTTGTCTCCATGCTGACTAATCCACCAATTTTGGCTTACCCTGACTTCAACCTGCCCTTTGTTCTCCATACCGATGCATCAAATTAAGGGCTCGGTGCTGTCCTTTATCAACATCAACAGGGCAAGCTGCGGGTGATTGCCTATGGATCCAAGCCACTGACTCCGGCAGAACAGAATTACCATCTCCACTCAGGAAAACTTGAATTCTATGCATTAAAATGGGCCATTTGTGATACATTTCAAGACTATCTCTATTATGCCTCTACATTTACTGTCTACACAGATAATAACCCCCTTACCTATGTCCTGAGCACAGCCCGACTCAATGCAGCGGGGCATCGTTGGGTGGGCGAGCTGGCCGACTTTAACTTTGATATAAAGTATCGCCCCGGTAAGAATAACATAGATGCTGACACACTTTCTCGTTTCCCTGTCTCACTTACTCAGCACATTGGAAAGTATACCGAAGTTCTGTCTCCAGAGGTGGTAACAGCAGTGTGGCAGGGAAACATGGTGGCCAAGGAGAAGGATGTGCCATGGATTGCCGTTCTGCAGCTGACTGCTGACAATGAACAGGAACCCCCTAGTTCAATGACCATTCCAACCGAGCATGTAAGAGGTGCACAGCACGAGGATAAGGCAATTGAGGAAATCATGAAGTTGAAAAGCAGAGGGAATAATCCCACCAAGACGGACAGAGAGTGTGTGTCCAGTGAAGCCCGAAGGTTGATGGGGGAGTGGAGCAGGCTCTTCATATAAAATGGGGTATTGTACCGGCAAGCTGGACCTCAAAAGCAGCTGGTCGTCCCAACAAAATTCAGGCCCCTTGTTCTAAAATATCTGCATGATGACATGGGCCATGTGGGTGTTGAGAAGGTCCTTCATCTGATGCGAGAAAGATTCTATTGGCCATATATGCAGCGGGAGGTGGAGGATTATGTCCTGAGAAGGTGTCCATGCATTCAGCAAAAACATCCCTCTATGCGAGACAAAGCACAATGGGCTCCATCTCCACAAGTTCACCTTTTGAGCTAGTTGCCATTGATTACCTCCACCTTGAACCAAGTAGGGGTGGTTATGAGTATATCTTGGTCATAATTGACCATTTCACACGCTTTGCCCAAGCTTATCCCACTAAAAATAAATCTGGCAAAACAGCTGCAGAGAAACTATTTAATGACTTTATTCCCCGTTTTGGCTTCCCAGAAAAACTCCACCATGACCAAGGTTGTGAGTTTGAAAATGGTTTATTCCAGAGGTTAGAGCAATTGGCTGGCATCTCGCACTCTAGAACAACCCCGTACCACCCCCAGGGGAATCCAGTAGAAAGGCTAAACCGAACCTTGCTCCAGATGCTCCGGACCCTAAAAGAGGAAAAGAAATCAGACTGGAGGAACCATCTGCCTCAAATTGTTCACGCATATAATTGTACAAAACATGACTCAACAGGGTATTCACCATTCTATCTCCTTTTTGGGAGGTCACCCCGGTTACCAGTGGACCTAGTTTTTAACCTGAACTCTACAACTGAGAAACAAACAAAACAAGCCTTTGCAGAAAAGTGGGCGAGACGAATGCAGGATGCCTACAACATTGCCTCTAAGACCAGTCAGAAATCATCTGAGAAAGCGAAGCGCTACTATGATCGTGGGGTCAAGGGGGTCACACTTCAGCCAGGTGACCGGGTGTTGGTACGAAACCTGTCAGAGCGGAATGGTCCGGGGAAACTTTGAAGCTACTGGGAGAAGACCATCCATCGGGTCGTCAGCAGAGTGGGAGAGGTGGCCAGCCCGGTGTACAAAGTCCAAGATGAAGAGGGAGTCAAGCGTGCCCGTGTCCTACATAGGAACCTGCTCTTACCAGTCAGCGACCTCCAGCTGGATGTGGACATCCAAGCCGGCTCATCAGGGCATCAATGGCCGGAGAGGAAAAAGAGACCCCATGGAAAGAGAGACTGCATGAGCCAAAGCGACTCAGAGGAGGGTTAGGAAGAAAGCTATACTCTGCGTCCCATGCCCCATCGTATCAGAGAAGTTAGAACACAGCCTGGCTCATCTCACTCAATGAGTCAACCACACATTGGTCATCCAACATTAAGGCCTTCAGCAGCAGAGTTTCAGCCCCCTGCACCACCAGTTAATCAGCTGGAACAACCTGCACCGGTTCAGGAAGTGCCAGAAGCCTGGGAAAATGTCTGGGATGACCCTGAGGGTGTGGGGCCACTGCAAGAGCAGGAACCGCCAGTTAATCAGCTGGAGCAACCTGCACAGGTTCAGGAGGTGCCAGAAGCCTGTGAAAATGTCTGTGATGACCCTCAGGGTGTGGAGCCAGTGCAAGAGCAGGAAGAGCCCATGCTGAGAAGATCAGAACGCACAGTGAGACCAAGAGAAATGATCACCAACCAAAGTCTGGGTCAACCGTCATACCAACATTTCAGACCTGGAAACCAGGCAGTAACGTATCACCCCCCTTTCCAGAATGACCTGTTACCATACCCTGCATATCTTGCGTGGCATCCCTATTTGAGGCCAGTCTTGTGGGGCTATTAGCACTGGGTAGTGGTTGTAAGTGTGTAAGAGGTCAGGAGACCACTTCTAAAAGTGGGGGAGAGTGTAACAGGCTACCAGTAGTGCCACACGCCAATATACACATACACACATGCAATCATGCCTGGTTAACTCCAGGCCACTAGGGAGCAGCGAGGGGTCATTAAAGGCACTAAGCAGGGCAGGGATGAGAGAAGGAATGTGGGAGCATGTGGGTGAACTCCATGCTTTTGACAACTGCTTTTGTCCTTCTTCTTAAGGTAATCCAACCTTTCCTTGTCATTTGAACTGCTGCCATTAAGTCTGTATGTTACAATAAGTCTGTATGTTATAGCAAACTGGTTTGTGAAGTGTTTCTTTGTTGAAGGGGGGTTGTTTTTGTGTGTGATAAGTAATGTTTGTAGTGTGTGATTGCACACGTGTTGGGCAATTGATGATAGCCTGTATTTTATTGTGTGTGTGTGTTTAGTGATGTTTGTAGTGTGTAAATGCACATGGTTTTGGGCAACTGATAGCCTATCTTTTATTGTAGCCTGCTTTTATGGATATTTAATAAGGGAACTCCATGCTTTTGACAACTGCTTTTGTCCTTCTTCTTTTCTTCTTAAGTGGGAAGGACCTGTTTGTACTTGCCCAAGTTCCGCTAGGCTTGAGGCTACTAACAGTACCATGTGTTTGTGGACAGCGTCTACACCAGCACCAAGCTTTTCAGCCATCTCCACCAGCTGGGCATTGGGGCCTGTGGGATGATCCAGACGGACTGTGTGGGGTTTCCATGCACAGCGGAGAATGCATTGGGCAGCGGAGCTGCTCGAGGGGAAATGCGCTGGATCCGTGAGGACCCCCTGCTTTATTTGAAGTGGAAGGACAGGCATGACGTGGCCATGTGTTCCAAGACCCACAAAGCCTTCAGTGGGGAGTTTATGAATCGCCGTAATGGAGGCTGGACCATGAGGCAGATTCCTCTGCCTGACCCGGTCAAGCAGTACGACGAGTACATGGGGGGGTGGGGGGACCTCTCTAACACCCTCATCAAGTACTTCTCCGATAAAAAAAACAGTGGTACAAGAGGATGTTTCTGCACTTTGTAGATATTGTGGTGGTGAACAGCTTTATTATCTCCTTGGAGATGGCACAGGTGAAAAAGCAGAAGCCTCTCAAGATGAAGAGCTTCAGAAAGGCTCTGTGTGAGCAGCTGGCAGCTGCTGGGAAGGACTGATTTTATTTTCCAAAAGACCATCAAAAGACCATCATCATTATTTTCCAAGAGTCCATCATCAGGGCAGGCTTCCTGATAACAATTGTAGAAATCTGCTTAAATTTTTTACACTCACTGTCAGATGTGTAACTGTCCAAAAAGACATTGTTAATAAGTTATTGAATCACTAAATGTTTATAGTAGTGTGCTAGGTCGACCCAGTTCTACGCTGAAACTTCAAAGAAAATAGGCTTTTTTTATGACATATATTTTATTATATGAGTCCAACATCAGGGCAGGCTACCTGATAACAATTGTATAAATCTGCTTACAGTTTTGACACTCACTATCAGATGTGTAATTGTAACTGTCCAATAAGATATTGTTAATAAGTTATTGAATCAGAAAATGTTAATGTTAGTGTGCTAGGTCAAGCTAAGTTCTACGCTGAAACTACACAGAAAATAGGCTTTTCATGACAATTTGTTTTATTTGGTGCTCTGAAATCTTTAGAATGCTGAAAAATCTCTACGGCAGGTGTCACTGCCTTAAGTCATGTTTTCACACTTAGTGTTGCATGCTGCATCTGGGCGACCGTTGCTAACTTTAGTTGATGCTGGACAGTTTTTAACGTTCTTTTGTGGTTAAATTGAAACGGTAGGACTAACGGTCAGGAATTTAACAGAGGAACTGGAAACTAGTGAGACTGAGTGGTGTACGTGGTTACAGACAAGTTGAGACAACTCTTAACTCACACCCCGCGGTTTCTTATGAAACTTAACGGATACAGCTCTATCACCTAAAACATCGGATTTATTTTATTCACCAGATTTTGGCTATCATGTCCTTAGGTAATCGAGGTGTTCACTTAAGAGGACTTCGTGGTTGTTGTGAGAACAATTGCAATCCCTGAAGTTATGGTTAGCTTCTGCTCCTTTGCCTAGTCTGTTATTTTTTGCTGGCAGCCGAGAGACGGCAAAATGCATCTTTTGGAGATGGTATGCGCAGTGTATAATGCTATTTGATTGGCTGTTACCCGATGGCTTTGACAACATTTGCCTTGCCCACAGTTGCTAGTGTAGAACGTCTTCTGAATTCTGATGTTGCGTTCGTTTGACGTGTCTGTTTTATGACGTTTCAGGGCTATATAAACCCGTCCTTACTAGAACTATTCATCCAGCGCACTATCGCTTGAGGGAGCGCCACGTTTACCGACGTATGTGAGATATTTTGGCAGCACTTTCGCACATTGGATACTGATAAACCCAGCAAGGAGGAAATGTTCTGCCGGAAGAGTGGGCACGTTTTCCCTCTGTCGAGCGTTCCTATCCCGCAGCCCTGGAGCAGTTCTTGACTGGGTGAGTACTTAAACTGACGGGTTGACTCGGTCAGGGCTCTGGACTCACGCGAGAAATCTAAGACAGTTTAAAGTGTTAAGAATTGTGGACTGTGACTGACTGTATTTAGCCAGACGTGGTCATTTACGCAGTATAGCCACATTGTAACAAATAAAAAACTTTTTAATGAATTCGTTTTTAGAAGTGAAGCCTGATTTGGTACAAAGTACAACACAGCAGATTATAGCAACTATTTTGTCGATGTTGGTTTGAAATATTGCATGTGTCTGATTCATTTATTCGTGGCCCATCTAAGTGTAACTGAAGCATCGTGGCTGTAGTATTAGTTAGAATACGGGGTAGGAACCTTCCGTATTTAACCTGTGTAACCAGTAGGTGGAGTTCAATAAAGGAACACAGTACTTGAGATGCAGTCACGTTTCTGTGAGTCTCCCTGTTATAAAGTACATATTGCAAGGCTAACTGAACATGGTGTCAGAAGTTAAGACAGTAAGCTGCACAGTATTAGTGTAGGGTCAACTGCATAGTGCACAAGTTAAGAGCGCATTGTTTGCGTGCATATTCGTTGAGTAAAAAATAGTTAAGCTAGTCAGATAGTTAGCGTTAGCATCACCAAGACGGGAGCAACATGGCTCATTTCCAAGTTAAGCCTCCAGAGAAGTTTTCGTTCAAGTCGGAAGAGTGGAAGAAATGGATTAAACGGTTCGAGAGATTTCGCATCATGTCTGGGTTGGACCTACAGGATGAAGAAAACCAGGTGAATACGTTGATTTACTCAATGGGAGAAGAGGCAGAAGACATTATAGTTTCCCTGCATTTAAGCGATGAAGAAGCGGTTGAATATGCACAGTGAAGGATAAACTGGATGCGCATTTCGTAGCGCGCAGGAACATTATATTTGAACGGGCTAAATTCAACCAAAGACCGCAAGAAGTCGGCGAGTCAGCAGACAGCTTCCACACCGCGCTGCATTGCCTAGCGGAGTTCTGCGGATACGGTGCTCTGCACGACGAAACGGTGAGAGTATAGTGGTGGGCCTGAGAGATAAACGCCTATCAGAACAGTTGCAGATGGACCCTGAACTGACGTTGGAGAAGGCGATTAACAAAGCGCGAACAAGCGAACAGGTAAAGAAGCAACTTGAATTGCTGAAAACTAACTTTAAAGCAGAAGCCAGTATGATAGATAGATTGATGGATACTTTATTGATCCCGAGGAAAATTAAGGTCATCCAGTAGCTTACACTTACAAACAAACATGAATAACAATAAATACAAAAATCACAATAAATACAAAAACAATACACATAGGGAGAACATGTACACATGGGGGTGGGGTGTTTACATATAACATATACATATAACAATGTGCTTTACATGTGACAGGGCTGTAAGTAGTGGAAAGTAGTGCAAAAGTGTTCCTGTGCATGTGTGGATAGTGCAAAGAGTCATGTGCTTGTGTGTGGGGATAGTGTAAAGTGGTATAAATACTTCAATAAAGGAAAGGCAGTCCAAGGGGCTAGTGTAGCCAGTAAAAAAGTAGAAAAATTTAGAAAAGGATGGAAAAAGGATGGGCAGTGGGATGGAATAAAGTGTGATGAGAAGAGGAGGGCAGACTGAGGTAGACTCATGCAGAGAAGTCCATCTCCCTCCCCCTCCCCTTCTGTGTGGCGTTGTAGAGCTGAATGGCCCTGGGGACAAAGGACTTCCTCAGCCTGTCTGATGAGCATGACAGTGACAGGAGTCTGCCACTGAAGATGCTCCTCTGTCCATTAAAAGTATTGTAGAGTGGGTGGTGGTCATTGTCCATGATTGTTAGCAGCCTGCTCAGGGTCCTACTCTCCGCCACTGTTGTTATGCAGTCCAGATCGGTGCCAACAACAGCTCCTGCCCTTCTCACCAGCCTGTCCAGTCGCCCAGCATCCCTCTTCTTTGTGCTGCCTCCCCAGCACACCACAGCATAGAAAAGGACGCTGGCAAAAAAAGACTGATAAAACATACGCAGGAGTTTGTTGCAGACATTGAAGGACCTCAACCTCCTCAAGAAGTAGAGTCGGCTCTGGCCCTTCTTGTATATGGCATCTATGTTAGCTGACCAGCACTCAGCTAGACAGTATGCATGCATATCAGCGCGGGAGCTCAAAGCAAAGCAATGGGCAAAATAAACAGACATTCCATAGAAAGACAATGGAAAGACAATCACAATGCAACAGATGCGGAGACACACGAGGGCATCATGCGCAGCAGTGTCCCGCTAGAGAAGCTGTGTAACCAGTGCAGACAGAAAGGACATTATGCAAGAGTTAGCAAAAGTAAAAATAAACTGGGAGTTCATGTAGCTGCAGTGAGTGAGGAGGACAGCGATGAGGACGTCGCATTCTTGAGCTCTGTGGAATCCACAGGGGCCAGTCCATGGATGACAGAGGTAAAAGTGGACAATCAGAAGACAGTGTTTAAGATAGACACTGGAGCTGATGTCACTGCAATCCCAGCAAAACTGTACACACAGGGCCAGTTCAGTAAGCTGTCCAGAGCCACAAATATTCTTTATGGGCCAGGTGGGACACCATTAAAGGTAAATTGAAAAATCTCAGCTACTCTCAGTAAGGGCGATAAAAGCACACAAGAAGAAGTTTATGTTGTTGATGGGCTACGCACGCCACTCCTGGGTGGAGTAGCCGCCATGACACTCCAACTGGTCGCTCGATTGAGTAACATTAGCCTGGATACTAAAGAGACTGTTAAAAGAGAGTTTCTAAAGCTTTTCTCTGGACTGGGGAAAATGGAGGGGCCGTACACCATCGTACTGAAGCCTGGAGGAAAGCTCCACACCGCGACGCATATCCCTCCCACTCATGCCAAAAATGAAAGAAGAGCTCACTCGCATGGAGCAGCAAGGAATGATTTCAAAGGTGGAGGAGCCTACAGCGTGGTGTGCACCCATGGTTGTGGTGCCCAAGCCTAATGGCAAAGTAAGAATTTGCACAGATTTCACAGAGCTGAACAAGTCAGTGATGAGGGAAAAGCATCCGTTGCCGTTAGTTGAACACACGTTAGGACAGCTGGCAGGAGCCAGGATCTTTTCTAAGCTCGACGCCAATGCTGGATTCTGGCAGATTCCGCTAGCAAAAGATTCCTCTCTCCTCACCACCTTTATAACACCCTTTGGGCGTTACTGCTACAATCGCCTCTGCTTCGGGATTTCGTCTGCTCCAGAACACTTCCAGAAACGCATGTCTCATATTCTGGAAGGCCTAGAAGGTGTTCTGTGTCAGACGGATGAGAGCATGACGAGAGGCTCAGGAAGACGTGGACACGGCTACAAGAGGCAAAAGTGACACTCGATGACAAATGTGAGTTTTCAAAGAGCAGGATAAAGTTCCTGGGTCAAGTGATCGATGCCTCAGGAGTCAGTGCAGACCCCGACAAGGTGGGCGCAGTGAAGGCCATGGCAGAGCCCAGAAACATCAGTGAGGTGAGGAGCTTCCTGGGAATGACCAATCACCTGGGAAAATTCCTACCTCACCTGGCTGAGAAGACGCGCCCTCTCAGAGACCTGCTGAGGAAATCGCATATGTGGGCCTGGGGTCCACAACAGCAGCAAGCCTTTGAACAGATTAAGACTGAGCTTACCACACCGCCAGGTCTTGCCTTGTATGACCCAAATGCTGACAAACTCGTCTCAGCCGATGCATCTTCATACGGCATGGGTGCCGTTCTCCTCCAGCGACGAACTGAAACAGACTGGAAGCCGGTGGCATATGCTTCGAGAGCCCTGAGCGACATCGAACAACGGTACCCTCAAATTGAAAAGGAAGCTTTAGCCACAACATGGGCCTGTGATAGATTTTCTGAGTTCCTCATTGGGAAAGACTTCCACATAGAGACAGATCACAAGCCTTTGGTTCCCCTGCTAGGCTCAAAGAGTCTGGATGAACTGCCACCTTGCATACAGCGTCTACGTCAGCGTTTCCGTTGTCCGGTAATTGCCGGTCTTTGTACGAAAAAAAAATTAAATGTCCGAAAATATTAGAGCTCACCGGTCAAATTGTCTGATTGGAATTTCTTATAAATCCCCCCTCGCAAACACAATCTGAATTTGACAACAATCCTAATATTTAGGCCTATAAAGCAAACATGCACTGCCCTTATTATGTTTTAGAGGGACAGGCTAATCTGCCGTTACAAAGTTATTAAACAACACGCATATGCTGCATTTTAAATAAAGCGCAAACCGTCAGTTTCAAACAAGGAGCGAACTGATGAGTGAGAAGGATCAAACATTACTTCACGTCAAACACAACTACTTCATGTAGAAAGTGAACTTTGCAAACACTGAATACCTGAAGCCTTAGATTTTCGAACAGCTTCACCAGAGAAAAAAGCCGAAATGTCGGGCGTTTATGTCGTTATGGAGTGATAAGTTCCGGTGCGAGGTAATTGATAGTCACATTAAAACGTTTTGTTAGCACTGCGAAAAGGCAGGACGACGCAACGGATTCACAAGAGGGTCGAATAATTTTAAAATCTCTACTCTCATTGAACATAGGCAGTGCAATGACCATGTTGCAGCACTCAATTTAACGCCACAGCAGGTTGCGATTAAAGGCCACTTATTGACGCGCATTAGACATTAATGTTTTTTTTTTCCCCCATTGTAAACTTTGGCAAATAAACATGTTGCAATCTAAACTACCTGATTATGTTATTATTTAAGCTACGCATGCCGTCAGTTTTCTTCAATAGGCTAATTTAGAAGCAGAAATAGATATTTGGCCGGCTTATCATTTAAATGTCCGGCAAATGAAAACTCTGCCGGTCATTTTGACCGGCAACATTTTTCTCTAGCGGAACCTCTGGTCTACGTATGAGGCTCATGAGGTTCTCTTACACCATCTCTCATCTGCCAGGCAAGGACATCGCCACTGCTTACGTGCTCTCCAGAGCGCCAGTCGAGAACACAGCAGAAGGCGTACAGGAAGAAGAGGTGAACCTGTATGTGAATACTGTGATGGCAAGCCTGCCAGCTACAGACAAAAGACTTAAAGAAATAGAAACACATCAGGACAAAGACACTCTACTCCACACACTGAAGACATACTGCAGGGAGGGCTGGCCGGATAAATTCTCCATACAAAGAGCATTCTGTCCTTACCTGCCATTCTCAGGTGAGCTCACAGTCAATGAGGGTTTGCTACTTTACGGCTGTAGATTAGTAATTCCAGCATCACTTAGAGCAGACATACTGAGCAAACTGCATGAGGGCCACCTGAGACTCACTAAATGCAGAGAGAGGGCAAAGCAATCTGTTTGGTGGCCAGGCCTTAGCAAAGACCTGACACGACTGATGGAGAACTGTGATGTATGCAGTCGTGAGAGAACCAACTTTAAAGAGACACTGCAACCCACCGAGTTCCCAGTAAGACCATGGTCCACTGTGGGGGCCGATTTGTTTCAGACAGAAAATAACAAACATTATCTGGTCATCGTAGACTATTTGTCCAGATTCTTTGAAGTGGCCAAACTCACTCATACAACATCTGAGGGTGTGGTGGAGCACTTCAAATCCATATTCGCACGTCATGGCATACCAGAGGTGGTGCGCTCAGACAATGGGCCACAATTTGCATCTGAGCATTTCAGAAAGTTTGCACGAGAGTGGGGTTTCAGCCATGTCACTTCCAGCCCCCATTTCCCACAAGGCAACGGAGAGGCAGAGCGGGCTGTAAGGACAATCAAAGGTATTCTGAAGAACTCCAGTGATCCCCATCTTGGTCTCATGGCCTACCGCGCCGCACCACTGGCAAATGGTCACAGTCCAGCAGAGCTCCTGATGGGCAGAAAGATTAGAACACCTGTCCCTGTCATCCCATCCCAGCTAAACCCTGGCTGGACAGACATGGACAATCTGAAAAGAACTGAACAAACATACAGACAGAAGAAGAAACAGAACTACGACCGTCGTCACAGAGCACACGACATGCCGCTCCTGCAACAAGGTGACCATGTGTGGGTCAAGGACATCCTTGAGAGGGGCACAGTGGTGTCCAACCCAAGCACTCCGTGATCCTACATTGTAGAGACGCCTAGGGGCACTCTGCGAAGAAACCGATACCATCTCTCGGCCACTCCTATAGCACCAGCAACACACACCAACTTAACCGAGGATGCCGCACCCGCTGCAGTGAGCACACCTGTCACACCTGCAATCCCCGGTGACTCCGAACAGCGGACACCTTCCAGAGGGAGAAGACCCTTCCAGAGTGAGAGTACCTCCAGTGTACTTAAATGACTATGACTGTTCTTGAAAAAAAAAAAAAAAAAAACATGAGGGTTGAAAGTGAATATGTCAAATGTTAACATTGGGTATGATTTTATATTTCCAGTAAGACAATTTTATAAAGGTTTATAAAGGTTAAAATGTTGTGAGATTAACACAAAAGGGTCTTAGTTTATAAACCTGTTTATGCTTGAATATGTGAAGTGCTGAGTTGAATATTCAAAAGGACTGAAAGAAAAATATTCACTGTTTCCTTAACATGAGTTTTATTGTTTAGTCATGAATCTTCTTAGACAACATCTCGAAGTCAGAAAGGGGGATGTAGTATTAGTTAGAATAAGGGGTAGGAACCTTCCGTATTTAACCTGTGTAACCTGGAGTTCAATAAAGGAACACAGTACTTGAGATGCAGTCACGTTTCTGTGAGTCTCCCTGTTATAAAGTACATATTGCAAGGCTAACTGAACAGTGGCAAAGGTGGAGAGAAGAAGCTTTGTAATGAGCAGCTTTGGCAAATAAAGCTCACATTTGATTTACAGTGTTTTACCTCAGTCCTGACAACTTTAATTGACTGGAGATTTATAACACCTTTTCCAGATTTGATGCTGCTTTGTAATGAGAGTTTTATGTTAAGGCAGATGTATGTTAACAATGTAATCCAATGTAATGTCCAATGTCAGGGGTCTGCAGTGGCACTGCTATATGTTTTTCAACCCTGTGGAAAATCTTTGTTTCTCACAATGTGTTTATACCCACCCATTTTCCTTCTGTGCGGCACATTGTGTTACCTCCTGGTTTGAAATGCGCCGTACAAATAAAGTTTGATTTGATTTTTAGGTCGGCGTGGTGTTGTGGGGAATTGTGGTCAATATGCCTTTAAAGCTCCGCGAGTTTTTGGGCTACAGACCTACAAATAACACCCACAGTAACCCAGAGTATTGTACTTTTCAAATATAGAACGCTCGAAATTAAAAGAAATTAGCACTTTGTAAGGAAATTAAAACTCAAATCTTGTACATTTCAGTCTATGAGTCAGGCAGCAGCTGCTAATGACCCACCCATTAGCAAATGAGGTCTATTCATATGATAAGAGAATGGTAAATCGGCGATCGCTTTTGGGTCATGACGTAGCAAGAAAAACTGAGAAAACACCCCTTTTCACCAGTAGGCCTATAAACAAGACCACGTTGAACATCATTCACAACTTGCTTTGGAGAACGAGGAGAAGAACTATTCTGGATGAAAGTAGTGAAGACAGTGATGACGAACGTGGCCACTTTGAGCTTCGTCTTGGGTATTTCAGTTGTATTCGCTGACTAGCTCTTGTAATTAATGTTGTTGTTTAACTTAGGGAGTAAAACGCATGCCTCTATGCTCTGAGTTTAGTCTACTACCACACATTACATGGCGATTATACCTCACATTATGTCGCTTAGAATTACACAGTAAAATGCAATTTCTATCATGCTCAGAGGTGCGTTATTTGTGTAACCGAGCGTTGGCACTTAGATCTTTATATGACAAGAATGACACAAGCGTGGAAGGGAAAATAGTCTCGCTTACTTAGAACATACCAGAAGTGAGCCGGTCACAGCGTGAGAGCTGGAATACCTACATCCAAGTACGGAAACCCCGAGGGGATAAAATACATTCGCTCTTCAAAGTATCAAAGTATTTTTATTTGTCACATACATATATAGGTAGTCTAGCCTGGATACCAGCCTGAACTCCGCCCACAACAATTTTGGTCTGGGAGATTCAGTCTGGAATTGAGCTAGTTGGGAGAGATTAAACGTCTCAGAAAAGTGATCTGAACAATAAAATTGTACGGGCGGGCTTTATACATTTATGGACAGATGACCAACCAACGCTTGAGTTGATTAGATAGATAGAATATACATCGAACAAAGATGGCGCCGTCTCGGGAGCTTAGTGGGACATATTTTATATGATTTAACCCTCTGTACCCCGTAACGGCCGTGAACGGCCGATCTCTATTCTCCTGTAGCGGCCGTCGCCGACCGGCATGTTATAATGACCAAACACAAGCGAACAAGTTATTTCTGAATGTTACCTTCAAGCCTAATACACACTTTTGACTCTTGATAACATATATTCATGATTATAACCATATGTTTGTATTGAGCGATTTTGGGATAATTTCGTTTTCTTATGAGTTATGTCAGTGTCCACCACGGAGGGAGCCGGAGTTCGCCTGAAGTCACTGGCTATCTTATATCTACCTACCCAATGAAAGTAATTTGTTCCAGCTAATTCTTTGAAACACGAGCTATATTATTTGTTACATATGACTCACTTTCCCGCTGCAAAGAATGTAACTTTGTAGCCTCTGATATCATTACCTCAGCTCAAGACTTCATCACAAAATAAGTCATTTCGTCAATATGTTTCAGCCTTGAAGAAACCATAATGATGTGTATCAACGATAACTCACATGAGTTAGGACATGGATTTCCCATGTTGGATGACATAGATGTAAGTGCCTGGTAAACTAATCATACATCGCTGTTCTTATCAGAGGCTGTCACCAACGAAAGTTGATTTTTAGAGGTTTAGCTATTTGTGCCAACTATCGAGCACAGCTTATAATTTTCAAGCAGTACGATGGGGTGAGCTAGCTAGCGGTGTATCATACCTGCTCGCAATTGATGACTCAAAGATAACTTGTTAACTGTCTTTATACTGTAATCACATCCTCTGTTATCCATATACGATATTGGAATGAGTGTAGGGGCATTTGTCCAGGTGTATAGCAAACTTCGTCAGATGTAGCACTGGGTTATCCAGTTGGGGTGACTAGCTCAAAAAAAAAATGCGACGGTCTCACGATATTTGTTTAAATTTTTATTGGTCAACCGATGGGTACAGAAAGATAAACTTTACATTTTTGGTCAACAACCTGACAGTCATACAGGCCTTGGCTATATTATCAACAGGTTACCTGATATCCTCCATCCGTCTGCCTGAATCACTGCGAGTCAACTAATGAGGGGTGAGGGAGGGACCTGACATTTTGTAGCTAACGTCATGTGATCCCACGGGCACATTATATTGGATGCGTGGATGGATGAATAGATATGAATACATCTATAAGTATATAGATAGATTCATGCTCCCTGTTATTGTAGGCCTACACATTATGTGATTTACAAGACTACAAGCCCATGTTGGATGCCACACCTTTTTTTGTTTTGTTTACTAAGTGTTGTAAATTATCATTAAGAAAATCTAAGCAATTATCACTGACATCTGCCCCTAGATTTAACAATAGGCCACTTTCACTTCTCTCACATCTGCCTCATTAGCAATAGTACCCTCCTTTTTATCATGTATTGCCATAATGTTTATACTTTTTTGGTGAGGCTATCATTTCCTCATATTTCTGTATTTTTTGTTCTTAGATTAATCTATCTGAAGTGTCAGATAGCTCAGGAGATGAGAGTGAAGTGGAAGCAGCGGAAATGAGGAGGAAGAGGAAGGAAGTAGAGATGTTGGAAGTGGTAGGAGAGGTGGAGGAGGTTGAAGAGGAAATGGTGGAAATGACAGGGAGAATTAGGAGGGGAAGAGGACAATGGCAAGGGAGGAGAGGGAGAAGAGGGGCAAGAGCAAGAGGTGGTGCATGGGCAAGAGGTGGGGTGGGCAGGGGGAGGAGAGGAAGAGGACCAAGAGCAGTGCAAGGAGAACTGGATGAAGAACTTTGGTCGCAAACTCTGACATCTTCCTCCATCGAGCCATGTGATGTCCAACCTGGCCCAAAATCTGCTGTGACTAATGTCCTGGACATTTTGCTGCAGCTTGTGGGAATGTGTTTCCTCACAAATTTGTGTATGTGTACCAACATGTGTGCATCTCTCAATCCCTCCGCCACATGGTACGATGTGACGGAGGAGGAGATGAGAGCGTTTATTGGCCTAAATATTTTAATGGGGCATCCACCGCGTGCCATGTCTGGTGGATTATTGGAGCACGGATCTTGCTGTCCGTGTGCCTTTTTTTGCTGACAGAATGTCCCGCAGCCGTTTTGAGGCCATCTGCCAGTATTTTCAGTGCAGTGGTGTGTCAGACACCACTGACAAATTGACAAAGGTCCGGCCATTTATTGAGATCCTACAGAGAAACTTCCCGAAAATGATCAGTCCCTGGCCATCCTTATCTGTGGATGAGGCAATGATCAAATTTGATGGCAGGCTTCGCTGGAAGCAGTATATGCCCAAAAAAACAGTGAAGTGGTGAATTAAAATATGGTGCCTGTGCGACTCCCTGACAGGGTACTGTCTTTCATTCCAAATGTACACAGGCAAGGATGGCACAAGCGGGAAAGGGTTGGCCCACAGGGTTGTTATGGATTTGTTGCAGGGTTACCTGGGGGCATATTATCATGTCTATGCAGACAATTTTTTTTCTTCACTTCCCTTGGTGACAGAGCTTCTGGATAATAAAACATATTACTGTGGCACTATCCGAAAAACATCGAAGGGCTTTCCAAAGCACATCTTGGAAGCCAAACTGGCGATAGGGGAGAGTATTAAAGAAATGAAAGAAGGTATGAGGGTTTGTCGCTGGATGGACAAAAGGGATGTCTATCTCATCAGTACAAACAGTTCCGGGCAAGATACATTGAAGCCTCGCAGTAGATTTAGCACCGATATAATTACTGTACCTGATGTAGTCTCAGACTACAACAGGAAAATGGGAGGGGTTGACCACTTGGACCAGTTGAGAAGCTACTACAATGTTGGCCGTACTGGTAAAAAATGGTGGAAGTACATCTTTTGGGGTATGTTAAACATTTCAATCATTAATTCATACATAATCTGGATGCTGCAGCAGAAGCCACTGCCCAAAAACAGGAGGTCATGGTCCCTAAAGGCCTTTAAATTACAACTTGTCCATGCAATGTGTGATGAATTCTCTGGGAGGAAGCCAGTGTGTCCAGGGAATGCACACAGGAGGGGTAGACTTTGTTGTGTCACGAAATTTAAAAGAGGGGCACTCATTGGCTCATTTTGAGGGGAGGAAGAAAGGGTGCTCAAGCTGCATCAGAGCGGGACGGCGCACTAAGAGTGGGAGATGCATAGAAACATCTTTTGGCTGCTCCACATGTTTAGTGCCCTTGTGCAAAATGGGACCATGTTTCCAGGAGTTCCATGGCATGTTGTAGTGAACTCGGTGGCTACGGCCGAACACCACCCTTACCTATTTATTATCCCTTACCTACCCCACTCCCACTCGTGCTATATTGCTAAATTATAACACGGGTAGATGGAATTATAACACAGGTAGATGGAATCCACCATTCTGAGAGTTAGTTCCGGGGTGTGCTATATTCTACGGTATAGTAACTGTACGACCTGTTTTCATCTACCTGAGCATTCCATATCAGTACGCACTCAAAAGGAAATATCTATCCAAGATGGCGGCGTGTTGTGGCTAATGTTGTGGGGAATGTTTCATGTGAATTAAGCTATCTACACGACTTTTTATATGTCTAAATTGACTCGGTTAGTAGTCTCTGTGCTATGTTGCAGAGTATTGAAAGTCTTTACTGAAAGTCTCAAATATTATTTGTAGGTGACTGAAACGCTTAGACCAAAACCCCATTGAAACACACGTAGCTTTTGTGCTAGGTCTAACAGACGTTAAGTTCCCAATGCTATTTGTCTGTTGCATAGCAACAGCCACACAAAGGGGGACTATTTTCTCTTGGCTACTGAAAAGCGATACACAACGTTTGGTGTCTACAACTCTTTGTGCTGAAAGGCAGCTTACTGTTTACTTTAATTGTACTTAATATTTATAAAGTCGCTGGCAACCGTGTTATAAAAGCAATAAGGTACTCGAGTCAGTACGGTATCGTCAATAATGTACTTGTTCGAGGGTTTGCCGGCCCTCCGCTGCGCGTTGGGCCTAACAACTCCCTCGAACAAGTACATTATTGACGATACCGTACTGCCTCTCGAACCTTATTGCTTAAATATAATATATAAATAAATGATTGTTATTATTATTTCAATTACAGTTATAGTTGTTGTTACTTTTTAGTTGTTGCACAGTATTTATTTTATACTCTGATTCAGTGTGAATGTGATATAATTGACTAACAATTAAAATCTCATATTATTCTACAATAAGACAAATAAATATTATTATTGTTCTCCTATCTCAGTGTTGTATTTAATGACATGGTAATTCACACTGACTGATGGCGCAAGTGAAAGTTTCAAACCTTTGCTTTGCCGTGCTATGCGAACTGAACAAAATTAGAGGTTAAAACAAACACCTCAATCACCTGAGATGTTGATATGTTATCCAAAACAATACCTCTATATGCCTAAAGTACATTTTGTATTGTAACTTACTACTTTTACTACTTTTATTATTATTATCAGGTTAAAAAGCAGAGTGAATACTTGTTTTGTCACAAACTATCCTTTTTGATACAATTCAATGGTCATCTATGGAAAACATGATAGTAGAATTCTTAATGGATCACATATCATTTGAAAGAGTTATTTCCAATCTTTAAATAGAAAGAAACTTACAATGGACACTTTTCATTAGTTTTTAAGTTATTCTTGGTTATTTGAAATGTTTCTCAAATTGCCTTTTTCTTTCGGAATTCCCAGGAATCAGGAGCATTGTTGTAAAATTCTATTGGGGTATAGAGGGTTAAGCTATCTACACGACTTTTTTTTATGTCTACATTGACTCGGTTAGTTGTGTATGTGCAACACGAATGTTGCCGAGGAATGTTGGTCTTAACTGAAGCACTCTAGACCATTATTGATAGGTTATGCTAACGCATAGACAAAAAAAACATTGAAACAAATGGTAGCTTCTAGCCTTGAGTGCTAATTAAGTAACGTGAGCAGGCATATCTCAACAGATATTGACAGCGCATTCATTTTGAAAGAGGAACACGAACGCGATCAAGGCATTTGTCGATTGAAAAGATGTTTTTGCCGTCCTTCCTACGGGATCAGGTAAAAGTTTAATCTATCAGATGGTAATACTACGTTGCTCTGATTGGTTCTAGGTATCCAATTCAGCGAAGAGGAATTTTCTTTCCTGGTTCGTTGAAACACGCCCCATAATCACAGCCCAATGGTTCAGTTTCAGACTCATATTCTGACTAGAATTATGAGTATGACATCGTCAGGCTATAGGTAGTCTATAAATGTAGTGAAATGCTTGTTCCACTGACTCCAAAACTGTGCAAATTAATAAATAAAAGAAGAAGGAAAGAAAGAACTGTCCAAAGTGCAAAGTGTTAAGGCTATGTGCTGGTGCTCCGACCACAATCCTCATTTAGAATCCTGACAGCCTGGGGGTAAAAACTTTTCCGCATTCTTTCAGTATTGGCCTTGAGACAGCGGTAACGCTTCCCAGACCGCATGATGGAGAAGAGGCAGTTGTTGGGGTGACTGGGATCCTTGATAATGTTCCTTGCTCTTGACTTACATCTCTTGGTATAAATGTCTTCTAGGTTGGGTAGGGCACTCATAACGGTTTGTTCAGCTGATCTCACCACTCTCTTTGGGGCTTTACGGTCAAATGCAGTGCTGTTCCCGTACCAAGTTGTTATATTCCCGTTGACAATACTTTCGATGGTGGTTCTATAAAAGTTCTTCATTAGCTGTTGAGGTAACTTAAAGTACTTGAGGCGTCTGAGGTGGAACAGACGCTGATGCCCCTTTCCCACCAATGAATGTATATGCTTGGTCCAAGTCAGGTCCTCAGTAATATGGACACCAAGATATTTAAAACTCTCTACCCTTTCCACCTGAGTGTCATTGATCATAAGAGGTTGGTAAATCTTGTGCTGATCACGTCTGAAATCTATGATCATCTCTTTGGTCTTATTTACATTTAAGAGGAGGTTGTTTTCCTTGCACCAGTAGGATAGTATGTCTACTTCACTCATGTAAGCCTGCTCGTTGTTCTTTGAAATGAGACCAACTACTGCTGTGTCCAGGGCCGCTGACAGGTTTGGCTGGGCCCGGGACAAAATTCTCTCAATGGGCCCCCCCCCCAAAAAAAAAACCCCACACACACCTCTACTTTCTCAGGCTTTCAGAATCATACCACAATAAAACTCACGCTATTGTATTCAATTAGAGCTCATTAACTGCACATTTCATCGACCATTTTTCACTTGACCAAGGGGAATCATGTCAAGGGTAGCCTACTTTTATTTATCGCCAGACCCGCGTGTATGTCCGCTGAACTTCCAGAGAATGTTTGGGGAACAAGGCGGAGCCCATTCATCTGGCGAGTGTCAAGTTAACGGCAATCAGAAACTAAGTTACAGGCTACCCCAAAACGTCACGTTTATAACCCATTCGTTACATCCAACTCTATCTAAGCCTTATCCTTCTGGCTTCAACAAGATCAGCTGCTGCTAACACACTAGTCGAACGATTGCAGACGCCGCTAGGGATAGATTTAATACAAGCAAAAGTGACATGCTGTACTACACAAACAACGTTCAAAACATGTTTCCATTATAGAATGTGGCGATATAGGCTAGCAGGATTGTACTGTGTGTAAAGATTTCATATTAGCTAACTAACAACGACCTTCTTGATAGCTAGGCTACTTACTCTCTCGGTGGTGAAAAAACTTTTTGGGTGACATTTTTCCTATCTACAAAGCACAATAGTGTCAAAAATATCACTGCTGAGACCAAACGGTAATCCAATATGAGGCTTTATTATTTACTGGCGTATTCTATTAAGTAGCTTACCGTGTCAGACAGCTGCCAGCTCTCTTTCTGCAATTCACTATTCTCGAAGTATCTCTGACCCTGCCACTTCAGCCAATTAAATTACATCATCTTGTATCGCAGGCTCGAGGGCGCATTGGTTAACTTGGAAATTTATTTTTTTCACTCTTCTGGGCGAGAAACATAGTATAGATAATAATACAAATGTATTGTGCAAAATATTTTTTTTCAAAATTAACAAAATATTGGTAGAGACAATTGTGTCTTTTCCAAACTTGGTCGTAACTAGTACCAACCCTATGCAAACCTACGCCCTTGACCTGCAGCATCACCTGAGTCTTTCCTTAAAATATTTATAAAGAGATCCCCTCAGGCTTTCGGCTTCTTCCTCTTTTTCGCCTTTCTTTCTTTTTCAGGGCTCCTGACTTGTGTATGTTGAATCGACTACCGTAATTGGCTCGCGCACTGACCACTAATGGAATGATGTCGTCTTTTTTCTTCTACAAAGACCAAATTCATTTTGGCATAGGGGTGATAGGGGGTTATTGGCCGTTTTTTCAAGGGCAATGAAGGCAAACAATCTAGGAGTCATTAATTGAATGCAAATAAAGCACTTTTCTTCTCTAAATCAACACATTTTGAAGTATACATACAATAATTAATCCCAACTTCATGGGGGTCCAGTTATGGGCCCCCCCCCATTCCAGGGCCAGTCCAGGGCCCGGGACAACGTATCCGTTTGTCCCCCCCTGTCGGCGGGCCTGGCTGTGTCATCAGCAAACTTGACAATGGTGTTAGAGTCATGTACTGTTGTGCAATCATATGTGTAGAGGGAATACAACAATGGACTTAAAACACATCCTTGAGGCGCTCCTGTATTGAGGGTAAGGGATGAAGAGGTGTAACTACCCACCCGCACAGCCTGGTGGGTGGGTACTATACAATACTATACTTCACAATACTAGTCTGTTACATACTTCCCCCCCAACGAGAATAAACGTCCCCGTTTACAAGAGAACATTCCCCAGTAAAGCATGCTAAACAGCAAAACAATTTTTACAACACAGCAAAAGGGGGAAAAATGTGCAATCATAAAAAAAAATTGTTCAAACAGCAACCTGAATCTATGGCTGACAGAATAAAGCACTCCATGAACACAAAATTACAAAGACAGTTATTTCTTTTTTTTGTGTGTGTGTATGTGTGTGTGTGTGTGTGTTTTTCCACATTGTCTACGCATATTCAGTAAAAAACAAAATCACTTAAATGTTCAGGGGCCCTCAGCACCCTTCCATGTCTACTCCTGACAGTCACAGGCATCATATCGTTCCCCTCTGAACAAGGCCCATCGACTGAAGGAGACAGCCCTAACTGGTCAGGGCCCGGAAACACAGCCCCAGGGGAACAAGGGGTCGGGGACAAATGAGGGTCAGGCACTTGTGGCGGTGAAGGCAGGCAAGTTGGCAGTGTATAAGGTCTAAGTCTGTCATAATGTACTACCTGCTTCCGCTCATCACAGTCAAAGGGATTGCCAATGCGGTACGTGATGCCCGGCACATCACCTGAGTACATCACCTCTAGGACTTGATATGGCCCCTTCCAGTGTGGAGCTAACTTCATGCGGCTCTCCACTGGGTTGTTAAGCCACACCAGAGCACCCACCTTGTAGGGTTTGTGACGAGCTCTCTCATCATGATAGAGCTTCCCCCGCAAACAGGGAACGTCCCCAGGACGTTAACAGGACATTCGCAAGGTCCCCAATCGTCCCCAATTGGTCCCCGGCACAACGTTCGCTAAAGGACGTTACCAGAACGTTTTTGACGTTCGTAGCAAATCTACGTTTGGTCCTTCTGTGACGTTCGCATGAGTCTTAAATCGGACTTTTAGGAAACATTATAATTTGGTCTCTCAGCACACGTCCCCAGGACGTCCTTCAAAAATGTCCCTGTTACCTTATCCTGCAGGTCCTCTGCGTGACGTTCGCATGAGCCTTAAAACGTACTATTAGGGAACGCAGAATATTTTACTGTGACTATCAATATCCTCGCACCTTAGAACTTGTCACTCCATAACGACATAAACGCCCGACATTTCGGACTTTTCTCTGGTGAAGCTGTTCGAACATCTAGGGCTTCAGGTATTCAGTTTTTGGAAAGTTCAATTTCTACATGAACTAGTTCAGTTCATTGTTCATAATTCAAAAAATTTTAACTAAGTTCACAGCTCCAATTTTCAATATGCTGCGAGTGCGAGCTCTGGCGGCTCCGGCATAGACAGTATAATGCAACATATGCGTGTTGTTAAATAACTTCCTAACGGCAGATTAGCCTGTTCCTTTAAAACATAATAAGGGCAGTGCACGTTTGCTTTATAGGCCTAAATATTTGGATTGTTGTCAAATCCAGATTGTGTTTGCGAGACGGGATGTTTAAGAAATTCCAACCAGACAATTTGACTGGTGAGCTTTCTGTTGCAGCATCTTTGAAGGCCTGTGGAAAGCTCAATGTTAACGCTAGACTTGGTAGACCTTCTTATGTAGGCTATGCATTGTATTGGAATCATGCAGACAATACATTTATAGCACAGATCAGTAGAGAAGCATTCATATTTATTTTATCATTCTTAGTTTGGCTAGTTATTCTGCCTCCCTGCCCGCACGTCCGTGCCATGGATGTTAATTAAGAAAGGAATCATTACGGAAAACCCTCAATGCGTAGTGACTGAGATCGCTACAATATGCTTTTTCTCAAACCCTCGGAAAAATGACTAAACTTGTTGGCTGTCTCACACTGTGATAAAGGTGTTAAAGTGACAAAATAAGAATCAGACAATGGTAGTGAAGTGGTAGCGAAGTAGTTTAGTAATAGGAAGGTTTACGGTTCAATTCCCATGCCTCGCAATCAAGTTTGAAAGCGCGTTTGTGTCTCTGTGTGTGTCTATGTATATCATATGAAATGTGCTATATAAATAAACTTGAACTTGTGTGTGTGTGAGCAATGTAAGCGAAATGACGGCTCCGCGATCTATTATTATTTTATTTTTTTCATTTAGCTCAGCAAAAACACCGTGCCTGCTACGTCCGCGGTGCGTCCTTGAATAACGTCCCCAGGACGTCTAAAACAAGGTTTCCAGAAGTCACCACAATGCCCTCAGGCTGTTCTTGCAACTTCCTGCAGAACGTCCCCAGGACCTATAGAAACACGTTTTCCAGACGTCACCGCAATGTCCTAGGGACGTTCTTGCAACGTCCTGCAGAACGTCCCCAGGACCTATAGAAAACGTTTCCCAATTGTCACCGCAACGTCCTCGGGACGGTCTTGGAACGTCGTGCAAAACGTCCTAA
Organism: Sprattus sprattus; assembly: GCF_963457725.1. Classification (NCBI taxonomy): domain Eukaryota; kingdom Metazoa; phylum Chordata; class Actinopteri; order Clupeiformes; family Clupeidae; genus Sprattus; species Sprattus sprattus. The sequence continues at coordinate 31,960,161 of NC_137928.1, read as the reverse complement.
AGTTGTCAAGGGAACCATACACATTTACGTTTTTTGAACGTTCAGAGAGACCACTACAGGACGTCGAGGGGACGTCATTTTGCTTACAGGGTTCTGCCTTTCATGAGCCTCTGCGCCATGCATGCTGGCCCTGCTGAAGGCGATTCCCAACTTTGCCTGCAATGTGGAGGCAAATCCGGCATGGGATCCAGGTGCTTGTGACTCCATAGCACGGGTAGGTATCAGTATGTCTGCAGGAGCTCTCGCCTCTCGTCCATGGGTAAGGAACTATGGGGTGAAATGTGTGCTGGCATGTACTGATGCGTTGTAGGTAAAGGCCACCTGTTTCACATACTCATCCCATTCACCCCCACAGTCCAGCATAGTCAATTAAAGTCCTATTAAAGCGCTCCACCATTCCATCCGATTTCGGATTGTAGGGAGTGGTGCGTGTTTTTGTGATTCCAAGCAGTTGGCAGAGGCTCTGTATAATCTCTGCTTCGAACTGGCGCCCCTGATCAGTATGCAGGCGCTCCGGCAAGCCGTGCACCAAAACATAATCTTCAAAGAGACACCGGGCTACAGTTTGTGCTGTCTGATTGGGTAAAGAATACAAATTGACAAATTTAGTAAAATAGTCCTCAACTACTAGTACATACCGATTGCCCTTTGTTGTCAGTGGCAGCTCAACAATGTCAGCGGCCACCCTTTCAAATGGACGGTTCACAAAAGAGCCACCCATTGGTGCTCGATGGGATGGCACCGGATACCGGCGTGTCTGGCACGCCCTGCACTGCTCACACCAGTTCCTTATATCATAACATGTATGGCCAGTAGTAGACTTGACGTGCTTGTTCCCATACACGCTCTGCTGAGAAATGTGCAGAAGCTGGGCTACCATGCAGTTGGCGCAGGAGATCTGGTACAAGGATAGAGGGAACCACAATTTGACTGAGTCTGTCACCAGTAAGCGAGGAGATAATACATCGACACAACAGTCCATTTTGAATTATCAGGCGATCAAATTCAGCTGAAAACTTCCTTAAACTACAAGAGGCCCCTTTTAGTTGTGCTCGAGATGGCTTCCGTGATGCTTTCAGCCACCCGAGAACAACTTGTAAATCCGCATCTGCCTCTTGTTGTGCTCTGATATCTGCCAAGTCATGTCCTAGAGTGAGAAGTGATGGCTGAGGGTCTGGTGGCGTTGGGTGTTTGGCGTTAACCCCAACCATGGTGTTCAAGGTAGTCAATTCGCTATCAGCCAGGTAGTCCCGGTCTGGCCGTCGGGAGAGGGCATCGGCATTCATATGGCGCTGACCATCCTTGTACACAATGTCCCAGTTGAGTGGATCCAGCTCTAAGATCCATCTACCCCTTCTGCCTGTTGGGTCATGATCAAGAGTCATGCGTTTGAGGCTTAACAAAGGGCGGTGGTCTGTAACAATTGTGAAGGACGTAAGCCCAATGTAATGCCGGAACTCGCAAACAGCCCACACAACTGCCCACAGCTCACGGTCAAAAGTGGACCAGCGCTGCTGTGTTTGATTTAGCGTTTGGCTGGCATAGGCCACTACATATACCACCCCCTCCTTCACTTGGGCCAGGACAGCCCCGACAGCCTCTTTGGAGGCGTCCGTGAAAACTTTGAATGGCACACTGAAATCTGGTAGGGCCACAATAGGAGCAGAGGACAGCATATTCTTAAGGTAAGTGAATGATGTTTCACAGTCTACAGTCCATTCAAAAGCTACATATTTTCCCATTAGGTGATTGAGAGGGGCAGCATGTTTGGCAAAGTTGCGTACAAAGCGCCTGTAATATGAGCATAGGCCCACAAACGCCCTGACCTCTGATGCAGACTGAGGAGTAGGCCATTTCCTGACTTTCTCTGTGTTCTTTGGATCAGGTTGGAGGCCGTGCTGAGAGATGGCATGACCCAAGAAAACCACATGATTTCGGGCAAGATGACATTTTGCTGGATTGAGCTTTAGCTTGAAAACACCTCCCCAAGGCTGGAAAGATGGTGCTCGAATGTGTCACTGTAAAGAAGGACATCATCTAGGTATACCATGCAGATGTTCCATGGTAAACCCCGTAACACTAGCTCCATCATCCTCTGATATGTAGCAGGAGAATTGGACAACCCCATTGGCATTGACCGCCACTGGTAAAGGCCCCGCCCAGTGGTAAAGGCAGTCTTTTCCCGATCCTCTTCTGCGACTTCCAATTGCCAGAATCCTTTGGAAAAGTCAAGTGTGCTGAACCACACAGAACCTGCCAGCACATCCAGTGTGTCATCTACTCGTGGCAGAGGATGACTTTCACAGTCACACTGTTGAGGCGTCTGTAGTCAACACAAAATCTCCATTGACCATTCTTTTTCTTCACTAAAACAACTGGGGCGGCCAAGGGGCTGCAGCTCTCTTCAATCACGCCATCTGCAAGCAGCTCCGCTACCTGTTTCTCGATCTCAGCCCTCTTTCCAGGTGAGGTTCGGTACGCACGTTGCTTAATGGGATTGTTTGTGTGAATGCGGTGACTCACCAGTGTGCATTTGCCTGTGTTTCGGTTATAGCTAGAGAAAATGTCGCCATACTGCTGGAACAATGCAGACATTGTTGCCTTCTGAGATGTTGAGATGGGAGAATCTTCTAATGACACAGGGGGAATGACATGGGATGACGTGTTAGCTGTCACTGCAGCCACATCATGTGTAAGTGAGTTTATGTCTGTCTCATTGATTGTGTAAAATTCCCCTAAATGAGGGCCCTGCTGTAAAACAACATCACTTTTTGTAGGATTTAAAACTCGAGCACACGTCACTCCATTTTTCACTGCTGTAACTGTGTGAGCGACAACTAAGTTTGAACTATCAGGAATATTGGGCTCTAGGTATCCAACAAAGTAATTTGAATTAGCCCCAGATGAGCTAGGTGGATGGACATTGACAGGCAAAATAATCTCACTAAGTGGAGGGAAGGTCATGGTGTTGGCAATGGCAACGTTACAGCACACAGGGGTTAGGTCACTCCTAAAAGTATATGAATACTTCCTAATCAACGGAGACTCAGTCAAGTGAATATGGAATGTCAAGATTCAGGTTTTAATCTTACAATGATGATCATCAAAGGAGAGAGAGCAAGACAAGGCTGCACTAAAGATTTAGTTTCACCAAGGCTGATTTCACTAACTGACTGAAGAGAAGTCTCCTGTATTTAACCTACACAACATGTTGGAGTGGGTGGTTACTAGAATGCTAATATTTGCCTAAGAGACAGACGGGCTAGGAACTCTATATGTAAATGAGGAGGTCCTGGCCGGAAGTGTTATCACTTCTCACAGTGATCAGGCCATCTAGTAGCTGTGACCATTTGGGTTTTAACAGAATACACAGGAAGCTATATAATTAACATTGTATAGCTTTGACTGTGGATTACATTTGAATAAATTATCTCCTATTTCTCCGATACTATCAGTCCCCTTTTTTAAGACTTATTGTCTTAAACATAAAAATTCAGGAGTACATAGTTGCTTAAATGTATTAGTCTTTGTCTCTCTCTCTCTCTCTCTAAAATGTGACATGTTCTCACAAGATGAGCCGAAACCTTTTTCATCAGGACCCTAATCCCTTTGGCCAATTTTGGGAAAGATCTCTGATGTTAAGGGGAAATTGCTCATCGACGCTACCACAAAATAGCCGCCCTGTTTCAGTTGTGAGAACCAAACCAAATGTACGCAGCAAATATACATACAAGCACATGGTACCCATTCAGAAAACATGAATTTACAAAACAACCGCAACTACTCATGATGACTTTGAGAAAAAAAAACTTAAAACACAACAACAACAAACATAAACTAGCCCGGTTACATAATTGATTTGTCAAGTGTTTCAGAAACATATTCGAGCCTTGCTTGTTGCGCTGGAGGCTTGACTCGTTGTGTGGTGACAGATCATAGGAGCTCAATAACAGCAGAAATACATGAGGCCAAAAATTACCATTTGCATGATGGCAATCGCACCTAGAGACAGTCATTTTTAACGCTATATTTTTAGAGTATCCTAAGTGAGGGTTGATGGACGGCAATATGGGTTGCTGGGAGGCAAGTTACGACACGACAGACAACATTATTACATACATCAACAAACTTCTGACGAATTTTTTTTCTTTCTGGATACCAAGTGTAACATAAGCATATAACAGAAAATATAAAACAACATGCAGCTGGCAGTCTTTTCTGAGTTGCTGGTGATCGTGGTTCTCTGTTTTTGCCACAATGGTTTGAGTCTTGTATGATAGTCCGTGTGTGTGTGTGTTTGTGTGTGCGTGCTTGTGTGTGTGTGTATTCTTATGCTAAAAGGTTAGGGTAGACTTCCTAAACCTCTTGGGGGGTGGGGGGTTATTCTGCCCGTCACAAGATCTGCTTAGAGAAAACTCCTCTTGTGTTAACATCCAGACTCGAGAAATCCTCTTCATTGAAATGTTAATATCCAGACTTGTTGGGAAGAGGGTGACACATATTCCAGAAATTGCCGACTTCCAGTAGAGTTGGATTGGTTTGATGGTAATTGAATTTTCGCTGCTTTGTGCTTCAGACGGTTGTGCTGCTCCTCCCCTTTTCGATACCGCGGCGACTTCTATTAGGTTTGTCCAGGTGTGAGGTCCAGTGGACCGTCAGCTGTTCTAATTGGAAAGAGATCTTAACAAACAATTAATCTTATGCAAAAGTCAGATGTGCCTTGCGGTGTCGCCCATTTCCTGAGGACAGGAAGCAAAATGTTCCGGTTGCATAATCAACATACCAGATCCTGTGAAGGGAGCTGAAAGCAATTCAAATAGTTTACCCTGAAAAGAATTTAGTGAGAAGTCATGTTAATTCATTCATACGGCCGGCCGGCACACAGACAGTCAGACACACACACACACAGACACATTCATTTGCTTATTCCAGAGACATGTTCACGCCTAGGGAAAAAGGAAAGAAGTGTTAGAGTTACATTTAAAAGTTAGTTACATGGTCTCATAAGATTCCGTTATTCATCCAGACTGCAATGGCCCGTGAATGCAAAACCATTTAAGGCATCTAATTAATTTAGTGTTCTTGGCATCTTTTTGATGAAGTCAGACATTCAGCAGCTTAAACCTGTTTAGATAAAATAAATTCTGCAGTTATCATCTTATTTATGATATGTATTTAGTAGTAGGATAGGTCTTATGTAAATCTTGCACCTGATTACATTTTTTTTTTTTTACAGAGAATGCAGTTAGTGGGAAAACAAATGGGTGAATATGATCAAGCCAGTGAATCAAACATGTCCTATTGGTCAGTGTCAGTGGCGCAAAAAGTGGGTATGCGCTGTATGCGGCGCATAGGGGCGCCGCACCATGGGAGCGCCAAAGCGATGGTAAAAAAAAAAAAAAAAAAAAAAAAGTTTGGGGAATTTTCTATATGTAGCTGCTGTTGTGCGTTTCTAAATCATTTCTGCATTTCCTTAATGTTATATAACATTTTAGAGGACTAAACAGACTAGAGTAGGCGCCTCATCTCTTAAGATTCCATAATAGAATTTTGACATAGAAGAGGGAGAGTGAGCACCGTGACCGCTCAACACACAAGCAGTTAGAACTAGGCCACGAGTAGTGAGTTGGTTGGATGGAAGATGGATAAAGCAAAAAAGCTGTCAGGAGCTGAAAACAGAAAAAGAAAGAGGGAAAAAGAGAAGACATGTCAGGGGATGCAACAGCAATTAAATAAGTGGATGGTGAAAGGCAACAGGTAGGTTTTAAGGTGTCTTTACGTTTGTGCTTGGAGGCTTGCAAATAATGTTAACAGACTAGCTAGCAGGCTAGCTAGCGTTTGCTAACATAGAAATGTAGCAGCCAAATGGCTAGTTTAAGCCTCATCAATTAGGCTGATGATAGCTACATTTAGATTTTGGTTAAACCCTACTGTACCAATCCCATGTATGACACATCTCAATTTTATTAAGGCAAAATAACAACTGGAAACGTAACTCTGGATACCATGGTTACTATTAGCTGTTCATGTTAGCTGTGCTGTCAAACATACAGGCTATCTGTTGGCATGGTGCAATACAAGATAAATGGGCAAGGGAAAAGGCACGGCGTGTTATTATTTAGTAGCAACTAAAGAGCACTCTAGAATATTTTGGTAGCAGCATTGTTACACATCATCACCTTAAAAGATCTTTATTTGTAGACTTACTTTTGCGTTTTAAGGCATTATTTTTGCAATGGTTATCATTTTATTGTTAATGTTTGCAACTGTTTATTATTTGTTAACATTGTTACTAATATATATATATAGGCTATATTTGTGTGTGTGTGTACAGTATACTGTATGCACCATAGGGCACCATTATGGTAGGCATGCAGTGGCTGATATACTTTAAAATAAACCTTTATTATTTAAAGCCCATACATGATGATGTCTGGCACACTTATTTATTTATTTGTTTAAGAAAAAAAAAAAAAACGTGTGTGTGTGTGAGGGGGGGGGGGGGGGGGGGGGGCGCCAAAATTGTTGCTGCATACCCCCCTGACATTGGGCAGTTGCACCCCTGAGTGAAGTCAGACTTTGCCAACTTTCTGAGAAGACTTAAAATCTCAGAGGTTGTGTCAGAGTCCATGCTTGTCTGCTGAGAGGGCACAGGTTTATCTGTGTATCTCTGTCTATTTCTACAAGTCCTAGACCAATGGCCTATCATCCCACATTTGTAACAAGGTGTATGTGGGGGTATATTCTGCCTTCTTTGCTGGTAGCTATTGTGAGAGGATACGTCCTGCACTGCTGCTATATGTTGTGTTGGCTCTTGACTCTTTTTCAGTGTATGTTGAGTTTGTGTTAGCTGTGGCAGTGTGTCAGAGAGTGTGATAATGTCTGCCTGATGGGCCATTAGGGCTTCAGGACCTGAGGTGTGAGTTGCATGGCATGTGTAAAGACTGTCTGTGTAGATATGGACAGGAATGACAAATTGTGAGGGAACAGCTGTAGGTACATCAATATTCATAACAGCAGACATTTTTAGAGACATTTCTTCAACCTGTGAGATGGCTTGAACCACACTGACCACTAGTACAGTCTTAAGCCTGGCATAATCTGCATTGCATGTAGGATCTTTTACATCAGTAAGTGGGACTTTTCCCAGTAAATTCCTAGCAATTTGCTGAAGTTTGTCAGTATTATGTTTCATACTTTCTCGCAATCTAGGAAGGGCCGCTGGCTGTCCGTCTGATTCAACCAAAAAACCTTGTGAACTTTGTGTCCATCTACTCATTAGGAAACGTGAATATCGCTTTCTCTTTTTTTCAGACTTAAGGTCTAAAACCCACTCACTAGCCTTCCTGATTCCCCAAATTAGCTGGAAACCATCTTTAATCATTTCCATTTTAATTTTATCATGTTTGATATCAGTTCCCACACTAGCCATTGCAATCTGCACACTTAAAGGGAACTTATGGCTTGAATTTTGACTTTCCATCTCAACAGACTGAATCTCCACAATCTAATGTAAATAATTTACAAAATGTTTTTAGAAAAATATCTAAATTCAAAATTTAAAATAATGCTGTGTCCTGTTTTCACAACACCCGTTTCTGTTCACAACACATATAATCCCTTTGGACCTAACATCTGAGACAGACAGCAATAAATTGTAGCATGTCAACCCATCAACTCAGACAGCGGTTGACAGTGACTACCCTTGAGCGTTACCGCACCCAAAAATCTTCTGTGATACTGCACAGGCACTTGCTATCCTATTATTCCTAAGGTTAGGTATGCAATTTAATTTACTTACCATGTGTTGTGTCAAAACCAGGCAGTTGTAGGACTCTTACAGCAGAGCTGAAATCTCAGCGAAATCCAAGAAATTAATCTAGGCCGGAACCTCCATTAAAAGTATATGAATACTTCCTAATCAACGGAGACTCAGTCAAGTGAATATGGAATGTCAAGATTCAGGTTTTAATCTTACAATGATGATCATCAAAGGAGAGAGAGCAAGACAAGGCTGCACTAAAGATTTAGTTTCACCAAGGCTGATTTCACTAACTGACTGAAGAGAAGTCTCCTGTATTTAACCTACACAACATGTTGGAGTGGGTGGTTACTAGAATGCTAATATTTGCCTAAGAGACAGACGGGCTAGGAACTCTATATGTAAATGAGGAGGTCCTGGCCGGAAGTGTTATCACTTCTCACAGTGATCAGGCCATCTAGTAGCTGTGACCATTTGGGTTTTAACAGAATACACAGGAAGCTATATAATTAACATTGTATAGCTTTGACTGTGGATTACATTTGAATAAATTATCTCCTATTTCTCCGATACTATCAGTAACCTCCATTAAAAGTATATGAATACTTCCTAATCAACGGAGACTCAGTCAAGTGAATATGGAATGTCAAGATTCAGGTTTTAATCTTACAATGATGATCATCAAAGGAGAGAGAGCAAGACAAGGCTGCACTAAAGATTTAGTTTCACCAAGGCTGATTTCACTAACTGACTGAAGAGAAGTCTCCTGTATTTAACCTACACAACATGTTGGAGTGGGTGGTTACTAGAATGCTAATATTTGCCTAAGAGACAGACGGGCTAGGAACTCTATATGTAAATGAGGAGGTCCTGGCCGGAAGTGTTATCACTTCTCACAGTGATCAGGCCATCTAGTAGCTGTGACCATTTGGGTTTTAACAGAATACACAGGAAGCTATATAATTAACATTGTATAGCTTTGACTGTGGATTACATTTGAATAAATTATCTCCTATTTCTCCGATACTATCACTCCCCCGGAGTAGAGGAATGGTGGCATCCCATAGTTGAAGCTTGCCGTTGGTGATGTCCAAAAGGGCATGGTTTTTCACTAAAAAGTCCCAGCCCAATAGCACCGCTTGTGTAGTTTCCCTCAACACATGAAAAGTATGCTGCCATGAGTCTGTGCCCAAACACAATACGACAGGAATTGTGCCCAATGTGTCTAACATTTGTCCGTTTACTGCCCGAGCACTAACATAGTCCTTCTTCAGGGGGCGGTTACGAAGGGAGGGGACAGACATTCTGAAGTCAGCACTAATGAGAGACACACTTGAACCTGAGTCCAGTAACATGGGAACCACCGTGCCTTCAATCACACCTTGAACATAAGATATTGGCGTCTCACATTCAATGCTGTTCACAGAGTTTTTAATTACAGGGTCACTGTCGCCAGTGTTGGTCAGGGAGCCCAAAGAGAGCGCAGCTGGCGTTCGGCCCGCAACATCAGCTACCATCCGTTTCCCTGGCGGTTGTGCTGGTGGTCACCGTGAGGGGAGATGAAGCGCATGCCCCGTCTCCTAGGTGTCTCCTCCTCATAACGTGTGTGGCAGCCTTGGCTTGAACTGCGTCTCCCATGTGACCAGGCAGGACCAGGACTTCCATGGCCGCGAGATGCCACGAATGGCCTTCGGTCCCCACCAGGTGATGGGAATCCCCTCTCCGGTGAGCGGCCTCGCTGTAGCTCGTGGGAAGCTTGCGACTGACATCCGTATCCTCCACAGGTGCAACGACATGGGCTGCTCCCTGATGGAAAGCCGCGCCACCCGCCTGTATTCGCCTACAGCCGCAGCCGCTGATTATCCTCCGCTATCAGTTTCATTTCAGTTTTCATATCCCTCATCTCTTCAGTCAGGCTGTGTATCGCTTTGTGTAGGCCCCCATAATTAGTTACTGAGTGAACAGAGGCTACCTGTCCTCCAACACTGGTCATGCAGCCAGTGTAATTAGCAGCATGGTCTTGTTTGACTGCCTCTCAGCCATTCTCACACCGCTCAGCAATAACCAATGCTTCTTCCATATCTGTAGCTCCTTGTTCGTGACACTTTAACCTCAGATCGGCATCTAAACCAGCGAGGAAACGGCGGAACCTTTCCTCTCTGGTGGCATGTTTTTCATAATCTGGAAATGCCTCCGCAACAAGCCGGCTGATATCGGCAGCATACACTACGAGACTCTCGTGTGAAGCACGGGGGCGGGCAGAAAGATTGGCTCTGAAACGGTCCAAATACTGCTTGCGTCCGAAGGCTTCTTTAAGTCTCTCTTTCACAGCACCGTAATCAGCCTGGACTGCAGTAGGAAGGCTATCCCACAATAAAAATGCAGCTCTGCTCAAACGAGTTGGAAGAATTCTCACCAGTTCGTAGTGATATGTTCTCTTCTCATCCCCTTCCACGAGAGCGCGGACTGCCACTTCAAACTGACGTGCCCAGCAGAGAAAACTTTGCTTATCATCCTCTGAGGAGACGGTAAGTCAATCTTCACCCTGGCTGCCTGGTAATCTTTGTCCCGTCGGGTGTCAAACAGCAAAGAATCTCTTCTACTTTGCACCACATGTTAGCTATTATTATATATTATATATATATATTTTTTTGTATTCTTCTTCTTGCCGTCTGTATTAGCCTAAAATGGTCGTGCTAAGCCAGACATCGGATAGCTAACTGCTAGCAGTTTACACAATACAAATCCACTACACTCTAGAAAATAAAACGACTATTGCAAACAAAACGAAACTATAGACTTCATCAACCTTTTTTTAAACCGCTGCCACCAATGTAACCGAGCGTTGGCACTTAGATCTTTATATGACAAGAATGACACAAGCGTGGAAGGGAAAATAGTCTCGTTTACTTAGAACATACGAGAAGTGAGCCGGTCACAGCGTGAGAGCTGGAATACCTACATCCAAGTACGGTACGCTCTTCACAATACTAGTCTGTAACATTTGTATTGGGCTACACACGTCGATGTTTGTAGTCTGCGGAGACATGCGTATTAGGACCCTGTATAGTTAGTAGGCTCCTGTAAAAAATAAAAAGATCATATGTTGCTATCTATTGAGTAGCCTACAGCTGAAGAGGGCATATTTTTGTACTGTTTTGGACTTGATGGGTTGTGGGGACAGAGAGCCACAACGGCATTCCAGGTCCATTATCTATTGGCCGCTGTAGCCTACTTGTCAGATGGGCCATAAGCAGTGACAATGGGGAGGGGCAATCACAGGTTTTTTACACCTCACCAGTAGGGAAACTGGAATTGGAGAGGGATAAGGTCACTAATATTTAGTAGTCAACCAAGTTTACAGGGTTTTGGTGATCAATGGACATAGAATACAACCAACAGTGGCCGATATTCTTTATAACATGTGCATTGCTTTGTGACTCCTGCAGCTTCAAAAATGGCGACATATACACAAGGGCCTCGTTTCCTGATAACGACGTATCTTAACGGCCTACGTGGATTTTGGTGACATCGTAGACTCATCATAGCCGTAAGTGCGGCGTCGGGAAACCGCTCTGCAAGGATCCCTCTTACGACCGATTTCAAGTCCTTTTTAGCGTTCGGGAAACTAGGCCAAGATCAAGTGATTCAGATGCTCTTTGACAGCGATGAGGAATACCACAGCCTTGACGAATGCTATTCAGGCGATTCAGATGGAGCTAGCTTAGATTCCTCTGAAGAAGAGGTGTTCTGGGGACGACTGGACCCTGTCCTCGACATGTAAGTAGGCCTACACATTGGTATTTATGGTTGCACACACGCATAATACTATTAGTATGAAGAAGTTCATGAACTAGTTGCTAATATGTTATGTAATAATGACAACCTATACATGTTGTTTGTATATATATAATTACTATTTACCCAGTTTTGTTGGTCGAATCAGAGGACATGTAATTATATATCATCGTAGCTGCATAACAATATGGGCAAATTATGTTTTGTTATTTTACAATGTCTCTTGTAGTTGTTCAGGTATGCTTACTCAGTAATGTGGTTAGTGTAGTTTTTTTCGGCTTGTGCCCTGCATGCTTGCATGTGTTTTTGCTACTGGATTGCTGGGTTGTTTGTGTAACATTTGCCAATTTCTTTTTTTTTCTATCCTCTGCCCAACTACCCAGTGTTCCTTCAAAGGCTCCAATGAGTGCATCTGTCCCCACCCCTCTCCCAACGCAGCCTCCTGGCTGGAGGAGCAAACCCGCCCCACTGGTGGACAGGTGGCATGATGGTTCTGAGGAGGACGTGTGCCCCCCACAGTTTCCATTCTGCCCTCAGAGGACCCCTGGCGCTCAGCTCGATTTCCAGAAGTCATACAGCCCCCTGGAAATCTTCAAGCTGTATTTCACACCTGATGTCCTTCAGACACTGTGCACCAACACCAACAAATACGCTGCCCGGAAGCTTGCGGCGGGTGCAAGGCCGCCGTGGACAGACGTGACGCCAGATGAGATGCTCAACAACTTGAGCCTTGTGGTGTATATCGGCCTGGTCCAGGTGACATCTGACATGGACTTTTGGAGTGAGGATTGCCATTTCTGGTTGGACTTTGCTTCCAGTGTCATGCCAGTCGACAGGTATGAGGCCATCACTGCGTATTTACATATGAGTGACCCAGCTGCCGATGAGGTGAATGATCAGCTCCGTGGTCAGCCTGGGTATGATTGATTGATTGATTAGTTTATTGACAACACATCAGCTTTTTCCTTTACAGGAGCACTGTTCTTCCTGTGGTCAAACAAAAAATATATTCTTTTTACATTTTTCTCATTTCTCTTTTTACAATAATACAAACTCAACAGAAGACAAAAACACAAGACTTAAACACAAAACAAAACAAAAAACAAACACACAAGAGGAATTGAAAGCCTGCCACTTATAAAGGCTATACGTTGGTCCCATTACTGCCTTTTACCATATAGGCCTACAGAGGGCGAAGAAGATAAACCCAAATGAGAAGTACATCAGGGCAGATCAGAAAGTGAAGTACATCCAAGAAAAAGATAATCATAATCATGTACTTTGGGTAAACAAATACAGTTTTAATTTCGTTTTAAAGACTTTGTCACTGTTTTCCTCAATCAAGAAACTAGGTAGAGAATTCCATGCAACCATTCCTCTATAATGCAATGTTCTTTGTCCAGCCCCTGTTCTGTACGCAGGTAACACAAATCTTTTCTCAACTGAGTGTCTTGTCGAGTATGTGTGTGTACTACAGGAAAACACAAAACAATTGAACAAAGTAGCTGGACACTTTTTCATAATCACATTTCTTACAAAACTGAGAACAGTATAATGTAACCTGTCTTTAACTGATAACCAGTTCAATGCATTTAACATTTCAGAGACTCTTGTTCGATATGAACAGTTGAGCACAATACGTGCTGCTTTGTTCTGAACAACCTGTAACTTGTTGAGATTATTTTCCGATGTATTAGACCATACAACAGTACAGTAGTTCATCTGGGACAGAACTACAGCCTGCATTAATTGTTTAACTAAATAGCCTGTCAAGTATTTTTGGCAATATCTAATTGCAGCCATTTCTCTTCCCATTTTCTTTACCATTTCATTAACATGGCTCGTCCAGGACATCCTGCTATCGATCAAAACACCCAGTAGTTTCACTTCTGTCACCTGTTCTATTTCTTTATCATCTATTTTTACATTTAATTTTGGTTCTAATCTGCCTCCCCATTTAGAACATAATACTATACATTTTGTTTTTTCAATATTGAGAACTAATTTATTTGAGTCAACCCATTTCCTTACCCTTATAAGGTCTTCATTTAAGATACTTTCTAATTCCTGTGAGGTTGAGGCTGCTACATAAATAGTGGAGTCATCTGCATACATACCAATGGATGTCCGCTTTAAAATTAAAGGTAAATCATTAGTAAATATTGAAAACAATAATGGCCCTAAGCAGCTTCCTTGTGGAACTCCACAGTTCATCTCTCTTATAACTGAGAAGCTGCCATTAAAGTACACACTGTATTTCCTATTGGTAAGGTAGCTATTGATCCAGGCAACAGAAGATCTGTCAAAACCATAGCAATGTAATTTGTTTACCAGTAACATATGGTAAAGTATATCAAAGGCTGCGCTAAAATCTAACAACACAGAACCAATGATCTTGCCTGAATCTATTTCTTTCAACCATTCATCAGTCAAATCAGTAAGTGCAGTTGCTGTGGAGTGCCCCTTTCTGTATGCATGCTGGTGTACTGTAATCAGGTCATTTGTACAAAAGTAGTGTTGTATTTGCTCATATGCTATTCTCTCCATAATTTTACTTAACAAAGGTAGAATACTTATTGGTCTACTGTTCTTTCCAGAGAAAATGTCTCTGCTATTCTTGGGCAGTGGAATAATCTTGGCTATTTTCCAATTCGCCGGACACATTGCTGTTTTAAAACTTAAATTAATTATATGACAGATAGGAGGCGCCACAGCATGAGCAACAGGTTTAAGCAACCTTGCATCCAGATTGTCAATGCCAGCTTGCTTATTCTTACTGGTTCGTACAAGGTGTTCAACAGTAGAGACTTGGACATCATCAATATGAAAAGTACAGCATTTATTCTTCATAATCTTGTTCATAATGAGACTGTATGAAACCTCTGGCCCACTATTATTCACGTACATCCCATTTTTTAACTTCTGAATTTTGTCACTAAAATAATGACTCAAGTAATTTGATATATCGTCTGGTTTAGTAATGAACTGGCCCTCTACCTCTAAATAAGATGGTGTGGATCTGCCACTCTTTCCCATTAATTGCTTAAGAATGTTCCAAGTTGCTTTACTATCTGTGTAAATACTGCTAATCTTTTTATGGTAGTACATTCTTTTTTTCTTTTTATTCAACATTGTTACAAAGTTTCTAAGTTTACGATATTTGTTCCATTCTTGTTCACCACCAGATTTTACTGCTTCTGCTTTGGCTCTGTCCCTCTCTTTCATGTGTCCTTTCAGTTCTTGATCTAGCCAAGGTGATTTCACACTTCGTACAGATAATTTCTTGACAGGGGCATATTTATTAACTATAGGGAGTAGCAGACGGTGAAACACTCCCAAAGCAAGATTTGGATCATCCTCCTGAAGAACTTGTGACCAATCAACTTGTCTTACTTCATCACAGTAGCTATTTTCATTAAAATGTTTAAAGCTTCGTTTAAGAATAATTTTCTGACCCCTCTTGGGGATTTTTGTCTTTCTTCCAACTGCTATTAGGTTGTGATCACTACAGCCCACTGGAACGGAAATTGCTTTTGAGCACAACTCTGCTACATTTGTAAATATTAAATCAATGCATGTTGAAGACTTAATTCCATCTGCTCTTCTGAATATCCTTGTAGGCTTCTTAACTACCTGTGATAGATTACATGTATCTGCTAGAGTTAGAAGTCTAGCTTTCAATGGACAATCATTCATATTCCAGTCTATATTGAAATCACCGAGGACAAACATTTCAGAATTTGAGTCACACACTTTATCTAATACTTTACATATATTATCTAAATACACTGTAGTTGCATTGGAGGCCTATAGAGGCAGCCTATTAACATCGGTCTTAAATGTGGTAGTTGAACCTGCAGCCACAAAGTTTCCACCCCTTCAAAACCTAAATCAGTCCTGATTTTAACAGGAATGTGATCTTGACAATTGACAGCTACACCACCTCCCCTCGTTCCTCTGTCAAGTCTAAACATATTATATCCCTCTATTTTGAATACATCACTGTTTATATCTGGATTCAAGTGGGTCTCTGTTAATGCAAGTAAGTGTAAATTATATTCACTAAGTATATCAGAGACATCTTCGACTTTGTTGCGTAAACTACAAATATTCAAGTGACCCATTCTGAATCCTTTTTGTGGTAAAGCAGAACTAGTCATTCGTATTCACCAGAAATATTTTTGTTACCAACATAACCCTTCTTATTTTAATAATCATGACATTCCTCACATCATAAACTCTTAAACACACAACACCAATCTCCCACACCCAACCTACCCTCCCACCACCCCACATTTCTACTCCCTCCCTTTCCTGAGGGAGACAGAGCCACATGTCCCGAGACAAACACAGTCACACACACGACATAAGACAAAAACACAAATAAGGTAAGGAGATGCATATTGCACGTTCAAGTAGTAAAATAAAAGAGAAAAAAGAAAAGACAGAGACAGAGGGGGGAGGAGAGAGAGAGAGAGAGAGAGAAAAAAAAAGAGAGAGAGAGCAAAAACAAAAAGATTGCAGCCCAGTCTACATGGCCCATGAAATGAATAATATGTATAAATGAAAACTTTTGAAGGAAATATTGAGAAAATCATCTCATAGTTTTGCAGTAGTCTAACTTCAAATTCCATCATCATGCGTAAAAGTTTGTGCCCTGCCCATGATGAAGTCTTTGGTAGTGCGCCTTTTAGTCCAGATACGGCAAACAGTAGCTGTCGTCAGCACAGCCACGTAAGAAGTTCTCTGTTGCAATGATCACCCGTAGACAGTTTGCAAGAATATAAAAAATAAAAAAACAACAACAGAGGACATCTGTCCAATCCGGTGCCTTTCCATATCAAACATTAGCCAGACCTGCTTACTGTCATTTTAAAGCAATTGTTCCAAACGTAGGATAATGAAACAGAAAAATGCCACCATTAGAAAAATAGAAATAAATAACTTAAATTCCACCGTGAGGAGCCACACACTTGTGGCCCAATGAAGTTCTTATTGGTGGGTCGTTTCTGACAGACCCACTTCGAACAGTGGCATTGCTGTCACTTTCAGCGCAGCACTTCAATCGCACTGTCACTATCAGCGCAGCACTTCAATCAAGCTGCCGCGCCATTTACCTGCTTTTACAGGTTTTAATGATATGAGGTCACAAAACAGAAAAGTAGAACTAGCTCCATTCAAGTAGAGGCTGGCGTTGATTGATAGGCCATCTTAGTCGTCACTTGTTACCATCTCCGAATCATTCTGGGGAAGAGCATTGAAGAATTGTTCAGCTTCACCAGGATTGTAAAAGTAATGCTTCTTACCGGCATGGTCAACTCTCAATGTGCTAGGATATTGAAGTCCATACCCGATTTCCCGTTCACGAAACTTTTTCTTAATATCATCAAATTCTCGACATCGCTTAGTTAATCCAGCCGAGAAATCCGGGTAAACGTGAATTTGGCAAGCTTCATAATCCTCTGCTTGACTTGGAGATTTTGGAACTTCACCAGAATCGGTCTGGGTCCCTTGGTATCCACCGGTTTAACGACGTGATGACAGTTCTCAATCCCTGGAGGGGTGGGCAAGTTTGTGTCGCCCAAAAGTTGTTGAATTAGGCGACCCATGAAGCCGAATGTATCTTTGGATTCTGCGCGTTCTGGAATGCCGATGAATCTTAAATTGTTCCTTCTGCTTCGATTTTCTGCGTCCTCGGCCCTCGATTTAAGCTTTGTATTTTCTTTTTCCAGTGCCACCACTCGTTTGACGAGTTCGGATATATTGTCCTCGTTTGCACTCACTCTCTGCTGAACTTCATTAACTTGCTCTCCAAGCACGTTAAGTGAGATTTCTATTTTCTTGAGAGTCGGTCCGAGTGAATCCAATTTAGCGTCGATGTGTAACTTCATCTCGCCTTTAAATTCCTGCATCATATCGCAAACAGTTTGCAGAGTTGGTTCTCCCATGATGAAAGACCGACAGCGTTCCAAAGAGATGGCCTCGCGGTTATTTTACTAGGCCCTACTTATGGCTGTAGGCCTGTAATTTCACCTCTTCCACCACTGATAATATGTTCACACCAGGGGGATTTTTCAGGTTTAAAATTTTAACACATATTGTCCTTTATAAAGAAATAGCGAAGCATGTAGACTAGAGCTCGCAAACACTCACTCACTCCGCGGCCGCCATCTTTTCAGCCATAGCCATTCCCGCGTGAAGCCTCTTCTTTACGGCCTCCTCGCGGCCTGCAGGGCACACTGCCACCCACAGCAGAACCTTGTTGTTGATGAGCGCCTGGTAGCCAAGGGTACGCAGCCCACGAGCAGGGGTAACAAGCTGTTCGTCCTGGTCGACAGCCAGAATGGTTACACGTGCGACATCTCTGTCTACAAGGGAATGGCGCAGTCTCCGAGTGGCAATGGCAGTACCGGTTCTTTCAATACGCACACTACGCACGTTGCGTAGGGCCCCGCAAATTTATTATTTATAATAAAGGCCCCGTGGGGGAAAAAAAAAACGTGACAACGTAACTGTCCGTCACGGACGACCCATGCGCATCATTGCATCATCAGTGTAGAAAGATGAAGCGGAGCTATCCCTCGGGGAATGAAAAAAGGAAGAGGAAGGAACTTGAAAATGAACTGCGGGAGCAGCAGTCAGGTAAAGCCTTTAACTCTCCTCTCCTGGTGGGAGAGAGGGAGGGACAGTCCGTGTTAGACCTACATCAACAGGGCGGTGAGCCCTTGGGGATCCCCGGTCTCTATGTGCGTCTTGCTAGCTTCTATAATTTTAGTTGTAGCCTTGTATAGTTACAACTGCACTTAACAAAATGGAAAGTAATGGATACATATTGACTAAGATTGAAGTTTGTTTGCTTGGATAGCCCACAGGCAAATATAGACGCAGATACGATTTATTCTTGGTGAATAAATAAAACTTGTGAAATATTATGACAATGGTGCTAAATAATAAACACTTATTAATAGAGTGAGATCATACCGAGAAATATCAAACTGTTGCTTGAAGTATTGGTTTGATGTTTCGAGGTTAGTACGTTGTTTATTATGGCATTTTACTCTCCTTTCATTTTATAAAGACACGGTCATTGTAAATCGAAAACATGTCGTTTTGTTAAGCTCAAGTCTTCTCACGACTCAATTTGTTTGCCTAGCAACCACTTCAACAGAAAACGGACAATATGGATCTGCTAAATAAAATGGTTTTAATTCCAACACAAGTGATTCAGAGTTTGTAGTTTTTCTATAACAAATAGTTGCTTCTTCTGAGAACCTTGACATATTTTCACTGGACCATTGAAGATTTGAAGTTAGGAGGGCCCCTTGGCAGATTTTTGCCTAGGGCCCCATGGAGGTCTGAACCGGCTCTGGGCAATGGTCTGAGCTTTTTTTTAAACATTCAGGACATACATAAAGGTTACAATGTTCACATTAACAACAATAACATACACTCCCTCCCCACGTGTAGACAACTTATTACCTCCAGCAAGGAGGTTATGCGATCGGGTCCGTTAATTTATTTGTTTACCTCCAGCAAGGAGGTTATGCGATCGGGTCCGTTAATTTATTTGTCCGTTTGTCTGTCTGTGGACAAGATTTCTCAGAAACTACTGGGCGGAACTTTCTGAAATTTTCACAAGAGGTGCATCTTGGTCCTGGGACATCCCCATTAAAATTTCAGGCTGATCCGGATCTGGATTCTGGATCCGGATTTGTGTACCTACTTGATGGAGGTCAGAAATCTCGGATTGCACTTGTTCAATTATAAGATTAGAAAGTTTCTATTCATTTCTAATTGTTCCAACCTTCCACTTGCTTTATTTTAATCCATCTTTCCTCATAAACCTTTTTCTCCATGTCAACCTCCATAAAGGATTCTGTTGTATAGTATAACCTCACATAATTTTTAAATCTCTCTATATTTTATACATTTATTGCCGTTGTTCTGATAATGAAAAGTTGCCCTAATAGAATTATTATGTTCTGAGGTTCCTGACATCCCCTTGATAAGTTGCCAAACAGCACTGAGAATAAATCTACCTGTAAATCTACATCACAACCTAATAACCATTTTTTAACTTCTATCCAAAACAAAGCCACTGTAGAGCAGTACCAGAATAAATGCTCTACTGTTTCTTCCTCCTCCTGACAAAAAACGGCAGCATGGTGATGACTCTTTCCCCCAAATATTTAACATTTTTTTTGTTTCAAAATATCTATATATTAATTTATATTGAAAATATCTCATTTTTGTGTCGTAGTTTCGTATAGTGTAATGAAAACTCTGTTCCAAGGGACAGGTACATCCATCATATTTTCCCAACTATTAAATATTATATACACAGTACTGCTGTTAGTTGCTTTGCTTACAAATAGAAATCATATATCCTTATTAATTTTTACCTTTTTTAGCCAAGTTGTCATTTTAATGTGTGGTCTACAGACTATATGGGATCCATCATTATTTTTTATTTTTATTTTCCATACTTGTGGTAAAGATCCAACAAGTTGATTATATTGTTGTAGAGTACATGTTACTCCATATATTTGTATTAGCTGTGTGTATGGCATAATCTCCCTCTTATCATTAATTATATCCTTAACGAAAAGTATGTTTTTCTTAAACATTTGTTTCCAAAAAAATAGTAGTTCCTCCCAGTACTATATTGGAATTTAACCATAAGATTTGTTGTAAAATATGTTCATTATCTTCTGGTGGATGATATTGAAAATGCAGCCAACTTGGTAAGGCTTCGGTCAAAAAAGCAGACTGTCAGGGCTGCTCAGGGATGAGACCTGAGTTGCTGGATTTGGGGAACCAGCGCTTAACCCAGTGGGCTACAGACAGGACCCAGTTGCAGGATGTCGTTTGGAGTTTAGTTTCCTTTTATTTTCAAAAAACACAAAAGATACCTCCACAGGAGAAACTCGAAAAAGGCAAAAGAACAGCAAAAAGGGCAAAAAGCATCAACTAAATAATATACTAAATGTAGACAATGTCACAAAGACAAGAAGCAGTTTGAGAGCTGCAGCAAGACTACGTGCTTGAGAGCACAACCAAAAACGCATGGGGACAAAAAACAATCCAACGACCAGAGAAAGAGCAGGGAAACTAGCCAGGTATTTAACTCCTGGCTAATTGTGACAATGTAACACAGGGCACATAATGGGACACAGGTGAGGGCACACAACGAGAAACAAAGGCACATGTGAACACAAACATAAAGTAAAATGTCCTTTTGGCCACTAGATGCCGTCAATGTGCCAAATTACGGCAATCGCCGCCCAAAGTCCTGACACAGACAATTTAGAAAAAATACATGGAAATCATTGGAAACTGCAACGGTTGAATTTGTATAAAAGGAAAAAGTAATTTCTTAAGGCGAGACATGGCAGGTGAATAGGGTAAAAAATTTAAATACAAGGGATCACCATGAAACTTTACCAGTTGACTACATACATCATTACAAGAAAAAAATGTATTACAAGTTTTTGAACTGCATATTTAATTATGCTAATCAGGCTGGATCTCATTAAATATGCACGTTTTTGCATATATTTCAGGTACATGAATCTTAAACTGTGATAAAGCCAGGACCAAAATTCTTTTTTTATTTTGTTTATATATCAAATGACAAAAAATACTCAGATGGATTTTAGGATATCTGCTTTTATGACCTGGGAAATCAAAATATACTATCCGTGGCCTTAAAAACCCTATTTTCGCCGTGATTTCCAGGTAAAATGACCCATAAATCTGGCCAGGAACAATTTATAAATAAATCCATCTGTAGATGTCTTCATAACAATGCTATGTGTGAAACTGGGAAGTGTGGTGTACCTAGGTTCTACATAGGCTGAGAAATGTGTACCTAAAAATGAAAAAACACTCATTTTGAGAAAACCGCATTTAAAGACAACACGTGGGGCACTGAGCGAATCACGTTAGCAGAAAAGCGCCGTCAGCCAATGAATCCCTTCAGAAAGTCAGGATTGGTTGCTGAAAAGAAAGGAAATGCCCATATTTGGATTACACAGCCTTCTGATCGAGGCTCATAGCGTTAAAGTCATTCCAGACATGACAGATGTCGTGTAAAAGGACGAAACGCTGAACGTGGTTCAAGGGAGAATTCTTGGTAAAGTTAGGAGAAAATGGATGCCGCGGCTGAACTAAATGCAGTGAAACAGACACTTAAATGTGTAATTTTGACGTTTTCTTTATGGTAGTATGAAAGATAACAAGTTAAAGAGGCAAACTAGCCCAAAATCTCAAATTTGACCAGGGCATGAAAAAATCGATATTTCACCTGCCGTGTCTCGCCTTAAACATGGGATGCGCTTCTACAAGAAGTTTACTTGAGAACCACTCTGTGTTAAAATAGAATTTTGGTATCAAGGAGGCCTTTAATGATAAATTCATCTATCTATAAATCCAGGAATCTCTGTGTGTCTGTCTGTCAGTCTGTCTAGGGCGTATCTCCCTGACGGTTGTTACGTTAGTTATGAGATTTCGCATGTAGTTTACGCATGTCATGAACCTGTGCATCCTTGATTTTGAAGATTTTTGAATTTATAGTTTGCGAGATATTTGTATTTCACCGTTTCCCGTAGGAAACAATGGGTTATCGTTTCCCGTCCCGTCGGCACTATGGGTAGTGACGTCACAATCAAACAATATACGCCTAGCAGTATTAAACGCAGGTGGGAATTTTACTTACTCAAAATTGACCTGAGGGCAGAAACGGTTGTGATTGGTCGCATCAAGCAACCAATCAACGAGGAGAGGCGGGACAACCTGCTCCCTGCCTGCCCTGCCCCTGACCTGCCCTGTGAACGGTTACTGCTTACTGCATGCTTCGCCGAGGCCTGCTAACGGCTGCTGCCTACTGCATCTTTCATCGAACAGAAAGGTAAAGTCTTTTGTGCTTTTTTGCAGTGAAACAAGTGTTTTTAGAGTTTTTGTGTCGAGTGACACTGTGGAATTTATCAGCTAACAGGAAAAGAAATGATATTGTTCCGTAGCAGGCTATCTTATTTTCTATGAGGCGAGGCAGTTAGCTAAAACGTGTGTAGGCTATCTATCAATCGTTAGCTAGCTTAGCTTCATTTTCTCACCACAGGTTTGTGAACCTACCTCAAATTTTGTGGGCGCTAAGCTAGCTGCTAAAATGTAAAAGTAAAACTGACACTAAAGCTGGAATAATATATTTTCTGCAGTGTAACCATTTTCTCTGGTACAGTTAACTAGCATAAGGAACAGCAGCTATTTGTCAACCATAGCATCTAGTCATCTGTCTCCAGCTAGCATTATCTAGATGAGGCATTTCTTGAACTCTCCGGTAAGAAAATGAGGGATAACGGCTGCCAAGGTGTCCCGTCGAGGTACAGTAGTAGCAGCTCAGAAGTGAAGCTTTGTCAGGCTGTTCTATACTTTCACCTCAGCGGCCATTTTAGAGCCGTCTCTCCGTGTCCCAGGGCTGAAGTAACACTCCTGCCCTCAGGGCAGAGGGACCTAATTCTGAGGGCAGTGGAGTCTCTCCTGGTCCCAGGGCTGAAGTAACACTCCACTCGCTAAAAAGGACTTGAAATCGGTCGTAAGAGGGATATTGCAGAGCGGTTTCCCGACGCGCACTTACGGCAATGATGAGTCTATGATGTCGCCAAAATCCACGTAGGCCGTTAAGATACGTCGTTATCGGGAAACGAGGCCCAGGCCTATTCTGGTGTGTTCTACTGTTCCAACTGGCTGAATGTGTTGGGCCCAAGTCTCCCTGAAAGTGCAATTTTATTGTACTGTAATTACAGTGCATGAAATTCCCTGTATTGTTATTCCTAGGCATTTTCTTCTTCTTATTGCAGTGCATGAAATGCCCTGTATTGTTATTCCTAGGCTTCTTCTTCTTCTTCTTCTTCTTCTTCTTCTTGTTACCTTTTTCTGCGATTAATTCACCCCGAACCGCTTAACGTAGAAACTTCATTCAAACTTTGTCGCGTAGGTCTTGTAAAGGACACTTATGCTATGTATTTTTCACTTTTCTAAACTTTATACTTTTTAAGATATTAAATAAAAACGAATCAAAATTTTCCCATTGACTTACATTGGGCCATTATGACATCATAATAGGGTCTTTAAACTGGCTTGCACCTGTGCTTCACTGACACCTGCGCCAAATCCAAGGAACCTCTTCTCTGTCCCTCTCAATTTAACTGTAACTAGGAACATTAAGACACCTTCCATTCTCTACTTTTTTTTCTCTCTATCCCTCTCAGTCTACTTTCTCTCACACTCAATCTCTCTTCTTCACTCCATTTTTATCTCCTTTTTTCAATATTTTCACTCTCTTTTCTCTTTATCCAGAGCCACTCTTGTTCACTCTTCTTTCCTTCTTCCACTCTTCTTTCCTTTCTTCTTCCACTCTTCTTTCATTCTTTCACTTTTCTTTCCTTTCTTCACTCTCCTGTCTTCTTTCCTTCTTTCACTCTTCTTTCCTTCTTTCACGCTTCTTTCTTTTCTTCTTTCCTTCTTCAACTATTCTTTCCTTCTTTCACTCTTCTTTCCTTTCTTCACTCTTCTTCCCTTTCTTCACTCTTCTTTCTTTTCTTCTTTCCTTCTTCCACTCTTCTTTCCATCTTCCACTCTTCTTTCCTTCTTTCACTCTTCTTTCCTTTCTTCTTTCCTTCTTTCACTCTTCTTTCTTTTCTTCTTCCTTTCTTAACTTTTGCATTTCATGCACTGGTATTTCCTTCAGGAAATGCATTTTCTAGTTATTTCAGTGCATGAAATGCCCTGTATTGTTATTCCTAGGCTTCTTCTTCTTCTTCTTCTTCTTCTTCTTATTCTTATTCTTGTTACCTTTTTCTGCGATTAATTCAGCCCGAACCGCTTAACGTAGAAACTTCATTCAAACTTTGTCGCGTAGGTCTTGTAAAGGACACTTATGCTATGTATTTTTCACTTTTCTAAACTTTATACTTTTTAAGATATTAAATAAAAACGAATCTAAATTTTCCCATTGACTTACATTGGGCCATTATGACATCATAATAGGGTCTTTAAACTGGCTTGCACCTGTGCTTCACTGACACCTGCGCCAAATCAAAGGAACCTCTTCTCTGTCCCTCTCAATTTAACTGTAACTAGGAACATTAAGACACCTTCCATTCTCTACTTTTTTTTCTCTCCATCTCTCCATCTTTCTCTCTATCCCTCTCAGTCTACTTTCTCTCACACTCAATCTCTCTTCTTCACTCCATTTTTATCTCCTTTTTTCAATATTTTCACTCTCTTTTTCTCTTTATCCAGAGCCACTCTTGTTTACTCTTCTTTCCTTCTTTCACTTTTCTTTCCTTTCTTCACTCTCCTTTCTTCTTTCCTTCTTTCACTCTTCTTTCCTTTCTTCTTTCCTTCTTTCACGCTTCTTTCTTTTCTTCTTTCCTTCTTCAACTATTCTTTTCCTTCTTTCCTTTCTTCACTCTTCTTCCCTTTCTTTACTCTTCTTTCATTTCTTCTTTCCTTCTTCCACTCTTCTTTCCATATTCCACTCTTCTTTCCTTCTTTCACTCTTCTTTCCTTCTTTCACTCTTCTTTCTTTTCTTCTTCCTTTCTTAACTTTTTCTCTCACACTCAATCTCTCTTCTTCACTCCATTTGTATCTCCTTTTTTCAATATTTTCACTCTCTCTTTATCTCTTCATCCAGAGCCACTCTTGTTCACTCTTCTTTCCTTCTTCCACTCTTCTTTCCTTTCTTATTTTCTTCTTCCATTTTTCTTTCCTTCTTCCACTCTTCTTGCCTTTCTTTTTTCCTTCATCCACCCTTCTTTCCTTCTTCCACTTTTCTTTCCTTTCTTCACTCTTCTTTCCTTCTTACACTCTTCTTTCCTTTCTTCTTTCACTCTTCTTTCTTTTCTTATTTCCTTCTTCCACTCTTCTTTCCTTCCTTCACTCTTCTTTCCTTTCTTCTATAATTATTTCACTCTTCTTTCTTTTCTTCTTTCCTTCTTCCACTCTTCTTTCCTTTCTTCACTCTTCTTTCTTTTCTTCTTTCCTTCTTTCACTCTTCTTTCCTTTCTTCTTTCCTTCTTCCACTCTTCTCTCCTTTCTTCACTCTTCTTTCCTTTTGTCTTTCCTTCTTCCACTCTTCTTTCCTTTCTTCTTTCCTTCTTTCACTCTTCTTTCTTTTCTTCTTCCTTTCTTAACCTTTGCATTTAATGCACTGGTATTTCCTTCAGGAAATGCATTTTCTAGTTACAGTGCATGAAATGCCCTGTATTGTTATTCCTATGCATTTTCTTCTTCTTCTTCTTCTTCTTCTTCTTCTTCTTCTTCTTCTTCTTCTTCTTCTTACCTTTTTCTGCGATTAATTCAGCTCGAACCGCTTAAAGTAGAAACTTCATTCAAACTTTGTCGCGTAGGTCTTGTAAAGGACACTTATGCTATGTATTTTTCACTTTTCTAAACTTTATACTTTTTAAGTTATTAAAGAAAAACGAATCTAAATTTTCCCATTGACTTACATTGGGCCATTATGACATCATAATAGGGTAATTAAACTGGCTTGCACCTGTGCTTCACTGACACCTGCGGCAAGCCTCCAAGGGTCCTCTTCTCTCTGTACCTCTCCATTCAACTGTATAACTAGGAATATTAATAGACACCTTCCATACTGTACTTTTTTTCTCTCTCTCCTTCTTTCTCTCTATCACTCTCACTCTACTTTCTCTCACACTCCATCTCTCTGCTTCACTCTTTTTTTCTCCTTCTTTCAACATTTTCACTCTCTCTTTACTGTCTTTATCCAGAGCCACTCTTGTTCACTCTTCTTTCCTTACTTTGTTTCTTCCTCTCTTCTTTCCTTCTTTCTACTCTTCTTTACTTTCTTCTTTCCTTCTTCCACTCTTCTTTCCTTTCTTCTTCCCTTCTTCCACTCTTCTTACCTTTTTCCTTTCTTCTTTCCTTCTTTCACTCTTCTTTCTTTTCTTATCTTCTTCGGCTCTTCTTCCCTTCTTCCACTCTTCTTCTCTTTCTTCACTCTTCTTTCCTTCTTCCACTTTTATTTCCTTCTTCCACTCTTCTTTCCTTCTTCCACTCTAATTTCCTTTCTTCACTCTTCTTTCCTTTCTTCTTCCCTTCTTCCACTCTTCTTTCTTTCTTCCACTCTTCTTTCCTTTCTTCACTCTTCTTTCCTTTCTTCTTTCCTTCTTCCACTCTTCTTTCCTTCTTTTACTGTTCTTTCCTTTTCTTTTCTTTTATTCGTTCTTTCTTAACTTTTGCATTTCATGCACTGGTATTTCCTTCAGGAAATGCATTTTCTAGTTATTCTTCTCACCTTTTTCTGCGATTAATTCAGCCCGAACCGCTTAAAGTAGAAACTTCATTCAAACTTTGTCGCGTAGGTCTTGTAAAGGACACTTATGCTATGTATTTTTCACTTTTCTAAACTTTATACTTTTTAAGATATTAAATAAAAACGAATCTAAATTTTCCCATTGACTTACATTGGGCCATTATGACATCATAATAGGGTCTTTAAACTGGCTTGCACCTGTGCTTCACTGACACCTGCACCAAATCAAAGGAACCGCTTCTCTGTCCCTCTCAATTTAACTGTAACTAGGAACATTAAGACACCTTCCATTCTCTACTTTTTTTCTCTCCATCTCTCCATCTTTCTCTCTATCCCTCTCAGTCTACTTTCTCTCACACTCAATCTCTCTTCTTCACTCCATTTTTATCTCGTTTTTTCAATATTTTCACTCTTGTTCACTCTTCTTTCCTTCTTCCACTCTTCTTTCCTTTCTTCTTCCACTCTTCTTTCCTTCTTTCACTTTTCTTTCCTTTCTTCAATCTCCTTTCTTCTTTCCTTTCTTCTTTCCTTCTTTCACGCTTCTTTCTTTTCTTCTTTCCTTCTTTAACTATTCTTTCCTTCTTTCACTCTTCTTTCCTTTCTTCACTCTTCTTCCCTTTCTTCACTCTTCTTTCTTTTCTTCTTTCCTTCTTCCACTCTTCTTTCCATCTTCCACTCTTCTTTCCTTCTTTCACTCTTCTTTCCTTTCTTCTTTCCTTATTTAACTCTTCTTTCTTTTCTTCTTCCTTTCTTAACTTTTGCATTTCATGCACTGGTATTTCCTTCAGGAAATGCATTTTCTAGTTATTCTTCTTACCTTTTTCTGCGATTATTTCTTTTTCTCTTTCACTCTTGTTCACTCTTCTTTCCTTCTTCCACTCTTCTTTCCTTCTTTCACTTTTCTTTCCTTTCTTCACTCTCCTTTCTTCTTACCTTCTTTCACTCTTCTTTCCTTTCTTCTTTCCTTCTTCAACTATAATTTCCTTCTTTCACGTTTCTTTCTTTTCTTCTTCCACTCTTCTTTCTTTACTTCTTTCCTTCTTTCACTCTTCTTTCCTTCTTCCTCTCTTCTCTCCTTTCTTCACTCTTCTTTCCTTCTTCCACTCTTCTTTCCTTTCTTCTGTCCTTCTTTCACTCTTCTTTCTTTTCTTCTTCCTTTCCTAACTTTTGCATTTCATGCACTGGTATTTCCTTCAGGAAATGCATTTTCTAGTTATAATTTGCTGTAGAGGAACAAAGACTATAAGACCATGTTAACGCAAAAGAGATTTTACTTGGTTAAAGTAGCCACAATTTTCCCTTTACAGTTTCTTTATTCTTTATTTTCTCAGCTGTGAAAAATGACAAACTAAAAACTGTCCATCAAAACAAAACGTAAGCTCAAACTGAATGAGATGATGGCAAAGAATATAATTTTTTTAAACTATGCAATCAAATATCATTTTGCCCACATGAAACAATGTTAAACTCAAAAACCAATATTACTTCTTGGTAATATAACAACAAAGGCTAGCAGCAAAAACCTATTCAAAATGTCAAAGTTGTAAAAAGGATAGGGTGACAAAAGGTGTTACTTTTATACGAATGTCAAATGAAAAAAGATAACAATTGATTTAACTGTCTAAGGTCTATATCCCTCGTCCGGGATATTTTAATTTTTTTGTCAAAACAAATGTTAAGCTCCGCGAGTTTTCGTCTTAGAGACATAAAAAGAACAACCACGGAAACATTGAACCATTTTCTTTTATAATATATACAGTTCAAAATTTTAAAATAAATAAGCACTTTGTCAGGGGAATAGAACTGATGTGTTGCACTTTCTAGTATCTGAGTGGGGTTTCTGCTGCTAAGGACCCACCCATTAGCAAATGACAGCTATTCATATGATAAGGAGATGGTGATTCAGTGATCTCCATTGGGTCATGGTGTGGCAAGATTCACTCGGGGGGTTTTGGGCCACAAAGACATTCTAGGGCCATTAGGATATGGCCTTTGTCTTTGCGAAAGGTGTCACAGGTTTGTTCACACCAACTCATCAATATGCATTTGTAGGGGCACAGATTTAGGAATGGCACAAGACACTCTGAAATTATAAATATGTGGTAGTGAAACAAGACATACTTTCTGAATGCTAAACTAACATGTGTTTAGCCAACACCTATGTTTACAAGGCTCAGAAATAAAAAGTCTTGTGAATAAATCTTTACAATGTGTTTTTGTACAAAGTCTGAGAACCTCTGAAACAAGGTTTTTCCAAGGGTATGTTTACATTTGATTTAAATTAAACTTTTTTTTACTACATTCCTTTTACTTACCTGATATTATTGCTGAGGTCTTCTAGAATAGAATCATATATTCCATTTGTGCATCAATGTTTTTAGTTAAGCAAAATGTACAAAAACATCAAGGCATGTCAGACAACTTAGAAAAGTCTAAAAGGCCTTGGACCTTAGAGTGTTAACACAGAAATGAGGCTGTCAATTTACATGCATTGCCTGTGAATGCCTGTGAACCTGAAGACCAGTATGTTTTGAGCCACCTACCTACATATTTGACCCACCTAGCCAATTTACATGTCAACACACCCCAGTAAAGTGTGGTCGTATCTCAGCAGGAGAGCCTGCTCAAAGTGCTTATCTGTCATTTTGTTGCGATGTGGAGTGAAAATAAGCCGTTGAAAGACTGTGATTAGCCCTGTTTGACATGCTAGCTAACGTTAGCTAAAATTAGCCTGTGTTCGCTTAAAAACTGAGGTTAGATTTTTGAAGAATCATCTTAAAGTAAGTTTATTTTGAATTAGCCAAGGGAAGCTGTAGTTTTACTGGTCACCGGGGCTAGTAAATCAGCACATAGGAGAATGTAAAGGCGCACATCTGGCTGATACAACTATGTTATAGCAAGATGACCAGTTAAACTAGCAGATGACTACCCTGGGCGAATTGAAAAATAAACTTACTTTTAGATGCCTTTTCAAGTTGGAGGTGGAGTCTTTCCAAGCCGAAAGGAGGTTGCACAGTTATATTCCGTCCTCCCTTCTCTTGCTTTAACATGAAATGCTTATTAAATTTCCAGGATAGAAACGCATTCCTGCCCTGGCTCTCTTGTGCCGGCTCTGGCACCTGCTCCTCTTAAGACTCCATCAGCAGACTGATGTGATCACGCAAATAACATTTTCATTCGTTTTCATGTTGGGGCTTCAGGGAAATGCATCAAGTTGCCTTATTTTATTTAGAGAGTGAAAAAACTTGTGAAATAGAGAAGTACCGTCATGTATTCCATTGATTTCAACAATGTAACTGTATTCTGAATACCATCGATTTAAATTGTAACTGTAACGGAATACAGTTACTCGAAATTTGTATTCTAAATACGTAACGCCGGTACATGTATTCCGTTACTCCCCAACACTGAGTATAGGAGAGTATTGCTATATAAAAAAACAGCAGCATACAACTTTATGCTAGCCCATGTCCTTTTGCTCTTTTTTAACTGCAAGATTACTTTAACTTAATTAACTACAACACAGATTAGAGATGTGCGGATGGGCTATTATTTCATCCGCAAACGCACCAAAAAAAATCGCCAAGTTTTTGGAACAATTTTCAAAACAGCAACCTCCCGCCATCCGCTATTTGTTTAGGTCTACAGGTGATGCAAGGCACAGCTGACTAGAAAGCTGAGCTGAGGCTCTTGCCTGCTCCAAAGATGATGATGAGGATAGGCTTAAGTCCCTAGTAGGGTAAAACCTATGGTTGAGTAGGCCTACATGTAAGTTGTATCCTTCAAGCAGTGAAGTCAGTCTTCAAAAAAAAAAATAGCCTATATAAAGACACAATTTCAATATGCTGTATGTGGCCTACTAATCCACGTCTATTTCACTTTATTAATTGCTCTTGCATTCTGAACATGCACCATTGCCTGATGTCACTTCTGACTGTTTCATATCACTTAACCGGTCTTTTAAATGTCATGACAAAGACAGTGTCAAATAATGTCATCTTGGCTAATGTCAAGTTTTCATAATGATGACACCCAAACAATGTCAACTTGACATTCTTAAACCGAATGACACATTATGACAACAGTCATAAACATCAATAATGTGTCATTAATGTTCATGACATGTGCCATGTGTCATGATGATGATGGTTACATGTCACCCTTATGTAGACTCCTTCAAATAAAGTGTTACTGACCGGTTCAACCGCCACCCGCCCGAATTTAATCCGCCAGATCCGCAGTTTAACCGCAGAGTCTGCGGCAGTACCCGCCATTCGTTCATCTCTTACACTGATATGTTTCATAAAGCTCAGTAAAGCTAATTTTTATCTGAGGTGATCAAACTTTTCTTTCTGTTTGTCTAGCACTGCGACTTGCTGGGGGAAAAAATTACTTATATGAACTCCCTGGGGGAGAAGGAGGATCGCTGTTCACAAATACAAAATAATTGGAGGTACAAAGTTTTGGTATTGTTTCAGATATACTTGTACTAATTCAGCCATCATTTTCCTTAACATGATTGTATGTTCTATTCTCTCAGCACATTTGCAGCTGCCAGAGGCTTCCCTGGACCAGTGTTGCCAACTTAGCGACTTTGTCTCTATATCTGGCGACTTTTCAGACCCCCTTGGCGACTTTTTTAGCAAAAAGCGACTAGCGACAAATCTAGCGACTTTTTTTTTTTTTCATTTGGTGGATTTTTGTGTTGACAAAGCACTGAAAAAGCATCTCACATATCCTGTTCTGCAGTTCATGTTACAACGGATCTCACGAGAGCTGAGAACAGCGAGGGCTGTCATGGTCTCCTCTCCACTCACATAGCGCAGTCTGACGAAATAACAGCAACATATTAGAACTTTGTATTCGCGGGAAAAATATTAGTGTTACCCCGTCAGAATTGCATATTGTGCGCATCCGCAGCTTATTTACATATTATGCAAATTAGTTGATTACGTCATCTAGCGACTTCTGGCGACTTTTCAGAGGGTTTACAGCTACTTTCCTCACAGAAAAGTTGGCAACACTGCCCTGGACCCTGGCAGCTCAACACGCCAAGCCACAGTATGCAGCAGGATGCTGTGTCCTGTGGCGTTTTCACACTTGTGGTAAAGAACCCTTCGTTTTTAGAAGTAATGAAGATGGGTTGGGAGGGTTGGGAATTGATAGCATTTTATCATGCTTTATTTGGCCTAATGCTAGGAACATGTTTTTTGAACATCTGTGGAACCTTTTAGTGGTGCAAAGCTGTTTTTGTGTGGAAATCACAAATGAACAGATTTATGGATCTTCCATGATGTATATTTTTTCAATATAACATAAATCACTAAAGATTGTCATTTATTTCATGATGAAGAACTGGAAATACTGAAATAAACCCTTTCAGTTTTGGTTTTGTGTTTCAGTTTGCGGAGGCCTTTTTGAATGGGCACCAAGGGCACATAATATGCCCACCAATCCCAGTGGAAAGGGAGAGACTGGGACAGATTTTGCTGCAGTCTCTTGGTAAGTGCAATTCATTCATACTGGATCTGACAGCCATAGATGTAGCAGCAGACCTTAAAGGTACACTGTGTAAGGTTTATTACCTCAAATCAACGTCTTCATTCATAATTAGATACTCATTGGTGTAAAATAACTGATACCAACAATATGACTTATCCTCCTGGCCGAAGAATCACTCATTTCTATTTACATTGAAAGGGATGTTAACATGGAGGGTTCCATGTCTTTCCGGGTATGAATTAAGATAGGGACATAAAGCACTACCTGCAATACCAATAGGGCGAAGTGCGTTTTCGCGTTTTACAAAGAAGCAGTGTAGAGACTGTATTACTTATCCGGCAAAAGTTTACAATCTGCACTGCACCTTTGGTCATAATGCAAGACCATACTTAGGAGAAGGAATCCTCGTCGCCAAAAAAGTGTAAAAGAGGATTAAAAAGACAACGGGACTGGCAAATTAAGAAAGCAAGGATAGGCTATATGGGGTGCCGCAGGTGGAAAAGTGGTAGCCTATTGACATGGGATGCTCCACTTTCCTGCTTTATTCTCGACACGTCAGTAAGTCAGTGCTACTGTCTAAGTTAATATGTCCCATTGCTTGGTTGTGTAGGCTAATTCATTATGTTGGAAGCATAGCAGTAGCCTAAAGTTAAACCTCGTTGGTGGATAGTAATGTTACTAGGCCTACTTTGGAGTAGCCTAACATTACTAGGGACATTTTATGCCATTGACTACTACCACCATCAGTATTTTTTTTTTTTTTTTTTGAAAATAGACAACTGTGGTAGTTTGGTCTTATGTCTGCCACGAAGGTGTAATCATTATGTTATCTCTGGGGAGTTCATTTATCCATTCTATAGCCTATTGCTCGTGAATGTAAATCGAGGTGTTTTGACGACCACCTGTGAATGGGGGATGGATTGGTTATAGTGTTAAGTGGACAAGGTGCTAACAGGGTTGTAGCCAGAGACCATTAATTACTCAAAAGTTCTCTGGTTGTACCCAGAGCCATGTTTTCTCTACCGCTCTGGTTGGACCTTGAAGTTCCTAAGGCTACCATAGGTTGCAACGCACATTTAAAAACGCATGACGCTAGAGAGCGAATGCAAAATCAAACGTAACCACTAGATGGGAGAAAAACGTACACACACTGCATGAAATGTGGGATTTACGACAGTCTCCGACCCTGTTTATTGCCGTAGAAGCCCACATTGGTGTGAAAGCCCCCCCACCCCTTCCCCTTGGCCAGGCCTAGGTTTTGTTGTGTTAATTGAATTGACCTGGATTGAACACAACAACCCCCCCCCCCCCCCCCCCACCCCGTCACTGCTTCACTGATTTAAAAAACCTGAAAGTCACAGGTTCGATCCCCACTAGTGGCAACCATGGCCCAAGTTGCTTAACGACTGTTGACGACTCTTAATGACTGTTATCAGAGTAAGCCTGACTCTGTATAATTACATGCCAGAAACGAATCTCAAGAACATTAAGGTGAAATAATAATATATAAGTTAGGAACATTACACATAGCCTAAGTTAAAACTTTTAAACACATACCAACATAAACATGTGAGATAATTCGACAAGAGACATTGAAAGACAGCTAACTCACTGCTTCGTCAAATAAGAGAGATCAACTATATATCTGGAACCACTTACAGATTCCGATTAGCTAAATTTGCGTCTGAATGGAAAGGTGTTATCTTTCCCCATCCCACCCATGCTGCTAAGCCATTTCTAGCATAACATGCGATCAACCGTGGAAAACAGAAGGCAGGCGTTTATCAGTTCTCACCACACAACGACGTCTCATCTTTGCTCCTTGAATGTCCAGTGGTGTAGTCCAGTGTATACGCAGGTATACGGAGTATACCCACTTATTTTTCAGTCAGCATTGGGTATACCCACTTCTCAAAACAGGGTGTATATCCTGTGTATTAAAACTTACTACGTGTAAAAAAGACTAGAAATTGAACGTTTATTATTCGAGTCTAAAGTTTCTAATGTTGCCTCGGGCGCCTTAACGTGAACTTAATTAAAACGTCACATAAGTCCACTAAACAATTCCCAATTCGCACGCTCCAGTAACAGAAGAGAAATACGCCAGAGGGGGGAGGAATGATAGGTACTTGGTCGCACCGACGAGCTTGATACTTACCAGCAACGTGGCTAAGAGGTTAGACACAGGTATACAATACCATTAACCTGAAGAGGGCAGGTTCGAAGCTCGCAAAGCTCGCGCAAGATTTCAAAATCTACCTGAAAAGACACAGGATAGATATTCACGAGTGGCCAACATGTCCCAAGTTGCGAAATGACTATCTCAATATCAGAGTAAGCCCGACTCTGTATAATTACATGCCAAAAGTGAATCTCAAGAACATTACAGAGAGGAAGCTCGGGAATATAAGTGGAACAGCCTCCAAAGTACATTGCAAACCTCGACCTCTGAAAATGAAAGGCAAAGCAAAGCAAGAATCGTGACATACACGGAATCAAAACCCTAAAGGCAGAACTCTGAAAACGGAAGGTGAATCAAGAAATGTGATAACCCCGGACCTAAAGACAGAATATTTATTAAATTATTTTTTATTTCGTTTTTATGGGGCAATAGCTGTAAATGGGAGGGGATACGTTTTGTCAGTTGAAAGCTGACCTTTAGACAGAATCTCATTCCGTCTCATCACAAGACGTTTTAATTAAATTCCTTGTCGTTTTCAACCAATGGCTGCAGCAGGGTGTGTGTGGCTAGACTGCTGACAGTCAATATGCTAATAAGAGCATTTCGCACCACTGTCAGCGGGAGGTGAGAATGCTAAACACATCGGCCCCCCTCCACTCGCAGGTTCCTTCCCGGGAAATTCCGTCAGATATTTCGGGGGAATGTCCGCGATCAGCCAGGAATGGTAATCATTCGCGGCTGTATCACAGCGTATACGGGCCCGATAATCTTGCTTTTCGTGCAGTGATGCCAGAAACGAATCTCAAGAACATTAAGGTGAAATAATAATATATAAGTTAGGAACATTACACATAGCCTAAGTTTAAACTTTTAAACACATACCACCATAAACATGTGAGATAATTCGACAAGAGACATTGAAAGACAGCTATCTCACTGCTTTGTCAAATAAGAGAGATCAACTATATATATCTGGAAACCACTTACAGATTCCGATTAGCTAAATTTGCGTCTGGATGGAAAGATGTTATCTTTCCCCATCCCACCCATGCTAAGCCATTTCTAGCATAATATGCGATCTGCCGTGGAAAACAGAAGGCAGGCGATTTTTTTTTTATAATCAGTTCTCACCACACAACGACGTCGCATCTTTGCTCCTTGAATGTCCAGTGGTGTAGTCCAGTGTATACGCAGGTATACCCACTTATTTTTCAGTCAGCATTGGGTATACCCACTTCTCAAAACAGGGTGTTTATCCTGTGCTGTATGAATAAATAAAGAGTATACCCACTTCTCCAGGGACCACTACACCACTATGAATGTCGATATGTAATGGTATGGTGTTATTGAAACTTACTACGTGTAAAAAAGACTAGACATTGAACGTTTATTATTTCAGGTAGGCGCACACCTACGTGACAATAAATCTGTTTCTGTTTCTGACTCGAGTCTAAAGTTTCTAATGTTGCCTCGGGCGCCTTTACGTGAACATAATTAAAACGTCACATAAGTCCACTAAACAATTCCCGATTCGCACGCTCCAGTAACAGAAGAGAAATACCCCAGAGGAGGGAGGAATGATAAACCAGGTACTTGGTCGCACCGACGAGCTAGAAGATTACCAGCAAAGGTGGCTAAGCGGTTAGCAACAGCACCATTAGGTACAAAGTACCACTAACCTGAAGAGCGCAGGATCGAATCTCGCGAAGCTCGCGTAAAATCTACCTGAAAAGTCACAGGTTAGTTATTTACGAGTGGCAAACATGTCCCAAGTTGCGAAACTATCTCGATATCAGAGTAAGCCGACTCTGTATAATCACATGCCAAAAGTGAATCTCAAGAACATTACAGAGAGGAAGCTTCGGAATATGAGTGGAACAGCCTCGAAAGAACATTGCAACCCCCGAACTCTGAAAATGAAAGGCAAAGCAAGAATCGTAAAATCCTAAAGACAGAACTCTGAAAACGGTCAGCAAATCAAGAAATGTGATAACCCCGGAGCAAAACCCCAAAGACAGAATATTAATTAAATTATTTTAATTTCGTTTTTATGGGGCAATAGCTGTAAATGGGAGGGGATACGTTTTGTCAGTTGAAAGCTGACCTATAGACAGAATCTCATTCCGTCTCATCACAAGACGTTTTAATTCAATTCCTTCTTGTTTTCAACCAATGGCTGCAGCAGGGTGTGTGTGGCTAGACTGCTGACAGTCAATATGCTAATAAGAGCATTTCGCACCTCTGTCAGCGGGAGGTGAGAATGCTAAACACATCGGCCCCCTCCCCTCGCAGGTTCCTTCCCGGGAATTTCCGTTCGTATGCGGCAGACGGATATTTCGGGGGAATGTCCGCGATCAGCCAGGAATGGTGATCATTCGCGGCTGTATCACAGCGTTTACGGGTCCGATAATCTTGCTTTTCGTGCAGTGACAGTGCACGTTTATATGGAGACAGATTTGTCTCAAAATTATTCGTGCGCGCACACACCTTATTCGTACACGCACACACCGTAATCCACACGTAGGCTATGTTTTGTGACTTGTAAATCGGGATTTGCGAGGGGAAAGACTACATTTGTGACTTGTAAATTGGGATTTTCACACAGGTGCAATGTTTTTGCTCGTGTGAAGTGTTGAATCTGCATGTGTGGATCATCCAATACGCGCATGAACCCCTGGTTCCGCTTGGGTAATTTTGAGACATTCTTCTCGCGTTTCCCCCAAGTTTCACAAGTTCACAGGACAAAATCCACACAAGCAAAGGACTCAATCTACGCGCAATATGTGTGACTTGTAAATTGGGGTTTACACAAAGGTGTAATGTTTTATTCAAATGTTTGTAAACTTGCAAATTAAATCATTGAAATTGTTGAAATATATCACGTTTCGAATGTGCTTCTGTCTTGAAATTTCACTTGCGAATCTTCCGTTGCTCGTGTGAAGTGTTGAATCTGCATTTGTGGATCATCCAACACGCGCATGAATCCCTGCTTCCGCTTGCGTCATTTTGAGACATTCTTCTCGC
Source organism: Sprattus sprattus (assembly GCF_963457725.1). NCBI lineage: Eukaryota > Metazoa > Chordata > Actinopteri > Clupeiformes > Clupeidae > Sprattus > Sprattus sprattus. Next base: position 31,922,549 of record NC_137928.1, on the reverse strand, counting down.
TTTTTCCTCAAGTTTTACAAGTTCACAGGACGAAATCCACACGAGAAAATGAATATCTACGCGCAATAGTCCTAAACCTCCCCAGTAGGTGGCGGTGTTCATAGACATAGAATTACTAGATACATTATCCTTGTTGCTGGCCAACGGAGTCGAACGTCCGCAGAGGTCGGCCATCTTACCCCGGGCAGATCGCTCACCGTAACATTGTGTTGGTAGTGAAAAATGTACTTTTTAAATAACCATAACTTGCTCAATTTTCAACCGATTTTTAAAACGGGTTGGTTTGTTTTAAACGTCAGAGATGTAGCTATGACACTGTATACATATAAATACTTACGGTGCATGAAATGCCCCGTATTGTTATTCCTTTGTTTCTTTATTCTTTGTACCGACTTCTGTGCTTAATTCAGCTCGAACCCCTTAACGTAGAAACTTCATTCAAAATGTGTTGTGTAGGTCTTGTAAAGGAAACTAGGATTATGTATTTCTCATATTTTTAAACGTTATACTTTTTAAAATATTAAAGAAAAATTAATACAATTCCTCCCATTAACTTACATTGGGCTATCATGACGTCATAATATGTCTTTAAACTGGCTTGCAACTGTGCTTCACTGACAATAATGATCTAAAGTAGGTACAATATTTCCCTATACAAATATACATCAAGAAATGATGCATGTTGAAATCCCCACCCTGTACAGAGATGTATTTATGACACTGCATACTTATAACCATGGGTTTTCATGTGAAAATAACATTGAACAGAACAGATAGGTGTAATAAATTCACACATGCACAAGGTGTTTTTATTACCTGAATACAGTAAAAGACAGTTAAAGACACAAAACTCAGGAAATCCATGACAATGTACAAGCACCGCCTCGCCATCGAAAGAGGCAGACACAGGCAGACCTAGCTGACCAGAGAGAAGAAGTTGTGGGGGCCGTGGAGACAAAGGTACACTTCCTGACGGGATACCATAAATATGAAACCATTAGCGATATCGATTTTAATTTCAATGAACATTTATTGGAAGGTATTTGTTTCGTGTCGCTTTGACGGTATTGAACTGTATCACAGACACCGATGCCCTGATGGTACCGTGAGATTGAGTTTAGCAAAGTAATAAATAACCTTGGATTTATGCTTCTACTTTAACTAACTATGACTAACTAACTATCCTCAGACATGCGAGAATAATGCTAGACATAGACATGTGTTAAAAACAGAACATATACAATATGAACAAAAATAAAAATGCACACGACAAATTCACATTTACAAAGACCACTCGAAGTCCACGCCTCTCCTTCGAGCCTTGTTCTGAGTAAATGTCCAAGATGCACCTGTAAACAATAAGCAAAGACAACTTTCAGTTTTACAGATTTTATATTGCATTGTTTATCAAAGGCACATGCAGTGGTGCCCCTTTCCCTTTAACCAAATCGTACACCAAATAAATTATTATTGAAAGCCAAGCCAGATTGATATAAGCAAGCAAATCAGGTGTGTAAAAATTGCCTTCCATCGTAGGGCAAAGACCTTAAAATACAGTTCATAAATATATTTTAAGAAAATATCATCCTTAAATATAAATATCAGTGATTCATGAATATAAGCTTAATTTGATCAAAATGTAATTTGCTAGTTTGATGAAACATTCAATGACGGATCAGAGTATAATAGTAAAAAGAGAAACACTTATTCCCCCCCCCAGATGAAATCGTTTTTTGACCCTTTGGCAAGGTGTTCTTTTTACCTCAACAGCCTGCTCCACTCTTGTTAACTGCCTCTGAAAAAGAATGGGAAGCAATTACTGACAGATACTGAGAGATAGTAGTCTAGCAAATACTCATGCATATCCTTCCTATTGACATGTAAAGACCACCAAATGAAAACACATAGTTTGCACTTTCCTAAGATATAAAATACTTTATTGTCTGTGATGTAAGCTTTTTGGAGACACACAGCTTTGAAATTACTTAGTTGCTGCAGCTGGAGGCTAACATTAGCTCACCATGACATTTGCGCATATTTGCACAAATAACTGCGTATTCTCGACCAAATAACTGGCACGTTATGCTTCTTAAAGACATCAGGGGACCATTACGAAAACACGCAATTTGAGCGTTCCAAAGATATGAGGCAAAGCTTCGCGGAGGAAAACGCCTTTAAAATGACTTAGCTGGTTACTGCAGCTGGTGGCTAACGTTAGCTAACTTTAACTTTCACACTAATTCGCGTATTCTTCATCGAATAACTAGCACACTTGATCCAAAACATCGTTCATTTACTTACCCAGACAACAAACATTATTATAAAGTTGTGACAAGCTGTCTGTCAAATTTACCTTCGAGCTCTTCCAACATGTGCTGTATCCTCCGTGCATCCAACTGTCTCTTCTTGAGCCCACAATGCAGCGCAGTTGTTCAACGTACAGTAATTTATTGGGTTATCTCAAAGGAGGATTTGAATAGAGTATTTTACTGTGGAATAACAAAATGCTGTGAAATCACTGTATCATTTTTTTCACAGTAACTTACTGTGTCTATATTGATTTCACAGTAAATTCTGCATTACAACATGATATTGTGATTATTACTATTAGTAGTTCTATATGTCTATGAACACCGCCACCTACTGGGGAGGTTTAGGACTATTGCGCGTAGATATTCATTTTCTCGTGTGGATTTCGTCCTGTGAACCTGTGAAACTTGAGGAAAAAGCGAGAAGAATGTCTCAAAATGACGCAAGCGGAAGCAGGGATTCATGCGCGTGTTGGATGATCCACAAATGCAGATTCAACACTTCACACGAGCAACGGAAGATTCGCAAGTGAAATTTCAAGACAGAGGCACATTCGAAACGTGATATATTTTTACAAATTGCATGATTTAATTTGCAAGTTTACAAACATTTGAATAAAACATTACACCTTTGTGTAAACCCCAATTTACAAGTCACACATACTGCGCGTAGATTGAGTCCTTTGCTTGTGTGGATTTTGTCCTGTGAACTTGTGAAACTTGGGGGAAACGCGAGAAGAATGTCTCAAAATTACCCAAGCGGAACCAGGGGTTCATGCGCGTGTTGGATGATCCACACATGCAGATTCAACACTTCACACAAGCAAAAACATTGCACCTGTGTGAAAATCCCAATTTACAAGTCACAAATGTAGTCTTTGCCCTTGCAAATCCCGATTTACAAGTCACAAATTTTGACTTTGAACTTGCAAAACATAGCATACGTGTGGATTACGGTGTGTGCGTGTACGAATAAGGTGTGTGCGCGCACGAATAATTTTGAGACAAATCTGTCTCCATACGTTTAAACTTGTATTTTCAATTTAAGTGAACAATTAAATTCAGCGCATTCCATTCATTCTCTAGATGACACCTTTGCTAAATTGCTAGCATAGCACACAGAACACTGGACTAATTCCGTTTCTGATATGGTTTTATTTGTATACCTTTAAATACAACGTAATATATTGATTTTTGAAGATAGGTCAGGTATTTGCACCACCTGTCAGAGACCAACAGAGAAGAACAAGGCAAGTGTTAATGATACTTTTGAAAAAAAATTTCCCAACATTATTTATGTAACTTAACAGTTTTTGTGAAATGTTTTCCAGGAGAAATGCTCCACATGTTCAGGATCTGGTAAGAGCATACAATGTCTAAATTTGCCCAACCATCAGTAGACCCCAAAGATTGGCCCTTCAGTATCGCTCAAGGGCTATAGCTTAAGTCTTGCATTTTTTGCAAGGTGTGCCTCTCTTGAGCTAGAAAACATGTGATGGTATTGAATTCAGGTTAGCTTTATAAAAAGCCTATGGAGGATTATATTAAAGGTGTATGTAATAAAACTGATATTGAAAATTGATTGAGTATAAAACAGGGTAAAATTGATTGAGTATAAAACAGGGTTGGAAAAACTGAGTACAATTGCAACCCTCTGCTCTCCTTCATGTGGCCAGCCATGAAGTCAGAAATAAGATGGCACATTCACATTAATCTATATCTATAATATTGTGGTACATTTTGACTAATATGTTGGAAGATTGTGGATTATGGACACAAGATTGTGCATTGGAATTGTTTATTACAGCAGATGAAATCGATGTGGAAGCTTATACCCCACCTGTTATAACAGATGAAATCGACGTGGAAGCTTATACTCCACCGTTTCAAGAGGGTACGGAGATCCTTATGGTAACCATTTGTTATGTGTGAGTTGATTTCTGTCACAATAACGCTTGCATTATTGTATCAGCAGAAGCTCAGTCAGTGGAGCAACTGCTCCTCATGATTGCAAATGCACCACCACCTGACCAAGGTTTGTATATCCTTCTGGTAATCCTTTATTGTGCATGAGTTGGTCTCTGCCACTGAAACAGGCAGGCTTCCTGTCTCTGCCACTAATACAATTTCTTGATGTATCAGTAGAAGCTGACACTGAAGATGAGCACACGGCAACAGATTCAGCTGCAGCAGTGTCACGTCCGTGCCTTGTCGCCGCTCCTCTAGAGGGCGACGTCTTCCTTAGAATACTTTTTCATTCACCTTTCACCTACACCGGGCTCTGGGGGTTCACCCCATAGACATGTATACATGTTTTATACTCAATCAATTTTCAATATCAGTTTTATTACATTCACCTTTAATATAATCCTCCATAGGCTTTTTATAAAGCTAACCTGAATTCAATACCATCACATGTTTTCTAGCTCAAGGTAGACGCCGCCTCCACTGCTTCAGCCCGTTGCCTCGGCGAAACGCGTCGCCGCCATATTGTACATATTGTACATTTGTACAATTTGACATAATATACAATCATGCTCTTAACATTTTCAGATCTATGCAGTGCAATTGACACAATATATAATTGTGAAATAACTGTGTATTGCCAATTGCACTGTTCAAGGTTTCTTAATGCACATACTTGAAAAGGAACTATTAAACTATGAAAAACACACTGACTGCCAGTTTCTCACTATTTGATGTATGCTCTTAATGATGGTCAATACGTAGTAACTAAAGAAGCACTATTTCGATAGTTTATAGATCTTCTCAGTATTTTCAAAATGCACGAGCTTTGCAAGAAAAGTGAGCGTTTATCATAGACCCATGCACATGTATGACTGGCGATTTAACTAGCGAGATTCAAAGTAACGTAGAGGCAAATCTTTTTCACACACTTCACGTAGAGCATAAACCCTTGAATACTCCATGAAATTGGTTGCGAAATGTAAAAGGTTATCGTGATTTTTATCCAGATAAACCGCAGCTCCTGGCAACTTGCGCTTGTTTGACAAAGGCTTAGATAAAGGCTAGATGGATTATGGCGGACTCTTGAATGTCCGCACAGGAGGCCATTTTGAGGAGTTCCGTTCTTTCAGCAACGATAAGCAGCGTTCTGTGAGCAACTATAGTCAAATGAGCTTGAGCAACTTCCGGTTACGATTTTTCAAAATAAAAGCGCCTTATTAACCCCGTGTTTCTTTAACTGTCAGAAATATTAATTTCATAGGAACATCAAAATGGGTTAAAAACGATTCACTGATGTTACAAAAGTATGATTTTCTTGTTGCCCCGCACAGAATGTTGCAACTCTCCCACTCGGCACAGAGTTCCGGACAGTGCAATATCCCCCAAAAACTTTGAATGACAATCAGAGGAAGGAATTCAAACAGAAACTTCTAAAAGAAAACCCAGAGACTCTCTTTGGAGATCTTTACAAGACAGGGGGAGTTAGCAATTTGATATTCTACTCTGGCAAACCACTTGCCTGGCACAAAGCCCTGATTAAGCACTACCCCTCTGTAAAGAGAGAGGGATTAGGCAATGGGTGGAAAGTCAAAATTAATGACCCAAATGAACTTGACACTATAATGACCACTGTAAACATATATAAGAATGGAACTGTCATGGTACAGGGAAACCTGAAAGAATTTCAAGTTGCTTTTAAAAAATTGATAGAATTAGCTGAGATTATTGATAATCAGAATACTCAGAGGGAGAGAGAGACTGAGGCTAGTCTTTGTTATGTTAAAACACTGGCAGAATCAGAAAGAAGCGAGAAAGATACAAGCAGCCAGCCGAAAACACGCAGTGCAAATGCTCACCATACAGAAGAGACAGAGGAGGAGGATGCCTGTATAAGTAGTCGTGATTCACAACTGGAACAGTCAATCAGCCAGTTAAAGAACAGCCTGTCCATTCAGGAAGTAGAAATATTGCAGCTGAGAGAGCAACTCCAGCACACCACCTCAAACCACCAACTAGAGGAACAATTCCACCACTTCAAAGAGGAGTTTGCAGCATGTGTGCAAGAGCTGAGGGGACAAATCAAGGACCTGCAGCAGGACAGTGCAGCCCTGAGGAGAGAGCTCAGAGAGGTGAGAGAGGAGCAGAGGCGAGAGCGTAGCAGAGATGAGACCCACCCCAACACTTCAGCCAACACACCAACATCACCTACCTCTCCTCCAACAACAGAGCTCCACTCTACTCTAAGGTCACCGCCCAGCACACAGACAGATGCCCCAGTACTCCCTTGTACCAACCAGGAGAATACTTTTACAACCAATGAGGCTGATATAGTAATTATAATAGACTCTAATGGCAAATTTATAAATGAAAAACGGCTCTTTCCAGGCAAAAAGGCTGTTAAAATGTGGTGCCCCAAGACAGCAGATGCATTCAATCTGCTGAACATCGAAAGACTAGGAGAGCCAAGCCACATCATCATTCATGTTGGGACAAATGACCTGAGGTCACAACAGGAGCGTGTGGCAGAGTCCATTATAGGAGTGGCAACCAAAGCAACAGCAACATTCCCCACCTCCAAAATAATCCTCTCTACCATCCTACCCAGAGCTGACTTCCACCCTGACACCATTGAAAAGGTAAATGCAGCCATCTCCCAATAATAGCAATATAATAGCAATATATTCTCAAAATGGATAGTGTTAAAGGGCTGAAAATTATCCATATAAATATGAGAAGCCTTGTTCCAAAAATTGATTTACTCCGAGTTTGGGTCAACCAGTACAAACCTGACATTATAACCTTATCTGAAACATGGCTGACTTATAAAATCTCTAATACTGAAATTGAACTGACTAATTATGTCTTGCATAGAGCAGATAGAGGCTTAAGGGGTGGTGGTGTAGCCACATATGTTCTATCTGACCTTGTCTCTGAGGTAATTACTCCAGAGATAGAACCGTCAAACTTTGAGTGTCTTTTTGTGAAAGTTATTCTTCATGAAAACAAGTATATAACTATCGGTAATATCTACAGACCGCCATCTGCTCCTGCTGACTCTTTTGATTGCATAATTTCTACCATAAATTCGATTCCCTGCAGAAATGAAATCGTTATTTTGGGCGACTTTAATAAAAACTGGCTCGACAATTCATCCAAAAAAATAAAAAGCACATTTGGAAATCTGAATTTAACTCAGCTAATTAACGAGCCCACTCGTGTTACTCCCCTTAGCCAATCCTTGCTTGATTGGATATAAGTGTCATATCCACAAAGATTCTTACAGTCAGGGGTCTTATCAGACTGCATGAGTGATCATTCAATTGTATACTGTATTTGGAAAATAAAATTTCCCAAATTACCACCGAAACTAATTAAAATAAGACAGTATAAGAAAATGAATGTAAATAAGTTTAGTGAGGACTTGGTTGCAATTAATTGGGACAGGTATCAACTAATACCAGATGTTCAAAATGCCTGGGAGTTTTTTTATTCAGAACTAATTACAGTTATAAATAAGCATGCTCCCTTTAAAACAGTAAAAGTTAAAGGAAGGCATCTGCCCTGGGTATCCTCTGACCTTATAAGTATTTTCAGACAAAGAGATAACTCTTGGGCCAAATTTCGTAAGACCAAGGATCCGGTTGACTGGGAACAGTACAGACACCTGAGAAATAAAAGCAAAACTATGACTAGAAATGCTAAATCTAACTATTTCAAAGAGTCTCTTGATCATAACTTCAAAAACCCTAAGCAATTCTGGAAAACAATAAAATCTGTAACTAATGTTTCAGACAAACCTCCCCTTAATCAGATAAGGAACAACAATATCATACTAAAGGATCCATTCTTGATTGCTCAAGCATTTAATAACCATTTTTCATCTGTCTGTTCTGCTCTTATATCTAACCCTTCGTCTAGCGATGCTTTCAAAATGGTAAGCCCTCCCCGTAATAGTTGTTTCTTCTCATTCAGAGAAATTACACCAGCTGAAGTCCAGAATGCAATTAACGAGCTAAAGGTTAGTAGTGGGCCCGGCCTGGATGGCATTGAATCAAAATTTCTTAGGCTTTCATCTCATGTCCTTATGTTTCCTCTTTGTGATCTTTTTAACTTGTCTTTAGCCACTTGTGACATACCGGCCATTTGGAAATGTTCACGTATTACCCCCTTACACAAAGGAGGTGATGCACTTGAACCTAATAACTACCGACCTATTTCAATTATATGTTCTATTGCTAAAGTTTTTGAAAAATTAATTTATAATCAATTGTCAAGTTATCTTAACAGGAACAATATCTTGTCCCCCTATCAATCAGGCTTTCGATCCAATCACTCTACCTCAACAGCTTTGTTAAAACTAACTAATGATATTTTTTCTGCTTCAAATGATTCTAAACTAACAGGTGCCATCTTTATTGATCTGACTAAGGCTTTTGATTTGGTTGACCACTACCTCCTCTTGGACAAGCTCTATTCCATTGGTCTGTCTCGCAATGCATTGCTCTGGTTTAACTCCTATCTCCATAATAGAAAACAATGTGTTGTCATACAAGGTTCTAAGTCTGACACAACCTTACAAAAATATGGTGTGCCACAAGGCTCAACTCTTGGTCCACTCTTGTTCTCTATTTTTATCAATGACCTCTCCTCATTCTGCTCTGATTGTTGTGTCCAGCTCTATGCTGATGACACAGTGTTATACACATCGCAAACAGACACATTTCAAATTCAATCTACCTTGCAATCTGGCTTTAATTCTCTACAACACTGGCTGGCAGCAAATAAACTGTTACTCAACAAAACTAAATCTCACACCATGATTTTTGGCACTCAACAAAATATTAAAACAAAGTTCAAATCCTCTTCATATATGATCACCTGTCTTGATGGTACACCACTGAAAAAAGTTGAACACATAAAATATCTTGGACTCTGGTTAGACTGTGGACTATCATTTAAATATCACATTGATCACACCGTAAAGAAACTGAATTTTTGCCTTAGTGTCCTCTACAGATCTAAACACTGTTTTTCATCTGCTGTTAGGAAGAGACTTGCTTCACAACTTATATTACCAATTCTCGACTATGCAGATGTTGTTTATATGGTGGCCTCAAAAACAAATCTACATCCTCTCAATACTGTGTATAATAGATTGTGTAGGTTTATCCTTGGCTGTCCTTTCACAACCCACCACTGTACAATGTATGACACTCTTAACTTTACCTCTCTCAATATAAGAAGACAGTTGCATTGGTATCACTTTTTTTTTAAATGTATTTATTTCAACTACCCTCTTTACTTAAAGAATTTATTTGTACCAGTCTCGTCTCATTACAATTTAAGACATGCCTCTCAAATCTTTTTTTCTACTCCCACAGTCGGTAAATCTGTTGGTAAAATGGCTTTTGAGTTTAAAGCACCATTAGACTGGAACAATCTACCAGGAAATATTCGGTCAATTTCATCATTACCTGTGTTTAAAAATGCTCTTTCTTCTTATTATGCAAACTGCTGCAACTGTTTCAATTAATATCTTCTTATATATGTGTGTGTATGTATGTATATATGTGTATATATATATATATATATATATATATATATTATGGCATGCCGTTCAGGAAATTAACATTTGAATATATATATACAAAAGTCTGAATATATATACAAAAGTCTGAATATATATACAAAACTCTGAATATATATACAAAAGACTGCATATATATATACAAAACTCTGAATATATATACAAAACTCTGAATATATATACAAAAGTCTGAATATATATACAAAACTCTGAATATATATATACAAAACTCTGAATATATATACAAAACTCTGAATATATATACAAAACTCTGAATATATATACAAAACGAAGTCTGAATATATATATACAAAACGAAGTCTGAATATATATACAAAACGAAGTCTGAATATATATACAAAACTCTGAACTCTGAAGCGCTCAATCCGTCTTTGTCCGCCATATTGGATTGAGCGTTTCCTATTAAATCAATGGTACCAAAATGTTTATAATTACGTATTTTTTGCTTCATGAAAAACAGTTTTTCTGTTATATTGTTCACTTTTGACATTGATTTCTCACTAGAAATGCAATAATAACACGTTTATTTTACACCGTTTGACTTCACCAAGGATATTTTTAGAGGCAATTTCTCCATTCACTTGACTGGGGTCTTGTCAAAACCTTCGTACTTCCTTGTTTTCTGCTTCATGAAATACTGTTTTTCTGTTATATGGCTAAAATTGATTAAACATTGATTTCTCGCTAAAAATGCAATAATAATAACACGTTCATTTTGCATCGTTTGACTTAACGAAGGACATTTTTACGTTTAAATGGGATAGCCTACATCGTATCCTGTCGTCACATGATCAAATAGGGACTTGACATTGGACAAAAAATGATTACCCAGAAATCCTCATTGCATATACCAATGAAAATAAGACATTATTAATTGAATTGAATAGGTTTTTTTTTAATAGTTTCCATAGTTTATGTAGGATAAGCATATAATTGTGTTATAGATTGCTACTGACCATTTCCCTTCTACAAAATAATACCCACCATGACCTAGATAGGTTGGCTATTCCAAGGGTATAGATACCATAAGGTACTTCATCATTAAACAGGTAACCATTTGTCGCGGGTGTGTTTACAGAAACTTGTCTACCTTATTAAACTCGCAGACATGACATTTTGTGAAGCACCCGACGAGGCAAAATCCCGGACGATTTGGGAATCCCTGCCGGACGCATTTTTTAGGTCTCAAAAAGAGGACATGTCCGAAAAAGAGCACGTCTGGTCACCCTACCATATGAACAGAAAAACAGTATTTCATGAAGCAGAAAACAAGGAATTACGAAGGTTTTGACAAGACCCCAGTCAAATCAATGGGGAACCTGCCTCTAAAAATATCCTTCGTGAAGTCAAACGGTGTAAAATAAACTTGTTATTATTGCATTTCTAGTGAGAAATCAATGTCAAAATTGAACAATATAACAGAAAAACAGAGTTTCATGAAGCAGAAAATACGTAATCACAAACATTTTGGTACCATTGATTTAATAGGAAGCGCTCAATCCAATATGGCGGACAAAGACGGATTGAGCGCTTCAGAGTTCAGAGTTTTGTATATATATTCAGACTTCGTTTTGTATATATATTCAGACTTTGTTTTGTATATATATATTCAGACTTCGTTTTGTATATATATTCAGACTTTTGTATATATATTCAGAGTTTTGTATATATATTCAGACTTTTGTATATATATTCAGACTTTTGTATATATATATTCAGAGTTTTGTATATATATTCAGACTTTTGTATATATATTCAGACTTCTGTATATATATTCAGAGTTTTGTATATATATTCAGACTTTTGTATATATATATCCAGACTTTTGTATATATATTCAGAGTTTTGTATATATATTCAGACTTTTGTATATATATTCAGAGTTTTGTATGTATATTCAGACTTTTGTATATATATTCAGAGTTTTGTATATATATATTCAAATGTTAATTTCCTGAACGGCATGCCATAATATATATATATATATATATATATATATATATTATGGCATGCCGTTCAGGAAATTAACATTTGAATATATATATACAAAAGTCTGAATATATATACAAAAGTCTGAATATATATACAAAACTCTGAATATATATACAAAAGTCTGAATATATATACAAAAGTCTGGATATATATATACAAAAGTCTGAATATATATACAAAACTCTGAATATATATACAGAAGTCTGAATATATATACAAAAGTCTGAATATATATACAAAACTCTGAATGTATATATACAAAAGTCTGAATATATATACAAAACTCTGAATATATATACAAAAGTCTGAATATATATACAAAACGAAGTCTGAATATACAGCCGCGGAAAAAATTAAGAGACCACTTCAAAATTATCAGTTTCTCTGGTTTTACTATTTATTGGTATGTGTTAAAGTAAAATGTACATTTTTGTTTTATTCTATAACCTACTGGCAACATTCCTACCAAATTTCAAATAAAAATATTGTCATTTAGATCATTTATTTGCAGAAAAATGACAATTGGTCAAAATAGCAAAAAAGATGCAGTGTCTTCAGATCTCGAATAATGCAAAGAAAACAAGCTCATATTCATTTTTAAACTACACAATACTAATGCTTTAACTTAGGAATAGTTCAGAAATCAATATTTGGTGGAATAACCTTGATTTAAAATCACAACTTTCATGTGTCTTGGCATGCTCTCCACCAGTCTTTCACATTGCCGTTGGGTGACTTTATGCTACTCCTGGCGCAAGAATTCAAGCAGCTTGGCTTCTTTTCATGGCTTGTGACCATCCATCTTCCTCTTGATCACATTTCAGAGTTTTTTTTATGGGATTCAGGTCTCGAAATTGGGCTGGCCATGACAGGGTCCTGATCTGGTGATACTCCATCCACACCTTTACTGGCCTGGCTGTGTGGCATGGAGCATTGCCCTGCTGGAAAAAACACTTCTCAGAGTTGGGGAACATTGTCAGAGCAAAAGGAAGCAAGTTTTTCTTCCGGGACAACGTTGTACTTTGCCTGGCTGAGGTTTGTAAAAGACCATAAGGATTGAACCAAAGAGGACTGGAGGGTCTCCTAGTTCGTCTTCTCTGAGTCCAATTTCACAGTAGGTGCAAGACTCTGTGGCTTGTAGGCCTCTCCAGGTCTCCGTCTAACCATCAGACGACCATGTGTTGGGCAAAGCTGAAAATTGGACTCATCAGAGAAGACGAATTAGGAGACCCTCCAGTCCGCTTTGGTTCAATCCTTATGGTCTTTTACAAACCTCAGCCAGGCAAAGTACAACGTTGTCCCGGGTGCAAAGTAGCATTTTCCAGGAGATATAAAGGGTTTTGCATTTTCAGTTAGTTGCTTTGGAATTTGTGTTTAGAGTTTTGAGAACGAGGCATGCTTTCAAAAAATGTGTGTAAGCAATTGAGAAAAACTATAAGCATTTTGTATACAATTTTATGTCAATACAATCGGGTGGAACAGGAGACTAAAATTGTAAATATGGTTTGTGAGAACAACGGTATTGCTGTTTTATGTTTGACTATGAAAAATGTAGGCCTACACTAGGGATGCAACGGTTTTCGGTATTTTATCGAACCGTTCGGTTCGCCCTGTTCGGTTCGGTTGACCCAGGTGAACCGCGATATTACGGTATGGGTGACATTAAACTTTTAATTTAATATGTGGCTATAATGAATGCACGCATGTATTGGGCGATAGCATGACTTCTTGGGACCCAGCAGGGGATGAGTTCTGCGCTCCACAACCATGCAACAACCAATCAGAATTGTACTGACTTTCCCAAGAGCCAATCAGCGCTCTGAATGCAGACGCTGGAGAGTCATGTGAGGAGAAACGAAACTTTCCCTGTTGCAGCACGATCATGGCGAGTCAACCAGAAACGGAGAAAAGAAAATTTGAAGAGGCACCGTCATCTTACAAATCAGCTGTATGGGAATATTTTGGGTTCAGTGTGGAGTATGATGACAAAGGTAAAAAGATCGTCAGCAAGCAAAGCACGGTGTGCAGGCATTGCTTTCCTACGATCGCCTACTCCACAGGTACATCCAACATGTTGAGCCACTTGCCCCGTCATCACCCGGCTGTAACTCTTAAGTGGCAGCACGGTTTGTCGCCGAAAACACAACCATCCATTGCTGCAGCATTTCAGCAACAATATGCTTATAATTCCGAAAAACACAAGGCAATAACCAACTCAATGGACGTCTTCATAGGGAAAGACATGCAGCCCTATTCAGTAGTTTTAGGCACGGGATTCCGTCACATTATAAAGACCATTGACATTGATCCTCGTTTTAATATCCCCTCCCGCACGCATTTCAGCAGCAAAATAATTCCAGAACTGTACGAAGTGACTAGGAGAGAGAAGGTTTGTTCTGTTGTTCTTTAAGGGTGTATTTATAACAGTTAAGTATTTTCTAGGGTTTAAGTGTGTGAATGACAATGTTTGTTGTTTGAGTTTATTGAATAATGTCAATGTTTACATTTCACATTACTTTACAGTATACTGCACTTTACTATATTTAATATTGCCTGTTTTTGACAGAAGGCCAGAATAGTGTTCCTTGTTTAAAATACATTTTGTGATTTTACTTAATATGTGCCCTTTTTACATTTAATTGCATCTTGCATTGTCTCTGCAAGTGTGAGTAGAAGCACCTTGTTGACTTGAAATAGAAAAGACAAATATAACCTAATGCGTGTTAGCGGCAGGATAATATTGATATATCGAAACCGAACCGTAACCGTGGCCCAAAAACCGTGATACAAACCGAACCGTGGCCACACTGTACCGTTGCATCCCTAGCCTACACTGATACATTTTACAAAAGGAGAAAGGGCTCAATGAGTCATTGTCATTCATATGGTGTGTGTCGATGATTGTGTTTTCAATTTTGCACTTCTGTGTGCTGTAAATGCTTGGTAGTGTGCAGCTAATGCTTAGTTGCAGGGGCGGACTGGGACAAAAAATCGGCCCGGGCATTTTGAACCAGACCGGCCCACTAAATTCGATAACACACCTTTTCAGTCTTTTTGGTCTCTCGAATGTCTACACCAACCAGGCTTTTAGCTAGCAGGGCATCTGCCCTATAGTCTTCTAAAAATTAAGAAGAAATGGGACGCCCTACTTTTGGGCAGGACGGCCTAAAGACGCCCTATTTTTCTCCCGTTTTACCTGTTAACTTCTCTGAATGTGACAAAATTCACAGTTTCAGTCGCTTCAGTGCTTAGCAAAGTCTAGAATCATACATATGCCCTGCCAATTAGAAAATAGCATTGCTGTATTCCCGCTACAACAACGTTACATCATGATTCCAACGAAACATTGATTCACGGGCTCGCAGAAGCTCCAGAAGACAGCTGTCTCACCGCACGTCACTGAACCTACTACTTTATGAGTTCAACAAGAGTTTGTGTGTTAAGGTGGTGGTCTTAATTAATCTAAATTCAATACAATACAATATACATCATACACTTTAAAGTTGTGTAGAAAGTTGTTACTTTTTGTTAAAGTTGTTACTTGAATTTTGTACCTTGTTACCTAGTTTCAGTTACACTCACTGTTATTATTAGGATGACCATATCCATAACACCAAATAACACCAAAAAGGAGGACACTATGCGGAATTTCGGAATACGGAATTCCGGAATCACGGAATTTCGTGGTGCTGTGAATAATTACATAGGACTCTGGCGTGCTCCCCTCTACAATACAACTTTGTGTAGTAGAAACAGGTTTATTTGTGTTTAACCTCCAGCGGGTTGATCAAGTGCATTAAGTGTTTGCAGTGGAATAATCATACATTAAAAGAAGTATTTGTAAGTGTTTGTGTGGTTTCTATAGAATAAAGAAATACAGAATATAACATAAATATACATAACTCGCAATCTGTACTAATTTACGTAAATATATAAATATCTGAACAAAATACACAATAACCTATCAGTTATGAATAATGTATAATATATAATTCACTATTATGCACATCAGTGTATCAGCAACACTGTAATTGCAATGCTGTCACATTACTATACCACAAGGTGGCACTCTAAGACCACAAATGGCCTGGCAGTCTGAACTCTAAGCTACCAGCAATATCAAAACAAATGGATCTCCGTATTAGCGTCGTATACAGGCTAGAACAAGTCTGCGATAAATTACTAGTTATAGCAGCTAGTGCTTGTAAACATTAATATAAAGAAAGTAAAGCTAGCAGATACATGAATTACACTTACATTGTCGGTAACGCACACGGCAACACAACGTTAATTGTATGCTAGCATGATACAGTGAAAGCATGTCCACTCGTATTAGCAGCTGGCACGAGAAAGAGGAGGAAAGTTTGTGCGCGTTTACCTTGACTACTTATGTCAATGTCACAGCAACAGAAAATGCAGAAGCCATGCAAGGAGTCTCGACTGCTTTTTGATATAAAGTCGTGTTCTTTTGCCCACTCTGGATTGAAAGACGTCTGGCGTTTAGGCACGTTTCTTCTATGTTTGTTAACTGTCCTTATGTCAATAACAGTTTCTGTCAATGTAGCCAGCAGCATATGTATGACGTAGCCAGCACATGGAGCCTTTTTACATTTTTAACCAATGATATAGGGTTAAAATTGAATTTAAGCCAATCAGATATTAATCAGACACAGCTTTAAGCCAATCATGTGTTAGACTGCGATCCAGGCAAATATTCTAGAGCGCAGCTCTTTAGGCCCAGTGCAACTCCAAAAAGGAGGACAAATATGCGTCCGGTTTGATGCTGCGCCGGACGCCGGACAGGGCATTGGAAATCCGGACTGGCCGGCTTAAATCCGGACGTCTGGTCACCCTAGTTATTATGTATTAAATTACTAAACATATAAATAAATCAGTGTAATTGCTCCAGACTTGTCTTGTATTTACAATGCAAACGAACTTGGCCATAGAACATAGGTCCTAAGTCAAACATATTTTAGAGACGTTTTAATTCATGATCAGTAAGCTTACCGTAGGTCGTTGTATCGTATCTCCCTGGCTGTCATCCACGGGAGCTGATGATGGCCCTGCCGTGGCAAACATTTCTGATATTTTGGCACATTTGGCAGCGTTGGCTTGAAAAGCAAGCCTCTTCTTATCTCGCGGTTTCTCTGCACCCCCTTTTCGCTTTCTCTCCATTTTGGACTGGAGGATTCTAACGAAACGTGCGTTTCTGTGCACCGACCAAGCTAAAGGTAGAAGGTGTTTGGTGATATGATTGGACGAGCCCCTAGTCACTAAAGAAGACAGCCAATGGGCCGCAGACTAGCGTGCACCTGTCAAGCCATGGGCCAGGCTGAGTTTGTTTACCGTCCTAATGCATTATGTAGGCAGGTCCAAATCGAAAGGGGTTGGTGTTGGGTCAGCCCAGGGGATGTGATTGGGCCAGCCCAGTGTCAATAGGGCCGCTGATGAACTACTTTCGTGGGCCAGCCGGTTAGACCATTATATGGGGGAAAAAAAAAATGTGAGTTTGTTTACCGTCCTAATGCATTATGTAGGCAGGTCCAAATCGAAAGGGGTTGGTGTTGGGTCAGCCCAGGGGATGTGATTGGGCCAGCCCAGTGTCAATAGGGCCGCTGATGAACTACTTTCGTGGGCCAGCCGGTTAGACCATTATATGGGGAAAATTTTTTTAAAATTTGAGATTGTTTACCGTCCTAATGCATTATGTAGGCAGGTCCAAATCGAAAGGGGTTGGTGTTGGGTCAGCCCAGGGGATGTGATTGGGCCACCCCAGTGTCAATAGGGCCGCTGATGAACTACTTTCGTGGGCCAGCCGGTTAGACCATTATATGGGAAAAAAAAAAAAAAAAAAAATTTTTTTTTTTTTTTTTTTTTTTTTTTTTTTTTAAATCGGGACTGTCGGCCCATATTGCACGTCGGCCCACCGGGCAAACGCCCGGTATGCCCGACGGCCAGTCCGTCCCTGCGCAGTCTACATGACAATACATTTAAACAAGAGAAGGAGAACTACAGTGTGGAGGATGAATGTGGGGATTCTGAATGATAAAGACCTGGTAGAAAGAATAAAAAAGGATATAAATAGGTATATAGAGGAAAATGATAATGGGGAGGTAGATCCAAACATTCTTTGGGATGCGCTTAAGGCCGTCATTAGGGGGAACTTGATAGCTCAGACAACTCTGCTGAAGAAATCCAGACTAGTAAATTACCAGACACAAATTGGACGTTTAAAGGACTTGGAGAGAAAACATAATGCCACAAGTGACCCAGAGATACTTAGACAAGTGAAAGAAACAAAGAATAACATTGATAATATACTACTGACTGAAGTGGAAAAGAAAGCTAGATTTGTTAAACAAACCTATTATGAGGGAGGTTCCAAAGCAAGCAGATTATTGGCCAGACGTATAAGAAAACAACAAGCATTGAATACCATATACAAAATTAGAGATCCACAAACTAATGATTTGCTTACCGAACCGGACGAAATTGAGAGAGTATTCAGAGAATATTATCAAAACTTATACACACAACCACCAGCGGCAGACGAACAAGATATGGAAAACTTCCTAGACAGGTTGGATCTACCATCTATAGGGGAAGAGCAGAATACATTATTGATGGCAGATATCACAGAGGAGGAGATGGAAAGGGCCATCTCTAGATTGAAGAACAATACCAGTCCGGGAAGTGACGGGCTTCCTTCAGTGTTCTACCGTATATTTAAAAAAGAGTTGACCCCGGTGTTGTTGGCCTCATTTAGGTACACAATTAAGGAAGGGAAAATCCCTCCTTCATGGAAGGAGGCCATTATCTCAACCATACCCAAAGAGGGCAAAGATAAAGAGCACTGTAGTAGTTATAGACCAATATCAGTACTGAATGTGGACTACAAGATGTATACATCAATTATTTCCAAAAGATTTGAGACATTCATGACTGACATTATAGACGAAGACCAGACCGGCTTTATTACAGGAAGACAGACGCAGGACAATATAAGGAGGATGATACACATTGTAGAAGAGACTCAGCGAACAAAGAATAGTGCAATTTTAGTTAGTGTAGACGCGGAGAAAGCATTTGATAGTGTCAACTGGATTTACCTATATAAAGTGTTAGAAAGATTTGGTCTCAATAAGGAATCTGTCAAATGTATTAAAACTTTATATCAAGAGCCGACTGCTAGGATCAAGGTGAATGGTAGTCTCACAGACTCTTTTGGTCTGGGAAGATCTACTAGACAGGGGTGTTGTCTCTCTCCAACTCTCTTTGCAATATTCATAGAGCCATTGGCACAGGCGATTAGGCAGAACCAGGATATCAGAGGGGTGAAGGTGAATGGCACTGAACATAAGATAGGGCTATTTGCGGATGATGTGGTAGCCTACTTGGAGCGACCAAGTGAATCCTTCCCTGCACTGATGAACCTTTTGGAGGAATATGGGTATTACTCAGGATATAAACTTAATGTTACCAAAACACAAATCTTGGCCATAAACTATACCCCTACACCGGAGTTAAAAAAGAAATATAAAATTAAATGGAATTCAGAAACAATTAGATATCTGGGAGTGAACATCACGAAGGGAGCGTGGAAGTTATATACTGCCAATTACACTCAGATTAATCAAGAACTCAGACGGGATATAGAAAGATGGTCAACACTACAATTTGATCTTAGCTCAAGGATAGAAATAATTAAGATGAATGTATTACCGAGACTATTGTACCTCTTCCAAACTCTGCCAGTAATGATACCACCGAAACAGTTCATGGAGTGGGATAGACGGATATCCAGGTTCATATGGGGGGGTAGGAGGCCAAGAATTAGATTTAGCACCATGCAGCTCCACAAGGACAAAGGGGGCTTGGCTGTACCGAAACTACAAGACTACTTCTATGCTGCACAACTCAGGGCTGTAACATGCTGGTGTAATAGAGAGTATGTAGCTAGATGGAAGGATATAGAAATGAAGGTTGAGGCTAGCCCCATACAAATATTAATGACCGATAGGGAATTGTTTAAAAGGGAAGAGAGATTGTTAGACCCGATAACTAAATTCACATTGTGGACTTGGCACCTGGTAGTGAAAAAGTATGGAATAGAGAATGAAATAAGGCCTCTGAGGTGGATAACCCATGACAAAAGATTCAAACCAGGAATAAGTGATTTGGGCTTTGAGAGATGGGCAAATAGGGGTATTACAGCAATATGCATACTAATAGAGAAGGGTAAATTGCAGAGTTTTCAGGCTATAAGGGAGAAATTTGATTTGGAAGCAAATGACCTCTTTCGGTATTTTCAGGTGAGGGATTATTATTTAAAGGAAATAAAGTTAAAACAACCCAAAGAACAGAACATGATTATTAGAATAATGATAAATGCATATGAAGGGAGAAAATGTAGAGTGATCTCAGCACTATACCAAGCTCTAGGGTCCAGTGGGGGAAATTCAACTGTTTATATTAAAGAAAAATGGGAAAAAGAAATTGGAATAGAAATAACAGAAGATGACTGGTATAATGTGTGCAAGGGCCAACACTCAGCCACCAGCTCTAGGATATGGCGAGAATTTGGATGGAAAAACATCATGAGGTATTTCATAACACCAAAGATTAAGGGGA
This sequence comes from Sprattus sprattus, assembly GCF_963457725.1. NCBI lineage: Eukaryota > Metazoa > Chordata > Actinopteri > Clupeiformes > Clupeidae > Sprattus > Sprattus sprattus. Next base: position 31,902,038 of record NC_137928.1, on the reverse strand, counting down.
GATACGCTCCAGACCAGAAACCATGTTGGAGGTTGTGTGGTCAAATGGAGGCAGACCATACACATGTGTTTTGGAAATGTCAAAAGATGGAAGGATACTGGGAGGGAGTGTGGAGTGTACTGAGGGAGATATTGGGATATGAGATACCAAAAACTTGTCTGGTGTTATACTTGGGGAACATTCCACAAGAGGAGGTGCAAGGAGGGGATAAATACCTGGTGAAAGTACTATTATTGGCTAGCAGGAAGGCAATTACAAGGGCCTGGTATAAAGTAGACCCCCCTACTAAAGAACAGTGGCGGAGTATTGTGGAGGAGATCTACGACATGGAGAGATTTACACATACCCTGAGAATGCAGGTTGATCAGTTTGAAGGAAAATGGGAGAAATGGAAATATTACAGAAGGGATGAGGGTGATACCACTACTATTCATAGTAATGACATCTGAATAAGACAGAATTGTTGCATTGTGACTGAATGGAAGGACCTATAAGCTTTGTGTGTTTTTTTTTTTTTTTTGTGTCTTGTTTTGATCCTTGTGTTTTGTGTGAGTGTTTTGTCTTGATTTGTATGGTTTGTTTGCATATTTTTTGTGTATCATTGTTGGAAAATCCATATAAAAATAAAAGTTTAAAAAAAAAGAAACTAGAGATTGTGTCTCAATGAAAGTGGGGTGGAATATGTTCAGGACACTCCAAACATTAAATAAAATGTGTGAGGTAGATGTGAATTGCGTCCCTGAATGCTCCAGAATACTTTAAACATAGGCCTACAAACAGGTGAAAATGCATTATTTTCAATGGTAGGGCCATACGACTTGTTTCATACTTTGCTGATGAAACTAAAGATTGTGTGTCAATAAAAGGGGGGTGGAATATGTTCAGGACACTCCAAACATTAAATAAAATGTGTGATGTAGATGTGAATTGCGTCCCTGAATGCTCCAGAATACTTTAAACATAGGCGATTAGACAGGCGACAATGCATTATTTTCAATTGCAGGACCATATGACACATATCACACTATGCTGATGAAACTAAAGATTGTGTCTCAATAAAAGAGGGGTGGAATATGTTCAGGACACTCCAAACATTAAATAAAATGTGTGAAGTAGTTGAGATTTACGTCCCTGAATGCTCCACAATAATTTAAACATAGGCCTACCCACAGGTGAAAATGCATTATCTTCAATGGCAGGGCCATATGACACGTATCACACTTTGCTGATGAAACTAAAGATTGTGAGGAGAGAGGTGTGTAATGATGTGGACAAGGGGAAAGGTGCTGTGAGAATCATGTTCTTTGATATATCCAGTGCCTTTAACACCATCCAGCCCCTCCGACTGAGAGTGACAAGCTGGTGCAGACGGGTGTGAACGTCCACCTGGTATCCTGGATCACTGACTACCTGACGGAGAGGCCACAGTTTATGAGACTGTGCTGTGCAGCACCGGCGCTCCGCAGGGGACTGTGCTCTCACCGCTCCTGTTCACCCTGTACACATCGGACTTCACCTACAACACAGAGTCATGCCACATCCAGAAGTTCTCTGATGACTCTGCTGTTGTGGGACGTATCAGGGATGGACAGGAGGGTGAGTACAGGAGCCTGGTGGACAACTTTATGCAGTGGTGCAGGCACAACCACCTGCAGCTAAACACCACTAAGACCAAGGAGATGGTGGTGGACTGTAGGAGGTCTCAGCCTCCTCTGCTACCAGTCTCCATCGAGGGGGTCAGTGTGGAGGTGGCTAACACCTACAAATACTTAGGAGTGTATCTGGACAATAAACTGGACTGGTCAGCCAACGCTGATGCAATCTACAAGAAGGGTCAGAGCCGGCTCTACTTCCTGTGGAGGTTGAGGTTCTTCAATGTCTGCAACAAACTCCTGCGCATGTTTTACCAGCCTGTTGTTGCCAGCGTCCTTTTTTATGCTGTGGTGTGCTAGGGTGGCAGCATAAAGAAGAGGGATGCAGGGCGACTGGACAGGCTGGTGAGGAAGGCGGTAGCTGTTGTTGGCACTGAACTGGACTGCCTCACAACAGTGTCGGAGAGAAGGACCCTGAGTAGGTTGCTGACCATCTTGGACAATGTCCACCAACCACTACACAGTACTCTCAACAGACAGAGGAGCATATTCAGTGGCAGACTCCTGTCGATGTCATGCTCATCGGACAGGCTGAGGAAGTCCTTTGTCATCAGGGCCATTCAGCTTTATAACGCCACGCATAAAGGGAAGAGGAGGGAATTTGTGTATAAGCTACTGGATGACCTAAATTTCCCTCAGGATTAATCAAGTATCCATCTATCTAAACTGTATGGCAGAGGGGAGCGTAATGTACTTAATGTTACACCTTTCAAGAACACTGAACATAAAAAGTTTAGAGGGAAAAAAACAGTTCCTCACTTGCAATAGCATAGCACTGCAATTTATTCTCTCTAGTAAAAGAAAGTGTTACATCCAATTTTCCCAGCTATTTATTGGCCCTATGAAAGACCAAAAGGTATAAGACGTAGTGTGAAGCTACTTAGAACAATTTGGAGATGTAATAGGGGTACAACAGTTAGTGAACAGTATACATACTCAAAAAGAAAATAACACTAAGATTGATTTAACCACCACACATCAGGTATATAATCTGAGGCTGGGCCTAGTTTCCCGAACGCTAAAAAGGACTTGAAATCGGTCGTAAGAGGGATCCTTGCAGAGCGGTTTCCCGACGCCGCACTTACGGCTATGATGAGTCTACGATGTCGCCAAAATCCACGTAGGCCGTTAAGATACGTCGTTATCGGGAAACGAGGCCCTGGTCAATAGAAGACATGGAACCACTATTAATCCATAATTTTCTCTTGAACTTCAACAGAGACTTCATAATAGGTATAATTAGGCATAATTTGACTACATTGGACCTATACTGAATCCAAAATAGGAGAATATAAAAAATATAAGCCTACACTGTTAATACAAATAGCACCAATAAAAATATAGACAGTTTGAGAGGGTGCATGTCTGCAGAAGATATGATTTAAAGTGAAGTAAAACCTGTGCTTTCATGATGTAGTCCTGGTTATTAAAGGTTAGTTTTTTTTTCAATCTTATACATAGGCCTGCCTAGTCAATGGTATCTTATAACCATTTTAAAGTAACTTCTAAACAGTACCAAATATGTATACTATATGCATTGTAATCCTGTTTTGCTCTTATAATGCAAGTGCACTGATCAAATACATTATTTTTAATATAGTTTTCAGCTACAAGTATCCTGTACGTTTAAAAGTAATTTAATGTGATGTACTATATGACTGCAACTGATAAGAGGAAATAAAAAGAAGTTTAAAAAATAAGTAAAAGTAATTTAATATATCTCACCTTGTTTTAAAACAAGTTAATATAATGCACAGATAACACAATACTATTATTAACAATGATCTAGCAAGTAGTCAGACTCAGACTTTATACTGACAATTAGGCTACAATAGCTTTCAAACACGCTTTCAACTATTTCCCCGATAATTACGACAAATGCAACAAAAACTCGTTCCATAAAAAAGGTTTTTATATAACCCAGTCGATTTACAGGTTATTGTGGGTTATCGTTGCAGTTCCGTTCTGCTAGCAACGATAACCCACAATAACCCCAGGAAGTAAAAAGAAACGAGGAAGTAAAATACGTTTTTTGTATCAAATGAAAGGTTTCTACAATAAACAGCCCTGTAAATCGTCTGGGTTATATAAAAACCTTTTTTATGGAACGAGTTTTTGTTGCATTTGTCGTAATTATCGGGAAAATAGTTGAAAGCGTGTTTGAAAGCTATTGTAGCCTAATTGTCAGTATAAAGTCTGATTTTGACTACATGCTAGATCATTGTTTATAATAGTATTGCGTTATCTGTGCATTATGTAAGGGATAACGGCCGACGAGCTGTGCAGTTCTACGAAGTTAATGGACGCTGCGGGGCAAAGAACACCACAACGCGGAGTCCATTAACTTCGTAGAACTGCACAGCTCGGAGGCCGTTATCCCGCTTATCTCCCATTACAACATCCCAAATTTTTTTTATTATTATTATTATTATTGTTATTTAGAATTTCCTTTATCTTTAGGAAATTTAATATGCATAATAACCTGATGAATTCTTGATTTGAAGCCTAGTGCTCCCGTTAGAGAAAGTAGTGCCTGGAACCGGCTGTTTTTCAAAAAACAAAACGTTACGTTGGTTGTCAATGGTAACCATTCAAGAGCATTGATATGGAACGGCGATTTAACTTTTCTACTGGGACTACGTCCAAGGTGTGCGGTTCCACGAACTTAATGTACACCCCATTAGCCAATCAGAAAACAGTATTTCGTTCCAGAGGGAGATAAATTAACTTGTTATAAAACAAGGTGAGGTATAGTAAATTACTTTTAAACGTACAGGATACTTTCAGCTGAAAACTATATTAAAAATAATGTATTTGATCAGTGCACTTGCATTAGAGCAAAACAGGATTACAAAAACATAGGCTATGACCATTGCATATAGTATACATATTTGGTACTGTTTAGAAGTTACTTTAAAATGGTTATACGATACCATTGACTAGGCAGGCCTATGTATAAAATTGAAAAAAAAAACTAACCTTTAATAACCAGGACTACATCATGAAAGCACAGGTTTTACTTCACTTTAAATCATATCTTCTGCAGACATGCACCCTCTCAAACTGTCTATATTTGTATTGGTGCTATTTGTATTAACAGTGTAGGCTTATATTTTTTATATTCTCCTATTTTGGATTCAGTATAGGTCCAATGTAATCAAATTATACCTAATTATACGTATTATGAAGTCTCTGTTGAAATTCAAGAGGAAATTATGGATACATAGTGGTTCAATGTCTTCTATTGACCAGCCTCAGATTATATACCTGATGTGTCTCTGGTGGTGGTTAAATAAATCTTAGTGTTACTAACTGTTGTATATCACCCCTATTACATCTCCAAATTGTTCTAAGTAGCTTCACACTACGTCTTTGACCTTTTGGTCTTTCATAGGGCCAATAAATAGCTTGGAAAATTGGATGTAACACTTTCGTTTACTTTACCCTTTGAGAGAGAATAAATTGCAGTGCTATCCTATTGCAATTGAGGAACTGTTTTTTTCCCTCTAAACTTTTTATGTTCAGTGTTCTTGAAAGGTGCAACATTAAGTACATTACGCTCCCCTCTGCGATAAAGTTTAGATAGACTGATACTTTATTAATCCCGAGGGAAATTTAGGTCATCCAGTAGCTTATACACATATTCCCTCTCCCTCCCCTTCTGCGTGGCGTTATAAAGCTGAATGGCCCTGATGACAAAGGACTTCCTCAGCCTGTCCGATGAGCATGACATCGACAGGAGTCTGCCACTGAATATGCTCCTCTGTCTGATGAGAGTACTGTGTAGTGGTTGGTGGACATTGTCCAAGATGGTCAGCAACCTACTCAGGGTCCTTCTCTCCGCCACTGATGTGAGGCAGTCCAGTTCAATGCCAACAACAGCTACCGCCTTCCTCACCAGCCTGTCCAGTCGCCCTGCATCCCTCTTCTTTATGCTGCCACCCTAGCACACCACAGCCTAAAAAAGGACGTTGGCAGCAACAGGCTGGTAAAACATGCGCAGGAGTTTGTTGCAGACATTGAAGGACCTCAACCTCCACAGGAAGTAGAGCCGGCTCTGACCCTTCTTGCATCAGCGTTGGCTGACCAGTCCAGTTTATTGTCCAGATACACTCCGAAGTATTTGTAGGTGTTAGCCACCTCCACACTGACCCCCTCGATGGAGACTGGTAGCAGAGGAGGCTGAGACCTCCTACAGTCCACCGCCATCTCCTTGGTCTTAGTGGTGTTTAGTTGCAGGTGGTTGTGCCTGCACCACTGCATAAAGTTGTTTAGTAGGTGAAGTCCGATGTGTACAGGAGCGGTGGTCCCCTGTGGAGCGCCGGTGCTGCACAGCACAGTCTCATAAACTGTGGCCTCTCCATCAGGTGGTCAATGATCCAGGATACCAGGTGGACGTTCACATCCGTCTGCACCAGCTTGTCACTCAGTCGGAGGGGCTGGATGGTGCAGTCTGTAATCAACTCCATACCTCTCTCCACTCTCCCATCACACTCTCCTTTTTTACACACCTCTCTCCTCACAATCTTTAGTTTCATCAGCATGGTGTGATATGTGTCATATGGTCCTGCAATTGAAAATACTGCATTTTCGCCTGTTTGTAGGCCTATGTTTAAAGTATTGTGGATCATTCAGTGACGTAAATCTCAACTACTTCTCACATTTTATTTAATGTTTGGAGTGTCCTGAACATATTCCACCCCCCTTTTATTGAGACACAATCTTTAGTTTCTTCAGCAAAGTGTGAAACGTGTCACATGGCCCTGCCCTTGAAGATAATGCATTTTCGCCTGTTTGTAGGCCTATGTTTAAAGTATTGTGGATCATTCAGTGACGTAAATCTCAATTACTTCTCACATTTTATTTAATGTTTGGAGTGTCCTTAACATATTGCACCCCCCTTTTATTGAGACACAATCTTTAGTTTCTTCAGCAAAGTGTGATGTGTCATATGGCCCTGCCATTAAAGTTAATGCATTTTCGCCTGTTTGTAGGCCTATGTTTAAAGTATTGTGGATCATTCAGTGACGTAAATCTCAACTACTTCTCACATTTTATTTAATGTTTGGAGTGTCCTTAACATATTCCACCCCCCTTTTATTGAGACACAATCTTTAGTTTCTTCAGCAAAGTGTGATATGTGTCATATGGCCCTGCCATTAAAGTTAATGCATTTTCGCCTGTTTGTAGGCCTATGTTTAAAGTATTGTGGATCATTCAGTGACGTAAATCTCAACTACTTCTCACATTTTATTTAATGTTTGGAGTGTCCTGAACATATTCCACCCCACTTTCATTGAGACACAATCTTTAGTTTCATCAGCATAGTGTGATATGTGTCATATGGTCCTGCAATTGAAAATACTGCATTTTCGCCTGTTTGTAGGCCTATGTTTAAAGTATTGTGGATCATTCAGTGACGTAAATCTCAACTACTTCTCACATTTTATCAAATGTTTGGAGTGTCCTGAACATATTCCATCCCCCTTTTATGGAGACACAATCTTTAGTTTCATCAGCATAGTGTGATATGTGTCATATGGTCCTGCAATTGAAAATACTGCATTTTCGCCTATTTGTAGGCCTATGTTTAAAGAATTCTGGATCATTCAGTGACGTAAATCTCAACTACTTCTCACATTTCATTTAATGTTTGGAGTGTCCTGAACAAATTCCACCCCCCTTTTATTGAGACACAATCTTTAGTTTCTTCAGCAAAGTGGGATATGTGTCACATGGCCCTGCCATTGAAAATGATGCATTTTTGCATGTCTGATCGCCTATGTTTAAAGCATGGTGGAGCATTCAGGGAAGTAAATCTCAATTACTTCTCACATTTCATTTAATGTTTGGTGTGTCCTGAACATATTCCACCTCCCTTTTATTGAGACACAATCTTTAGTTTCTTCAGCAAAGTGTGAAACGTGTCACATGGCCCTGCCATTGAACATAATGCATTTCCGCCTGTTTGTAGGCCTATGTTTAAAGTATTGTGGATCATTCAGTGACGTAAATCTCAACTACTTCTTACATTTTATTTAATGTTTGGAGTGTCCTTAACATATTCCACTCCCCTTTTATTGAGACACAATCTTTATTTTCTTCAGCATAGTGTCATATGGTCCTGCAATTGAAAATACTGCATTCCGCCTGTTTGTAGGCCTATGTTTAAAGTATTGTGGATCATTCAGTGACGTAATTCTCAACTACATCATCCATTATATTTAATGTTTGGAGTGTCCTGAACATATTCCACCCCCCTTTTATTGAGACACAATCTTTAGTTTATTCAGCAAAGTGTGATATGTGTCATATGGCCCTGCCATAAAAGATATTGCATTTTCGCCTGTTTGTAGGCCTAAGTTTAAAGAATTCTGGAGCACTCAGTGACGTAAATCTCAACTACTTCTCACATTTTATTTAATGTTTGGAGTGTCCTGAACATATTCCACCCCACTTTCATTGAGACACCATCTTTAGTTTCATCAGCATAGTGTGATATGTGTCATATGGTCCTGCAATTGAAAATACTGCATTTTCGCCTGTTTGTAGGACTATGTTTAAAGAATTCTGGATCATTCAGTGACGTAAATCTCAACTACTTCTCACATTTCCTTTAATGTTTGGAGTGTCCTGAACATATTCCACCCCACTTTCATTGAGACACAATCTTTAGTTTCATAAGCATAGTGTGATATGTGTCATATGGTCCTGCAATTGAAAATACTGCATTTTCGCCTGTTTGTAGGCCTATGTTTAAAGTATTGTGGATCATTCAGTGACGTAAATCTCAACTACCTTTCACATTTTATTTGTAATGCTTGGAGTGTCCTTAACATATTCCACCCCCCTTTTATTGAGACACAATCTTTAGTTTCTTCAGCAAAGTGTGATAAGTGTCATATGGCCCTGCCATTAAAGTTAATGCATTTCCGCCTGTTTGTAGGCCTATGTTTAAAGTATTGTGGATCATTCAGTGATGTAAATCTCAACTACTTCTCACATTTTATTTAATGTTTGGAGTGTCCTTAACATATTCCACCCCCCTTTTATTGAGACACAATCTTTAGTTTCTTCAGCAAAGTGTGATATGTGTCACATGGCAATACCCTGACATTGGAGATAATCCTTTTTCAACTGTTTGATCTGTGTGTCAAGTGTTATTTCACAGTGAATAACCAGAATAATTACTGTTAAACATATTTTACCCTTTCTTTACAGTGTACTGGACATGTTCAACCAACTTTAATGGAGGTATAATCCTTTTATTAGCAGATTGTGGTGTGTGTTACTGTTTCTTACTATAATAATTGCAAAATGTCCTGTTTAGTCAGTGTTGTTGGAAATTTCTTTATTGGGAATAACCCCTTGAGATGTACCATCTCGTTTTCGAGGGGGTCCACAACAAAATCAGATTTCAAACACACATCAAATGAACATAAACATAGAAACAACAATAACACAGGAGAAACAAAAACAACACAGCAGAATTGCAGCAAGACATCAATTACATAACGAATTATATAACTGCGCTCCAAACAGAGCACAACTACAGATCATCAGCTCAGGATTATAATAATGTTAATGTTAATAATAGTAATACATACTGTATTTGTATAGTAATACAGTTTTTCACTGTTGCTAAAACCGGTTTTTCAAAACAGTAACGTCTTTCTCAAAACTGCACACAGAAAATTGAAAACCTCACACACAAAATGCTAAACCTGACACTCCCTTTGCAAGATGACTCTTTGCTATCAAATCTCTTAACTGTTCACAAAATGGAACTCGTGTTTTCATTTGGTACACACAGCCATATTTTCAAAACACACACACATACATTCATTTAGTACACACAACTAAGCATTAGCTGCACACTACCAAGCATTTACAGCACACAGAAGTGCAAAATTGAAAACACAATCATCGAAACACACCATATGAATGACAATGACTCATTGAGCCCTTTCTCCTTTTGTAAAATGTATCAGTGTAGGCCTACATTTTTCATAGTCAAACATAAAACAGCAATAATGTTGTTCTCACAAACCATATTTACAATTTCAGTCTCCTGTTCCACCAGATTGTATTGACATAAAATTGTATACAAAATGCTTACAGTTTTTCACTGTTGCTAAAACCCGTTTTTCAAAACAGTAACGTCTTTCAATTCAATTCAATTCAATTTTATTTGTATAGCGCCATAACAATACAATTGCCTCTCGGCGCTTAACAGAGCCCAGAGCCTGAACCCCCTTAGTGCATGCACAACGGCAACAGGGGCAAGAAAAAACTCCCTGTTAGGCAGGAAGAAACCTTGAGCAGAACCACGGCACATAAGGGGGGACCCATCTGCTTGAGGTCGGCCGGGTGGAGACAGGAAGGTGGGACAGGGGGAAGGGGGGAAGGGGAAGGGTAGTGTGGCAGAAGGGGAAAGGAAGCAACAGGGGCAATACACAGCCAGCATTTGGTCACTGGACATATGTGTACATACATCTGGTGGTAAATACATGATACAGACAAGACCAGATTACTGTGGCAATAGGGTTACTGTTACAGGGGTAGGGGATGTAGGGACAGAGAAACATTTCGGTGGAGGCAATAATGTATATTGTACATAAATGCTAGCATAGGGTATTGGGTAGAGTAGGTGTACGGCAATGCAGTGGCAGTGGGTGCGGTTGGCCGAGGGTTTCTCTAGGTAGACCAGGTAGAGAGACTACGTGCAGAGTGGTGGGGGTGGGGAGGGAAAGTTCCACATCCATCAGCGATTGGAACACGCCTGGCTCCGGGGAGGCAGTGGACCTTGCAGGGGCCGCTTGTTGAAGGGGGGGGTGTGGACATCTCGGACCATGGAGCTGCCGATGACCAGGGTGGGGGTCGTCACATCCAGCGGGAGAAGTCGTCAAGGGGATGATGACTGAGTTGAGGGCCCAGGATGGGGAGCAGGGCGGCGTGGGCGATGCTGGTGTTGCTCTGGAGCCGGTCTGCAGGGGCGTTTCGGGGCGGGCTGAGGAGGGGAGTAATCAGGCCCAGGAGGCTCCTCCTGATCCATCTAACAAACAGGAAATGACGAATCAGTCTGCAGGTCTGTTAGTCGGGAATCAGCACGAACAAACACACAGATGAATCATTTCACCAACCAGGGACATGTCATCTGTGTGTCGGTTTGCCTGTTGCATATTGCAATACTTAGATATGTTTAGTTTTTCTGGCATTGAACATTTTGTTTTTTGTTGTGATCTGTTTGCCGGGGCCGTACATGCATCCACTCGGCAAACAGGAAACACATTTGATGTTGCGGTACTAAATTACAAGTAGGAATTTAATTTGTTTTTTGTTGTGATCTGTTTGCCGGGGCCGTACATGCATCCACTCGGCAAACAGGAAACACATTTGATGTTGCGGTACTAAATTACAAGTAGTAATTTAATTTGTTTTTTGTTGTGATCTGTTTGCCGGGGCCGTACATGCATCCACTCGGCAAACAGGAAACACATATGATGTTGCGGTACTAAATTACAAGTAGTAATTTAATTTGTTTTTTGTTGTGATCTGTTTGCCGGGGCCGTACATGCATCCACTCGGCAAACAGTAAACACATTTGATGTTGCGGTACTAAATGCAAGTAGTATTTGAATTTGTGTTCGGATATGTCTGGGTGGCTGGTACAGCAGGTGATTGGTTTGTTGGCGCGGTTACTTTTGGCTATATGATGCACTAAAGAGGAATGTCTTAAGTCTTGATTTGAATATAGGCACGGTGTCTGCAGCTCTGATGGAGGCAGGGAGATTGTTCCAGAGGAGAGGGGCTTGGTAGCTAAATGCTCTCCCTCCTATTGTGGTCTTTGATATTCTTGGAATTACCAGGAGGCCTGCACTCTGGGAACGGAGCAGCCTTGGAGGGCAATAGGGGACGACTAATTCCTTGAGGTAGTTTGGAGCCAGATCGTTTAGGGCTTTATATGTTAGCAGGAGTACTTTGAAGTCGATTCTACTTTTAACGGGGAGCCAGTGCAAAGAAGCGAGTACCGGTGAGATGTGTTCATATTTTTTAGTTCTGGTGAGTGTACGAGCAGCAGCGTTCTGTCTAAGTTGGAGGCTCTTTATTGTGTTGATGCTGCATCCGGACAGGAGAGCATTACAATAATCGAGGCGGGAAGTAATAAATGCGTGGATTAGTTTTTCTGCATCTTGGAGGGATAGGACCTTTCTAATTTTGGCAATATTGCGTAAATGAAAAAATGATGTCTTTGAGATCTGTTTTATGTGTGAGTCAAGTAGGAGGTCTTGGTTGATAGTTACACCAAGGTTTTTGATGTTAGTGTTGGGTGTTGGGAAGCCATTGAGTGTGGGTAAATGGGTAGATAGTGTAGTTCTCAGTTGATCGGGGCCTACAAGCATAACCTCAGTTTTATCAGAGTTGAGGAGCAGGAAGTTGCTAGTCATCCAAGATTTTACATCATGGAGGCAAGCTTCTATCTTGGGTAGATGTACAATTTCATCAGGTTTCATTGATAGGTAGAGTTGGGTGTCGTCAGCATAGCAATGGAAGTTAATGCCATGTTTCCTTATGACAGCACCTAAGGGTAGCATATAGAGGGAAAAAAGCAGTGGTCCAAGGACAGAGCCTTGTGGGACACCGTAGCTTACTCTGGTGTGATTTGACGACTTCTCATGGACATGAACAAATTGATGGCGATCAGAGAGGTAAGATCTAAACCAAGATAGGGCACAACCTTTGATGCCAACGTGATGTTCAAGTCTCTGTAACAGGATCAGATGATCTATAGTGTCGAAAGCAGCACTAAGGTCTAGGAGAACTAATATTGAGGTGCACCCATGATCAGATGCGATTAGTAGGTCATTTAAGACTTTGACTAAGGCCGTTTCAGTACTGTGGTGGGCCCTAAAACCGGATTGGAGGGTTTCTTCAATTTTATTTTGATGAAGAAAAGAAGTAAGTCGCTTAGCAACTAGTTTTTCAAGTATTTTTGACAGAAAAGGAAGGTTAGATATGGGTCTATAGTTAGCGAGATTATCGGGATCAAGGTTAGGTTTTTTAAGAGATGGTTTTATCACTGCTATTTTGAAAGATTGTGGGACGTAGCCTGAGATAAGTGAGTTATTCATTACATTGAGCAATGTCTCACTTAGTAAGGGAAGTGCATGTTTAAGTAATTTTGTGGGGATAGGATCTAGTAGGCACGTTGATGATTTAGATGAGAGGATCAGGGAGTTTAATTCAGGGAGGTCGGTGGGTGCGAAGAATTCAAGGATAGCACCCGGTTGAAGTGGTGTTACCTTGGCGCATGTTGGAAGGGGTGTAGGGTCACAGAGGGGGAGAAAGCTTTGGATTTGTTCTCTTATTTTAAGGATTTTATTATTGAAAAAGGTCATGAAATCATTACCACTAAAGATGATGGGAACCGAATGTTCGATTGTGTTGTGGTTTTTTGTTAGCCTAGAAATAGTGTTAAATAAGAACTTTGGGTTGTTTTTATTACTATCAATCAATGAAGAATAGTAAGCTGATTTCGCCTCAGAGAGTACACGTTTATATCTTAGGAGACTATCCTTCCACGCCATGAGAAATACCTCAAGTTTGGTGGAGTACCATTTTTTTTCTAGTTTTCGTGTGGTTCGTTTGAGTGCACGAGTCTGATCAGTGTACCATGGGGCTAGTTTTTTCAGTTTTCTTAATCTCTTTTTCAGTGGTGCAACAGCGTCGAGGGTTGAATGCAACGCATGCGTGACGCCTTCAGTAAATAGGTCGATATAAGGTGGGGAAGTGCATATGCCATTTACTTTGCCAGCGGTAGGAGCTGAAGTGAGGGCGACGGGTAGTTTTGATATAAATTCCGCAGTAGTCCTGTCGGATAGACAACGGCTGTAGAAGTGTGTAATTTCCGATGTTGGACGGAGTTCTAATTTCATATTAAATGTAATTAGGTGGTGGTCCGAGAGGGTAGTATTTTGGGGTAGAGCTATAGGGCGGTCAATTTCTAGGCCATGTGTTAATACAAGGTCAATGGTGTGATTATGGTAGTGAGTTGGTGTGTTTACATGCTGTGAGAACCCGATAGAGTCTATCAGTGATTGGAATGCAATTGTAAGGCTATTATTTTCATTATCCATGTGGATATTAAAATCTCCCACTATCAGGATTTTATCCGAATTAACAATCAGGGTGGATAGGAAATCGGAAAATTCGGATAAGAATTCAGTGTAGGGACCTGGTGGTCTATATAGTGTCACAAGAGTGACCGGATTAGTGGCTTTTGAGTTGGGATGCATAAGATGAAGTACGAAGACTTCAAATGATGCAAATTTAAATTTAGGTCTTGGGGAAATGCATAGATTAGCGAGGGAAATTGTAGCAACTCCACCTCCACGTCCAGTGCTGCGGGGGATGTGGCAGTTAACATGGCTTGGAGGGGTAGATTCATTTAAGGCTATGAATTCATCTGGTTTTAGCCAGGTTTCAGTTAGGAAAAGTATTTGGATGTTGTTGTCTGTTATCAACTCATTGATAAGTGCACCTTTTGATGTTAGGGACCGAATGTTAATAAGGCCCAGCTTTAATATTGTGCAAGTTTCATTTTGTGCTGATAAGGTTTGTATCTTTATTAGGTTATCCTGATTAATGCTTCTTCTAGTGGGAGTTGCGCTGGGCTTATATATTCTGGGTATACATACCGTTTGTATGTGGTGTAATATGGGCAGAGAATGTACTGGTGCAGCAGGAGTTAGTGTGGGGTAATAGGTCTGCCTTCTAGTTCTAGTTATTGGTTGTCAGAAGTACGTTTGGACTAGGTGGTGTTTTAAGTTTTGAGAAAGGAGGCTAGCACCCTCTTTAGAGGGGTGGATGCCATCCTTCTGTAATAGCCCTGGCTTCCTCCAAAAAGTAGGCCAGTTATTTATGAAATCCACGTCGTTGCGTGAGCACCATTCTGCTAGCCAGGTATTAAGTGCCGATAGTCTACTATACATTTCGTCGCCGCGGTTGATAGGCATAGGGCCAGAACACACTACAGAGTCTGCCATTTGTGTTGCGGTAGCGAATAACGATTCAAAATTTCGCTCGGTAGTAACCGATTGCCGTAGGCGGACATCGTTTACGCCTGTGTGAATAATTATTTTAGAAAATCTCCGACCAGCGATTCGTTTTAAGTGGGATTCAATGTCATTTGCTCTAGCTCCCGGTATACAGTTCACTGTTTGTACCGGGGTTGCGAGTTGAATATGCCTCAGGGAGGAATCACCAATAACGAGAACTTTATCAACAGTATCGATGGTAGTAAGGGAAGAAAAACGGTTTGAAGTTGGGATGGGATCCGGGTGTGGTACGGGTTTTAAATGTCTTCTACTAGGCCTACTTCCTCCTTTCTCAAAACTGCACACAGAAAATTGAAAACCTCACACACAAAATGCTAAACCTGACACTCCCTTTGCAAGATGACTCTTTGCTATCAAATCTCTTAACTGTTCACAAAATGGAACTCGTGTTTTCATTTGGTACACACAGCCATATTTTCAAAACACACACACATACATTCATTTAGTACACACAACTAAGCATTAGCTGCACACTACCAAGCATTTACAGCACACAGAAGTGCAAAATTGAAAACACAATCATCGAAACACACCATATGAATAACAATGACTCATTGAGCCCTTTCTCCTTTTGTAAAATGTATCAGTGTAGGCCTACATTTTTCATAGTCAAACATAAAACAGCAATAATGTTGTTCTCACAAACCATATTTACAATTTCAGTCTCCTGTTCCACCAGATTGTATTGACATAAAATTGTATACAAAATGCTTACAGTTTTTCACTGTTGCTAAAACCCGTTTTTCAAAACAGTAACGTCTTTCTCAAAACTGCACACAGAAAATTGAAAACCTCACACACAAAATGCTAAACCTGACACTCCCTTTGCAAGATGACTCTTTGCTATCAAATCTCTTAACTGTTCACAAAATGGAACTCGTGTTTTCATTTGGTACACACAGCCATATTTTCAAAACACACACACATACATTCATTTAGTACACACAACTAAGCAGGGACGGACTGGCCGTCGGGCATACCGGGCGTTTGCCCGGTGGGCCGACGTGCAATATGGGCCGACAGTCCCGATTTAAAAAAAAAAAAAAAAAAAAAAAAAAAAAAAAAAATTTTTTTTTTTTTTTTTTTTCCCATATAATGGTCTAACCGGCTGGCCCACGAAAGTAGTTCATCAGCGGCCCTATTGACACTGGGGTGGCCCAATCACATCCCCTGGGCTGACCCAACACCAACCCCTTTCGATTTGGACCTGCCTACATAATGCATTAGGACGGTAAACAATCTCAAATTTAAAAAAAATTTTCCCCATATAATGGTCTAACCGGCTGGCCCACGAAAGTAGTTCATCAGCGGCCCTATTGACACTGGGCTGGCCCAATCACATCCCCTGGGCTGACCCAACACCAACCCCTTTCGATTTGGACCTGCCTACATAATGCATTAGGACGGTAAACAAACTCAAATTTTTTTTTTCCCCCATATAATGGTCTAACCGGCTGGCCCACGAAAGTAGTTCATCAGCGGCCCTATTGACACTGGGCTGGCCCAATCACATCCCCTGGGCTGACCCAACACCAACCCCTTTCGATTTGGACCTGCCTACATAATGCATTAGGACGGTAAACAAACTCAGCCTGGCCCATGGCTTGACAGGTGCACGCTAGTCTGCGGCCCATTGGCTGTCTTCTTTAGTGACTAGGGGCTCGTCCAATCATATCACCAAACACCTTCTACCTTTAGCTTGGTCGGTGCACAGAAACGCACGTTTCGTTAGAATCCTCCAGTCCAAAATGGAGAGAAAGCGAAAAGGGGGTGCAGAGAAACCGCGAGATAAGAAGAGGCTTGCTTTTCAAGCCAACGCTGCCAAATGTGCCAAAATATCAGAAATGTTTGCCACGGCAGGGCCATCATCAGCTCCCGTGGATGACAGCCAGGGAGATACGATACAACGACCTACGGTAAGCTTACTGATCATGAATTAAAACGTCTCTAAAATATGTTTGACTTAGGACCTATGTTCTATGGCCAAGTTCGTTTGCATTGTAAATACAAGACAAGTCTGGAGCAATTACACTGATTTATTTATATGTTTAGTAATTTAATACATAATAACTAGGGTGACCAGACGTCCGGATTTAAGCCGGCCAGTCCGGATTTCCAATGCCCTGTCCGGCGTCCGGCGCAGCATCAAACCGGACGCATATTTGTCCTCCTTTTTGGAGTTGCACTGGGCCTAAAGAGCTGCGCTCTAGAATATTTGCCTGGATCGCAGTCTAACACATGATTGGCTTAAAGCTGTGTCTGATTAATATCTGATTGGCTTAAATTCAATTTTAACCCTATATCATTGGTTAAAAATGTAAAAAGGCTCCATGTGCTGGCTACGTCATACATATGCTGCTGGCTACATTGACAGAAACTGTTATTGACATAAGGACAGTTAACAAACATAGAAGAAACGTGCCTAAACGCCAGACGTCTTTCAATCCAGAGTGGGCAAAAGAACACGACTTTATATCAAAAAGCAGTCGAGACTCCTTGCATGGCTTCTGCATTTTCTGTTGCTGTGACATTGACATAAGTAGTCAAGGTAAACGCGCACAAACTTTCCTCCTCTTTCTCGTGCCAGCTGCTTATACGAGTGGACATGCTTTCACTGTATCATGCTAGCATACAATTAACGTTGTGTTGCCGTGTGCGTTACCGACAATGTAAGTGTAATTCATGTATCTGCTAGCTTTACTTTCTTTATATTAATGTTTACAAGCACTAGCTGCTATAACTAGTAATTTATCGCAGACTTGTTCTAGCCTGTATACGACGCTAATACGGAGATCCATTTGTTTTGATATTGCTGGTAGCTTAGAGTTCAGACTGCCAGGCCATTTGTGGTCTTAGAGTGCCACCTTGTGGTATAGTAATGTGACAGCATTGCAATTACAGTGTTGCTGATACACTGATGTGCATAATAGTGAATTATATATTATACATTATTCATAACTGATAGGTTATTGTGTATTTTGTTCAGATATTTATATATTTACGTAAATTAGTACAGATTGCGAGTTATGTATATTTATGTTATATTCTGTATTTCTTTATTCTATAGAAACCACACAAACACTTACAAATACTTCTTTTAATGTATGATTATTCCACTGCAAACACTTAATGCACTTGATCAACCCGCTGGAGGTTAAACACAAATAAACCTGTTTCTACTACACAAAGTTGTATTGTAGAGGGGAGCACGCCAGAGTCCTATGTAATTATTCACAGCACCACGAAATTCCGTGATTCCGGAATTCCGTATTCCGAAATTCCGCATAGTGTCCTCCTTTTTGGTGTTATTTGGTGTTATGGATATGGTCATCCTAATAATAACAGTGAGTGTAACTGAAACTAGGTAACAAGGTACAAAATTCAAGTAACAACTTTAACAAAAAGTAACAACTTTCTACACAACTTTAAAGTGTATGATGTATATTGTATTGTATTGAATTTAGATTAATTAAGACCAGCACCTTAACACACAAACTCTTGTTGAACTCATAAAGTAGTAGGTTCAGTGACGTGCGGTGAGACAGCTGTCTTCTGGAGCTTCTGCGAGCCCGTGAATCAATGTTTCGTTGGAATCATGATGTAACGTTGTTGTAGCGGGAATACAGCAATGCTATTTTCTAATTGGCAGGGCATATGTATGATTCTAGACTTTGCTAAGCACTGAAGCGACTGAAACTGTGAATTTTGTCACATTCAGAGAAGTTAACAGGTAAAACGGGAGAAAAATAGGGCGTCTTTAGGCCGTCCTGCCCAAAAGTAGGGCGTCCCATTTCTTCTTAATTTTTAGAAGACTATAGGGCAG
The DNA here is from genome assembly GCF_963457725.1 of Sprattus sprattus. Lineage (NCBI taxonomy): Eukaryota > Metazoa > Chordata > Actinopteri > Clupeiformes > Clupeidae > Sprattus > Sprattus sprattus. The sequence continues at coordinate 31,883,445 of NC_137928.1, read as the reverse complement.
ATGCCCTGCTAGCTAAAAGCCTGGTTGGTGTAGACATTCGAGAGACCAAAAAGACTGAAAAGGTGTGTTATCGAATTTAGTGGGCCGGTCTGGTTCAAAATGCCCGGGCCGATTTTTTGTCCCAGTCCGCCCCTGCCTAGAGGGCTGTGAAATTTGACACACTCACACATTTGTTGGCTTTATGGCTGGTAGTTGAAGAAGTTTGTTGAGTAAGGAAAAAGAAGCAGTGGTTTAAGGAGAGAAGTGTTTTATTTGGTAAATGTAGAAATATGCAAATAAAGACATACAAATGATGTTGGAAAAGGCAACCACAGAGTTCTTTGATGTCAGTGTATTGTGTTGGTGATGTTGGATCCAGTGGTCCAGATAGTTCATGCAGTGATGCTGCACATCTTTGTGAATTAGGGTTAATTTCTGTGGAAACATAACATAGACAAATAAGTATTATGTGTATAAACAAGACATTGAAGTAGTGTGACATTACAGGGTGCATTTGGAAGATATGCATGTGGTACATATATTGAACAAACAGTAAACTGTGTGTAGGTGAAGTAAAAGTTATAATTCATATATTTACCACATGGTGGGAAGGAGTTGTTGAAGTATTGCGATGATGATGTTTATCATCATTGTTGTGAAATGTGGGGCAACCACAGAGTTCTTTGATGTTGTTGGATCCAGTGGTTCAGATAGTTCATGCAGTGATGCTTCACATCTTTGAAAATTAAGGTTAGCTTCTGTGGAAACACAACATAGAGAAGTAAGTATTATGTATTAAGTATTATTAAGTAGTGTGACATTACAATGTGCATTTGGAAGATATGCGTGTGGTATATATATTTAACAAACAGTAAACTATGTGTAGGTGAAGCAAGTTAAAATTCATATATTTTATACTATTAACTATGTGTAGGAGTGAGTTGGGTCATATCAAGCAGGTTCCAAGACACATCATACTTGTCAGCATACGACTAGTAGTTTTTCAGGGTAGATGGAGGGAAGATCTCAAACCTTTGTTTCAAATAAGGAAAAGGTTTGACAAGGTAAGATAAATATTTGGTTGTTGCAGTTGATTAATGTACGTAAGATAGACATTTAGTGTCAAGATTGAAGAAGTGTGTTATTGTTTATAGTTGTAAAAGCATACTTGTGTAGTGATGTTGATTTGGTGTTTCCAGACTGAAATAGGTCAGTGGTGAAAGCTTTGGTACGTCCACAGGGTTTAAAGGCTTGAAGGTTGTAGCTGAAAAACAAACCATGAGCATGTTATGAGAATAATGTACGCAATGTCACCTGTATTGCATTGGAAAAATGTGATATGTGTAATGTACTTTACTTGCTGTAGTAATGGTGGGGAGAGATTTATCAGTACTCACCTGAAAGCATCATTGCTGCAAGAAGATTTCAATGCTGGGTTGGATGTCTTGACAAATTCCTGAAATTGCAGGTTAATATATGTTTTAGTGGAGTGAAACAATGTACAAAGTGAACAATTTGTGTCCAAGACAGAATACCATTTCTATAAGAAGAAGAGCATACTTTGTATTTGTTGTTGCTTGATTTTTGCCATTCCAAGATCGATGCATGATGAAAGCAGTGATAGGTCCACAATCTTTGAAGGTTTCAGGGGGTTGCTGAAAAGGAAACCATAGAAATTGTATGAGGCTGGTGTGTTGAATAAGCTGTATTGGAGTGCAAACATACGCATTGTGACATTTGACTTACCTGATATTGTGGGTGAGTTTTCAAATGTTGGGTGGTTCAATGCGGCCCAACATTTGAAAGCACAAGGATTAGTGTGCTCATGAGAAAAGTGTGTTATTGTTTGTATCGGTTGCAGTTTTCAAATGTTGGGTGATTCAATGAAGTCCAATGTGTTGACAGAAGGCTGGGAGATAAGGGTCTGATTTGTCTTTGTTACATGCATTGTTTAGCAGGTAATGTGTCGTTAATTGATGTGAATGAGTATAGGATTATGATGGCTGTAGTATGTTGACAACAACTCAAGCGATATTTTAAAGTGGACATCTTTTGTGTATACATGATCTATTGTTGTGTTCGCATCAGTGGTGGAGAAGTCAACTAATTGAGTGTAATGATGTTGTTGGAAAACGGTTTGTATGACTGTAGTAGTAAGAAGGTTTTCATTAAAGTCCCCCATAATAATTTTCGCTCCTGGGAAAGTGTCCATTTCGGCAATAAGATGCAATAGATTTTCTTGAAATAGCTCAACTTGGTATGCTTGTGGCCTGTATACAACAGCAGCGATTAATTGAAACTGAGGAACGTGGAAGACTAATGATTCAAGGTTTGTATGACATGGTGTGTTGACTTCAATGTTTTGATCTGTTTGACAATATATTCCAACACCTCCATTTGCCTGAAATTTTAAGGTCTTTGTGAAAGTGTTTATCTGACTGTAACAATTGAAACGTGTGTTGTTATAGAACGTGAAATTGGGTAAAAGTAAATGTTCCGTTGGAAAGTTTGGTTGAAGCCATGTTTCAGCCAGACAAATGCATTGTGATTTCAAAATACTTTTGTTTGCTTGCATGTTTTTGAAATGTGCATTTAGACTTTGAATGTTATGAAAAGCAATTGTGAATAATGGAGTGGTTGAACGACAGGGTGTGGAAAGAAATGCCGGCATGGTTGCTAGAATAGATTTGATGTTGTTGTTGCAGTAAATCTTGGAGTCTTTGAAGTCTTCAACTACTAAGCCTGACAAACACGAAAGACGACTTAAAGCGACGTTAGCTTGTCCTGGTGAAAATATTTTTTTTAAGCTCACCACTGCACTGTTAGACCTTGAACTTTGTGCAATGTACATGCCCATGCTAATTGTAATGGGTACTGCCGGCGTATCCCGCCATGGTTGGACACTTTGTCTTCTACTGGTGAAATGATTGTGATGTGTCGATTAGTATTATTTGGTGTACTTGTTTTAGCTCTTTGGAGTTGTCCAATTTTGCCGTCATCAAACTCAACATGTATTGCAGAAGGGAAGTATTCGTCTGTATCAAAGACGATTTGGAAGACAGTACCGAAGGCGCCATTTACAAGTCCATCTTGAACATGAATGTTTTTAGTCAGCATAATGCGAGCTTGTATTCCCATATGGACACGTGGCTTAAGACAGGAATTAAAAACTTTGTTGTGGTGTTCATTCTTTCTTTCCATACGGCCTGTTTTGGGGTTTCGGTCAAAGTCTTGTGCTTCAATAGTTATAGCATTAGGGCAAATTGAATTGAGCCTTTCAGAGTTGTAATCGCAAACCTCTGCATTTGTAGCATAAATGTGCAATGTATTCAGGACTTGTCCTGTTTCACATTGTTTCAAAACATCAATGTCTTCCTGCAACATAGGGGTTGTTTTTTCACGGACACGTATACGATTGAGCAGCTCAGCAAAAGTAATTCAATTCAATTCAATTCAATTTTATTTGTATCGCGCCATAACAATACAATTGCCTCTCGGCGCTTAACAGAGCCCAGAGCCTGAACCCCCTTAGTGCATGCACAACGGCAACAGGGGCAAGGAAAAACTCCCTGTTGGGCAGGAAGAAACCTTAAGCAGAACCACGGCACATAAGGGGGGACCCATCTGCTTGAGGTCGGCCGGGTGGAGACAGGAAGGTGGGACGGGGGGAAGGGGGGAAGGGGAAGGGTAGTGTGGCAGAAGGGGAAAGGAAGCAACAGGGGCAATACACAGCCAGCATTTGGTCACTGGACATATGTGTACATACATCTGGTGGTAAATACATGATACAGACAAGGCCAGATTACTGTGGCAATAGGGTTACTGATTCAGGGGTAGGGGATGTAGGGACAGGGAAACAATTCGGTGGAGGCAATAATGTATATTGTACATAAATGCTAGCATAGGGTATCGGGTAGAGTAGGTGTACGGCAATGCAGTGGCGGTGGGTGCGGTTGGCCGAGGGTTTCTCTAGGTAGACCAGGTAGAGAGACTACGTGCAGAGTGGTGGGGGTGGGGAGGGAAAGTTCCACTTCCATCAGCGATTGGAACACGCCTGGCTCCGGGGAGGCAGTGGACCTTGCAGGGGCCGCTTGTTGAAGGGGGGGTGTGGACATCTCGGACCATGGAGCTGCCGATGACCAGAGTGGGGGTCGTCACATCCAGCGGGAGAAGTCGTCAAGGGGATGATGACTGAGTTGAGGGCCCAGGATGGGGAGCAGGGCGGCGTGGGCGATGCTGGTGTTGCTCTGGAGCCGGTCTGCAGGGGCGTTTCGGGGCGGGCTGAGGAGGGGAGTGATCAGGCCCAGGAGGCTCCTCCTGATCCATCTAACAAACAGGAAATGACGAATCAGTCTGCAGGTCTGTCAGTCGGGAATCAGCACAAACAAACACACAGATGAATCATTTCACCAACCAGGGACATGTCACCTGTGTGTCGGTTTGCCTGTTGCATATTGCAGTACTTAGATATGTTTAGTTTTTCTGGCATTAACATTTTGTTTTTTGTTATGATCTGTTTGCCGGGGCCGTACATGCATCCACTCGGCCAACAGGAAACACATTTGATGTTGCGGTACTAAATTACATGTAGTAATTTAATTTGTTTTTTGTTGTGATCTGTTTGCCGGGGCCGTACATGCATCCACTCGGCAAACAGGAAACACATTTGATGTTGCGGTACTAAATTACAAGTAGTAATTTAATTTGTTTTTTGGTTGTGATCTGTTTGCCGGGGCCGTACATGCATCCACTCGGCAAACAGGAAACACATTAGATGTTGCGGTACTAAATTACAAGTAGTAATTTAATTTGTTTTTTGTTGTGATCTGTTTGCCGGGGCCGTACATGCATCCACTCGGCAAACAGGAAACACATTTGATGTTGCGGTACTAAATGCAAGTGATATTTTAATTTGTGTTCGGATATGTCTGGGTGGCTGGTACAGCAGGTGATTGGTTTGTTGGCGCGGTTACTTTTGGCTATAGGATGCACTAAAGAGGAATGTCTTAAGTCTTGATTTGAATATAGGCACGGTGTCTGCAGCTCTGATGGAGGCAGGGAGATTGTTCCAGAGGAGAGGGACTTGGTAGCTAAAGGCTCTCCCTCCTATTGTGGTCTTTGATATTCTTGGAATTACCAGGAGGCCTGCACTCTGGGAACGGAGCAGCCTTGGAGGGCAATAGGGGACGACTAATTCCTTGAGGTAGTTTGGAGCCAGATCGTTTAGGGCTTTATATGTTAGCAGGAGTACTTTGAAGTCGATTCTACTTTTAACGGGGAGCCAGTGCAAAGAAGCGAGTACCGGTGAGATGTGTTCATATTTTTTAGTTCTGGTGAGTGTACGAGCAGCAGCGTTCTGTATAAGTTGGAGGCTCTTTATTGTGTTGATGCTGCATCCGGACAGGAGAGCGTTACAATAATCGAGGCGGGAAGTAATAAATGCGTGGATTAGTTTTTCTGCATCTTGGAGGGATAGGACCTTTCTAATTTTGGCAATATTGCGTAAATGAAAAAATTATGTCTTTGAGATCTGTTTTATGTGTGAGTCAAGTAGGAGGTCTTGGTTGATAGTTACACCAAGGTTTTTGATGTTAGTGTTGGGTGTTGGGAAGCCATTGAGTGTGGGTAAATGGGTAGATAGTGTAGTTCTCAGTTGATCGGGGCCTACAAGCATAACCTCAGTTTTATCAGAGTTGAGGAGCAGGAAGTTGAAATTTCATCAGGTTTCATTGATAGGTAAAGTTGGGTGTCGTCAGCATAGCAATGGAAGTTAATGCCATGTTTCCTTATGACAGCACCTAAGGGTAGCATATAGAGGGAAAAAAGCAGTGGTCCAAGGACAGAGCCTTGTGGGACACCGTAGCTTACTCTGGTGTGATTTGACGACTTGTCATGGACATGAACAAATTGATGGCGATCAGAGAGGTAAGATCTAAACCAAGATAGCCTTTGATGCCAACGTGATGTTCAAGTCTCTGTAACAGGATCAGATGATCTATAGTGTCGAAAGCAGCACTAAGGTCTAGGAGAACTAATATTGAGGTGCACCCATGATCAGATGCGATTAGTAGGTCATTTAAGACTTTGACTAAGGCCGTTTCAGTACTGTGGTGGGCCCTAAAACCGGATTGGAGGGTTTCTTCAATTTTATTTTGTTGTAGAAAAGAAGTAAGTCGCTTAGCAACTAGTTTTTCAAGTATTTTTGACAAAAAAGGAAGGTTAGATATGGGTCTATAGTTAGCGAGATTATCGTGATCAAGGTTAGGTTTTTTAAGAGATGGCTTTATCACTGCTATTTTGAAAGATTGTGGGACGTAGCCTGAGATAAGTGAGTTATTCATTACATTGAGCAATGTCTCACTTAATAAGGGAAGTGCATGTTTAAGTAATTTTGTGGGGATAGGATCTAGTAGGCACGTTGATGATTTAGATGAGAGGATCAAGGAGTTTAATTCAGGGAGGTCGGTGGGTGCGAAGAATTCAAGGATAGCACCCGGTTGAAGTGGTGCTACCTTGGCGCATGTTGGAAGGGGTGTAGGGTCACAGAGGGGGAGGAAGCTTTGGATTTGTTCTCTTATTTTAAGGATTTTATTATTGAAAAAGGTCATGAAATCATTACCACTAAAGATGATGGGAACCGAATGTTCGATTGTCTTATGGTTTTTTGTTAGCCTAGAAATAGTGTTAAATAAGAACTTTGGGTTGTTTTTATTACTATCAATCAATGAAGAATAGTAAGCTGATTTCGCCTCAGAGAGTACACGTTTATATCTTAGGAGACTATCCTTCCACGCCATGAGAAATACCTCAAGTTTGGTGGAGTACCATTTTTTTTTTTGTTTTCGTGTGTTTCGTTTGAGTGCACGAGTCTGATCAGTGTACCATGGGGCTAGTTTTTTCAGTTTTCTTAATCTCTTTTTCAGTGGTGCAACAGCGTCGAGGGTTGAATGCAACGCATGCGTGACGCCTTCAGTAAGTAGGTCGATATAAGGTGGGGAAGTGCATATGCCATTTACTTTGCCAGCGGTAGGAGCTGAGGTGAGGGCGACGGGTAGTTTTGATATGAATTCAGCAGTAGTCCTGTCGGATAGACAACGGCTGTAGAACTGTGTAATTTCCGATGTTGGACGGAGTTCTAATTTCATATTAAATGTAATTAGGTGGTGGTCCGAGAGGGTAGTATTTTGGGGTAGGGCTATAGGGCGGTCAATTTCTAGGCCATGTGTTAATACAAGGTCAATGGTGTGATTATGGTAGGCTACAATCTTTTTGTCTCACAACTTGTGTCAAATTTGCAACTTCAAAGTGATCGTTCCAAATGTTTAGTCCTGGCATACAGAGGTTTGCCTTTTACAGGTGGTAACTGGTAAAAATCGCCCACAGCAACAATGCTTACTTTTCCAAACAAAGAATGATCTCCGAATGATTTGTCTCAGTCGTCCGTGAATGTATGCAAAGAGTTTGGTGTCCACCATTGATATTTCATCAATGATCAGTAATTGTAAATTGGAAAATTTTGCTCGTAAACAGTTGATCTTTTCCTCACCTAACGGCTGGTAAGGTAATCGCACATCTGTGCCGATAGAAAAAGTATTGTGGATGGTAGCAGCACCAATGTTATACGCGGCAACGCCTGTAGGTGCTGTTAATAACACTGTAGTGTCATCAGGGTTTGTACATAGTTGGGCTAGAATTCGAAACAGCTCATAATGTATGGCTTTGATCAAATGGCTCTTTCCTGTGCCTGCTCCACCAGTGAGAAAAAGGTGTATTTGTTGTGGTTTTTGTCCCCATACTGTTTCTAAACTCCACTGACGTAGTTTGTAAAAGATGCGTGCTTGTTCATCATTTAAAGATCTCATTATGTCCCATGCTGCTTCTTTGGTTATGAATGTTTTTCTAACTTCTATCTTACCTGTGATAGGCAAAGTTTCTGTAAGGTCTGGAATATTTTCAGAAATGATCTGTACATCAGTTTCATCATGAATAATCTCCTGTGATTGTAAACACTGAAGGCATTCCATTTCAGACTGCGGGCAAATTTGGGCCCAAGCATCATCCAAGTCACCCTGTTGTTCCATAACAATTTGAGCCTCATGTAGTTCGTCAGAATGTTGTTCATAGATGGACCTATTGTTCTCAACAATGTCTAGAACTGTGTGTATGTCATCATTAAAATCACGTACAATGCCAACTTTGAAAAAGTCTTCGTATGACGCAAAAGGATTTGGTTTCAATTCACAGTCTTCATAATGGGGCAAAAACAATTGAAGTTGACTATGATGGTATTTTTCAGGGTCTTTTGTGGGTGACAGTCTTGCATATCTTATAACAGCAGGTTTTGAGCGTGTTCTTTTTTTGACGTAGCCATATTGGTTCAAAAGTTGCACGACAGTTTCGCTTGGCCTTGTTGGGACTTCACTTTGGCTTAAAACGCGATATTCTGAGCAGAACGTGGCAAGGCACATATTTTGAAACGGTGGTGTTTGTGGTCTATGTTTATACCTATCTGTTACACTTGTCATCCATAAGGTCTTTTCTTCATTGTTGTCATTCAGTTGTCTGTGTCGCAATACACTCAGAGGTAAACTCATGCGCATAGGGTGTTCTCAAATTCATACAAAGGACTCATACAGGAGGAAGGTGGAGCAGAAGCTGCAGGAGAACAGCATGAGAGAGGTGTGGGATGGCATGAAAACTATCACAGGCTGCAAGAAGAGCAGCAGCACTGTTGAGGGGGATGCAGTAAGGGCAAACCAGTTTAACCAGTTCTACAACAGGTTTGACAACCCTGCTACTGGTGTTAATGCCTGTCTAACACCTATCCCTGCATCCCCCCCACCAACTGCTCTGCCACTCTTAACAGCAGCACCCCTCCCCCAGGTGACTACACAGAGCCCCCCCCTCCCATCACGGCTAAACAGGTCACAGGAGAGCTGAGGAGACTGCGCCCCAGGAAGGCAGCTGGCCCGGATGGAGTCTGTCCAAGACTTCTCAAGGCATGCGCTGTGGAACTGGGTGAGCCTCTGCAGCATCTCTTCAACCTGAGCCTCCAACAGGGGAAGGTCCCTGCTCTGTGGAAAACATCCTGCCTCATCCCTGTTCCAAAGAAGCCACACCCCAGGGAGCTGAATGACTACAGGCCAGTCGCCTTAACATCTCACATCTGCAAGACCATGGAAAGACTGCTACTGCACATCATCAGACCCCAGGTACGCCATGCACTCGACCCGCTGCAGTTTGCCTACCAAGAGAAGGTGGGCGTGGAAGATGCCATCATCTACCTTATGCACAGAGCACACACTCATCTGGACAAGGGGAAGGGTGCTGTGAGAATCATGTTCTTTGATTTCTCCAGTGCCTTCAACACCATCCAGCCCCTCTGTCTGAGTGACAAGCTCGTGCAGATGGGTGTGAACGCCCACCTTGTATCCTGGGTCACAGACTACCTGACGGAGAGGCCGCAGTTTGTCAGGCTGAAAGACTGCGTATCTGAGACTGTGTTGTGCAGCACCGGCGCTCCACAAGGGACTGTACTCTCACCAGTGCTGTTCACCCTGTACACATCAGACTTCACTTACAACACAGAGTCGTGCCACATCCAGAAGTTCTCTGATGACTCTGCTGTTGTGGGGTGTATCAGGGATGGACAGGAGGGTGAGTACAGGAGCCTGGTGGACAACTTTGTGCAGTGGTGTAGGAATAACCACCTGCAGCTGAACACCTCCAAGACCAAGGAAATGGTGGTAGACTTTAGGAGGTCTCAGCCTCCTCTGCTACCAATCTCCATAGAGGGTGTCAGTGTGGAGGTGGTCAGCACCTACAAGTACTTAGGTGTTCACCTGGACAATAAACTGGACTGGTCAGCTAACATAGATGCCATCTACAAGAAGGGCCAAAGCTACTTCTTGAGGAGGCTGAGGTCCTTCAATGTCTGCAACAAACTCCTGCGTATGTTTTATCAGTCTGTTGTTGCCAGCGTCCTTTTCTATGCTGTGGTGTGCTGGGGAGGCAGCATAAAGAAGAGGGATGCTGGGCGACTTGACAGGCTGGTGAGAAAGGCAGGAGCTGTTGTTGGCACCGATCTGGACTGCATTACAACAGTGGCGGAGAGTAGGACCCTGAGCAGGCTGCTAACAATCATGAACAATGACCACCACCCTCTGTACAACACTTTTAATGGTCAGAGGAGCATCTTCAGTGGCAGACTCCTGTCACTGTCATGCTCATCAGACAGGCTGAGGAAGTCCTTTGTCCCCAGGGCCATTCAGCTCTATAACGCCACACAGAAGGGGAGGGGGAGGGAGATGGACTTCTCTGCATGAGTCTACCTCAGTCTGCCCTCCTCTTCTCCTCACACCTTATTCCTTATTCCATCCCACTGCCCATCCTTTTTCCTTCCTTTTTCTACATTTTTCTACTTTTTTTTTTGACTGGCTACACTAGCCCCTTGGACTGCCTTTCCTTTATTTAAGTATTTATATCACTGTACACTATCCCCACACACACAAGCACAGGACTCTTTGCACTATCCACACAGGCACAGGACCACTTTTGCACTACTACTTTCCATCACTTACAGCCCTGTCACATGTTAAGCACATTGTTATATGTATATGTTATATGTAAACACCCCACCCCCATGTGTACATGTTCCCCCTATGTGTATTGTTTTTGTATTTATTGTGATTTTTGTATTTATTGTTATTCATGTTTGTTTGTAAGTGTAAGCTTCTTGGATGACCTTAATTTCCCTCGGGATCAATAAAGTATCCATCTATCTATCTATCTATCTATCTTCTCCTGTCGGTATGAAAGTTACTTTGCGTGAGCATTCCTTCAAATGCATTCCAGTTAGTCTATAGCAGTAGCTTCTTGTGCAGACACTTCTCTGTTGTGAAGATAAACACTGCCAAGTGACTTGAATGCAGCTCTGGCGTCCAGATTGCCTTTAGTTCATTCTTTCTGTGCAGAATTTAGCAACAATCCCATTTCTCTTTCTGCTTTGGAGATATAAGAAATAATGTAGGCTACACTACACAAGAATATGCATCCACAATGAATTGAATATCCATATTGGCATTCCAAGCTCGTAACAGGTCTTTGTTAAATTGGTTAATCCAAACGTCACTGGGCTTTCTTTGTAAAACAACATTGGTTTTGTGGGTTAGTTTTGAATTGGCGATTTCAAAAATCAATTGTGAAATTCCAATGCTTTGAAAGAGTTCCTCTGTGGATTTAAATGTTTGGTCACTATTTAGTAAACTCCTTCTGACCATTTTCAAAATCTTTTCAGCCAATGCTTGTGTCATGAGTTTTCTCAATTGGTCTTCCTCAGTCTCTGGTTCATCTGATTGTGCATCATTGACATTTAAGTTTTCTTCAGCGTTGTTGTGTTCTTGCATGGGCATTGCAGGGTCATGTAAGTCACTTTGAACTACCTTTTTCTTTTTTTTTGCAAGCTTCACATTTCGATCTATAAATGTTCGACAAGAGGGTGGTCGTGGAAAGTTAAACCGACATTCTGTGTTTTTTTTCCTACAAGTTTTGGAGTGCTTAGTGCTATGCTTTTGAACACTGTTTACAATCTCACACAGTTCTTCATCGTCTGATGATGGCAGTTCACATGACACATATTTGTCGATAAAGTCCACAACTTCCTCATCAGGATCTACGTCAATTTGAGGGGCAGATTCCACCCAGAATAAACAATGGCAATGAGGGGAGCCTCTGTTTTGAAATTCAACTCTGTAAAAGTAGTCTGATATTTTGCCAATAGGAGCAGCGGGAGACAAAATCACATCTTTCAAGAAACTGTGCCATCTATGGTCAAACATTCTTGCAGCTGTAACTGGGTTTTGTTTCAACAAGGCACATTTCTCCGACCAACTGAGCTCATCTATAGGCACATTTTGCTTTTGTTCATGAGTGTTGTTAGCATTTCAGGCCAGCGCATGTCAGCTGAGGAAAATGAACAAAACCATGTGGGATTCCAAGTTGTCGTATCATAGCAAACAAATATTTTTGTGCAGATTGCCAAAAGGGGGGTGTTCCACGTATAGGTCGTAAGAACTTGTAACCTTCGTCATTTTTTAACACTTGTTTTAAAGATTCTGCATCAGTTAGAAAGCTGCGTTGCTCTCTGTGCGGCATTTCTGTGCCGTAACCTTTGCGCATGGCAATTGATACATTTGATAGAACTTGTTCCACCTCTGATATGTACTGGGCATAGAATATAAAGTCTGTGTTTTTAGCAAATCTGCCATCAGCATTTAGTAGACGTGTGTTTAAATATTTTGCCAGTGTGAGTTTTTCTTTGCGAAGGTCATGAAAAGTCGGAGCTCCCGTTGGATATAAGACAGGAAAACATTTTGCTTCATTAGTATCATCTTGTAAGAGTCTTATGGGATGATTATTCTCAGCAGGGGCAACTGATAACACAGAGTCAAAATGTTGATCCAAAACTTCTTGAGCAATATCTACGGGTTGTAAACATGTGTCTAGAAACATTCCATGTGTTTGTTCTGTGTATGTCAACTGTTCTTCAACATCATCAGTTTCTGAATCATTATGTGTACAATCTGCATTTGCATCATCTTGGGGTATGGCATTTTGGTGCTGATCACTGAGTTGCACATCGTCAATTTTGTCCAGAGGGTTAACCCATTCTTTATTGATGGTAATGTCATGATACCATTTGTTATTTAACTTTAAGTATTCTAAGGCATTGTAGACATGGTTTGTATGCACATGTTTGTATTCATAATGACCCTTGTATGTTAATTTGCGTTTTAGTTTTATTCGTAACATTAAATCATTTCCATCATTTCTTGGAAGCATGGTTGTTACTTGATTGACATTAGATGGCACACACACGACAGGTCCATGACATCCATTTTGTCCACCCTTTGGTAATGCCAAAAGTTTCATAAAAGGAATATGTTTCGCTATTAAGTGTTGTTCAAGGGAATGTAAGCACTGTAGCTGAGAAGGAATGGCTTCCAAATGCAAATTATTGGCTACACTTTGTTCAGGCATTTTACCAGCATATATTTTACGGTGACATGTGTGACATATCCACAACTTAGATGATTGAACATGTGCAGTGCAGTTATCATCACATTCTTCACAAGTCTGTAAATATGTTTTTGTAATGCAGTGTTTTGCCAAAGCAAGTACAGTTGGACTTTTTGTGTAACTGTCATGTTTACATTCAATGACTTGCTTTCGAAAAAGCTGGCGATGACAAACTGAGCAAACAAATTGTGGCCCCGTTTTTACATTTTTCCTAAACGATTCAATAACAAAATCCATGGAATATGTGGCATTTTTCTTATCAATATATGTTTGCCTGCTGTGTGTTTTCACACTGTTTTGAAAGTCTATATCAAATTTGTATTTCTTCTTGCTATATTCTTTAACTTTAGTTTGAAACTCTGGATCTTCATTGTATTTCCTTTGACTGTATTCCTTAACTTTCGTTTGAAAAGATTCATCTCTTCTGTAGTGCTCTTGGCTGGACTGCAATTAGTTTTTTCTGTATTGATTATCTTTTGCATATAATTGCTGTTGTGACATAATGCAATTTTTGTCGAAACTGAATATCATTGTCATATTTTTGCTTCTTAATAGCAGCTTTTTCTAGACAATGTTGTATTTTATCAGGTGTTGATAATCTTTTCCTTAAATTTATATTACACTTTGGCATTGTTTTTTTGGCTTGGCACAATGATGCACATCCACCTTCAGAATGCGTGTCTGTTACACATGTTACCAATTCATAATTGTTTCCATTGACATGGTTCAAATATATGGCATTGTCACTTGTTCTTGAAAAACTTTTGTACCAGCCATTAGAGTTAAATGTGAAAATGTCGATATGGAACAGGTCTGCAGCAGTTGTGATTTCCAATTCAGTGCCCCACGTGTTTGCATACATCATTCGTGAAGAGTTTATGTAATGTTGTACACCAGTATATTCAGCTCTCAAAAAACTTTGAAATGTGTTCTCATTTTTCATTAAATGTCTTACGACTTGTTTTCGTATTTTCATGTGAGGCCTTTCAGTGCCGCAAATTGCCATAGCTAGTGACCGGAACAAGCAGTTTCCATCTGCTTTGATAGATTTTGTTTCACATGGAGAACTCAATACTGTGCATTAATAACAACATCATCAGTATCGTTACTACGTTTATCAACATTGTAGGCAGTGTTTTCACGCGTCAGTTTTTCATTGTGTCTGTATATACAAAAGTGCTCTCTGGAACATGAATACTTTCATCAAGAGATACCCCTGTTGTTACTTGTGGTTTCAAAGCATCGAATTTACGTTGGCTCCGTGTTCACATGGCATTGTTACGCTGATTCCAGTTACCTCAAAAGGTTTTTCAAAGGCATTCATTGAACTTGCAAACCTGTTAATGTGATGATTGTACATATCGTCAAAAGTCTGAAAGAAAAACACAATACTTTTTCCTGTTGGAAGAACAAGGCCATCATTGCTGCGTGCGTGGGAATCAAAGACTGCGTAACCACTGGTGTGTTTAATAATAGCACGAGTATTTTTATACATTGTCAGAAAGCAGCCGTTATGTCCTAGTAGTACCCTCTGCAGTGCTTCATAAAGGCTTATTGACAAATCTGCCAATTCTGGATCATAATCATGTAGTCCTATTATGCCACTGAATGCTTGCCCAATATTAATTGTAAAATCAACATGATACAGCACATGGGATGTTGGCAAATCACTTACCAAAAGATGAGTATGATTTACCTGATTGCAGTTTTGCACTGACGTGTAAAGCTTGTTTCCATTCACAAGAATATTATCAACGTCACTAGATTGCCACGCGCACACATCTTTTAATTCATTCATCAAAATTGCTGTTAAACTGTTTGTTACACATTGTGCACCTGCATTTTCTCCAAACATCACATGTGCTTGATGAAAAGATCCTTGTACATATCTTTTATTAAACTTTGGATACATGGTGTTGCATAACACAGCAGAAGGTATTGCTTCAATATTCTCAAAGTTTAGTTCAGGGCTCAGCTCACAGTGCATTTCAGAGTTTTGTTCAGAGAGTGTTTCAGAGGGTATTTCAGAGGGTATTTCAGATTGTAATAGTGCATGGTTTTCACCATGGGTTTTTGCATGATGAGAATCACCAAAAGAACAGTGTGCTTGTGTCGCACACCTTACAGATCTCGTTTGCAGAGGCAATGTGTTTGCCTTTGAAAGAGACTGGCAGATGTCTGTCTGACAGCTCGACAGAAGAGGCTGAGACTGTGACTGAGTGTCACAGGGCCAAAAGACAGATGACTGAGATGTCGGAAGAGGAGGAAAATCAGAGTAGGTGAAGTTTGGGGTGGGGGATGAAGATGAAGATGGGATATGACAAGGGGAAGAAGGGGGATCAGTGGATAGGGAAAAATCAGATAAGGCAGCATCAGTTCTCTCACGCCCTTTTGGCCTGGGTGTCTGAAAAACAGGAAAACAATATCAAGAAACAATAACGACACATCTTCTGGACAAGTCTTCATAAAACAACATTGGTATGTTTCTGAAGTGTCCAAAGTGCTATAAGCACTCATAGCGATTTTGTGTTTCATATTGGTCATCAACAATACATGTTTCTTTACTATGGGGCAGATAAAAGGTAAAAATATTCCATACACATGGTAGTGTTTAAATAAGTAACAGCAACCTGAAGACAATTCCATTTTCAACAATACAAAACAGAAACATATGGAATGCAATGTAGAGTCACTGTCTGTATTGTGTCCATTGGTAAATAGAGTGCTCCACCAACTGCATCCAGCGGTGCACCCGGCGGCGCTGTAGGCCACTCACGGGACATTGTGGGGGGGTCGTCTTCAATCATTCAATGTCATCCAGTTGTATACAAGTCCCTTACAATGATAATTGTATTCAGTGGCATTATTCATTTATCAGCAACGTTCAAGTCATGTCTCGTGTGTGTGTGGAAATAAACCAGTCATCAGTGGAACTTTGGTTAGAACAAGAATTGATGATCCCAGACAGACCTGTGGCGATTGTAACTCATCATATCAGTACCCAGCAATACAGTTCTTTTTGGGATTCAATTTATATCCCCTATTTTATATCCATACAGGAACACAGTCCTCCAAATAGATCATTTAAGACAATTTCAGTGATCAGCATGTTATATGAAATAGGACACATGTATTAATACATGATTCAGACAGTGAGGTGAGCAATACAAATTCATTTTCCCCATGAAATACAATTTACACATGCAAAAACCAAGCGTTAAGGAATTCAAGTGAACTCTCTGCCCACAGTTAAATGACAAAGTGTAGTTTGTGGACTTTTATGGACTCTACAGTTGACATTAGAAAATACATCTGTAACCCCAACCCTTACTCCAGACATTAGTCAGTACCAGTTATGACCCTCTTTTCCTAACACATGTCAATGCGTGACGCATGAATTAGCTGTGTACCTAAAAGACATGTTTGTCACAAGAGAAAACAATAATAATTCAATTTTATATAGCGCTTTTCCAAACACTCAAAGACGCTTAACAATGGCAAGCAAACAGGACAACACAACTGAAAAATAAGAAAAACAACTGATCAAACCAAAAAACAAAACAGACAACTACAAGTCAGAAAAAAGAAAACTGGACATGTCAGTAGAGGAGGGGAGGGAGCAGGGGAAATTATCAGGTGAAGGCGAGGTTGAAAAGGTGAGTTTTGAGGGACTATTTAAACAGTGTTATATTGGGGGCCTGACGGATGTGGAGGTCATTCCAGAGAAAGGGAGCAGCAGCAGAGAAAGCCCTGTCACCCCGATCCGGCGCTTAGTCCTGATGGTCTTGTGAGTGGTTGCGCTGGGGAACCTGAGGCAACAGGTAAAGGCGTGTAGGGGGAGGAAGTCTGAGAGGTAGGGATGGGCCAGGTTATTTAGGGCTTTGAAGGTGGTGAAGAAAGAGAGGGTGGGATTTAGGATGACACCAAGGTTACGGACCTGTGTGGAGGGGGTGACGATGGAGCCTTCAATGTTGAGGGAGAAAGACTGGGCTGAGTGAGTGAGGTGTTAAGGGCCAATTATAAGTATTTCTAATTTGTTGTAATTGAGTTTGAGAAAAAATTTGCATCCATGATTTTATTTCAGCTAGACAGATGGTGAGAGTGGAGTGCTAAACAATACCAAACAAAAGCAAATGTCAAAAAATGTATCTGATGTAGTGAACACATGCACTCTGCAAGACTAAACATACATGGGGTGTCACCCATTCCTTCCCTCCTGTGTTACCAGGTTTGCTGTGTCATCAAGTGTATGTTGAACAGTTTACAAATTTGAAAATCCCCATGTGCAAGTGAACAAACAAAACACACAAGGAGCACAATCCATGTATCAACATGAACAAAATACCTAATGTAGTGAGGGAGTGCACTATGAAGCAAACCATTTTAACAAAATATTTACAACATTAACAATGATTTAAACCTGCACTCTCTGTGAGAACTGTGAAGAAGCAAATGTCTGCCCAAACACCAGACGACTGAGAATTTCATGTGACACTACACAGCTGATTGGAAGAGGGTAGCTGATTGCCGGTCACAAAATTGGGAACTACCAGCATGCAGCACATAGGAAGAAAGAGGGGACAATTGAAAAGAAAAAACACAGAACGACAACTAAACAAACACTGACTAAAGTAGGAAAATTACACCTATGGATCTAAAACAATGACATTTAAAAAAAAAAAAAAATGCTCATTCACATACATTTTTCTCAATTAATCTTATTACTTAAAGAAGCTGGTTTTGCTATTTTCACAAGGAAGTCAAACCTTAACAGTGGCCTGTGCAGCGTTCCTGTTCTTCGCTGCTGTCGATCGCTTGCTGGACTGTGGCATTTATTTATACATGATTCAGACAGAGACTGTAGCCATAAAAATTCATTTTCCCATGATATACAATTTACACATGCACAAAAACAAGTGTTAAGGACATTAAGTGAGGTGTCTGCACACAGTTAAATTACAAAGTGCAGTTCGTGTACTTTTATGGACCCTACAGTTCACTTTAGAAAATACATCAGTAACCCTTACTGCACACATTACTCAATACCTGTTATGACCCTATTTGGCTAACACAGAGGGAATGTCAATGCGTGACACATGAATTAGTTGTGTACCCAAGACATGTTTATGTCACAAGAGAAAACAATGGAATGCTTAACAATACCAAACAAAAGCAAATAACAAAAAGATGTAGCTGATGTAACACATGCACTAGGAAAGACTAAACATACATGGGATGTCACCCGTTCCTTTCCTCCTGTGTTACCAAAGGTTTGCTCTGTCATCAAGTGTATGTTGAACAGTTTACAAATTTCAAAATCCCCATGTGCAAGTGATCAAACAAAACACACAAAGAGCACAATCCGTGTATCAACATGAACAAAATACCTAATGTAGTGAGGGAGTGCACTATAAAACAAACCATTCAAACTAGAGATGAACCGATATGGAATTTTAGGGCCGATACCGATAATTATTGGTTTATTGTGGCCGATACCGATACGATAACCGATATTTTTTTGTATTTAAAAATAAAGGGTACAAAAGGTTTTAGATGTGCCTTTTTATTTTCTCAAATGTTAGGGCACAAGAAATGTCATCAAAAGCAACACACTTGATGGCTAGAGCCCTCAACAGGATGCACATGTAGTACTTTATATTCACTATAATATCAAGTCAAAGCAAATATCATCCAACATTCAAGACTGTCGTGTGTGTGTGTGTGTGTGTGTGTGTGTGTGTTGATAAAGTTTGTGGTGTTGAAGCTCTTTGCCTGGTTTCCTCCTCGTTGTACCTCCGACGAACATTTATTGCATACAGCAACTCTATTATTATCTTGTGATACTGCGAAATAGTTCCAAACCGCCGACATGCTTATTTCATATTTCAGACTGCTGCCTGCCCTGCTCAAAACGTTTAGTGTAGCCAGGCAACGGACCTATGAGTATAACAGGCTACCTGGGAAAACATATTTGGAGGGAAATTAGACGTTAAAAATATCGGCTTAAATTATCTGCCAAAATTATGATATCGGTATAATAATAATATTTAATTTTTCCACTTATCGGCCACTAATATATCGGCCGCCGATATATCGTGCATCTCTAATTCAAACTAAATATTTACAACATTAACCCTTTGATGCTGTAGCGCCCCTATCGGTAGCGTCGACGCTAGGAAACGATTACAACAACTGGTATAAACATATTTGTATTAACAAAATGTTTCAGACAGAAAATCGATATACACAACTAATATACACACTTGCTTCTACAAACACAGAAAACCCTAAGATTGTAGCTGCCACAGTTTTAGGGCCAATAGTTTTCCGCGTCAAAAAAAAGCAAATTCCGTGTCACGTTTTTGGTAATTCCGTGATTCCGCGTCAAAAAAAAAAAAACAGCCGTATAATGCCTTTCCGCACGTTAACTGTATGAAAAACTCTGTTGATAGTGATGTTGCCTAGCAACGCTGTTTGCGTGCGTGTGCAGCACCCTCAAGTTCAGTTTGTCGCTAAGTAGTTGACCATACTGTGCCTTAGACATTTCCAATGCGTAAATCATCATTGTTCGACCTGTATGTGAGGCATTATGTGCATACTTAATGAATGTAAGGGTTTTCATGAAGTTGCTTCTGTGATATATCGTGTATTAAATACCAAATTTTGGGCTACCTGCTCGTGCTATTAGTAGTGATTAGCATGATGCTAAGCGGAGATTTAGCTATGTTCTGTTCTTATGTTGATACGCTGTCATAAAGATGGGTTCAATCCTGTTAAGATTTCGACTGGATTAGATATGAATGAGATCCATGTTGCCTAGTGTAATGTCCACTATTATATGTATCTAGTAATATTAGTTGTGTAATTGTTATTGTGTAGTAATAACTCATGGTAATGTAATTCAGTGCAGTGCTAATTAGTCCCCATAAATTAGACTGCTTGGTAACTCAGTGAATAATACGTGCCCTTCTTAGATTGTTGTTTGACAGCCATCAACACAACAGAAGACTTAACATTTTTAGTTTTTAATGCGATTGGGAAGATGAGCAAATGAACGTGAGTGCGTGACTACCGTTGAGAAGGGGGGCGCGGCCGGAGCAGAGTTCAGCGCAGACGTGACATTTTCTGACTGCTTTTGTTCTTTAATTAATGTTTGTTCATTGTTGCGATCTTTGTTGTGTTTATTTGAAAGAAATTCAGTCTTACAGGGTAAAATACAGGGGGTTTTGGGCGATTTTGATGCACAAAATTATGTTTCCGTTTGAAAAGTTGCAATTCCGTTTTCAGTGGTCCATTCCGTTTCAGATGGTCCATTCCGCGTATTCCGTCCGTTTTCCGTTTTCGCGGAAAACTATTGGCCCTACAGTTTGCTCGAAATCGATTTCAACCGAACGCTATGTTCATTGACGATGTAAACAAATAGTCCGACCTCGTCAAACTAACATCATATATATGGATAATAGAATCGTTTGAAACGGTCTGTCACAACATGTAAAATTCATTTATACCACCACAAGAACAAACCTTAAGTGTGAAGACTTAAAGTTTGAGTTTGATGTGTTATTAGCTTGCCTACCTTTAGATGATAAAAGTAACTGCATCTCCCCCTTTGAAATAATTCACGGAGACATCGACATTGTGATGATAATAAAATCCTTTATTCCTCAAAAGTGTGGCTGTACAATGAAGCCTTGACTTGTTCTCTGTTAAAATCCATCGTTTCTGTTTGTTAGATTTCATTATTTTTTGTGTTTGATTAACTTTTGTCAGGCGAGGTCTACACGCAAAATCTACTTCCGGGTTTAGGCAAGGTGGCGTAAAATCACTTTAGACCAAACCATAGCGTGTAAAAGTCAATGATATCTTATTGGGCCAATAGTGTTGGCCCATTTGGTTGACAAAATCGGGGGATTGCCCACCTTGGAGCGAAAAGCAAACGCAATTGGTCCATGCGTAACCATCATGTTCGGTTGCTTATGTTTTGGTGCGCCATGTGCGTTTCGCAACTGCGCATAGCAACTGCGCATAGCAACTTAGCAACCAGTAGCACGACATTTTAAAAACCCAGGAAGATGCCGCGTCGCTATTTTAATACGGATAAAGTTTTACAGATGTTATTTGACGACGACATTGATGATGACATTGATGGTCTCAGTGATGGATATCATGAGAGCATGAACTCGGCTGAGGAGGAGGCATTTGACGAGCGTATAGATCCCGTTTTGGACGTGTAAGTACATGTGTCTGCACACTAGCATGGCTGCACAGACTGTATGCATGCATGCACCCACTCACAGACAGATAGATAGATAGATATGATTCTAAATAATAAATAAATAATATTAAAATAGTAATTCTTATTATATGTTCATATAACAGTTATGCACATTTACTGTGTATCTATGTATCTATGCATATAATATAATGCATGCAAAAAGACATCAAGTTAATGTTGCTGTTCACATCAATTCCTTGTTTGTGAAAGTGTTCATTGCAATGAAATAAATGTAAATGGTCCTTATTGTAAGAACCTAATAACATGTAGTATTTATAAATCATCAAAAAATGGGTTTATGTAGGACTAAATGTAAATGTAAGTTAAATCACACTTGATTTTTATTGATATGGCTGTTTTTGCATTTGGGTACTTTTGGAGAGGTTTGGAGAGGTTGGGTAGAGACTTTGGGAACGCCTATGTCATATAATGGATATTCTTTTGCAGCTCTTACAAACCTTTGTCTATTGCCTTCAAACTTTTTACACATGTTGCCAACATATTGGTATATCATGTTATGTAATGTTTTGAAAATCTGCCACTCAGAAACAATTTTACACTATAGAATCCAAATTAATCATAGGCGTTTTTGGATTTTTTGACACTTTTACTGCTGTGCCAACTGTTATATTGAATTCATAATGTTCTCATTAAAACACTTAAACTCTTTGAACATGATGTCCCAAGTGTATTCTGTTATGTGGTTCATAAATTATGTAAATAGCATATGTAGAACCAGAGATATTCTACTGTACATATCAGGTGTCAAATATAGGCGGAAATTGCCATTTTTTGCATCTGCATCAATGGGTTAACAATGATTTAGGCCCAATCTCAATACTTCCCCTTACCCCTTATCTTACCCCTTACCCTTGAAATTGCGCGTTCATGTGAGAGCTAGTGGTGTCTCAATACCCAACTCGATCAAGATTAAGGGGTAAGGTTAAGGGGTGTATGGCCCTCGTTTTTGAGATGATCGGAGGGCTACCTTAACTCCAAGGGCTATCCCAGAGCACACCGCGAAACCAGCTCTGGAATTTTCAAAAAAACATGGCTGCTTGAAGCGAGGAATATTTTACATGAGTAAAGCTATATACACAACTTTTTATATGTTTATAATGACTCGGTTTGATCTGAAATGTGCTACTCGGACGATGTATAGTATTGTCGGTCTTAACTGAAGCTTTCAAACGGTAGTTTTAGGATACATTTAGCGCGTATACCACCACTCCATTGGCTTATATGGTAGCTTGCCAGCCATCATGCTACATACACTACATGTAAGTATTTTTGGCTTATAATTAATTTAAAAATGACGACAGTCTTGTTTCGTGCTCTACACAGTTGTATACATATATATTTGCAACCATGTTCTTCATTAGACTTTTTTTAAATCGCTAGTTTCATAGCTCATACAGTCACGCATGACGTACCCGAAACCGAGTGGCGTCTCATTTCATAGGGGAAAGATCTCAGCCCTTGGCCCTTACACTTGCAAGTGCTAGGGTTAAGACTAAGACAAGACTAAGCAAAAGGGGCAAGGAGAAGAATCGAGATTCGGCCTTAAACTTGAAGTCTCTGTGAAAAACTGTGAAGAAGCAAATATCTGCCCAAACACCAGACAACTGAGAATTTCATGTGAAACTACACAGCTGATTGGAAGAGGGCAGCTGATTTCCGATGACAAAATTGGGAACCACCAACCACACCGTACCAACATGCAGCACATAGCAAGAAAGAGGGGACAATAGAAAAGAAAAAACACACAACGACAACTATACAAAAACACTGACTAAAGTAGGAAAACTGCACCTATGGATCTGTAACAATGACATTATTAAGAATGCTCATTCACAATAATTTGTTGCAATTAATGTTATTACGTTAACAAGCTGATTTGTCTATTTTCACAAGGAAGTCAAACCTTAACAGTGGCATTTGCAGCGTTCCAATTCTTCGCAGCTGTTGATCGTTTGCTGGATCGTGGCATCTAAGATCACATCAAAAAACCTTACAATGTAACACACCACATTTTAAAGAGGTTGGGTGTTGGCACAAGATTAATTTTGTTGTCACCATGGAATGTTCATAAGAACACACAAACAAGGCACAAACAGGAATTCTTCTTATGTTTAACTTTAATAGGTTGGGTTTAGTATATGTTTGTTTGTCTGTGTGGTGTAAAACAAAACAAATATACCAACTATTAAAGTTTGTATCACAAGAGGAATTAGTTACTCTGTAGTCTCAGTTACACTAGGACAGCTTGGAAATACTGTGACTTGCTTAAGTAAGCAAATAGCTAATACAACATAACATTTCAAAATTATGTCAGTTGATCAAACAGCTGCATGACCCACTACAATGTTAAATACAGCTAACTGACATTAGCTAGCTACAAAATTGTCTAACTCAACATCCATGGGCTATCGTTACAATCTGCAAGCTGGCTGTGAAGTCCGTGGGCGTTAAGAAACTGGTTTGCCCTTATCTGACTATGTACTCCGGTCAGAAAATAGCCACAACCTTCAGGTGTAGTAGACAGATGTTTATTCGAGTGTAACCTCAAGTGGGTAGATCAAAGTATTTGTAACGTATGAAATTAAATGTATTGGAGTATTTTGTGTAGTTTTCGTGTGGTTTGTGCATAACAAAGAAGTACAGAATATATACACACAATCAGCAATCCGTACCAATATAAATATATACATATCTGAACAATACAAACAATTAGCTATCAGTTATGAATCTTTCAAAGTATACAAGTATACTTTACATCACTAAACCACAAGATGGCACTCCAAGACCACAAATGGCCTGGCAGGCTGAACTTTAAGCTAACGGCAATATCAAATAATTGGATATTAAGATCAGCAACATATGCAAGAAAATGACTAATAATAACATCTCGTGCTATCTCCGACTACGGCTAAAAAAAACAGACGCCAGGAAGCTTTAACAAACGGAATGAAATAGCCTACACATTACACACGCGATCACCTAGTGAAAACAATAATTACTACGAACAATAGTAACAATAAAATCCAACATGAATATACACAAATCTGTCACAGCCCATATAACCAACCAATACCGCAAATAAATGTGCTTACAGTAACTATGCATACTAACCTCATGTGGAAAGACTGTCTGTGCTAGCTACCATTTTGAAGACGCCAGGAAACTTTTACAAACGGAAAGAAATAGCTTACACATTACACACGCCATCACCAAGTGAAAACAATAATTACTACGAAAAAGAGCAACAATTAAATCCCACATGAATTTACACACATCTGTCACAGCCAATTTAACCAACCAATACCGCAAACAAATTCACAATTACACAAAACAGAATTGCTAAACTAACTGAAGTAACAACATATTAATACTGGCGCTAATGCTGTACATCACTAAACCACAAGATGGAACTCCAAGACCACAAATGGCCTAGCAGGCTGAACTTTAAGCGACGGCAATATAAAAAAATTGGATGTAAAGATCACCGTCGGAGACAGACCAAAACAGTTCGTTGCAACGTATGCAAGAAAATGACATAATAACAGCTCGTGCTAGTAAACATTAACATGAGAAAAGTAAGGCTAGCGGTCACATGAAATTATAAAATTACGTTGTCTGTAACGCACACGGCAACACAATGTAAAACTATGCTCAACGCAAATTGACGTACGTTTCTTATGAATAGCCTGGCTTTTATGAAACTCATGCAGGGTTCCTGAGGCATGCCTGGACATGCCTCTCAGCCCCTCTCTGGCCTATATAAGGCCAACCCTTCAGCACGTAAAGGGTGGATAGAGATACAGCGAGAGAACAGTGCTGCTTATAGTTTGGGTGTTGCGAAGGGAGCCAAAAACACATGTGCTACACAAGTGTGTCAAGAATACATCCTCATAAAAAACACAATCGACATTTATTTAATAACCAGCAGCAGACGGGAAGGAAAGAAATGATCTTCGAAGTGACAAACATGCAATACTCCACTGCTATCACCGACTACGGCTAAAAAACAGACGCCATGAAACTTTAACAAACGGAATCAGCAACATATGATCAGCAACATATGCAAGAAAATGACTAATAATAACATCTCGTGCTATCTCCGACTACGGCTAAAAAAAACAGACGCCAGGAAGCTTTAACAAACGGAATGAAATAGCCTACACATTACACACGCGATCACCTAGTGAAAACAATAATTACTACGAACAATAGTAACAATAAAATCCAACATGAATATACACAAATCTGTCACAGCCCATTTAACCAACCAATACCGCAAATAAATGTGCTTACAGTAACTATCCATACTAACCTCATGTCGAAAGACTATCTGTGCTAGCTAGCTACCACTTTGAAGACGCCAGGAAACTTTAACAAACGGAAAGAAATAGCCTACACATTACACACGCCATCACCAAGTGAAAACAATAATTACTACGAAAAAGAGCAACAATAAAATCCCACATGAATTTACACAAATCTGTCACAGCCCATTTAACCAACCAATACCGCAAATAAATGTGCTTACAGTAACTATCCATACTAACCTCATGTCGAAAGACTATCTGTGCTAGCTAGCTACCATTTTGAAGACGCCAGGAAACTTTAACAAACGGCCTACACATTACACACGCCATCACCAAGTGAAAACAATAATTACTACGAACAATAGCAACAATAAAATCCCACATGAATTTACACAAATCTGTCACAGCCCATTTAACCAACCAATACCGCAAATAAATGTGCTTACAGTAACTATCGATACTAACCGCATGTCGAAAGACTGTCTGTGCTAGCTAGCTACCATTTCGACCAAAAACACGTGCGCTGTAAGACCAGTTACAAATAATTGGAATGCAGAAATTTAAACAACACAATTAGCTACATGACGAACAAATAACCCAACCGTACAGGCACATACAGTACATTAAACAGTAGTAGGTATGGTTCCATTACTTACAGTGAAATGTAAACGACAATCTTCTGTACTCGTGTTCCTCTCTCAGTAACAAAATGGTTCTAACTTTCTTGTTCACCTTCCACCGTTGTCTTGGGTACCATGTGACGTCACTGTGTCTCGGTCACGCGGAGCAAAGCCACACATTCCTTTGGAAATCACCCTAGCAATTAGTCAAGCATACTGTATTTCAAATATTCACCAAAAATCTACTTTTCAATTTACAGTCAACTTATTTTCAGATTTGTGTACTTAACATTCTCAAATGTCTTCACATGAACTAGTGATTGAATCAAAGAATCACTTTTTGACCTGCTGATGTGTAAACTAAAGCATTATTTTAGCGTTAACAATATATCCAATTTGCTTTATATCAATCATTTTTGGAAATATGAAGTTACCTTTGCACATGGCAACATGTTGTAGTGTCTTCCATATGACCTACCAGTTTGGTGTTAATATATCAAAGATTAGCTGAGATATGACTTCACTTTCTGTTTGGCGCCTTTTCTGCTGAATTTGAGTGGCTGTACCGGACAAACGGTTGTGGCAATCAAAATTATTTTCCATAACTTTTGTGCAAATAAGTCTGAAGATCATCTCTGGTGATTTTGAAGAAGATTTGAAAAAAATTGTAGGAGGAGTAGGCTTCCAAAGGTTTTTCATCAAACCGGAAATAGCGGAAAATCTATATAACCGGAAATTGACGCCATAGGGTGTGTTTAATTCGTCTTGATTCAGGGAATCCAATGGTACCTCATTTTTGAAAATCGGTCATACGGTTCAAAAGTTGCGTGTGTTACAAAAGTCCAACTTTGACCTGTTGGTGGCGCTAGAGTGGTGAAATGAGAGCAGGGGCGTAGCAAGCTTTCCAAAAGTCAGGGGGATGGATGTGATTTGTTTATTACCTCCGCCAAGGAGGTTGTGTTTTCGCCCCTGTATGTTTGTTTGTTTGTCTGTTTGTTTGTCAGCAGGATTACGCAGAAACGCATGGACCGATTTCCATCAAACTTTGTGGGGAGATTGGTTAATATAATGGCAATAATTGATTAGATTTTCAGATGTCAAGGTCAAAGGTCAAGTTCACAAGGCGGAGGTTTGCATTCTCTGAATGCTCCCATTCTTGTTAACAATAGAAACGATGGATACAATGACAGAGGTGTACAACATGTATAACATACAAGATATAAAAAGCATCCCATTTAAATGAGTGATACTGACATCATTGAAAGACAGATGCTATGATTAATGCATCCATGGCCAGGATATTTATAACATGCTAGTATGCCTAATGAGTTCGCGATTCACAACTTCACCAGGCGTGAAGAAGCCTCGGAATCTGAATGTAATGCTCAAGCAAACACATTTTCAAAATAATAATAATTGAATATTAAGGTCTGCCTAATATTCGTTCGAATTATAGGCTATATATATTTGTAATAGGCCTAATCGAATTTATTATAGCCTATTAACGAAGTTCGGAGTCAAAGCTATAGGCTACTGAAAAGGCAGGCTGTCGCCTAAAACTGTGTTGGCTACAAACACTCATTACAAACTGATGCTAATTATCTTGGAAAATTATCCAACTGCAGTCAAGTTGTCATTGCTTGTATCAAACCATTGTGAATTTGTCGTAACATTAAAACAGGAGACGACTTACTCCTTGTAGAAGACAGATGCTCAGAGCTCCAGTGGTTTCCTCAGGTGAACGAAATTTTCAGAAGATCAGTCGCGCGCAATGCCAGGATGCTTTATTTTCATTGGTTGCTGGTTAAAATCTTACCCAGATACAACAGATACGCTTTTTCTGATTGGCTATTGTTTAGCCCATTTGTTTTTTTTTGGATTGGCTGATAAGTGGCACCGGATTCGGGGAGACGTGCTTGATTCCTGAGTTTGTTTTTCAGCTTGAGAAATACGATGTGTGGCGGGAGTGCGTGATTAAAGACCAAAATGAGTGACTCTCACGCTCAATGTGTGACACTTGAGAGTGTGCAAAACTGTGGAAAAACTGCAGAAAAAGTGTGGGTGTTGAACCCTCTCACCGGGAAAAGTGTGGGTGTTAAAACACCCACATCCCCCACGGGTGCGACGCGCCTGAATGAGAGCCATGAAACTTGGTGTGAATGAAGAAGGGACTGTCCTTAATGAGTGTGCCAAATTTCACAAAAAGTTACCATATGGTTCTAGGGGCTGCCATTGACTCCCATGGTACAAGAATAATAAATATAGCTGCAAGCAGCGATGGCGGTTTCCTCCTCCAAACATTGCGAACCAGGGAAACATGTATTTTTGTGACAATTTGTCACTGTATAGAAAAATTCATGCTGCAGACTTACCAATGGGATATTCAATTCAATGCAATAATGTGCTAGAAGGCTGTGATTTTTGGCACCCTCTTTAAGGACAGTCCCTTCTTTATTCACACCAAGTGTCATGTCTCTCATTAGATTCATGCCACACACCTACCAATGGGATATTACATTTGAAATGCAATGCTCTGCTAGAAGGCTGTGAAATTTGGCACACTCATTAAGGACAGTCTCTTCTTTATTCACACCAAGTTTCATGTCTCTCATTAGACCACTCTAGCGCCACCAATGGGTCAAAGTTGGACTTGTGTTAACACACGCAACTTTTGAACCGTATGACCGATTTTCAAAAATGAGGCACCATTTGATTCCCTGGATCAAGACAAATTAAACACACCCTATGGCGTCAATTTCACTCAAATATTTGCTGACATATGACTTCACTTCCTGTTTGGAGCCTTTTCTGCTGAATTTGAGTGGCTGTACCGGACAAACAGTTGTGAGGATGAAAGTTCTAAATCGTAACTTTTGTGAGGCTAGGTTTGAAGATCATCTCTGGTGATTTCGAAGAAGATTTGCCAAAAATTGTAGGAGGAGTAGGCTTTCAAAGGTTTTTGATAAAACCGGAAATAGCGGAAAATCTATATAACCGGAAATTGACGACATGGGGTGGGTTTAATTCGTCTTGATTCAGGGAATCCAATGGTACCTCATTTTTGAAAATCGGTCATACGGTTCAAAAGTTGCGTGTGTTACAAAAGTCCAACTTTGACCTGTTGGTGGCGCTAGAGTGGTGAAATGAGAGCAGGGGCGTAGCAAGCTTTCCAAAAGTCAGGGGGATGGATGTGATTTGTTTATTACCTCCGCCAAGGAGGTTGTGTTTTCGCCCCTGTATGTTTGTTTGTTTGTCTGTTTGTTTGTCAGCAGGATTACGCAGAAACGCATGGACCGATTTCCATCAAACTTTGTGGGGAGATTGGTTAATATAATGGCAATAATTGATTAGATTTTCAGATGTCAAGGTCAAA
Source organism: Sprattus sprattus (assembly GCF_963457725.1). Taxonomy (NCBI): domain Eukaryota; kingdom Metazoa; phylum Chordata; class Actinopteri; order Clupeiformes; family Clupeidae; genus Sprattus; species Sprattus sprattus. The sequence goes on along the minus strand of NC_137928.1, from coordinate 31,853,793 downwards.
GGTCAAGTTCACAAGGCGGAGGTTTGCATTCTCTGAATGCTCCCATTCTTGTTAACAATAGAAACGATGGATACAATGACAGAGGTGTACAACATGTATAACATACAAGATATAAAAAGCATCCCATTTAAATGAGTGATACTGACATCATTGAAAGACAGATGCTATGATTAATGCATCCATGGCCAGGATATTTATAACATGCTAGTATGCCTAATGAGTTCGCGATTCACAACTTCACCAGGCGTGAAGAAGCCTCGGAATCTGAATGTAATGCTCAAGCAAACACATTTTCAAAATAATAATAATTGAATATTAAGGTCTGCCTAATATTCGTTCGAATTATAGGCTATATATATTTGTAATAGGCCTAATCGAATTTATTATAGCCTATTAACGAAGTTCGGAGTCAAAGCTATAGGCTACTGAAAAGGCAGGCTGTCGCCTAAAACTGTGTTGGCTACAAACACTCATTACAAACTGATGCTAATTATCTTGGAAAATTATCCAACTGCAGTCAAGTTGTCATTGCTTGTATCAAACCATTGTGAATTTGTCGTAACATTAAAACAGGAGACGACTTACTCCTTGTAGAAGACAGATGCTCAGAGCTCCAGTGGTTTCCTCAGGTGAACGAAATTTTCAGAAGATCAGTCGCGCGCAATGCCAGGATGCTTTATTTTCATTGGTTGCTGGTTAAAATCTTACCCAGATACAACAGATACGCTTTTTCTGATTGGCTATTGTTTAGCCCATTTGTTTTTTTTTGGATTGGCTGATAAGTGGCACCGGATTCGGGGAGACGTGCTTGATTCCTGAGTTTGTTTTTCAGCTTGAGAAATACGATGTGTGGCGGGAGTGCGTGATTAAAGACCAAAATGAGTGACTCTCACGCTCAATGTGTGACACTTGAGAGTGTGCAAAACTGTGGAAAAACTGCAGAAAAAGTGTGGGTGTTGAACCCTCTCACCGGGAAAAGTGTGGGTGTTAAAACACCCACATCCCCCACGGGTGCGACGCGCCTGAATGAGAGCCATGAAACTTGGTGTGAATGAAGAAGGGACTGTCCTTAATGAGTGTGCCAAATTTCACAAAAAGTTACCATATGGTTCTAGGGGCTGCCATTGACTCCCATGGTACAAGAATAATAAATATAGCTGCAAGCAGCGATGGCGGTTTCCTCCTCCAAACATTGCGAACCAGGGAAACATGTATTTTTGTGACAATTTGTCACTGTATAGAAAAATTCATGCTGCAGACTTACCAATGGGATATTCAATTCAATGCAATAATGTGCTAGAAGGCTGTGATTTTTGGCACCCTCTTTAAGGACAGTCCCTTCTTTATTCACACCAAGTGTCATGTCTCTCATTAGATTCATGCCACACACCTACCAATGGGATATTACATTTGAAATGCAATGCTCTGCTAGAAGGCTGTGAAATTTGGCACACTCATTAAGGACAGTCTCTTCTTTATTCACACCAAGTTTCATGTCTCTCATTAGACCACTCTAGCGCCACCAATGGGTCAAAGTTGGACTTGTGTTAACACACGCAACTTTTGAACCGTATGACCGATTTTCAAAAATGAGGCACCATTTGATTCCCTGGATCAAGACAAATTAAACACACCCTATGGCGTCAATTTCACTCAAATATTTGCTGACATATGACTTCACTTCCTGTTTGGAGCCTTTTCTGCTGAATTTGAGTGGCTGTACCGGACAAACAGTTGTGAGGATGAAAGTTCTAAATCGTAACTTTTGTGAGGCTAGGTTTGAAGATCATCTCTGGTGATTTCGAAGAAGATTTGCCAAAAATTGTAGGAGGAGTAGGCTTTCAAAGGTTTTTGATAAAACCGGAAATAGCGGAAAATCTATATAACCGGAAATTGACGACATGGGGTGGGTTTAATTCGTCTTGATCCAGGGAATCCAATGGTACCTCATTTTTTGAAAATCGGTGATACGGTTCAAAAGTTGCGTGTGTTACAAAAGTCCAACTTTGTACCAACTGTCACTGTCACCAACAGTTGGTGGCGCTAGAGTGGTGTAATGAGAGCCATGAAACTTGGTGTGAATGAAGAAGGGACTGTACTTAATGAGTGTGCCAAATTTCACAAAAAGTTACCATATGGTTCTAGGGGCTGCCATTGACTCCCATGGTACTAACATAATAAGAAAGCCTACAATAACAATAGGTTACCTCCTACCGGAGGAAACCTAAAAAGATCGTTTTTCTTGGAGGTTCTCTACTCTGTCCCTCCCCCTCTGGACAGCGCTGCAAACATAAGACTGTATGGAAACAACATGTGACCATGAGCGACACAGGCCAAAGTTTACATTTACATGGGGCAGTTTTAGATTAGCCCCTTGTCTGCTGAATAGTAACCAGCATTTGTTTTGCTAGTTGCAGCCTGAATTAATTTTAGCTACATTTCGTTCATTTAGCAGCATGTTTTGTTGCTGTTTCAATAGTTCCTTTCAAAGCGAATGTTGTATGCGTGTGCCACAAGCTTGATAAAGCATGCAAGTTATTTCAACCACGTGTCTATCTAATAATGTAGGCAAATTGATATAATACTGTTATAATCAGCTAGTTCTAGTTCTGTGACGAATACATGACCTCGTTCAAAATTGCCCCAGCAGAAATGTAAGGCTTAATCGCCACTGATCAAGTGATAAGTATATTAAAATATATTACTGACTTAACTATTTTTATATAACTAGCGACTAACGAGTATGATGATACACAAAAAGGGTTAGATAGCGGACAGATGTGGATGATTGCAACATTCGATTGAATAGCAGTTACTAGAGGCACTTAACCGAATTTACAAACAAATAATAAACCAGTACTCACTCTGTTTTTAAGTTCCGGACTGCAAACTGTCTGTTCTTCAACTCTCTTCTCACACACCTCTGTCGGTGCACGATCGTTAGAGGTAACGGGACAGGTCAAGGGGATTATGATAGGCTATCGATTATCAGTGGGAGGCGAAGCCCATGCCAGAGCACAGACCACTGGGAACACAGGATTGGTTGAACTCTCTAGCCCAAACCCCAAACAACTGGACACCGCACATCTACGCTACACTACATCTTAAAACAAGTCTAAATAAACCTGATACTTTTTCTAACTTTAGCCTAAATTGGCTGCCATTAGAATATTCTATTCTATTAGATGTAATGTATGTTGTGTATTGCTTGGAGGGCGTTATGTAGCGCATGGGGTAGTGACGGAGATGTTTTTATTCAGATTGACAGGTCCAGAAAACCAATCACCTCGCAAATCCCCTCAGAGGTAATTTTCAGTTCGGTGATGAGATTTTTACATTGTGCAGTGTCCATTTCTCAATATATATGTATATATTTTTAAATCTAAGCAAAAAAAATAAAATAAAATACAAGGAACAAACAACTTTATGTACAAATGTACGAACACCACACTGTCCCCAAATTTCGGTGCAAGCGGCGATTGATGACGTCACCCCATTCAAAGCCATTGGTGATCTGAGCAATACTTTCTAAGTCTAACGACGTAATAAAACGCGTTATGACTGCATTTTTAACGAGAAATCAATATTATATTATAAGAATATAACAGGAAAACGGCATTTCATGAAGCAGAACACAAGTTATTAGACACATTTTGGTGCAATGGAAGTGAATGGGTAACTCTCAATCCAACATGGCGGAGACAGAAGTTGACTCACGTATCAAGTCGTTGACTGACGTTGTATTTTGGGCGTGGTTAGTAATGCCATATCACAGCCATTTGTATGAATTTGTACGAAGTCGTTGACTGACGTTGTATTTTGGGCGTGGTTAGTAATGCCATATCACAGCCATTTGTATGAATTTGTACGAAGTTGTATGTGATGATATTTCGTTAGATATTTAACGAACAGGTTTTGGAGATCACGTGAATATACACAACATAAAAGTATCCAAGGTGTTTAGTCATTTCTCAGCAGGTACAACATTTAAGTAGAACTTCATTGAAAGAAAAATGCTAATGCAGTGCTTTACAATAAATATAGTAATTATGGTGTATTTTTTCCTAAAGGTGGCCTTTAAACAAAATGTAATAACTGGAGTGGTTTGCAACAAACTAAACATGTCATTTGAATTACATTGAGGGAGCTAGGCCTATCTGGCTGTTTGGCTCATCTTGTCTGCAGGCCTATGGAAAACACACCTTTCTGACTAAACATATGTTAAAATGTTGTTGCAGTTATCAAGATCACTTTGCATAGGGCCTAATTGAAAATATTCGAAATTTTACCTCAAATCTTCTCGCCTCACGATTTTGTCTTAGTGGCATTCATTAAACTGAAACCGCGTTCACAGTCGGCGCTAGATGCTTGGAATGTGCCACAAATGTCGAAGTTGTACGAGATCTGGAAATGCTCACTTTTCAGCGACCACCTTTTTTCAATAACCATGAACTTGAATTCGACAAATGCGTCCCGGGACCGCATATTATGCTTCCTCCAGAAGCGCTTCGAACCTTTTCGCCAGATTTGTCACGTCATTCAGCCCATGATCAAATTTACCAACTGCATCAGACAGGCTTCATAAAAAACAGAAACGCCACAGACAATGTCCGCAGACTGTTTAACTTTCTCAATATATCACAAGAAACACAACAGAAAACCATTATCATTTCACTTGATGCGGAAAAAGCTTTTGATAAGGTAAACTGGGCATTTTTATTCACTACTCTCCACAGGTTTGGCTTTGGAGAGTCGTTCATCCACTGGATTAAAACACTGTACACATCACCCAGGGTCACAATTACCACTAATGGAATCGCTTCACAGAGTTTCACACTGCACCAGGGCACCAGACAGGGATGCCCCCGCTCGCCTTCTCTCTTTGCCATTTCCATCGAACCTCTCGCAGCAGCAATAAGACCAAACAGCATAATCAAAGGAATTCAGGTAGCAAACATACAACACAAAATCAGTTTATACGCAGACGATTTACTACTCTATATACAAAACCCACAGGTATCACTTCAAGAAATCTTCAATATCATCAATAAATTCTCGCATGTCTCACATTATAATATCAACTGGAGTAAATCAATCTTACTACCCCTCTCAGATGATGCATGGGATTCTGGAGCTCATACTGGCAATATCAAGTACCTAGGGATTCATATTCCCCCCAGGCTGTCAGAGCTTTTTACCCTCAACTATACTCCCCTCCTCAAAAAAATCGAAGACGATTATAAACGCTGGTCTAAACTCACACTCATCGGAAGAATAGCTGCAGTCAAAATGAAAATCCTTCCTCAGATTAACTACCTCTTCTCTATGATTCCCACCACCACTCCTACAGACAATTGGTTCAAAACTCTCAACTCACTAACAACACAATTTTATTGGAAATATAAAAAACCCAGAATATCACTTGCAACACTACAAAATAAAAAATCACATGGTGGACTCGAGGCACCAAACTTTCATCAATACTTCCTAGCAAATCAATTACAATACTTAGTCAAATGGATGAATATACAAAAGCACAACTACCCATGGCTGGAACTGGAACAAAACCAATGTACAAATATCCCAATTGCAGACCTTCCCTTCCTCTCACAATCAATACAAAAATCCAACTTCTGCCAGCTCATTACCATCAACTCAACTCTGACAGCCTGGTGGAAAACGAACCAAATCACAAAATCATCACTGGCACTAAACAAGTACACCCCTCTCTGGCACAACCCAGCTTTCACATTACAGAACAAACCGTTTCACTGTCCCACGTGGGCACAAAAAGGAATCACACATCTTCACCACCTGTTTGAGAACCACTGATTAATGTCATTCAACACACTGACCCAGAAATATGGGGTTGGGGGACAACAGTTTCTTCAATATCAACAGCTTAAGCATAAAATTAAAGATAAAACTAGATAAAACACATTACAACCTTCTGAACTTATAGAAAATCTCATGAAAATTAATAACTTCAAAAAATTAACCTCCCAACTATATACAATAATTGCAAACCTAAAAACAACAATAACACTCCCAAAGACCAAGTGGGAAAATGACGGCATTCACTCCCAACCCCGATTATTGGGAACAAATCTGCAAAAACACATTTTCCATGACCACTGACACAAACCTACAGCTTATACAATACAAAGTAATTCATAGATCTCACTTCACCCAAAGTAAAATGTTCAAAATGGGCTTAAGGTATTTGTTCACAATGCACTTTGGGTAGCACAGACGATTATCTACGCCATGTGGCTCTGTCAAGCAGTCTACTCTTTTTGGATCACGGTCACTGAAGCACTCTCTACCATCCTGAACTTCAGAATCCCATCAACCCCAACACTCTGTGTCTCCTTGGTGACATCTCCATAGTCCACATCCCGCAAAAAATTTAAGAACCCCTTGCTCAGCTCTTTAACTGTCGCTAAGAAAGTAGTCCTCCAGAACTGGAAGTCAAAGAAATCTTGCCACATCAACCACTGGAAAAATGTAATCGCCCAATACATTGCATTAGAAAAACACAACGCACATAGAGGGAGGCAAATGCCAGCCTTTGAAAATACCTGGTCACCATTTCTATAATTTCTAAATTAAACGGAAACATCACCAAAACCTAACCATAAGCCAGTTATATCAAAAGACACCACTTTTCAATGTTATATAACACCCCCCCCCCCCCCCCCCCCAACATTCTCAACATTCTTCTGTAACCAATATAAATCAGAGACCATTCTTTTCAATAACTAATGCATCCCATGTGTTTAGCTGTCCAGTCCTGTCTTGTCTGTTCTGTCTTCGGCCCACCTTGCTCCCTGCCAACCTGCCTGGTTATCTGTCTCTCCGTTTGTTCGTCTGTCACATGTCTATCTGTCATGTGTTTAATGTCACACTTTAAATGTAGTGTAGTGCTATTGGGATTCAGGGTCATACTAAAAATGGTTACGGTAGGACAACATGTTAATATGAAGTAAATGTGAATCCTCATCATATAGTACTAATTTGTTTTTTTGCTATGCTTTATTAAAAAATAAAGAAACCTTTAAAAAAAAAAAAAAAAAAAAAAATGTTACTAACTGCATGATCCAACGTGT